>NC_091083.1:72162500-72787500 GCF_032405125.1 Capricornis sumatraensis
GAGCCCTGCCCTGTTCCAACTGCCTATTGGCTTTCTGCTATAGCCATGCTTCCCAAAAGGTCCTGACCATCCCTCGCTCCCTGTAGCACTGGACTCTGTGTGTACTGTTCTTCAGCAGAAATGATTTTGCCCTCTGTGCCTTCCCACTGGACATGTACCACTTTCCTAGGGAAGCTGAGCCTGAATCCAAGCCTGATCAACTCCTCCCTTTCCAGTGTCTTCATTGCACTGGTTATAGTTTCCTTCATGGCACTAAATATAGATGAGCCTGGCTTTCACGTCTGTGATGACTTGATAACGAGCTAGCTCCCCCACCAGACTGAATGGACTACAAGCATGATAAGGGCAGGACCTGAATCCTTAGGTTTTATTTAACATTGTCTCCACCTTCTTTGCCTTCCCTGGTGGCTCAGATGGTAAAGAATCCTCCTGGAATCCAGGAGACTCGAGTTCAATCCCTGGGTTGAGAAGATCCCCTGGTGGAGGGAAAGGCTACCCACTCCAGTGTTCTTGGAACAGCGCTATTATTTATGGATTGTATGAAAGGAAGCTGCCTTCCCATTTGGTGAATGCCAGACTCACCAATATATAAAGACACATCTCAGTTTTTAGCTGAATGACTTGCTGTACACCTGAAACTAACACAACATTGTGAATTAACTATACTTCAATTAAAAAATAAAATTAAAAAATACATACACTGAAAAAGATTCTCACATACGTGGGTGAGAGCCAACAAAGATTTTGGTTTGTGTCAGAGAGTAAAACTCCGTTCTTACTTTGCCCAGAGAGGTTTTCTTATCCCCGGATACTCTTCTTGTTTTCAGTAAATTCCATCACTCTCAGGAGAGTACAGTGGGAACCATTCATTGTCCACATGAGCAGTCAAACCGTCACTGCAAAGGGGCCTATGCCTTTGGGAGCCACCTCTTCAGGAAGGAGCCAACGTGTAACAGACAGTAGTGAAAACACTGCCGAAGCTCAGGGCCTTCTTTTGTAAGCTTGTCTCTGTGAACTTGTGTCAACTGCTCCCTGACCCAGAATCACCCAGTTAAACAAACCTGGGATTACCCATAAACTCACATAGAACCAAACCTGCCAGGCCCTTCATAATCCCTGAGACAGTCTCTACCTGTTCACATTCACTTAGCCTCTGATAAAATGGCAGTGAAAGAGCCTCCTTTCCAAGATTCTCAGGATGCAGAGTTTAGCTCAGTTTTCCCTTCAAAATGACATTTTCCAAACCATACAAGCAAAGTTTCCTTTGCAGCGGCCCATTGAATTGCAAACGAAACCAACCAATGGTCCATGTCACTCATAAGCTATTCTAACCTCAAATACTCGCCCCAGAAATCATGGCTGGACAAATTCGAAATACCCAAACCTGGATTAAGCCTGTAAGCTTCAATTGACTTCAATTCAAGTCCAGCTCCCTAGTTTTATCATGTATGACATTACATCACTTCGTTGCAATGAAACGTATAATCAAAAAGCCAGACTCCACTTTCCTCTGGGGTTTTGGAAGAGCAATTCCTTTTTTAGGGGTAAAAAATATGAGCTGTGACCTTGTTCTCTATGTTGTCGGTCAAGTATCAACCCAAACATCCATCGTTTTAAAGAAAGGTTGCTGTGCAATCAGGCCACTGCCTGGCCTGTTGATTTCTTCCCCTCTACCCAAATAACTATGTGTGCAGGTCACTGTGTGGCAAACCAATTCCACTCTTCTCTCATTTGACCTTATTGGAAAGTTCAGGCAGGAAAAAGACTTTGGGAGATCAGGTTTCAGGGACTGTGAAGAGTCAGGGGTTGGGAATATAAGAACTGTGTCCCCCAGACACTGGGTTAAGGATATGAGAAATGATCTCCGGGGCATTTAACTGAAAAACAGAGAATGAAATTCAGTTTAGAAGACGGGACACAGTGGAACTTGAGAGCGCGGCACAGAACTGAAGTTGGAGGGAGCAGAGTGAGACCATAACTGGGACAAAACCAACTGGTCTCAGGAAAGAGGTGCACCATAGCCGACCAGAGAGATCCATGGCTCTTGAGGTTGTGAATGTCAACTTCTTCCAAACTCCCAGCTCAGGGCTGGAGCAGGGATGTGCGCCTGGGCAGGTCTGAGACCACAGGTCCGAGCATGCAGACCCATGGGCATGGCAGAGAGGACTCCAGGGCAGGAAGCCAGGCTCCCAACACAAGCTCAGGCAGCAACCACTCCCTAACTTCCCAAGAAGCATCGTGAAGCCAGGAGAAAGCCTGCCATCCCAGTAATCCTTCATGATTCGCAAAGGAGAGAAGGTGTGCTAAAGACTGAATAGGAAGAGAATGTTTTAAAATATGCAAATTGTTCCACTCACAAACAGTGAATAATTTATAATAATCTCTATTTGCCAAAACTTTGAATATTATGAACTGCGGCACATGGGAAAGCATACTGATACTCTGAGGGGTAGCCATATTCATCTTGGAGTTTTATTTTACTTCTCAGAAAAGGAACAGCCTGTTAAAGGATGATAAAACAGGCTGCTAGGGCTTCTATTTTTTCACTACAGTAGGAGCGAGTCTAGTTTAGTCTAGGTCAATATATTAGATGTAGTGGCTCAGACTGTAAAGAATCTGCCTACAAAGCGGGAGACCCAGGTTCAATCAGTGGGTCAGGAAGATCCCCTGGAAAAGGGCATGGCAACCCACTCCAGTGTTCTTGCCTGGAGAATTCAATGGACAGAGAAGCCTGGTGGGCTGCAGTCCATGGGGTTGCAAAGAGTCAGACATTACTGAGGGACTAACACTTTCACTTTCAATAATAAGAGACAGATGTAATTTCTGCCAGGTCCTATGGGGCCACTAAGACCACAAGGTTGACACTTACACAGTTCTCCAGGTGGCTTGGGTAAACCATAGCCCACTGGCTTTGACAAGTCACTGCTGCCCATCTGTGGCCTCCCTTTAAGTCCAGCAGTGTCTTTTTCCATATTGAGGCAAGGGCACATGACAAAGCGGCAGCTCTACCATTGACCACAGGCTCTGTGCGAAGGGTTTTACATCAACTGCTCCACTTAAATCTCATCTCTATCAGGTAGTATTTTAATTGTCCCGATTAACACATAAGGAAACTGAGATACAGAGAACTTAAATGGCTTTCCAAGGAACACTAGTGAGTGGGTGGATTAGTTTCTTCTTGCTGCTATAACAAATGATTACAAACTTTTTGGCTTAAAAAATGGCACAGATTTATGGTTTTACAATTCTGTAGGACAGAAGTATAATGCAGGTCTCACAGGACTGAAGTCAAGGTGTCAGCACAAATATGTTCCTCTCTGGAGGCTCAGGGAGAATCCGTTTGCTTGCCTTTTCAGCTTCTAGAGGCCGCATTCCTTGGCTCCTGGCTTCCTTTCTCCATCTTCAAAACCAGAAATATAACATCTCTCTGACCCATTTCCATCATCACATTTCTTTCTCCAACTCTGATCTCTTCTGCTCCCTTCTTCCAATTTTAAGAATCTTTGTGATCTCACTGGATCCTCCCAGATAATCCAAGGCAGTCTCCACATCTTAAGATCAGTTGTTTAGCAAACTTAATTCCATCTGCAACCTTAATCCCCCTTTGTCCTGAGAGCTAAGATAGAGATAGGTTCCAGAAATTTAGATGTGGGCATCTTTGCAAGGCCATTATTCTTCCTAACACAAGGGGACAGGTAAGGAACTGAACCTAAAAAAAAATCTGGCTCCAGAATCCATGCTGTTAATTAGGAAACAATAGCAACTGCTTAGGACACGTGACCATTTACACAGCATCCACACAAACCCATGCAGTTGTGCAAGACACAGCTAAGTGAAAAGTAACCACTGGGCAGACATATTAACCCTGCTGCCTTCTCCCAGTGTGTTCCTTGTCAGTCCCATGGAGGTAGCCTTGTCATACCAACCAACGTCATTTAGACTGGAAGCTATTTTAGACTCTGATGCCCCCTCCCCATTTCTTTCTACCCTAATGACTCTCTCTGTCTCCCTATCTTTCTCACCCCCAACACACACACATGCACACAAATCAGTCACTCCGATGTATACACACACAGGTCCACCTCTAGTCTCTCCCCACGTTTCAGGTAATAAGATTCCTCCCCGCCAGTTTCTCACAATAGATGACTTAGGAGTCCTCCTCGATTCTCCACTGCCCTCACCCACTGATTACCCACACATCTAATTCTTTACCAGATACCCTCAGCCTTACTTCTAAAATAGATCCCTGCCCCCTTCTGTCTCCCTCCACCATGCCCCTGTGACCCAGCCAGCATCATCTCTCATGGGCACACCCCCGTCTCATCTGCCTTCTCACCCTCCCCTTTCTGTTCTCCACTTCCCACGTAGCACATCTCTTGATTTTTATTTAACAACAGTAGAATTGATTACACACTACTGCTTGAAAACTTTCACCAGCTCCCCAAGCTTTTCAGGACAAAGACCACTATTTGAAACATGACTAATAAACCTGAAGGACCTGGACGGTGCCAGCTCCTCCCCCTTCACTCTGAATTTCGCTCCTCTTTGCTCACTCTTCTCAACACTCCCTGCCTTTTCTCAGTTCTGACCACTGCAGTCATGTCCACCTCCAGTCCTACTTGTACGCGGCCTTCCCTACCTGGAACATGCTTATCTACACTCTTCACCTGCCTAACTCAACTTTCCATACACTTCAAGTCTCTATTTATTTATTTTTCTGATTTTATTTTTATGTTTTGGCCATACCACGTGTCATGTGGAATCTTAGTTCCTCGACTAGGGATTGAACCCGTAGTCCCTGCAGTGGAAGTATGGAGTCTTAACCACTGGACCACCAGGAAGTCCTCAAGTCTCTGTTTAAATGCCATGTCCCTAGCGAGGTCGCTGCTGTCACCACATGCACACATACACACACACAGACATTCACGAGTGCACACACATCTCTGATAGCACCCTTTGTTGAATTATGCTTATGAAGCTAATATTTCATAATTATACATGCATATCATGACCTATGTGACTATTCTTTTAATACCATCCTCCCTCTACTATAAGATCTTTGAGGGCAAGGGCTACACCTGCCTTTTCCTCTCTGCTGTGTCCCTGTCACTGGGAACCTGGCACACAGGTGCCCAACAAATGCATGTTCCAGAAATGCCTCAGAGACGGTATCCCATTCCATCTGTCATCATGAGCACCACCATTGTCATCATCAGCCTTGCATCTCGTATTTTGTATCTTATGGATATAAAAGAAAAGTTCATATTTGCATCCCAGTGTACCACTTGGAGGTAGGGAGGATAACTATCATTCCATAGCCATGTAAACTGAAGCTCAAAGAGAAGTGCGATCTCGCCAGGGCATTCAGCAAGGAGTATGGTGCAGTTCAAATCTGCTGTGCCTCTAGATGCCCTAAGAGTATAGCCAAGAGAAGGCATGAAGGGACCCCAGGGAAGGGCGGTGAGGTTCCTGAGACCCAAAACTCCAGAGGGAAACACCAAAACCAAACTTGATGTTCTCTAGGATTTGATTTTCCTCTCAGTATTCATGACGAGGGGGCGAGAGAAGGGGCCCTCCCCATTCAACTGCTCTCAGCACTAGTACAAGACCTTGGTAAAGTGATTCTGAATGTTTCCCTTCTGTGAGTTCCTGAGAGGAGGTCTACACCCATGGTGAGCCGTCCTCCTGCAGAGGACCAGCTACATGGAGGGAGAGGGGAAAGGGAAGGCATGAACAGTTATCAGGGGTTCTCTGTGTCAATGAAGATAAAAATAAGGCCCTGGATAGAGCCCACAAAATCCTGCGTATTCTGTCTCTGCCTCCATGTTCTATCATATTTCCTTTGTCTTTTTTCTTTCTGTCCCTACAAGTCTTTAAGTTCTCAGTCTGTGTGTGCATCCTTAGTTATTCTTGGGTTCAGTTCCTTGCCTTTATTAGTATAATTGCATTGTTGCCTTCTGTCTGTCCTGCTAGACTAGCGTTGCAAACTAAGGTCCACAGACCAATTCTAGCCCTCCACCTGTTTTGTAAATAAAGTTTTATTGGCATACAGCCAGTTTCATTTATTTACATGTTGGCTGTGGCCGATTTGAAGCTACAACAGCAGAGTTGTCACAAACACTACACGACCTGCAAAGCCTAAAGTACTTGCTATCTTGTCCTTTGCAGAAGAAGCTTGCCAACCACTAGACAAGAATATAATAAAAAGAACCATGTCTGTGACTACTTTCGCCCACCATTTTTGTCTCTGGTGCCTAAAAGAAGGCTTGATCTACAGAAGAGTGAAAAGCTATTTTTTGAATAATGGACAAAAGAGTACCCTGCCCAGGCTATTTCCACACAAACATTTTGTTCAGTCTCCCACTTAAGACTAGAAAGCATTAAGTGCTGGTATCTCTATGTAGAAAATTGAAGTTTGTAGAGGTTGCAAGTCTCAACCAAAACCACGTATATTCTGGGCAGTCGGGACACGATTCTAAGTCAGCTGTCTGCTGACACCTGGTACAAAGGCAGCCTCTGTGGAGCTCTTGAGGTGAACAAGACTGTGATTCCATTTATACTGTGTCGCAGTCCAAAGGCAAGCTCGTTCCACTCACTTCTACCTGTTGGATACTCTTCTAGGGACTTTACATCCTTTGGGAGAAGCTAGTAGTTTTGTCTTCCTTGTATATATCAGGGATCCAATGGGCCTATCTTTCTTCTTTCCTTGATTCTGACAAAACCCATTATTCTAGTTTCTTAACATAACATTGAAGAGCTTTTTTCTAAAACATTGGGGGAATGTATCAAGAAGAGGGCAAGTCCCAAGCCCATCCAATCTGTGGAAGAGAAGGCATGCCTACAGCAGTGTAGCATAAGAAAGCATAATTACTATATGCAGGATCCTGAAAATAATAGCATGCCATGTGCAGACCACTCAGAGAAATGAAGAGGTACTTGGGTGTATCACCAGCCTGTGATTAGGAATGCAGAGTTTGGGGCTAACCTTTGATGAGGCAAGATCAAGGGAACATAAAGCATATGATTGCAGCCATGTTTTATGGAATGTGGGAATTATATTTTACTGTAGATCTCAAAGCACACACATAAATCAACCATAGGGCTTTCTTGATTAAGGTGGAACCTACAGTCTCTTTAGGCTCCTCCTATCTGCCAGCCGTTGGGTGCCAAGAGCAAAATTTAAGAAATATGAGTGGCCTATAGTCTAGTTTCCTGGAGACAAAACTTGAAATACATGTGGTTCATTTGACTTTTTATGGCTATTTAGGGCATCTCTGACTTAAAAAGTTTAGTCAAGTGTCTTGACTCCCACAGAAATTCATGTTTATAATCCTTCCACCTGGTCAAGAGAGTGATTCATCAGTGTGTTCGGCTGAATTAATCTAAACTATAATGTAGCTTATTTGTTATTTTACCAACTATTATATGGGAGGCAGTATTCTAGGCATTTCACATACTTTGCAGTTCAGTTCAGTTCAGTCGTTCAGTCATGTCCGACTCTTTGCGACCCCATGAATCGCAGCACACCAGGCCTCCCTGTCCATCACCAACTCCCAGAGTTCACTCAGACTCACGTCCATCGAGTCCGTGATGCCATCCAGCCATCTCATCCTCTGTCATCCCCTTCTCCTCCTGCCCCCAATCCCTCCCAGCATCAGAGTCTTTTCCAATGAGTCAACTCTTCGCATGAGGTGGCCAAAGTACTGGAGCTTCAGCTTTAGCATCATTCCTTCCAAAGAAATCCCAGGGTTGATCTCCTTCAGAATGGACTGGTTGGATCTCTTTGCAGTCCAAGGGACTCTCAAGAGTCTTCTCCAACACCACAGTTCAAATGCATCAATTCTTCAGCACTCAGCCTTCTTCACAGTCCAACTCTCACATCCATACATGACCACAGGAAAAGCCATAGCCTTGACTAGGCGGACCTTAGTCGGCCAAGTAATGTCTCTGCTTTTGAATATACTATCTAGGTTGGTCATAACTTTTCTTCCAAGGAGTAAGTGTCTTTTAATTTCATGGCTGCAGTCACCATCAGGGGGAGGGATTAATGGTTTTGGATTCCTTATAAGTTGGTTGTGAAATACTTATGAATTTCCTAATAAAGATTCATTTGTTCTTTTAGCAAATGCTAACTGAGCATCTAATATGAACCAGGCCCTACCCCAGGCACTGAGGAAACAGAGGTGAAAAAAATATGGTCCCTGTACTGAAAGAGCATGCACTTTAGCAGGAGAGAGAGGCACAGAAATAGTCATAATCACGTTTCAAAGGCTACTCTACTATAATAATGATGACAGTAACAATAGTAATAATTTATTCAGCACTTATACTAAGATATTTATACTAAATGACCTCATTAAATATTATAACAACCCTATAAGGTACATATTCAGGATTCCCTGGTGGCTCAGTGGTAAAGACTCTGCCTGCCAATGCAGAAGACATGGACTCAATCCCTGGGTCAGGAAGATCCCCTGGAAGAGGAAATGGCAACCCACTGCAGTATTCTTGCCTGGGAAATCCCACAGTCAGAGGAGCCTGGTGGGCTAGAGTCCGTGGGTCACAAAAGAGTCAGATACAACTGAGCAACTAAACAACAAGGAATATTTTCACCCCCCCGCCCCCAGTCTATAGATGTGGAAACTGAGGCTAAAGTAGGATAAGCTGCTTGACCAAAAATTTACAACTAGTCCACTTAGATCCATCTGACCCCAAAGCTTCTTACTGCCATCCACCTTCCACACCTCCCATTAAATTTTCAGAGATATGTGTGCAGTACAATGAGAGCACAGAGGACCCAGGAGCCAGATGGGGAAGAACAGAAAGGCTCCATAGGAGGATGAGAGTTCAGACAGGACTTTTAAAAAAGAGTCAACATTTGCTAAGCTGTCAAAGATGGATGCTGAGGAGCAGTGGAGAACTGTGATAAAAGCTTAGGGTCAAGAAAATGTCTGCTTTTTAAGGGACAGAGAGATTAGTGCAACTGGGAGTTAGGGTACACTGGAAGCGATGTGGAGAGATGTGACCAGAGTAACACAATGGAACCAGATCATCATTGTCCTTGAGGACCAGCCGGGTCAAAGAGTCATGACTCTTTCATAAGGAAGAGCCATCGACCCTTTCTAAGCACTGGAATAACAAAGGTCCATAACATTCAGAGTATGGAGACACAGCCTTACCACCTCTATTTCCCTAGGCCTACAGTAGTACCTGGTACAAGGTGGTGCTCAATAATGGTTGGATAAACTCATCTATCTTCTTAAAATAACCCCCTGGACGGTGATGTGGAAGACACACATTGGAGAAGGAAAAGACTAGTGGCAAAATATAAGTCAGGAGCTGGTTGGAAAATACAGAAGAAACAGCAGTGATTGTAAAGGGGTTGATGTGAGAGAGATGTTTGAAGTAGAATTGATAGATCTTAGAGACAAAAAGACCATGTGGGTTCAAACAGAGAATGCTGCTGGCATTACTTCCAGAATTCCTATGGGCATCTGAAGTCTCAGTGGGGAATACAGAAAGAGAGGTGGAGTTTGGAATTTTGAATTTGGAACATGACTGCATAGACCAGAGGGCCTGATATGAGTGACAGGGAAAAGAGATCAAAATGGGTGCCAGCCCATCGCTGTTTTTCCTCGGGCCTCAGGGTCCCGGCAGTAGGGAGGGCAGCCCCTGGGGGCTCAGCGGTCACACAGTGTGAACTGTCATGATGAGGAGACGAGAAAAATCTGTATCAGAGATCCTGGAGGTGCGAGGAACTAAAACTCAGTAACCTGACCATTTCAAGCACATAGTTACCCTCAGCAGGAACTTTAGGCAAAGCCAGGGCAGATTTCATAGCCTTTTCCTGTGGAAAATTTATGAAGCCCAGATTGGAGAAAATGTTCTGATCGTTTCAAGGCTGGCATTTTAAGTTGGAATGCCGTCCTGAAGGAGCACAGAACGGCACAATTCAATAACTCTGACCATTGTGGAAAAATGCCATGTGCCAACAGCGATTTTCCATAATTTTGTTCAGAAAATCGGAAAGAAATGCAGAAAATGGATTTGCAGCCCTGGCAGCAGGCAGAGAAACAGTAGCAGAGGGCTGCAGGCCAGTAATTGATGTTTCAAATATCACTGAGTGCTTTGCCTGTAATTTTAGGGGAGAATGATAATAATTAAAAGCACAAACTTACAAGTCATTTCTGAGGAGGGAAAATGCTGAATGCACTTAAAGTGAAGGGGCTTTGTTGAAATGTTTAACTTTTTCCAGAAAGCTCTCAGATAGGCAGTGATTAGTTTTATGTTCACAGAGTGACTTTCTCCCCAAATGCTCCAAAGTGCCACAAATGGAAGATTCTTAACCTCTGGGATTATCCGGGAGTCAATAATAAAGGTATATCCACATGATATTTCAAAAAGTTCAGACCTTACCTGATGATATCGGTTTCTGTCCCAAACAGCACACTCTTTAAAAGGAATATTAAGCCTTCTTCTTCCCTTCCTTCCATTATGGAATCAGTTGTTAGAATCACTCATGGACAATTAGGTTTGAGACTTTGCTATGAGACAGACTTGAACTTGAGTCTACAATCGCCCTTATTGGCTCTGTAATCTCAGACATGCCGCTCAACTTCAATGAGCCTCTGTTTCTTCTGATGGAAATTGGGTATAGCAATGGTCCTCACTTGCCACAGGGTGAATATTCAGGATTACCTAAGAAAAGTTATACAGTTGGCACGGTTCCCCATTTAGGATGGATGCTCAACAAAGATTAGCTGTTATTAATAGCATTTTTGCTGCTCAAATGGCAAAGGCACAATATTTTTATATATGTATCAATTTTCACTGATGGAATGTAATTTCCTCAACTACAATTTGGCTTAATCTTCTTGACATTGCAAACAGACAAAACAGCCAAAGACTGAACTGAGTTCCATACTCCTACCCGGAAAGAAATCCCCTTCAGTTACCAAATTCAAGGACTGAGTTTTCTGTATGACTAACTCCATTTTCTATCATAGGTCCAGGCACACAGTGAGAACTCTATATAATAAAGTGCAAGTGGAGCATACGTTGGTCTAGATTGACAAACAGCTTGATCTCTCCACTGTGATAAAGGACAGGGGAACATGGTGCCTTCCGAGCAGTTTCTTTTTTAAAAAATTTTCCTGGAGTATAGTTTACTTATAATGTTGTGTTGTTTCTTCTGTCCAGTAAAGTGAATCAGTTGTACATATACATATATCCACTCTTTTTTTTAAAGAGTCTTTCCCCAAATAGGTCATTGCCGAGTACTGAGGCTAATTCACAGTGCTATACAGCAGGTTCTTATTAGCTATCTGTTTTATATAAAGTGCTATACAGTAGGTTCTTGTTAGTTATCTGCTTTATATATAGTAGTGTGTACATGTTATTGTCAATCTCCAAATATATTCCCCCCACCACCACCACTTACTGCCTGACCTTACCAGCTTCTGATGACTAACCTTGTACTTCCACCAAAATCACTAACTGTGACATCTGGGTTTTTATATGTGCATTCTCTCTTTCTTCCAACACTGACCGGAGGTGACCTGTAGCTTGGCTTGACAGAGGAGATAACAAGCTTTGTCTGAAAAGAGTTGACTGGGACACTGTGATTAACAAGTGAAGTGAACACACTAAGCAAACACTGTAATTGTAGTGGCCTGCCGTTAACACTGCAGTAAACATAGTCATTTTGCCTGATTCTTTCACACCATCACCCTCTTTCTGGCCCATCAGAGTGAATTTTGTTCTCCAGATCACATTTACTCACTTCCTACAGACGTGACCCTACCTGTTGGTTCATGATTTTGAATATGGACTGGCAACTAGTAGGAGATGAGAGGCAGGACTTTTACTATTTTTCCCAGCTCAAAACAAGACCCCTGACGACCCAGGAAGTAATTCACAGCAGACAGATACACTGCATAGCATAGAGACAGACAAATGTATGTCTGGCCTGTGGCTTGGATTAGCCTGAGAAGTAATTCTTTCTTGACTAGGATGGCTTGAAGGGAAAACAGGAAGTGGTCATGAAAAATCATACACTTTTTCAGCTCCTCCTTAAATACGTGACCAATCAAATCCAGCTGTATTTTTGTGCAAGAAACACCTTTATTCAAATGTAGGACTAAATGTTCTAAAAGTACCTATAGCACTGTGCTAACCCCAAAAATCTAGACACTGAGTTGGGGGGAAAAGATTGTGTTTTCTCCCTGGAAACTGTGTACCATGAAACTCTGATGTTTCAGGGGATAAATATCAAATTCAAAGAATTTAAAGACTAGCCAAGCTTCAGTGAGACAAGATAAGAGAGAAGTACCGTACTATCCTATTGATTTCAATTTGTGGGAAAGAACCAATAGAATTATTTATTTCTAGTTGAACTTTCCAAGTCAAAGTCTGTTGGATTGTAATCAGAATTTAGTGTCAAGATAAAGGTGACTGAACACCTATAAGGACTTAAGAATGGTGGTGTGAAAGAAAAGGTGCTCGGTGGTATCCGACTCTTTTTGTGACCCCAGGGACTATACAGTCCTTGGAATTCTCCAGATCAGAATACTGGAGTGGGTATCCTTTCCCTTCTCAAGGGGATCTTCCCAACCCAGGTCTCCCTCATTGCAGGTGGATTCTTTACCAGCTGAGCCACAAGGGAAGCCCAAGAATACTGGAGCGGGTAGCCTATCCCTTCTCCAGCGGATCTCCCCAACTCAGGAATCAAACTGGTGTCTCCTGCATTGCAGGCGTATTCTTTACCAACTGAGCTATATGGAGCAGAACTGCAATGGAACTCTCAGCAAGGAAGGATTCACCTGACAATCTATCGTATGACTCAGGATAACTTAGAAACACCCAGATTGGATGCACATCTCTGGACCTGGAGGGTAGGTGTTTCTATTTAAGACTGAGAATTATTGTTATTTTCTAGACCTCTCCTTTAAATGGAGATGGATTCATCCCAATACCCATGTACTTAAGATGGGGGGGGGGGGGGAGGCGGGGTTTAAACAACTCCAGATTCTCAAAGGCAGATACTAAGGGAATGAAGGAGGTAACTCACCATTTAAACAGAAGTCTAGGGACTTCCCAGTGGTTAAGACTCCACACTTCCAATGCAAGGAGCCTGGGTTCAAATCTTGGTCAGGGAACTAGGTTCTCATATGCCACATAGCATGGCCAAAAAATAAAAATAATAAACAAAAGTCCCCAAACCTGGATGGATACCAGAATCACTGAGTGATGTTGTTAAACAGATTATGAAGCCCTGCTCAAGACTCAGTTGAGTTCAGTCACCCAGTCGTGTCTGACTCTTTGCAACCCCAAGAACTGTAGCACGCCAGGCCCCCCTGTCTATCACCAACTCAAATTCATATCCATTGAGTCTACAAGGAGATCAAACCAGTCAATCCTAAAGGAAATCAGCCTTGAATATTCATTGGAAGGACTGATGCTGAAGCTGAAGCTACAGTACTTTGGCCACCTGGTGCGAAGAGCTGACTCATTTGAAAAGACCCTGATGCTGGGAAAGACTGAAGGCAGGAGGAGAAGGGGATGACAGAGGATGAGATGGTTGGATGGCATCACCAACTAGGTGCAAACCTTTCTCTGCTGAATTGACTTTCGACCTTTATGAAAAGTAGTTGTCCATATATGTGTGGATGTATTTCTGGACTCTCTGTATTACTGTTTCACCCATCTATCTTTACACTCTGCTACACTGTCTTAAATTATTGTAGCCTTATAGTAAATCTTGAAATCACATAGTGCTATTCCTCCAATTTTTTTTCCTATTTTTTCCAAGTTGTTTTGGACATTCTAAGTCCTTTAGCATTTCTGAACAAATTTTATAAAGAGTTTGTCAATTTCTACAAAATATCCTTCTGGGTTTTTTGTTGGAATTCTATAAAATCTGTAGTTCAATTTGGGGAGAATAAACAACTTAACAGGGCTTCCCAGATGGCTCAGTGGTAAAGAATGTGCCTGCCAATAAAGGAGATGTGGGCTTGATCTCTGGGTCAGGAAGATCCCCTGGAGAAGGAAGTAGAAACCCATTCAGAGTATTCTTACCTGGGAAATTCCATGGACAGAGGAGCCTGGTGGGCTACAGACCGTGGGGTCACAAAGAGTCAGACACAGAGCAGGACGGAGCAGCTGAGCATGCACACGTGCAACACCTTAGTAGCACTCCTTCTTCTGACCTATGACACAGCATGTCACTCAGAAACTGTTTTTAGCTTTCAGATTACATATCTTTCACATTTTTATCAGATTTAACCCTAAGCACTTAATATATTTGTTGTCACTATGAATTTCACTGTGTTATTTAACTTCCATTTCTGGTTGTTTGCATCTAGTATATAGAGTTGATTGTGGCATATTCCTCTTATTTCTTATAAACTTGCTAAACTCAGTTATTAGTTCTAGCACTTTTTATAGATTGATTGGATTTTTGACATAGTTACTTTGGTTGTATATAAAACAATTTGGCTTCTTTCTTTCAAGTGTCTTTCTGTTTGGAATTTTGGTATCTGTGTTCATGAGAGATATTGGTGTGTAGTTTCCATTTATCATAAAGTAATTTTCTAAAATTAGGGCAATGTTGGTTGATAAAATAAGTTGGAAAGTAGTCCCTCCCTCCAGGTTTTATGGACGTCTGTATAGAATTGGTATTATTTGTTTCTTACACATTTGGGGGGAAATCACCAGTAAAACTATCTTGGCCTGAAGTTTCTTTGTGAAGTCTTTAACTACAAATTCAATAAATTTATTATATAAAGAGATATTCAGATTATCTATGTCTTCATGAATGAACTTTGGTAATATGTGTGTTCCAAAGAAGGTTTGCAATTCACTTAAGTTGTCAAATTTACTGGCATAGAGTCGTTTGTAATATTTCCTTATCATCATTTTACTGTCAGTAGAATCTTTAGTTCGATCAACTCTCTCATTTTTTATATTGCTAACTAGGAGTCATTGATCTATTTTCCTAATTACCCTGGCTAGATAATCTTCAGTTTTATTGATCTTATCTAAGAACAAAGATTTGGTTCCATTGATTTCTCTTTATTGCTTTTCTATGTTTTATTTTGTTTGTTTATGCTATAATCTCTATTTCCTTTCTTCTACTTACTGTAAGTTCAGTTTGCTCTTTTTTTCTTTTTTCTTTGTTTCTTTGCCTTTTTCTTAAGTTGGACACTGAGGTATTGATTTGCGATCTTTCTTGCTTTCTAATATATGCATTTAATCCTCTAAATTTCCCCCCTCAGTATTGCTAAAGTGACTTTACAGAAGTTTCATGTTGTATTTTTATCGACATTCCATTTCAAATGCATTCTAATTTCCTTTTTGATTTATTCTTTCATCCAGGGATTTTTTAGAAATGTCTTATTTAATTTACAAATAGTTGGGAATTCTCAAAAGATCTTAATGTTATCAAATTTTAATTTAATTCCATTTTGCTATTTTGTATGGCTGAAATATTTAAAATCACTAAGACTTAGTTTTTGGTCCAGGATATGTTCTATCTTGGTAAATATTCTTAACGCACTTAAACATAATGTGCATTCTACTGCTGTTGAGTAAAGTGTTCTATAAATCTTAATTAAATCAGAGATCCTGATGGTATTATTTACATCTATTTACCTACAGATTTTCTATCTATTTTGGTCAATCAGTTTCTCAGAGAGAAGTACTGACATCCTCATTTATATTTGAGGATTCCTGTGTTTCTCCCTGATGCCCTTGGTTAATTTTTGTTCCATGTGTTTTAAAGCTGTATTAGGCATGTAACGGTGGCAGTAGTGGTAAAGAATGCAGGAGACTCAAGAGACACAGGTTCGGCCCCTGAGTCAAGAAGATCCCCTGCAGGAGGCCGCAGCAACCTGCTCCAGTGTTCTTGCCTGGAGAATCCCATGGACAGAGGAGCCTGGCGGGCTATAGTCTGTAGGGTCACACAGAGTCACATATCACTCAAGCGACTTAGCACACCCTCATTGATGAATTAGCCATTATACAATTGTAAAATAAAACCTTTAACTCTGCCAATATTCTTAACTCTGCTATCCACTTTGTGTGATATTAAGATAGCTATTTTTCAGCATTAAGTCATTGGCAGGTGGACTCTTTACCACCGAGCCACCTTGGAAGACAGACATTAAGATGGCTATACCAGATTTCCTTCAATGGCTGTTAACATATTAACATATATCTATTCTTCTGTTTTTAACTTACTTGTAACTTTATACTTGAAGATATTTCTTTGTAAGGATAGAGTGGGATCTTCCCTTTTTTTCCCCAATGTGACAATGCCTGTTAATTCTGAAGGAGGGCATGGCCAGTATCCTTGTCTGCAAAATCCCATGGACAGAGGATCCTGGCATGCTACAACCACTGAGGTCACAAGAACTGGACACAACTGAAGCGACTTAGCATCTGTTAATTAAGATATTTAAACCATTGACACTTAATTGTATTATTGACGTAATTAGATTTAAAAGTGTCATAATATGGTTATCTCGTATGATTTTTCTTCTGTTTCTTTTTTTTTTTTTTTTGCTTTCTTTGAATCAATCTAATATTTTTAAAATATTCCATTTTCTCTGGATTACAATTAGCTGTAAGACTTTGTTTTATTAGGTAGTGGTTGCTTTAGAGCTCACGGTACACATTATTAACATCCCACAGTCTATCTTCAAGTGATATCATACCCTGCCTGTATAGTTAGTGTAAGAGTCTTATAAATGTATCCTCTCTCATTTTGGGGAATATTCTTATCCATTTTACATAAACACAATGCTACATTACATTGTTATCATTTTTATTTGCACAGTCAATGATCTTTTAAGATATTTAGGTTATAAGAAAAAAATCTCACATATTTACCCATGTAAATACCCTTTCTAACATCCTTCACTCTTCTGTATAGATCCCCATTTCCATCTGGTACCATTTTCCTCTGGCCTACAGACTTCCTTTAATTTTTCTTGTAGTGAAAATCTACTGGTGATGAATTACTTTTTGTTCATTTTTCAAGGGATTTTGTCATAGATCTTTTCCCTGGATATTTTTATTCTTCTATCCTATTCTAAGCTGACTTTTTTCTTCTTTTAGTACTCTAACAACATTGCTTTACTGTATTCTCTTGTTTTATATTTCATGAGAAATTTACTGTTATCATTATGCTTCTTTTTCTGGATAGAACATTAGTATATGTACATTTTCCCTCTGACTGCTCTTCAGATTTTCTTATTTTCACTGGTGTTGAATAAGCCTTGGTATAGATTTCTTCATGTTTCTTGTGCCCTAGGCTTTGTGAGAGTTTTTGAATTTGAGTTTATAATTTCATCACATTTGGAAACACTTTGACCGTTATATCCTCAAATGTTCTTCCTGCCTTTTTTCCCCTTTGAGAACTCCAATCACACATATATTAGGCCACCTAAAGTTGTCCTGCAGCTCACTGATTCTCTTTTCATTTTCTGCACGTGGTTTTTGGTTTTTAGTTTTTGTTGTTGCTTTGTCTTTTGTGCTTTTGTTTTGTTGTTGTTTCTTTGTTTTGATGGTTTCTACAGCTGTGACTTCAAGCTTGATAATATTTTCCACTGCAAAGCCTAGTCTGCCATTAATCTCATCAAGAATATTTTTCTTTTTACATGTTTGCTTTTGCCATATGTTTCTTTTTGGATCATTTTTAAATCGCCCGTGTCTTCTCTTGACTTTTTGAATATCTGGTAGAGTTATAATAACTGTTTTGTTGTCATTTATCTGCCAGTAATAGCATATGTGTCAGTTCTGGGCCATTTTTATGTTATAAATATATTTCTTCATTATCTTTCTTGTTTCATGTATGTTAAGTAATGTTTAAGTGAGTGCTAGACACTGTGAATTTTATGTTGTTGAATGCTAATTATTTTTGTGTTACTATACATGTTCTTGAATTTTATTCTGGAATGCTATAAGTTATTAGGAAACAGTTTAATCTTTGGAGGTTTCTCTTTTAACATATATTAGATGGGGCCAGTTCAGTCTAGGAATAATTACTCTCCATTATTGAGGCAAGACCTCTCTATGAACTCTATCCAATGCTTCTTGAGTTTTGAGGTTTTCCAGTTTATCTGGTAGGAGCAGTCAACATTCCTTGCTCTCTAATCCTTTCAGATGTTGCCTAGCATCTGATCATTCATACATACATGTGCATGTGTACACTCATCAGTGCTCAGTTTGATAATTAAGAAGGCCCTCCCCCAAGTCAAGAACCCCACTAGGCTCTGTCTTGGTTCCCCCTTCCTGCACTGTGGCCTTTAATCTCACTCACAGCAATAAGTCTTTGCGATGCCATGGACTGTAGCCTGTCAGGCTCCACTGCCCATGGGTTTCTCCAGACAAGAATACTCTCTTGGATTGCCATGGCCTTCTCCAGGGGATCTTCCCAACCCAGGGATCAAGCCACTGTCTCCTGCATTGCAGGCAGATTCTTTACTATCTGAATCACCAGGGAAATAACCTGGAGAAATGTAAGAGGTCTCAACCCTCAAAGAACACTGCCCTTCATTGTCGGATGTCTAGTGTCTTGCAAATTGTTTCTTGATATATTCTATCAAGTTTTTTTAATTGTTTTATGCTGTTTAATGTAGAAGGACAAACCCAGGTTCTGCTGCTGTATCTTGATTGGACATAGATGTATTAAGTATTACTTTTATACCCATTTTACAGATAGAATAAAAGCTCACATGGATTGATTTCCCTAAGGCCAAACATTGCTAATGAGCAACAAACCTAGTGTTAAAAGTACTTTAGGATCAAAGAAGGAAATAAGTGCGTATTATGAGCAAATAAGTAAATCACAGAGCATACTACCATGTGCCCACAGTACCCCAGTTCACACTTGGAACATCAGTGTGGCTCCTCAACATTAGCTACCAGCTCCCCTTGAATTTCTACATTTGAGGGGTCCAAATGCAGACAACTTGTTTGAATCCTGACTCTATCAGTTAATAGTTCTTTAACCTGGAGCACATTAATTTACATCTCTAATCTTCAACTTACCCACCTGTAAAATGGAGATGATGAAAGTATCTGCCAAATATGGTTGTTGTGACTGTCAAGTGAGATAATCTATGCAAAGCCCTTGGCACAATGGTGAATATTATTTTTCCATGATATGAAGTCTAGCATGGGCTCAATAAAATTTAGCTCAATAAAATTTAGCTCTAACCACAATCCAAATGAAATTCTTTCTTTCTCTTTGCCTTCCCTTAAATGAAGAAGTTGACTTTCTTTCCCCCTCTAGATTTCTGAGACTTTGCCCTGGAAATATGAATGAGGCAGCTCTTCCGAAAGCTAATTGATTTATCTTGTCTCTTTTTATAAATGTGATATGGAGTATTTCTCTTTTGGCTAGTCAAGGTTCTAGAACTACCTCTCTTGAAATATTTTACTGGTCACTTCTTACAGTGTCCACCTAACTTGTCTCTAGATGAGATCCCTAAATTTTTAGTATGTCTGTCTATCTTCCCTCAACAACTTTATATTTGTTCAAACTCATCATTTTACTTACCCCAGGGCCCATGTTAGTGGCTTCTGCTAGCAGACTTTCCTGTGAGTCATCGCCCAGTTGCTCACTACCAATATTAACATATGGAAACCAGAGTGGTATTTTTGTTTTCCTCATTCCAGCCACATAGAATTAGAGTCTCATCCACATACAATTTTCTTACTATGTTTTCATTGCATTTGTCTCTGGCCTTGACCTTAGAAGAAAAAATAAGTATTCTTGATATTCCATGTCAATTTGATTCATGCTGTGACTTCATTTGGGGTTTCCCTCGTGGCTCAGATAATAAAGAATCTACCTGCAATGCAAGAGACCTAGGTTCGATCTCTGGGTTAGGAAGATCCCCTGCGGAAGGGAATAGCAGTCTACGCTAGTAGTCTTGCTCCTTTAAACACTTGGAAGAATGTGAGGAGCAGAGATGAAATAAAAGACATCCACCCATCGGCCTAACACATCTTTTTTGCACAAAAACATCCAAGTTAAGGAAAGCAAGACGCATGCATTAGGGGTTAAAGATTTCTACAGTGCACAAAGGTACCTTTGGTAAATGATTTCATTTAGCAACCATCACTGGGATATCACACCCTGACTTCACACATCTCTCTCACCATTCACTGGGACGCTGGGCTGCTGTGTATTGATTATGTCCCCTGAGAGCAAAGATTTGCATGCACAACTGCAAACAACTCAGCAAAGTTGCTAAAAATAATTATATTTCAGTAGATGTTTCTAAGCAGAAAGGGAGAAAAAATGTATTTAGCAAAACCAGAAATATCCAACAGACAGTGGAGTGGAACTGAGCAAAATCGTATATAAAAATAGTATTTGGGTCCCATCTATATTTAGGGATAAGGACTATAACGATACAATACAAATGTACCTTGTGTAGCATTTGTCATCTCATTCTGGCTCTCAGATACTTGATAGCAGTAGATAATGCAGTTACAGAGAGATCTAATAGAAGGGGGACAGAAAAAAATTAAAAGACAAAGTCAGGTAGGCACAGTGGTATGTCAAATGAGCTTTACAAGTGAATTAGTAGACTGACAGGGCCCAAGGAGACCTTTGATTCTGAAGGACCTGTTAAAGTAGAGAATATTTTAGAATGAGAAAGGCTAGATTCAAGGAGACTCAGAAAGGAAGGAAAGCAAAAACTGAGATTCCTATGCCTATGGGTGGAGCACCTAACATGCATTCACCATTGCTCTAATTCCTTTCACATACTCTGCTGCATTCCACAGATCTCTCTGCTATAAACATCTGCATTTTAACCTTGTAGGGGAAAAGAAACTGATACTTGGAGAGTGTCAGGGTCAAGTCCCAAAGTTAGGTAACAAGGCCCTGAAGCAGGATTCAAGCCAAACCTTCTACCTCATGGTTCTTCCATTTCAATGCTCTTGTAGGTATACACACATGCACACATTTCATCTGGGGAAGCTCATAAAAATGTGCATTTCCAGCCACCCACACCCTGCAAACTTTACTCCAGATCCACATGGACTCAGTGGTAGAGTGTTTGAAGATTTGGAGTTGATTAAAGCAAAAGCTAAGAGCGCCAGAGGCAGGACCATTCAACAAGTTTTATTGGACAGTAGCTGGACAGAGTTGATGCAAGGAGAAACCTGTCAGGGACTGAGACCACCCAGATGTTTCCAGGGGCCACCATGCAGAGAGAAGGAGAGCAGGAGGACTCCCATCGGAGGAGGATCTGAGGTGGAGCTCCAGCAACTGGGTGATTTCTCTCAGCATCATGGCAGGGAATCTCTGGGTCTCAGGACTCCAAAGGGCAGCAGTGGTTCAGGGCCTTATAACAACAATCTTATATTATCAATGGAGAATACCTGTCATGTGGGGTTTGGTTGTTGTTGAGTTGCTAAGTCATGTCCAGCTCTTTGCAACCCCATGAACTGCAGCACACCAGCTTCCCTGTCCTTCACTAACTCCCAGAGTTTGCTCAAATTCCTGTCCATTGAGTCAGCGATGATGTTTAACCATCTCATTCTCTGTTGTCCCCTTCTCCTCATTCCTTCAATCTTTCCCAGGGGTCTTTCCCAGTGATCGCCAAAGTATTGTAACTTCAGCTTCAGCATCAGATATGCAAAGAAGACAGGTTCTATGTGGCTACGAATCTGCTTGTTTGAGCTATTTTTTAAATAACTGGCTGTGTGAAACTTTGGGTATGGCCCAGGAAGATTTTTGAGCTGACAGTTATCAGCCTACAGTGAAGGACAACGAAAAGGCCAACAGACAGTGGTCATCTTTGGCTCATCTCTTTAATAGAATGGGACCCTCATTTGAGATAATTCTATTGCAGTGTGTTGCAGACCACATTTTGAGGAAAGAGAAATGCTTTAAAAGTCACGTTTTGGGCTCTCTTCTCTGCATCACAGCCAGCTACCCCAATAGATGAACACATCCATTGATGACTTCCCAGGAAAAGATGGTCTGCACTAAGAATCAGTGTCAGGATCTGGCCTCAGGATTTGGCCCAGGTTGGTCAGCGTGTCCGCATCATCTTATCGAGCAAATTTTCTCCACGCAAGCTCCATGTCGGCAATAAAGAGGGAAGTCTTGGGCAATGAACTCTCCAGCTCAGGAGTGATCGGTGAAATGCACACCATGTTTGAATCATTCCATGCTTCATCCCTTAATATACATGAAGCTATCACTGTGAGCTCACTGATGGCAGCAACCAGGTTTGTCTGAAGCACAATCATATACCCAGCATCTTGGAAGAAAAGTTATGACCAACATAGACAGTAAATTAAAAAGCAAAGACATTACTTTGCCAACAAAGGTCATCTAGTGAAAGCTATGGTTTTACCAGTAGTCATGTATGGATGTGAGAGTTGGACTATCAAGAAAGCTGAGCACTGACGAACTGATGCTTTTGAACTGTGGTGTTAGAGGAGACTCTTGAGGTCCCTTGGACTGCAAGGAGATCCAACCAGTCCATCCTAAAGGAAATCAGTCCTGAATATTCACTGGAAGGACTGATGCTAAAGCTGAAACTCCAATGCTTTGGCCACCTAATGTGAAGAACTGACTCATTTGAAAAGATCCTGATGCTGGGAAAGACTGAAGGCGAGAGGAGAAGGGGACGACAGAGGATGAGATGGCATCATCAGCTCAATGGACATGAGTTTGAGTAAACTCCCGGAGTTGGTGATGGACACGCAGGCCTAGCATGCTGCAGTCCATGGGGTTGTAAAGAGTCAGACAGGACTGAGTGACTGAACTGAGCTGAACTGAAGGTTATTACTTTCCAGAAACATAGTCAGGAAATGAGTATTTACTGAAAGAACAATATCTAAGTTAGTTTTGCCCACATATGCAAATTGGTGCCCTGAGAAATTCACCTGGAGCCGCATAACTCCAGACAGTTCTCCCATCCTTGCTGCCAAATGGGGACTTCAGATTCTGTCCTCGTCAAGGAACATATCACAAACTGAGGCCTCCACTGGGGCTGAGGCATCTGAGACTATGTTCACGAAGCTTAGAAGAGTTTTTGTTTTGTTTCCACCCCACAACCCCTGCAGAGGTGAAAAAAATGTCAGGGGAGGCCCGATAGAAGGGAGGAGCTTAGAGAAAGAGATATACTGGCTGGAAAAAGGCTTGAGAAGCCTAGTCTTCCCTTCCCTTACAGGTGGGGGTGAAAAAGGAGATTCAGTTCTTTCTTTAAAATTTGTCCTCCTCTTCCTTGCCCCCACCTTATTCTATGTGACTCCAGAACTTCTCTCTTTTAAAACCTGTTCTCCAGTGCCCAGGGATTCCCTGAGGGAAGGCTAGTTTTTGATCTTGACCCTTAATTGCCACCCCAACCTCAAGTTTCTCCACCTGCAGCTTCCTCCAAGCATACGCAAATTTCAACTTGCATAGAAGTGTTCCACGTCCTGGTATTATAGTCAAACAGTGCAGGATCTGCTGGAGAGAGTATAGTTCCACTCACCGCTACTCTGCCTCCAGTGAAAGGACAAATGCAATAAGAACTCTAAATCATGGTTGCCAATATTGTGTTTTACAATAAATAAATATATACAATTTCTTTTCAAAATGAAACAGTAAATTTTGTTTCACTTTTCCTGAATTTATCATTGTGTAAAAGACTGCTCATCTTTGCCCAAATTATGCCTCATTGCTGGAGACAGACCATATGTTTAGCTATAACATGAGCATAGGTGATTTTAAGGTAATGTGGGTGCTTGCAGTTTCTTGCATGGTCCATGGTGTTTTTACATAGGTAACATCACAAATGCCCTTTCCTCTACCAGAAAGCCTTTTCTGCCCTGGATACTTCCTGGGCATCCTTTAGACATCACCTTCTAGAGTCTAGCGGTCTTCTTGGCACTAGGGACCAGTTTCATGTAAGACAACTTTTTCATGAACCAGAAGGTGGGGGTGGAGGGGGGGTGTAAAATGGTTTCAGGATGATTCAAGCACATGACATTTATTGTGCTTTTTATTTCTAATCTAATGCTGCTGCTGATCTGCTGAGAAAAACCAGTCTGCGGCTCGAAGGTTGGGGACCCCTGTTCTAGTCCCTCGTATTTCAAAGTGTACTCCATGAGCCAGCAGCACCATCATCGCCTGGAAGTAAGTTAGAAACACAGAACCTCACCCAACTCCTGAATCAGAATCTATATTTTAAATAAATCTCTGGGTGCTTCACATACGTGGCAGAGTTTGAGAAGTACAGGCCTGACAGCTATCATCTTGACAACAATGACAACTCGACTGTGGCTTCCATCTCCTCTCATGTATCCCTCTTATTCTATTATAGTGACTTTAGAAACCCTCTCTTGTTCTAGAGAGGTCTTTTTCAAATTGCCTGCATGTAATTGGTTGAAAACTAATTGTAACCCATAACTGGGGTGTGGAATCAATTTAGTGGGTCATAACTAGATTTTGTTCATGAAATAAAATAATCCATTCTAGAATCCATTCTAATCCATTCTAGAATAGAATAGAAAATGTCACTCGGGTAAGTATTGCTTCTTAAGCTTTTGAAACAGTACTTTTTTATGTGTATGTTTATTTTTATTGGACCATTTACATATATTTACTGTGAATCATGGTTACCAAAGCTCGAACCTCACTACACTAGAGCCTAAGCTCCTTTAACTCAAAGACTGCTTGATCTATGTGCTGTGTATAGAACACCTAACTCAGATGTGGTTCAGAGTAGATTCACTCCAAAGCTGGAAGTTTGTATAGGAGGCAACATCACCTGGAGTGACAACTATCAGTAAAGAAAACCACGTATGAGAGAATGGCAGAAGGCAGAGGAGGAGAAAAATGTCTGGTATATCCCAGGATGTAGGAGAACAGGAAGGAAGTTGCCAACACATGAGTCCTTTTTTTGAGACAAGCCTGAAAGCAGAACCAGCGTGCAATTCTTGTTAACCAGATCATGTGGCATTTAAAGGAGCCAGGCTTCATCTGACTGTGGAAGTATCCTTGAATATGAATATAAGGCATAGAAGACTCCAGCCACTGGCCTGAGCAATGCTAACAAGAAGTAGAAGATCGAAAAGAGAGAGGAAGATTAAAAAACTGGGTGGGGAAGATTCAGATATGGCCTCAGGCAAAATCTCACATTTTTGTTTTTCGGTGGCTCAGTCATGTCTGATTCTTTGTGACTCCCTTTGGACTGCAGCAGGCTTCCCTGGTGGCTCAGAGGTTAAAGCGTCTGCCTGCAATGCAGGATCCCTGGGTCGGGAAGATCCCCTAGAGAAGGAAATGGCAACCCACTCCAGTATTCTTGCCTGGAGAATCCCATGGACGGAGGAGCCTGGTGGGCTACAGTCCACAGGGTCGCAAAGAGTCGGACACAACTGAGCGACTTCACTTTGGACTGCAGCACTCCAGGCTTCCTTGTCCTTCACTAACTCCCAGTGTCTGTTCAAACTCATGTCCATTGAGTTGGTAATGCCATCCAACTATCTCATCCTCTGGCTTCAATCTTTCCCAGCATCAGGGTCTTTTCCAATGAGTCATCTCTTTGCATCAAGTGGCCAAAAGTATTGGAACTTCAGTTTTAGCATCAGTTCTTCCAATGTATATTTAGAGTTGATTTTCTCTGATTGACTGGTTTGATCTCCTTGCAGTCCAGGACACTCTTATGAGTCTTTTCCAGCATCATAGTTCAGTTCAGTTCAGTCGCTTAGTCGTGTCCAACTCTTTGTGACCCCATTGACTGCAGCACACCAGGCCTCCCTGTCCATCACACCAACTCCTGGAGCTTACTCAAACTCATGTCCATCAAGTCTGTGATGCCATCCAATCATCTCATCCTCTGTTGTACCCTTCTCCTCCTGCTTTCAGTCTTTCCCAGCATCAGGGTCTTTTCCAATGAGTCAGTTTTTTGCATCAGGTGGCCAAAGTAATGGAGTTTCAGCATTGGTCCTTCCAGTGAATATTCAGGACTGATTTCCTTTTGGATGGACTGGTTGGATCTCCTTGCAGTCTAAGGGGCTTTCAGGAGTCTTCTCTGACACCACAGTTCAAAAACCACACCACAAAGTTCAAAAAAAACCACACTACAAAAACCACACAGTTCAAAAATTCAACATCACAGTTAGAAAGCATCAATTCTTCAGCACTCAAACTACTTCATGGTCCAGCTCTCACATCTGTACATGACCATTGGAAAAACCTTATCTTGGACTATACGGACTTTTGTTGGTAAAATGATATCTCTGACTTTTAATACACTGTCTAGGTTTGTCATTGCTTTTCTTCCAAGGAGCAAGAATCTTTTAATTTCATGGCTTCAGTCACCATCTGCAGTGATTTTGGAGCCCAAGAAAATATAATCTGTCACTATTTCCATTTTTTCCTCCTCTATTTGCCATAAAGTGATGGGACTGCATGCCATGATCTTAGTTTTTTGCACATTGAGCTTTAAGCCAGCTTTTTTACTCTCCTCTCTTGCCTTAATCAAGAGACTTTTTGGTTCCTCTTCACTTTCTACCTTTAGGGTGGTATCATCTGCATATCTGAGGTTGTTGATATTTCTCCCAGCAATCTTGATTCCAGCTTGTGATTCATCCAGCCCAGCATTTCATGTGACGTACTCTGTGCATAAGTTAAATTAGCAGGGTGACAATATACATCCTTGACATACTCGTTTCCCAATTTTGAACAGTCCATTGTTCCATGTCTCGTTCTAATGGCTGCTTCTTGACCTGCACACAGGTTTCTCAGGAGGCAGGTAAGGTGGTCTGATATTCCTATCTCTTGAAGAATTTTCCACAGTTTGTTGTGATCCACACAGTCAAATGCTTTAGTATGGTCAATGAAGCAGAAGTAGCTGGTTTTCTGAAATTCTCTTACTTTTTCTATGACCCAGCAGATGTTGGCAAATTTGATCTCTGGTTCCTCTTTTATGTGATTTAATTTGCTTAAAAGTTTCACTGCTTTTCTTTTTTGATCTGATAAGATGAGATTAAAGAAGGTAGCACTATAAAGAGCCTTAGAATGATCAAGCCCAGTGGTGTTCACTCTCTGTTCCAAAGAGCCCTAGGACATCAGCAACTGGAGAGTTGCTGGTTAAGAGGAAAAGCCAGCAGAACTCCAACTGCCTCATCACTGCTTTTCATTCAGCCAGCTTGTGGCCACTTAACATTGACTATATTTAGGAGGGTACCATGGAAAGCTGTGGGGCTTCCCAGGTGGCACTAGTGGTAAAGAACCCACCTGCCAATGCAGGAGACATAAGAGGCACGGATTCGATCCCTGGGTCAGGAAGATTCCCTGGAGTAGGAAATGGCAACTCACTCAAGAATTCTTGCCTGGAGAATCCCATGGACAGAGGAGCCTGGAGGGCTCTACGGTTCATAGGGTTACAAACAGTCAGATACAAATGAAGTGATTTAGCATGCACCCATGGGAAGCTGTATTTGGCACAGTCATCCTGGTTCTGAATAATTTTGACAAAGCTTGCCAATACTTTTGGCTTTCATATAGAGAAACTGAGATTTAGCAATGTCAGCTGACTTATCTAGATGACATATTAAAGATATATTGGGGATATAATTATGAATTATGCTTGGTTGTCCAGATCTTGGTCAATTATGAAAAAAAAAAAAAAAACAGACTTTCAAGAACATCTTATTACAGACAGAAGTTTTCCAGGCTATGTTTCCATTAGTAGAGTGAAGAACATCACCTGCTCTATTTGACTTTGGCATTGCCATTCCTTATCTGGTGATGGAACCTGCACATACCACACTAGACACTGTTTATCAAGAGATAACCAATGGAGACTTAATTCTTGGGATATGTCATGGTTCTTATATATCTTACCTTGATCATACCCTCTGTTCCTCTGCTGTCAACCTTAGTCTATTAAAATAGGGTTGTTACTATTATTTTGTTTGCTTGCTTCTCAAAGGGTTTTCAGACCTTTGAAAGCCAAGTGTCCATTCAAGTGCACTGCTTTGAACTCCTTATTTACCCTGATTCAGACACCAAGAAAACTTGGGCAAAATCCAGGAGACAGCGAGGGACAGGGAGGCCCAGCATGCTGCAGTCCATGGGGTCACAAAGAGTCAGACACAACTTAGTGACTGAACAACAGACACCATTATCTTTTTATTCTGCCGACTGCAGGACTTTCTCTTCTTTTTCCTCAGAGTTGTCCAGATGCCAGTACTTTCTAACAGGCTTTTCTTTGGCTCAACCTCATTTCTCAAAAACAGAGAACCAACCGTGTCCACATTTCAGTGTACCAGCCCTTGGGAGTCTCATCTAGCCAGGAGATGTCCTTATGGTAAACAGCCATTGACTTTATCAAGCCATTTTCCTTTCTCCCTTATAGCAATTTCCTCTAATTTCTGTGAGTTCTTTGTTTACTGATCTGTATGTCTTTGTTGTGTGTGTGTGTGTGTGTGTGTGTGTGTGTGTGTGCACGCTCAGTCCCTTAGTCATGTCTGACTCTTTATGACTCCCATGGATGGTGGCCCACCAGGCTCCTCCGTCTATGGAATTTTCCAGGCAAGGCTACTGGAGTGAATTGTCATTTCCTCCTCCATGGGGTCTTGTAGACCCAGGGGTTGAACCTGCGTCTCTTGAGTCTCCTGCATTGACAGGCAGATTCTTTACCACTGTTCCAGCTGGGAGCCTTGTTAACAACTTGAATTGAGATGATCTATTTCCTAAATAATCTGATTCTTGTGTTTTCACTCCTCTCCCCGCCCCCCCATCCCAACATCTAAGCATTTTAAATACATAAGAACAGATGGAACTGTTTTTAAACACAGTTGCAGAGTTTTTCCTCACAGACACATACCCACACATTCTGGTAAACTAGTTGGATGACCTGGTTAATCCATCAAATGAACCTGACAGCCGTCTTCCAAAGCATCTAGAGCTAAGATGGTTGCACTATTGTCTGTGTCTTTCTCTATGGAGTATCTTACCTGAAGCCACCCTGCTGGTTTGTGTGATGCCAGCCTACATGAACGTTTCTCCCAACCACTCTCCATAAACTCTACTTGACCATGCTGGGGACGGCTGCTGACTGTTTCACAGCCACTTAGGCAAAACTTCTCTTTAATTCTTGTCTCCAAATATCATCTTCATTCCTTTTGCGGCTGGAACTAGAAACATCACCTATCCCAAGGCAGAAGCAATATCCGTGTTTATGATGAATTTTGATAAGCACAGAGGATGAAATGGTTGTTGGGTGGCATCATTGACTCAATGGACATGAGTTTGAGCAAACTGCGGGAGATAGTGAAGGACAGGGAAGCCTGGTATGCTGTAGTCCATGAGGTTGCAAAGAGTTGGACACGACTGGGTGACTGAACAATGATAAGTGCTTTAGCTGAAATGAAGGCATTTGTGTGAGGTAGCAAATTGTGGGGAAGTTTTATGTTTTAGCATACTCTGGGAGAAAAAAAAGAAAGAAAATGGCTTTCTCTCCTGGAAGAAGAGGGGAAAAAATGAGAGGGAGAGACAGGAGAAAATAAAGACTAAGATGGAGGCATGCCACCGAGAGACAAGCTGAGGGAATCCCAACAGCATAGAATTCTCTGGAAAAAATAGCACCTTTGAATCAACCCCAGCCCCCCCCCCCCACCACCAAAAAAAAAAAAAAAAAAGCAGACTCCAGGATAACTGTGCTGATGATGTTGGAAACTATTCTCATTTTGTGATTGGGAACGAACTGCCCTTTTTCTGTAGGAGGCTGAACCTGAGAAGTGTAAATGGAGAAAGTTTCTGCTTTTCTGAGTGGACCCAACTCCCTAAACTGAGTGTTAGGAGAACGGGAACAGCTGAAAATTCCAGCCCACAGCTTCAAGTTTTCCAAAGCCTGTTTGCTTTGGCCTGCCTCTGCCATTCCTTTCTCTTTTTTCAGAAGTGTGAAACGGATTGGTTGCTGGTATTTGTTCTGTGGTCTCTGCTAACTCTCCCATCTGTATAAACTCAGCTCTGCCAATAGAGCAGTTTAGCAGCACTTTCTCTTCGGCTGGCTCGAAGGCCCTATTAAGTGGTACTCTGAAAGCCTGCAAATGTGTGATGCTGGCCCTGGGATTGAGGGTGTGAGGCTTAACTGTGCTACCTTCCCAGGGGCCAGCCCTTCCTCTAGGACTAGTAGCTAAACAGCAAGGGGACAAAGTGAACCCAAGTCTCGATTGGACTGTGCCTCCCCAGAAGCTGGGAATTGGTGGCGGTGCCAACAAAGTGTTCCCCAGCAAGGGCCACTGACGATGTCTTCTTTTCTACAATGAAAATGTTTGATTGAGGATGAACAGAGGTCCTGGAGAATCTATATTCCCATTTCTTCCTACATTCCTTCTATATTTAATTGTATCCAGGTCAACCAGAAACTATTCTTTCAAAAGCAACATGTTAGCAGTGTGCCAATATTTTTAATCCCTGTTCCCAGTATAACAACATAGCCTATTTAATTAACTGTTCTTCCCTTGCTATTACATAGCAAAAATATTGTCAAATATGACAGTTTGCCCTGGGATCAGAAAAAAAAAAGTGTAGAATGGAGGGCTTTTGCCAAGCTCAACAAGTATCATCGTGAAGTGTAAACAGCTATTAATGAAAAGAGTAGCCACAGTTAAACAAACCACGAGGTAGAGAACACAAGTGCCGAAAGAAGAGCTATTTGTTGGCATGACTGTGCTGTCTGAGGATGAACACAACCCAGCGGGGTCTTCAGCGGAGAGAGGCTAAAATGGAAAAATGTCAGATTAGGGTAAATACCCACTATGAAGAAATGGTTTGAATTAGTGCCCCTCAAAAAGATCTCAGCTGTATCACGATTAAAGCCCAGGAGCCCTCACTGGGCTCCCCAAGCTAGAGGTGGCAAACTCTACCCCAGAGCTTCTTGGAGAAATAGTTTACATAGCTCATTTAGTGTAGCTAGAAGGAAATGACAACCCACTCCAGTGTTCTTGCCTGGAGAATCCCAGGGGCGGGGGAGCCTGGTGGGCTGCCCTCTATGGGGTCTCACAGAGTTGGACACGACTGAAGCGACTTAGCAGCAGCAGCAGAACTTTAAGACCCTGCCTCTCTTTATAACACTGATGTAGATAATTTATCAATCTATTCATAATAGAGCAATGTTAGACTCTATACAGTACATTCTGAAGTTTATATATATATATATATCTGTTCAGTTCAGCTCAGTCGCTCTTGGAGCAAATAATACATACATTTTAGGATTATTTTCAGAGAAGGCAATGGCACCCCACTCCAGTACTCTTGCCTGGAAAATCCCATGGATGGAGGAGCCTGGTGGGCTGTAGTCCATGGGGTCAAGAAGAGTTGGACACGACTGAGCGACTTCACTTTCATGCATTGGAGAAGGAAATGGCAACCCACTCCAGTGTTCTTGCCTGGAGAATCCCAGGGATGGGGGAGCCTGGCGGGCTGCCGTTTCTGGGGTCGCACAGAGTTGGACATGACTGAAGCGACTTAACAGCAACAGCAGGATTATTTTAAATAAATAAAATTAACTTTATAGAACACACAATGAGTTATTAAGGACAAGGTAAGACCTCAAAAAATAGTAACTAAAATTAGAAGAAAAAAAAAAGATATGAGCCTACAATGATCCCAGCCCAGTGCAATACTGTAAGAAAGAAAAAATATATTTGCCTTTCTTAAAGACACCCTTATACTATTATCAGCAATTCCAAAAATGTGGACAGAAACTTCAAGCACAAGGAACAGTAGCCTTTTCATAGGAAAGTTCTCCCCACTTTCAAACTCTTGAGCAGACATATCAGGGGGTATTTAGACTTGAGGCTCATGTAGTGGAAACTGACCACAATAGACGTAGGTCAATGGGAATTATCTTATTCCCATAAGATTGAGAGAAGCTTTTAACATTTGCTCCAAAACACAGTTACTTTTTCAGGGTAGGGCCATCAACATGAGATAAAATCAATCAAAAGCATATTGATTTGGGACTTCCCTGGCAGTACAGTGGTTAAGACTTCATGCTTCCACTGTAGGGGACACGGATTTGGCCCCAGGTTGGGGAACAAAGATCCCGCATGCTACAAGATGAAGCCAAAATAAATAAAGTGTTTTTTTAAAAAGTAAATTGGCTCATCTTCTTTTGATTCTTCCTAGATACTTGAACTATGAGCGCCTAGAAGAAAGAGATTATACATTTCCAGTATTCAGAACACGTATAAGTGACTGGGGCTTCCTGGGTGGCACTAGTGGTAAAGAACCCACCTGCCAATGCAGGAGACTTGAGAGACGCAAATTTGATCCTTGGGTTGGGAAGATCCCCTGGAGAAGGGCACAACAACCCACTCCAATATTCTTGCCTGGAGAATTCCAGGGACAGAGGAGCCTAGAGTTACCATCCATGGGGTCACACAGAGACAGACATGACTGAAGCGACTTAGCACACACAATATCCAGAATAATTAATAGTGCATCGTGAATGCTTAACAAATCAGGACAATGACCTGGGTTCAAATCTTGCCCCTGCTACTTCCTACCTATGATATGTTGGCATTTCTGATCCTTAATTTCCTCTTCCATTAAATAGAGAGACTCTACTTATAGGGTGGTTATGAGAATTAAATGGGTCTACATATTGAGTGCTTACAGAAGTGCCTGATATATAGTGAAGATCTATAAATGATATCTGAGATGATGGTGACATAATCTATTGGTTGCTTACTCATCTGTTCACTCCTATTTCTTGCTAACAGAACCATGCTTTGTCAAGATCAAACATGGAAATCTTGTTCCACTTTGCCTGAAATTAGTCTGGAATGTGTCCCAGTCTGGTCAATGAAATTTAAGGGGGTTTCTGCTGAAGGTGTGTTACTCTAGTTCAAGGCATTGAGACTTTTTAAAGCTTGACTTTAATCTCTACAAGGACTGAATCTTTTTTTTTCTCTTTTCATGGTTTAATCTTACTTATAGATATAACCCTTCCAAATCTCAGACCATACTGCGATGTGAGGTTATCTTGGATGGCCCTGGACTCCAAATTGTGTTCCTACAGTTCCACTAGGTTATAAAAAGCTCAGCTGTTCATCAGCCTCTCAGCTACCTATTCAGGTGGTTCAGAGAGCTATACTTCTCTGAGATCCTTTTGCCTCTCAATTCTTCAGATTTTAAAAGCGCTCTAGCTGTTATAGTTGTTCTCAAAGGGATGTTGATCAGCATGTTGTGGTCCAGAAGAAGGAAAAGCCAACTTTCAATATTCATGAGGATTATGGAAAGACATGCTGATAATATAATTTCTAGATTAAAAGGTCTGACAAATGGGCTAATACCAAGCTGGAAGCTGAACAGTTAGAGTTTCTGGGCAGGAAAGGCAAAGCAAGATAATGAAAGAAGGGAATAAAGAAAAGCAAACGAAAGGATGAAAGGTGAAAAGTCAAAGACCTCATAGTCTAGGTACTCTTATTTATCTCCAGTTTATAACAAGGACTGGCTTTGAAAGTAATTTGCTCAGGGGCTTCCTTGGTGGTCCAGTGGTCAGGAATCTGCCTGCAAGTGCAAAGGACACAGGTTTGATCTCTCATCCAGGAAGATCCCACATGCCGTGAAGCCACTAAAGCCCACGTACCACCGCTACTCAGCCTGAGTTCCAGAGCCCATGGGCCACACCTACTGAAGCCCCTGTGCCCTAGCGCCTGTGGTCTCAACAGGAGAAGCCACCGCAGTGACAAGCCCAGGCGCCAAAGCTAGAGAGTAGCCCCGCCCCCCCCCACCGCCCCAGCTAGAGAAAGCCCGTGAGCAGCAACAAAGACCGGCACAGCCAAAAATAAATAAATAGGTAAAAGTTTTCAAGTAAATAACTTGCTCAAAATGTATGCATGCTGTAGGTATTGGAGTCAGCTTTGAATTCGGGACTTTTTCACTCTATCCTATGTTTAGCTCCCTTCTCAACAAGCCAATCTGACTTCATACCCTCGACCTCCCAAAGTCTTCTAATTCCTGAACCCTAGGTACCAATCTGAGCTCTCTGATCCAACTAAAAACATCGGCTCTTGAACTTGATCTTCTAATCTCTCTCTACTCTCCTTTGACCACAGAGAACTGCCTTATTCCACTAATAGTGGTCAATCCATGCCAACTAATCTCAGTTCTCATTCTCTGGATTGTTCTCTCCTCTGGATTGTTCTCTGCCACCATGGGAATGAATATGAGGAATTCAAAGGATGATAAGAAGGCAGCCTTAAAGATCACTAAGAGAGTGGAAGGACAATATCTCTCTCTGTCTCTCTTCCTCTCCCTTTCTTCCTGTCCTTTCTTTCCTTCTTTCCTTTCTCCCTCCCTACCCTCCCTTTCTTTCTTTCCTTGAAAAAATATTGTCTCAACAAGTACTGGGTTCTACTGGCATTGCTAAGCACTGAGCTGGACTAAATGGTGTAATTTCTATTCGTCTGGACCATGGAGACACATGGACACAGGCTTAAGCTGTGTTTCCAAGCTTATCACCCTGGGACAAAGGTTCAGATCCATAGATGACCCATAAAGAAGGCAAAGGGTCTAAGTTATAGATGAAGTCTAAGTTATAGATGAGGCCTTCTGTTGCTTCTGAGGCTAGTCTAGAGTTCTCAGATTTCCTAGAGATGTGTCTACGCCATCAGTGCAAAAGAGGAGCTTTGGCAATTGCTCCATGACTCCTCATTATCTTTGAGCAATAATGTTACTTTGGGCTAAACTGACCTAGTTTCTAAGACCCCATTCCACCAGAACCTTCCAGCTCTCCACTTCCCTTGGCCACAACCCAGACTGCATAGAGACATGACAGCTGAGCAGAAGCCCTGCCAATTAGAGGAATCTGCCCTTCAGCATGCCTGGCAGGAGAGAGCCAGAACATTTGACCCAAGAAAGAGATCCATCCAAGTCTTTAAAAATGTATGTACTTTTTTTTTTTTTTTCAAATTCTGAACATGAGTTAGAGCCAAACTGATCAGATGACCAAGTGAGGGTTGCATGTCTTCAAATGCCTGGATGCAACCCATTGAAACAGTACCTGCCCCTGGCCTGCCTCCCATCCTTCTAAGCCTCCTTCGTAGCTGTGTCTAGTCTGACTCTGAGGGTACACTTGAAGGTAAGTTATTTGTGGTTGTATGTAATTAGTCTGGTTGACTCTTAGGGCCAAAGTGTTTCCGTTTGTTTTGAAGACTTTCTGTCTTTTGGTCATTTTCTCTTTCATTAGCTCACAATGAAGCCAAGTGCAATATAATTACATCTTGGTGTAATAAATCCGATGTAAAAGTGACTTCATTGCATTTGATACTATCTTTGATGTAAACCCCTCTGTGCTTTAAAATGAGACATGGGTTTATCCCTTTAATGCAAGCAAGACCTCCATTGCTAAAAGGGAAATTTCAATGGAAGAAGAATGTAAATGTTTGGGAGAGTTCTTCCCTAGAAGAAGCACAAGATTCTGGGAGTAAACCTGGGTGGGAAGGAAGGTGAGGCAGGCAGAGCTTGTGAAGTGGAAAGGCTCTCTTTCTCCATCTCTGAGCTGAAATTTACTCCTTTATAACTTTTGCCCATTTGCGGTTGTTGTTCCCTTTGAAATAATGCCAAGCGAGATTCTTTCCCCATAACAAGCTTTCAATTAATTGCATTCAGAGATCATGCCCTCTTATCCTTTTCCTGTGTCTTCTGCCCTTCAGGTTGAACGTTTTCCATTCTTTCGACTATTTCTGATATGCCATTTTGGCAGGAGGAAACGAGGGTGGAAAAAAAAAAAATGTGTGAATAAGTACTCCATGTACACTTCAGTAAACGGCGGATCTTTCTCTGACCTGTAAGCCAACATTCTGACACCAGATCAGAGTACACACTTGGAGTGGCATGTCACAGGCAGCATTCCAAGCCTCTGCCTGTGAGGGGAAGCAAGAAAAACTGGCCAAAATATTTGTGCCCACATTAATTAAGAAATGTTTTGTCTTCATTGATTTTCATATGGAACCGACCTTTTGCTTTTCAGCCCACTCCTTAGCATTATCAAACCTTTTATATTTTAAGCTCTTAATGTATCTTTCCTTCAGATGCATTTGGAATTATTTTAGTACTTAAAACATAGCCCTGTAAATGTGCTTTAGAGCCTCATGACCTTTTTATTTATTTTTTATTTCCTGAAATAAAAATGAACAAATACTCTTAACAAATGTCTCTGTTTTCTGAAACTGTGGAACCAAAGCAAAGCCAGACATCAAAACAGGGCTCCAAACCAGGCACAAATCAACATTATTTAAATTGAATTGCTATCACGCTCACGGCTCAGTTGTATCCTACTCTGCGACCCTTTGGACTGTAGCCCACCAGGCTCCTCTGTCCATGGGATTTTTCAAGGCAAGAATACTGTAGTGGGTAGCCATTTCCTTCTCCAGGGAATCTTCCCGACCCAGGGGTCGAACCCGGGTCTCCTGTGTCTCCTGCACTGCAGGCAGATTCTTTGCCCATTGAGCCACTGGGGAAGCCCCAAAAGACTTGAAGCATGCAAATAATATGAACAATAGAGAGTTTGGAAACAAAAGAGTGTTAGGCTGGTCTCATGTGTGTGCTAAGTCGCTTCAGTCGTGTCCAACTCTGCAACCCCATGGATGGTAGCACACCTCCACCTGTCTTCTCTGACTTTTTAGCCTGAAAGAAACCAGAGGAGGATGAGGAACAAATGTACTACATGTCCCACTCTTAGGTGAATTTGGTGGTTAAACTTGTAATTAAACATATAACTGTATTTCTAAGTTCAATAAAGCTGAGGGCATCTTCCAGTATTACTTCTAGTTTCACCAACAACAGAAATAACTACAATGCTCCTAATTGTGTATGAAAGTGTTTTAATATTTCAATATTCACTGTGATGGTGAATTACATTTTAAAGTAGATTTTAAAATCATGTTGAATGTGATCTTCTAAGTTTTCTAAGAAATATAATGAAGTGTTAACATTTTTAAATGTCTTTTCAAATTGTATTGATGTTATTAAATATTATTTACATATTATTAAATTATTGCTCTCGCTGGAATTATTTATAATTAATTAAGGTGATGTCCCAGTGGAGTCTGGAAGTTGGTGATGACAGTGATTGATGACAATTTTTCAGTCTCTGTGAATCCCACACACAAACTGACAGCAAAGCTACGTAACAAAGATCTAAGCTCCTAATAATCATATATAACCAAACTGGATGACCAGCTAGCCCCATGAAGAACAGAATTAAAATGGGTTGGTCAAAGGTATACAGGCAGGTATACAACACAAGTAGACCCAACATCAGCTGCTTCTATGGGAAGCAACCAACATCTGCTTCTTCTGTGGGAAGAAGCAGAAGAAAGAAATAGGACAACTGACAAACTAGAGGAGAGAAAAACCAAAATGGCCACCAGAGGCTCCGTGTAAAGCACAGAGAGCTGTGGTTCCTGCCAGCCCCACAGTGGGTGAGCATAAAGCACAAGGTAATGTCTGCAGGTAAGGATGAAGAATTCTGGGCATTGTAACCTCTCAAAACTAGTCAAGCTCCCCTTGAAGACAAATGAGCACAATGATCAAGAGTTTCTGGGACAGAATCCTCATTGATCAGAGCAAAGATAAGGAAATCAAGATAAGGAAAATTCAAGTTTCATATCAAAGTAAAGGAGATGAACAAGGCCCAGGGATAGATGTTAGAAATCAAACTGGCATATGTTTAACAACAGAAATGGGGCTTTGTAAAGTTAGAAAAATTATAACAATGTCAAAAAAAAACCTATGACTTCCTCTAAAAGTTCAAAAAAACTAATAATTTCATGTAAAGTGAACAAGGATTAAAAAACCATAAGAACTAGTTCCCAATAGACAACAAATACACACAAAAGACCTGCTCACAACAAAAGACAGAGTATTCCTAAATGAGTTAAGAGATATTAAGAATACGATACATAAAATGAAATATTTTTACATGTGGAATTTAGTTATGATGGATAAGAAAGAACTCTTTGGCTTATTCTTTTCCTGAGCACCTTAAACATGTTAGTCCCTGTCTCTGTTTCTTGCATAAAGAATTGCAGCTAAGTGTGATGCCAGTATAATATTATTTTTGTTGTAAGTTTTCTGTGTTTTTCCCTAGGTTCCAAAAGAATTGTTTATTTTTGTTTCAAGTCCAGACATTTTACTGAGATGCTAATGCTGGCTCTTCTAAGACAGTTTTTAAATATATGTTCTCTGCTTTTTCAACATGTAATTTTAATTTTATATTGCATATTTTACTGTGAGATATACTATGCATTTTAATTTTTAGCAAAGCTTTTCTGCCACAGGGACTGCTATTATACATTTGTTGAATATTCTTTGCCTATATTCAATATTTGTTATTTATTCTATGGTTTTATCTTTGATCTTTTGTTTCTAAAATATTCTGAAAGGTGCTCTAGTCTCTGAGTTTTATATACATATAAATAATCTGACATCTTTAGCATTTGCCAATTTTCCGGGGGTGCATAATCCCACCATGACTGACTTTTCAAGCTATGAACAGGATGTCTCTGAATACAGACTTGAGAAGAAATGCTCAGAAGCATATTATTAAGGTACGTTATTAATACCTACACTGTAAAGGAACAACAGACATAAGTAACCTCAAGATCACAGATAATGGTAAAAACTAGTAAATTAATTAGAGAGTAGACTGGAAAGGTCAGTTTTCATTCCAATCCCAAAGAAAGGCAATGCCAAAAAAATGTTCAAACTACCACATAATTGCACTCATCTCACACTCTAGCAAAGTAATGCTCAGAATTCTCCAAGCCAGGCTTCAACAGTACGTGAACCATGAACTTCCAAATGGTCAAGCTGGACTTAGGAAAGGCAGAGGAACCAGAGATCAAATTGCCAACATCTGCTACATCACAGAAAAAGAAAGAGAATTCAGAAAATCATCCACTTCTGCTTCATTGACTATGCTAAAAGCTTTGACTGTGTGGATCACGATAAACTGTGGAAAATTCTGAAAGAGATGGGAATACCAGACCACCTGACCTGCCTCCTGAGAAATCTGTATGCAGGTCAAGAAGCAACAGTTAGAACTGGACATGGAACAACAGACTGGTTCCAAATAGGGAAAGGAGTCTGTCAAAGCTGTATATTTTCACCCCGCTCATTTAACTGATATGCAGAGTACATCATGAGAAATGCTGGGCTGGATGAAGCACAAGATGGAATTAAGATTGCCAGGAGAAATATCAATAACCTCAGATATGTAGATGACACCACCCTTATGGCAGAATGTGAAGAAGAACTAAAGAGCCACTTGATGAATGTGAAAGAGGAGAGTGAAAAAGTTGGCTTAAAACTCAACATTCAGAAAACTTGGATCATGGCCTCTGGTCCCATCACTTCATGGCAAATAGATGGGGAAACAATGGAAACAGTTGCTGACTTTATATTTTGGGGCTCCAAAATCACTGCAGATGGTGATTGCAGCCATGAAATTAAAAGATGCTTACTCCTTGGAAGAAAAGTTATGATCAACCTAGATAGCATATTCAAAAGCAGAGACATTACTTTGCCAACAAAGGTCCATCTAGTCAAAGCTATGGTTTTTCCAGTAGTCATGTATGAATGTGAGAGTTGGACTATAAAAAAAGCTGAATGCTGAAAAACTGATGCTTTTGAACTGTGATGTTGGAAAAGACTCTTGAGAGTCCTTTAGACTGCAAGGAGATCCAAGCAGTCCATCCTAAAGGAAATCAGTCCTGAATATTCATTGGAAGAAATGATGGTGAAGCTCCAATGCTTTGGCTACCTGATGCAAAAAACTGACTCACTGGAAAAGACACTGATTCTGGAAAAGATTGAAAGTAAGAGGAGAAGGGGACGACAGAGGATGAGATTGTTGGATGGCATCACCAACTCGATGGACATGAGTTTGAGTAAACTCCAGGAGTTGGTGATGGACAAGGAAGCCTGGCATGTTGTAGTCCATGGGACTCGCAAAGAGTCGGACATGAATGAGTGACTGAACTGAACTGAAGTGAGTCTTGAGTAGTATTATTTTTGCTTTTGTTTTTTTAATAATTCACTTAAGTATAAATTTATGTAATTTAATTTTTAATAATATCTATTTAACAATTGGGCTTCCCTTGTAGCTCAGCTGGTAAAGAATCTGCCTGTAATGCAGGAGAATCCCAGTTCGATTCCAGGTTCAGGAAGATTCACTGGAGAAGGGATAGGCTACCCACTCCAGTATTCTTGGGCTCCTCTGGTGGCCAGATGGTTAAGAATCTCCTCACAATATGGGACACCTGGGTTGGTAAGATTGCCTGGAGAAGGGAATGGACACCCACACCAGTATTCTGGCCTAGAGAATTCCATGGGGTTGCAAAGAGTCAGACATGACTGAAGGTGACTGGTGACATTCCTAAAATTTTGACAGTAGGCTCTTGGAAAGTCAGTACAAGTTGGGTTCAACACATTGAAAGTGTTTCAAAGGTCATGTCAGACTCTTTGCAACCCCATGGACTATAGCCTGCCAGGCTCCTCTGTCCTTGGAATTCTCCAGGCAAGAATACTAGAGTGGGTAGCCATTCCGTTCTCCAGGAGATCGTCCCAACTTAGGGATTGAACCCAGGTCTCCTGAATTGCAGGCGGATTCTTTACTGTCTGGGCCACCAGGGAAGACTCAACACATTGGTCATGCTTTATTTACTTTAGAACTCTAGTGACAAATGTTTTGTGTTATTATTTTTTTCTTGCATTAAATATTACTTTGGAAACATCTGAAGTTGATTTTCTTTAACATGACAATTAAACTAACAGTTTATCCCACTTCATACTTTTAAGCCCATAGAAATTCTATATAAAGTAAAAATTAAATAAATCATATTCAATGAGTTAAGAGAGGTCTCCATGTGTGAGAGGGGAAAAATAAAATCAATACCAGAGTGATAATCTGGATGTGTTTCAGGGACAAGATTCAAGTATTAGAAGAGGCATAGGTCCTAAGAGTTTGGTGCTGAGGATCTAATGCCCATCCAAGTGGAGTGGCTATAATTCAAACCTCACATGGTCCTCATGGATTATAAAAGCTCCATCCATCAGCCCAGGACAATTAGTCTGATGTCCAGGGCTCTGGATCAAAAAAAAGAAAAGTCACAGGCAAAAAAAGAAAAACTCCAAACCCACACGAGGAATAAATATGTGATCCAACTTTAAACTAGATGAACAGTCCATTAGCAGTAGGTCCACGTTGTCGTTCAATACCTTAAGTCATATCTGACTCTTTTCAACCCCATGGACTGCAGCAAGTCAGATTCCTCTGTCCCCCACTGTCTCCTGGAGTTTGCCCAAATACATTTCCATTGAGTTGGTGATGCTATCTAACCATCTTATCCTCTGTGGCCCCCTTCTCCTTTTGCCTTCAATCTTTTCCAACATTAGGGTCTTTTCCAATGAGTCATCTTTTTGCATCAAGTAGCCACAGTATTGGAGCTTCAGCTTCAGCAACAATCCTGCTAATAAATATTAGGTGATTTTCTTTAGGTTTGACCAGTTTGATCTCCTTCCAGTCCAAGGGACTCTTCAAGAGTCTTCTACAGCACCACAATTCAAAGGCATCAATTCTTCAGAATTCAGCCTTCTTTATGGCCCAGCTCCTACATCAGTACATGACTACTGGAAAAAAACGTAGCTTTGACTATATGGACCTTTGTTAGCAAGATGATTTCTCTGCTTTTTAATAAAAATGGCAACCCACTCCAGTGTTCTTGCCTGGAGAATCCCAGGGACAGGGAGCCTGGTGGGCTGCTGTCTATGGGGTCTCACAGAGTCGGACACGAATGAAGTGACTTAGCAGCAGCAGCAGCAGGTCCAGAAATTAACCTAAAAACTGCTTCACAGCCAGTAAAACCCCTGAGCTTCCTACGGAGGACCCTCATAAGCAATTTTGAAGTCATATGATAGCAAAGGCTTCACAAGGCGAGATATGCAGAACTTCCACAGAATAGTTCATCCTTTTTGAAGATGTGCTTAATGTCAAGAAGAATGAGCTAATAAAGATAAAAAGGTCCTGATGACCCAGCAAAAAAAAAAAAAAAAGCTTTGGCCATTCAAGAATTAATAAAATAATATGTAAATATTTAAATACCCAAATCAATAAAGCAGTAGATATAATTTTTTAAATAACAGAACCCTATGAAAAAGAACAAGTGAATTTTAAAGATAACCAGCTAGAATTTATGGATATAAAAAGTAATTTGTTCATGAGAGGCTTTTAAAAAGTTAATAAGTGGATTAAAGAGGAGATCAGATGCAGCTGAAGAGAGAAGTGATAAAATGGAAGGTGGGGAATAGAAGTCATTTCAAAAAGACATAGGTCATTTACGAAAAAATATTCATAACAACAACAACAACAAATAACCAATACTATGAATTAACTTTCTCTGATAATAGTATAATTAAAAGAGAAATATAAAAATAACAACTAAAACAATCCACACACTTCTGTAAAAATGTTTTAAAGGTATGAAAAAAGAGTCAAAAAAGAAATAAAAAATGGAGATTGCAAAACATTTAGACTTGAGTGACCACGAAGTCAGCACAAATAAAATCTGTGAAAAGTAGCTGGAGTAAGTGTTAGAGGGGAATGGAGAGCTTTGAACACAAACGTTAGAAAGAAAGGAAGATGAAAACTTAATGGACTAAAAGTTCAATGCAACAAATTAGAAAAAATAAAAGTACATTAAAACTAAAGAAAATATGAAGCTAGAAATAACAATGATCAGCTGCTACTGCTAAGTCGCTTCAGTTGTGTCCGACTCTGTGCGACCCCATAGACGGAAGCCCACCAGGCTCCCTTGTCCCTGGGATTCTCCAGGCAAGAACACTGGAGCGGGTTGCCATTTCCTGCTCCAATGCATGAAAGTAGAAAGTGAAAATTGAAAGTGAAGTTGCTCAGTCGGGTCCGACTCTTAGCGACCCCTTGGACTGCAGCCTACCAGGCTCCTCCAGCCATGGGATTTTCCAGGCAAGAGTACTGGAGTGGGGTGCCATTGCCTTCTCCGAACAATGACCAGAGGAGAAGTTAATTAAGTAGAAAAACTAACATCAACGGATCCAAAAGCTAATTTTCTGAATGATCAATAAAATAGAAAAAGATCCTTCAGAACAAATGAAACACATAAAATGTTAAGGTATAAATGAGCACATTAAAGAAAAACATCAATACAGTATACTAACACATATATGTGGAATTTAGAAAGATGGCAATGACGACCCTGTATGCAAGACAGGAAAAAAGACACAGCTGTGTATGATGGACTTTTGGACTCAGAGGGAGAGGGAGAGGGTGGGATGATTTGGGAGAATGGCATTCTATCATGTATACTATCATGTAAGAATTGAATCGCCAGTCTATGTCTGACGCAGGATACAGCATGCTTGGGGCTGGTGCGTGGGGATGACCCACAGAGATGTTATGGGGAGGGAGGTGGGAGGGGGGTTCATGTTTGGGAACACATGTAAGAATTAAAGATTTTAAAATTAAAAAAAATAAAATAAAATAAAATCTAAAAAAAATAAAAATAAAAAAAGAGAGACATATACACACATGGCAAAATTTTTAAGAGAACATAGTGGACTCCAATAATTTTGTAAAGTTATGTGAAATGGACAATTTCTTTTAAATATAATTAAATACAATTTTCAGTTGATTTTAGAGATGACTATCCTTTAAAGAATAGCTAATCCATATATTACAAACTGTCCAAATTACAGAAGAACATTTTTTTCAAAAAAAAGAAAAACACTCTTTAAAGTCCTTTTATAAGACATATAACTTCAAAACCAAAAATGGACATGAGAAACATAAACAATAATAAAAATAAAGATATTGATAACAAGAATAGCTTCAAGTTATTATGAGCCTTTTAAAAGTGATTTTCATGTGTGGCATCACCAACACGATGGACATGAGTTTGAGTAGGCTCCGAAAGTTGATGATGGACAGGGAAGCCTGGCCTGCTACAGTCCTTGGGTTCCCAAAGAGTCGGATACGGCTGAGCAACTGAACTGAACTGAACTGACATGTATCAACTTTTCTCATAATGAGTCTATGAGACATAGAATATGATCACCCCCAGGCTGCAGATGAGGAAACTTTGGCAGAGAAACGGTGACTAACTTACCCAAGGTCACCCAGAGAGATCACGCTGCAGTCCCAAAAGTTACCCCAGACAGTCAAGTTTCAGATCCTCTGCTCTTAACCACAGGCTCCAGATTTTTAAATAAAAATATTAGCAAAATAAATGCAGCAATGTATTTTTAGGGCAGAACGATGATGTGGAGTTGGGGAAGATGTCCAGAGCCCTTCTCCGTGGCAGATTCACATTCCTGTAATATGCAACCTCCAGCCCATCTTCCAAGTCTCCAAAACAGTTGATAAACTGGCAAATATTTCTTTCCTCTCCAGAAACTGTTCAATGTCAGATGTGTTCCCTTTCCATCTCATTCTGCACTGGTTTTATAGACATAATATTCACTGATCATGTCACCCCCTTTTTACCCATCTTATCCTGCTCAAAAGCATTCAGTGATCTTCCATTGTTTTTAGCTTAATGAGTAAATCTCTCAGCGTGGCCTACAAGGTCTATTCACAGCTGATCTCTTCAACATTATCAAGGATCATATTCTCTCTGCTTTCCTTCCTGACTTTAGCCACACTGGACTACCTTCCTGTCTAGAACTTGACTGCAGGTATTCATTCTGCTGCTCAGATCTCATGTCAACCATGTCTTCTGGAGAAAAACCTTCCCCTATGTAACCCATCTCTCCTGACTACATTGGCTTCCCTTGTTTAATCTCTCATAACATTCTATATCTCTCCTGGGGAACACTAGGTTTATCTGTAAATTCACATGTACTAGTGAGATCATTTTATTTGTCTTTCTCTTCCCCACAAAAATGTAAAGTGCAAGAGGGCAAGGACTATGTATTTTCTTTTCTAACATTGATTCCTTGGTGTGTAACTCAGTGTTTTTACTTTATTGGACTAATTAATGAATTATTAACAGAGAAGAAGGAAAGGATGGTACATTATTTTTTAATGGCTGCAATTATTCTCCTCCCTATATTCACATTCCTTGCAATATGATTTGCTACTGTTTCCTTTAAGATGCAGAGTCCATTTCCAAAACCCTTGAACCCAGGCTGGCTGTGTGATTTTCTTTGCTCGATAGAATGCAGAAGAGGAAATGATGTACCATTTCTACACCTCTGCTTCAAAAGATGCTGTGAACTTCTGCTTTCTCCCTTGGACTTTTGTGACTGCCATGGGAACAAGCCAAGGTTAGCCTAATGGAGGATGAGAGACCACAGAGGAAGTCTCAACATCCTGTGCATCCCAGTCAAGACTATCCAAGACCAACCTGATGGCTGGCTTCAGACCCAAAACAAGACCCAGCCAATGACAGCTGAGCCTGGCCCACAGAATCAGGACTGTTCAGATAACAGTTGTGGTCTTTCTTCTCTCTTTAATCTAGATAGCCTTCCCTGGAACTGGACACCAGCACCATTCAGCTGTGTACCTAGATTCTGTTCAGATATTAGCTCTCATAATTTGGTTGGGCTCTTTGAACACCAAAGCTTGACCCATTTGGTGTTCATTTCCCTGCAATGGCCATAGTGATTGAAATTGTCCCCTGTGACACCCGGGAGTCCAGACTCACATTCACTCTGTTTCTGTAACCCCACCTCTGCCAAGCACTATAGACCACTGGGTCTCTTCCCACAGCCAGTGAGGTCCTAACACATCTCATGAAAAGGTACTCAAAAGTGAAGACAGGGATGTTGCTTGAGTTTTTATTTTTTAAATTATAAATTGCAAAGTACTCTACAAGGTCTCAGTGTTATCATCACGATTATTTCATTATCATCCAGTCCTTCCTGCCAGAGATGCTGCTGTGTTCGGGAACTTCTTGAAAGGGAGACTGGATTTCTAGGAGCCTTCTAGGTCTAAGAAGTGAAAATCCTGTGGATACACTGAATTCACAGTTAGAACTAGACATGGAACAACAGACTGGTTCCAAATAGGGAAAGGAGTACATCAAGGCTGCAGATTGTCACCATGCTTATTTAACTTATATGCAGAGAACATCATGAGAAACGTTGGGCTGGGTGAAGCACAAGATAGAATTAAGATTGCCGGGAGAAATATCCATAACCTCAGATATGCCGATGACACCACCCTTATGGCAGAAAGTGAAGACCTAAAGAGTCTCTTGACGAAAGTGAAAGAGAAGAGTGAAAAAGTTGGCTTAAAACTCAACATTCAGAAAACTAAAATCATGGCATCCAGTCCAATCACTTCATGGCAAATAGATGGGGAAACAGTGGCTGACTTTATTTTGGGGGTCTCCAAAAGCACTGCAGATGGTGACTGCAGCCATGAAATTAAGACGCTTGCTCCTTGGAAGGAAAGTTATGCTCAACCTAGACAGCAATGGCACCCCACTCCAATACTTTTGCCTGGAAAATCCCATGGACGGAAAAGCCTGGTGGGCTGCAGTTCGTGGGGTCGCTAAGAGTTGGGAACGACTGAGCGACTTCACTTTCAATTTTCGCTTTCATGCATTGGAGCAGGAAATGGCAACCCACTCCAGTGTTCTTGCCTGGAGAATCCCAGGGATGGGGGAGCTTGGTGGGCTTCCGTCTATGGGGTCACGCAGAGTCGGACACGACTGAAGCAACTTAGCAGTAGCAGCAGACAAGCAGAGGCATTACTTTGCCAACAAAGGTCCGTCTAGTCAAAGCTATGGTTTTTCCAGTAGTCAAGTACGGATGTGAGAGTTGAGCTATAAAGAAAGCTGAGTGCCGAAGAAATGATGCTTTTGAACTGTGGTGTTGGAGAAGACTCTTGGGAGTCCCTTAGACTGCAAGGAGATCCAACTAGTCCATCCTAAAGGAAATCAGTTCTAAATATTCACTGGAAGGACTGATGCTGAAGCTGAAACTCCAACTCTTTGGCCATCTGATGGGAGGAACTGACTCATTGGAAAAGATCCTGATGCTGGAAAAGATTGAAGGTGGGAGGAGAAGGGGATGACAGAGGATGAGATCGTTGGATGGCATCACCGACTCAATGGACATGAGTTTGAGTAAATTCCAGGAGTTGGTAATGGGCAGGGAGGCTTGGCGTGCTGCAGTCTATGGGGTCACAAAGAATCAGACACGACTGAGTGACTGAACTGAACTGAACACTGAATTCCATGAAAAAAATAAAGCAGGACCCATGCAAATCAGGTAAAACTCTGTCTTTGGCATTAATTCCAATATTATTTAATGTAAAAATCTTCTCTTCTTATTGGTAGCAATAAAAAGATGAAGCAACCAAAATTTTGTCAGCTGGATGAGTCTAGAGTTTTTTCACCAAAGTTTAAAAGTGTGGGCAAATAATAATATTAGCTACAAATGCTCCGGGCTTCCCGGGTGGCTCAGTGATATAGAACCCGCCTGCCAATTCAGGAGATGCAGGTTTGATCCCTGGGTCAGGAAGATTCCCTGGAGAAGGAAATGGCAACCCACTCCAGTATTCTTGCCTGAGAAATATTCACTGGAAGGACTGATGCTGAAGCTGAAACTCCAACTCTTGTCCTTCCAAAGGTAAGTGGTGGGCTACAGTCCATGGGTCACAAAGAGTCTGACACGACTGAGCAATTAAACAGCAACACAATAGCAAATGCTGTATGTGGCACTCACTCTGTCTTAAGCAGTGTTCTGAGCACTCCACTGGGCACTCATTTATTCTCAAGACCCACTAATGGGTGAGTACTATAATTATCCCCATTTCACAGATGATGGAGCCAAGGCATAGGATGGCCAGTTACTCTAAGTCACAAAGCCAGCAAACTGGGATGCAAGATGCAAATATCCAAATCTAGGCCAGGAGTCCATGCTTTAAAATCCCGTTTCCTAAGTGTAGAAGCTCCAGTCCATCCCTCCTCTGTACCCTGCTTCGTATTACAGAGATGAAACATAGCTGGGTTGCCAGGCAGACTCTCCCTGCAAGAAAGAAACCCCTATGTCCAATTGAGCTGGTTCCAGCTCCCTGGAGAGAATGTAGCAAATTGGGAAGAGGAGAACTGTCTCCTACCCACTCCTGCTAATTAAACCCCTCGAACAGACACTTTTTGGCTGGTTCCGAGAAGATATTATTTTTAGCTTGTAGGGGTTAAAGTGGAAGGGAAGTGTGCCAAATTCAGGTTGTCAGAGGGAAAGAAAGAGAAAGGTGCTCAGAAGGATGCATTACCATCACGACTCTGTTTAATACGAAGAAGGAGAACATGGGCGGTGGGGGTGGGGGGATGGGGGTGGCACTTCTGGTCCTGTCTTAAAGCCCATAATAAAAGCTTCTGAACTTTGTGAGCCTCCTTAATGACCCCAGCACATTTCAGTGGGAGGACTATCTCTCGACTCACAGGGTCGCAATGGGAGAGCAACTGCAGAGATTAGAAGGATTCGGAGGTTTATTTTTTTCATTACAATTCTTGTTTACCGGAATGAAAGAATAGTGATGCTTCTCAGGCCAAAATAGAAGTAGCTCTCCACCCCCGGCACCCTGTTCTCTTTCCCAGCTCTCTGACAGCCCCACGCTGGCCCATCCTTGGAGGCAATAAATGATGTACTAACGTGACCCTGATTAGGAAGCCGAGAGGTTAATATGCAAGGCTCCTTCTGATAAAGACCAGGCCAGACCCTGCACCACAGCTCAGTCAATTGATAAATCCCAAGCCCGTATGACCACAGAGACAGTCTGGGGGTAGAGTCTGCATTTCGGCCTCCATGACTCCATCCATCTAAGTCAGTTTCACTCTTCTGCCCACTGCTTCTTTCTTCCTTTGGCTCCTCCCTCTCTGCTTTGGTTCCAGTGATTAAAGATGCAAGATCCCCAGTCATTTCTCAGCACTTCCATAAACTGAAAGCCCCAGAGGAGAGGCTCAACCCTGTTAAGCTGAGGAATAAAACCCTGCAGCCCTGAGATACCAACCATGAAGCCCTAAGACTCAATTCACAGGAAAAGGAATTTTTTATTTTTTTGGTCCTGCTCTTCATGTGATTAATAGGTGTCATTGTTTGGTCTGACAGCAAAGGCGTCACTGTGGAACAAGCTAACAGTTTAGCTCGCGGACAGAGCAAAGAAAGAAAATACTCCTGATACTCAGATGATCTTTTTTTTTTCTCAAAACTCAATACATTGCTATTTTTTAAGAGCATGCTCATGGAATTTTCAGCATCTGTGTAATACATATACAGTAAAACTGAATCTACTAGTGTGGGAAGGCAGCTAACATGTATTACAAGAGTGGCTGTCATGTACACTAACTAAGGGTAGGTAAGATCTAGATCTGGATTTGAATTTCTGTCCACCCCCTTACTACCTGATGGCCTTAGGCAGGTCATGTCACCTTTTGGGACACAGAGCCATCCCTGTGAAATGGGGTTATTAATAGTCACCTCCAGAGAAGGCAATGGCACCCCACTCCAGTACTCTTGCCTGGAAAATCCCGTGGATGGAGGAGGCTGGTAGGCTGCAGTCCATGGAGTCACTAGGAGTCGGACACAGCTGAGCGACTTCACTTTCACTTTTCACTTTCATGCATTGGAGAAGGAAATGGCAACCCACTCCAGTGTTCTTGCCTGGAGAATCTCAGGGATGGGGGAGCCTGGTGGGCTGCTGTCTATGGGTCGCACAGAGTCGGACATGACTGAAGTGACTTAGCAGCAGAAGCAGCAATAGTCCCCTCATATCGTTGAGTGGAGGAGCTCATGAGATGATGCTATTAAAGCTCTCAGCACAATGCCTGGCACAGAATGAGTCAGCAACTGTCAGTACGTGATCCATGGACATGAGGAGCAGGGAGAAGGCTGAATCAGGATCTAATTCCCACATCACCTTCGGCATGATAGGCTCTACTTGGGGGCTTCCCAGGTGGCACTAGTGGTAAAGAACCAGCCTGCCAATGCAGGAGACATAAGAGACACAGTTTCTGTCCCTGGGCCAGGAAGATCCTCTGGAGAAGGAAACACTCCAGTATTCTTGCCTAAAGGATTGGATGGACAGAGAAGCCTGACTCGCTATGGTCCACAGGACTGCAAAGAGTGGGACAGGACTGAAGCGACTTAGCAGGCACTACTGTTCAAGCCTTTTCAAGGCTCTACTTTTCAAGTCTCAATAAACCAGCTTCTAATAATCAGTGGGTACGTAACACAAAACAATTATCAGTCTGAAACAATTGTTCATTGTAGATGCCTAATTGTTCCTTCAATTACAGCTGTATGTTTAAAATGTGCTCCTCCTAACAGTGAATAACAAATGTATTTAGAACCTCTTGGTAAAGACTACAATAAATTGGATTTTAACGGTGGGCACTTGATTCACATGTAATACATTTTGTACTAAATGAAGTAATGGTTTTTATTATTCTATGTCTCCCAAGAAAATGGGGGAAATATTTGGCTTGATCATTTTGAATGAAGATAAACTAAATGTTAGTGGTCCTGAATCTGGGTTAATTTTACCTTCGCCCTCATGGACATATGTCCATGTTTGGAGACAATTTTGGTTGTTATAGCTAGAATGAAGGCAGTATCCATTGGCATCTAGTAGATGGAATCAGGGATGCTGTTGGACATCCTAAAATGCAAAGGATTACAACCAGAATTGTCTGAGCCAAAATGTCACTTATACAAAGGTTGAGAAATCCCAATCTAACCAAACCTGTGAGGCTGTGGCAGGAGTCTAAAATGGCCTTTTATTGTGTGCGGAAATAGAGCTACAATTTAAATCACTGGCATTGAGGTGGAAAAAATTTCAACTCAATTGCTAGTAAACTTTCTTCTTTGGAGAATTTTGGAGAAACTTTGGAGAATTGCTAGTAAACTTTGTTCAGTTCAGTTCAGTCGCTCAGTCGTGACCCCATGGATTGCAGCATGCCAGGCCTCCCTATCAATCACCAACTCCCAGAGATTACTAAAACTCATGTCCATCAAGTCTGTGATGCCATCCAATCATCTCATCCTCCTGCCTTCAATCTTTCCCAGCATCAGAGTCTTTTCCAGTTTCCAATGAGTCAGCTGTTTGCATCAGGTGGCCAAAGTATTAGAGCTTAAGCTTCAGCATCAGTCCTTCCAATGAATACTCAGGACTGATTTCCTTTAGGATTGACTGGTTTGATCTCTCTGTGATCCAAGGGACTCTCAAGAGTCTTTTCTGACGCCGCAGTTCAAAAGTATTGTAGTTCTTAATTAATTTCATTTTTCACATTTTAATTTTTCTCCAAGTACAAAAGGCAGTGTTCTGCTGGATTGTCATTGTTTTAAAGTTCGCTTGGTCTAGTTCTTTTGATTCAGTCTTTTAAAGAAGGCATGAAAGTCAGAATCTAGGCAAACTCTGTCCCCATCACTCATGATGAAACTTGTCTCCACAAACCCCTTCCCTGCCTTCCCTCAAAAGAAAGGAAACTAATTTGCTAAGATTTCACTTACCTTAACTTCAGTCTAAATATTTTTCTCTTCTAAATTCACCACGAGCACGGTTTCTAATCCAAGGATAGGATTTCCCCAATGGCTGCCAAGGTGGAAATCAAAACATTCAAAAGTTACAGGAACAAGGTATAGATCCCATTCGTTGTTTCGTTTTCCTTACCTTTTGTGCCCACAGACTGTGGCTTCACCCATCTGAGAAAGTCATTAGCGAGGGAAGAGGTTATGCTAGCACTTCTTTAAAAACGGGACAGGTTTGCTGTTTTGGGAAAGGATCAAATGTGATCTCTTCTGCAAGAGATCAAATTCAGCAGAGTGTAGAGCTACCAAAGTAAAACCACCTGATCCTTTGATTTCAGAGGCTCCTGGGTAGAATTTGGTCCTGTCCCACTCTCATTCTTCCCTCTACTTCCCATAGATCACCCAAAGCCATGATATGGCCCAGGGGGCCCATGGAGGCCTGAATTCCACAGGGCATGTGTAGGTTAGCATTGTGATCTTCATCTAGAAGAGAGGGGGAAAACCAGTGTTTATTAAATATGGACTATAATGGCCCAGGAATGATTCAAAGTGTCCTAGAACATGAGTCCCTCTAGAAGAATTTCAGAAGCCACAACTAGGTTAGCATTTGTAAAAACTGATTTGGATGGATTCTTGTTTAAACAAACATGAACCCAGATCTTCCTAAGTTCCTACTGAATTCTTATTTAGTCCCAACCCAGGTGGATGTTTCACACTGATGCCTGGCACATAATAGAAGCTCCAATACATCATATATTTAAATTTAATTTATCCTCAGTATGATAGGATGAGCAACAGTTTATACCATAGAGTAGGTGCCAAGATGGAAAGAGACTAACATCAGAGACTGTGTCTAGCATGGTCTTTGGTGAACAGTGGGGACTGCATTTGCTAGTGAGGCATTAGTATAGGGAAAGGCTTCCTTGAAGGCAGAAGCAGTGAATTTGCACAGGGATCCAACCAAGACTTGCTGCAACTGGCTCTGCTCCGAGAAGCTCTGGAATGCAGCATGGTGTCCACTGTGGAGGCCCATGCTTCACCTGTGTGATGTCTGACCCTTATACATGACAGGTCAGAAATTTCTGCTGCAATGAGACCTGCAAGCTGCACATAATTGAGCCTTCTTTACTGGACACAAAGTAAACAACCCATAACTAAGGGGTAGATCTCTAGGAACTGCGTAGAAATATTAAATAATTTTTAAAAACATCTCAGTTTCAAATCAAGAGTAAAGCTTGTGCCTGACTTTCCAACCTTCTATGAACAGATGATTATCTGACATCTGGATGTTGTTTCACTTAAGTCTGCAAATTGCCGGATACGCCAAGTATATCACACTTTGCCTTTTGCTTTCTACCTTCTAGGCTTCTTTTCATTTTCTTCATGCCACCATGTCATTTACTGGGACAAGCCACCACCCCTACCTTGGAAGTATAGGCTGGAGAACCAGATATCCCTCTGCAGCACAGTGTAGCAAGGACAATGATAATAGCAAAATCATAATTGTAGCATTTATTGAGGCCCCTCCAGGTGCCAGGTACTGAAATAGGTGGTTAGAGCTTGGAATAGCCCTTTGCAGTCAAGACTCCAGGACCAAGTTTCAATCCCTACTCAATTAGTGGTTCTTTCCTTAGAACTTTAAAGGATCTGGAAGAGACACTGAGCACCAACCGGGTAGGAAACATTTTGCTACATGCTCTCCCCTGTAAAACCTACTTCCAATAAATTTCTTGAATTCTAAAGATATGGAAAGACAGTAAGAACAAGTGCATTCAAGTCTCATAATAAGAACAAAAAACAAATACATTGATCTTGGCAGTCCATTAACCTGGTGAGTATTTATTGAGCATATACTATGTGCAGACACTACTCTAGGCTTCATATTTATGCAGAAATAAGGCATATATAAGGCATAAGAAGGTGTTACCTTAAGAAAACTGACATCCAAGCAAAAGAAAATATGACAGTCAGAAAAAAAGAGAGAGAGAGAGAGAAAGAATTCATAAATGAATTTATTTCAGATTATAATCTCTGGAAAGAAAATAAAACAAGGTCATGTGATTAGATGCCCTTAGGGATAGCAGAGCGTGGAATAGAACCAACTGAGAAGGGATAATCAGAGGAGGCCTCACGGTAGAGATTATATTCCTGCTGAAGGGTGCAGCAGTGCCAAGATCAGGTGGAAGACCAGTCATTGTTGATCCATCAGAGAGGCCAGGAGGCAGAAAAAGGTTGGTGTTTGAGAATCAGAAAGAGGACCACCGTGGCTCAAGTGAATATGGGAACAGTGGTAGGAATGAGGAGGGAAGGATCAGCAGGGGACAGGTCACAGGCCACTCTGAGGAGTTTATAAAAACCATTAAGGCTGTGACGTGTCTCCATTTACTTTCCAGAGAGACCACCCTGGATGCCACGCGACTGCTATCCCAGATGACCAAATTAAAGCTACTACCTGTCATTCTAAGGACCATCCATTATTCATTTACCCCAAAAGAAATAATTGTGCTTCATCTATAAACTTGGCCAGACCCTGAAGCTGCAGTGATGAATAAAATATACGCAGCCCTTGCCCTGGTCTAGAGTTTTGTGGGTTTTGTTGCTGTTACTGTTCAGTCACAAGTTGTGTCTGACTCATTGTGACCCCATGGGCTATAGCAGGCAAGGCATCCCTGCCCCTCACCATCTCCCAGAGTTTTCCCCCAAGATCAAGTGCATTGCTTCTTAGTGATGCCATCCAACCATCTCATCCTCTGTTGCCCTCTTCTCCTTCTGTCTTCAATCTTTCCCAGCATCAGGGTCTTTTCCAGTGAGTCAGCTGTTTGTATCAGGTGGCCAAAGTATTGAAGCTTCAGCTTCAGTATCAGAACTTCCAACGAGTATTCAGGGTTGATTGTGAGATTTACAGGTCAACAAATGAATAATTCATTATAGCACAATGAGTCCCTCCACTGGGGAGGTTCAAAGGCTTTTGAAGACATAGCCAGATGAGGCTTTCTAGAAAAAGTGTCACCCATGTGAATAGAGAGGAGAGGGGGGAAAGAGAAGAAATCTCATGAAGAAGAAAGAGCAGCAGCCAAAGAGAGACTAGACAGGGAGGCTGGCCCACAGTTTGAGGGTATAGTGAGCCAGGAGGTGGGTTTATGCAGAATGGCAGTGATCTGTAAAGTACTACGGGAGATTCTGATTCTATCTGGTGGAATTCAAGCACACAGCAGGATAGCATCAAAGTGTTCCTCTGGCTGTATAGCTGCTTAGCAATCAAGGTACTCACTCTTCCCTGAAGTACAGCTTCTACCTACTTTCCAGTCCTTCCCCCCTAGGCCCTCTGTCTCCCTGGTCTGTGGGTAGAAGCCACTCCCCACTCCTGGGAACCTATGATGTCACTTCCCCGAGGCTAAGTTGTGGTGGCTTCATGTCAAATGTCCAGATGGAGGAGGAGGAGCTATGATTGATGTTGAGGCTCCCAAAGCTGCTGGAGAGCTGTTTGCACAGCTCAATGGGCCATGCCCCATCAGCCCTCCCAAACCAGAAAGGCACGATGGCGGGGTGGGGCGGGGGGGGGGGGGGAGGGGGCATGGTTCAGCCACACTGGCAAACAGCAACAGGCTCAGTCTCAAGAGGAGGCAGAGGAGGAAGAACTAGGATTATTGAGATTCATCATTTTAAAAGATGGAAGGGGCACATGCTCTTTGCCAACCCATGAGGTTTTCTGCTATTGATGAAATAACAGTAGACAAGTTAATAAGATCAGATTTAGAGCCACTTGCGATGAATTCAAATCCTGGCACTCCCACCTCCTGACTTTATGATACTGGAGTTCTCTGCTCCTCAGTTTTCTCACCTGTACGTTAAAGTCAAAAGAGTATCCAGCAGGATGCTGTCGCACGTACATGCTCAGTCACCTCTGACCTGTTGTGACCCTACGGACTATAGCCCACCAGTCTCCTCTGTCTATAGGATTCTCCAGGCAAGAATACTGGAGAGCGTTGTCATGCCCTCCTCCAGGGGATCTTCCCAACCCAGGGAATGAACCTAGGTCTTCTGCGCTTCTTGCGTTGCATGTGGATTCTTTTTACTGAGCCACATGGGAAGCCCATGTTAAAAGGACTCAGGAAGTCCATAGACATCAGACTCTTAGACCAGTACACGACTTGGGTTAAGTGTTCGTTTAATGTTAGCTATCATTATCCCTTACTCTGTGCCAAGTTTTAGAGATTAAGAAACATATAAACATAGTCTTAAGATCTGCACAGCTAAGTCAGAGAAAGAGAGATATCACTTGTTGATCATCTACAACATGCCAGGTATTTAGCTGTAAGGTCATAGAATACATGCTGGTTTATCTTGGACTGTTTGATATGCAGTGGGGAACATTTCCACTAAACATAACAGAGAAACACAAATTCTATCCTGAGGACACATAAATAGTGGCTTCTGTGTAACATGAGTCGTCAAGAAATTCTGTTGGGGAAAGAGAGTGACTGACATCTGAATGGACACTAAAATTACAGTGGAAAGAGTTTTGCTTATAATCGGATACTTGTTCACTTGGACCATCCCTTAATCATTTTCCTTAGTCTGACCCCTTCCTTCCTGAAACTGTTACAGGTTAACTTCTGCACTTAGACTTCATCCGGGGATGAGGTTACTGGAGTGAATTCTAATCTCTAGCATGAATTCTAACTCCATAGGACAGAGTCCTAAAGCAAAGAGCACCGTGTGAATTTCCAACCTACCTCTTCCAGGCAAGTGAATTTAGGCAACTCACGCAACTCTCCCACTTCATTCCTCACCTGTACAGTGGAGTATGGCCTCATCACTCCAACCTGATTGCTAGGAGAATTAAAACACGTGTTATCTGGTATCCATAGAGCACCTCATAATACCCCTCCTTCCGTGACTTTTTCCTTGTTCCATATCCCCATGATCAATTTCACTGGACGTTCACCACGTGCTCACCCAGCCAGGCCAGTGATCCCATGACAAGGAGCATCCCTCAAGGAGCCCACGTCATGCAAGACTGCTCCATTCTGCCTGATGGGATCAGTCGTGGGTATGGCCAAGTCTGGCTCAGGACCTTTGAGAAGCTGAGTGCAAGAAATCTCAAATGGGAAGAAGTAGGCCCACAGGATTCTCCCTATTATGAAGCTGAATTGGAAAAATGAATGAGCAAGTCAGGAGCTGAAACAAGGTAAAAGACTGTGAGCGTGGAAGACCATGATTAGAGAAGTGCTAGGACAGCCTGTGAAGCAGCCACAGGCTGTGGGAGACAACCAGGAAAATCCCAGGGTGAGCGGATTCCAGAGGAAGTGCTGGAGCAAGAACAGGACTCTCTTCCACAGAGGTCATTAACGCTGACTTCCACCACATGGTCCCTGTCTTTCCTGAGGCCTGGCCATTCCCTGAGCCCCGAGGCCCCTGAGACCCAGCCTCATGCCCAGATGCCTGGTTCAGGTTAGGCCCACTTGTAACCTGAGAGCCGTGGTTCTCCATCAAGGGTGATTTTGCTCCCAGGAGATGACAGGCAGTGTCTGGAGACAGTTTTGGTCATTAGAACTAGGGTGGAGAGGTCACTAAACACCCTACAATGCATAGGACAACCCCCAGAACAAAGAACCATCCAGTCCAAAATGTCAACAGTGCTGATGCTGAGAAACCCTGACTTAGAGTCAACTTCACATTCCTTGAAGCAACTATGACAATTCTCTGCCTCCAGGAAATGCAAGGCTTTTTTCACCCCTGCCATGTTGTTAGTACTTGAGGGCACTTTGGGGAAAGATCAATGGGTATCCTCCACAATTCACGGCTTTGGAGCTTGATCCAGAGCAGTTATTTTAGATGGTGGAGTTGTCTTGAAATTGAATTTGGTTTTAACCTGGGGTTTAAATCACATAGACAGAGGTGCCCTTGGAAAGATTTCAGATCACACCTAGTTCTTTGCCCATGCCATGTACATGGCTTGGTGTATAGACAAAAGGGCTTGGCTTGTGTAGAGTTTGTGTGTGTGTTTCAAACTTTGACATTTAACGTGCCAGGTGACTCAGTGGTAAAGAATCCACCTGCTAATGCAGGAGCCACAAGAGATACAAGGTTTGATCCTTGGGTCAGGAAGATCCCCTGGAGAAGGAAATGACAACCTACTCCAGTATTCTTGCCGGGATCATCCCATGGACAGAGGAGCCTGGTGGGCTGCAGTTCATGGGGTCACACAGTGAGAGAGGACTGAGCACAGCTGGATGGGGGATGCTTAGTGTATGGGAAGGGTCTCCCACAATAAGCTGTGCTAGGAAAGCTGCTACTGTGATGCACAAGCCACTGAATCGAAGAACCAGGGAGACTGGTGAATGAATGCTTGTTTCTCCCACACCTGTTGTATAAGTGACAATTCACAGTATGCACCAGACAAGACGCTATCTGGATTAAATGACCCAGGGTATAAGAGGATGCTGTGTATTCTTTCAAGCTGGAATCATGATTTCTGTCCAATAACTTTCTCTAAAATCCAAACTAGAGTGTTGCAGAACCAACGTGATCCTAAGGAGAAATGTTTTCTTTTTTTTTCCCCCGTAGCACAGAGTCATAACTTCAGCATTCATATTCTAGACAATCCTTGCACTTCACAGGAAGACTCTGGGGAAATCAGTCAAGACTAAATTTCTCACATCCAGAAGGAAATGGCTCCTGGATTATGAGGAAAGGGAAGTATTTCTATGAGATCTGCTATGTCTGTGGGATGCGGACTCTAAAAAGCAAGGAAGCAGATGGGATTCACGGCATCGAAGATAGAAGATAGAAGAGAATCATTCTGTAAGAATTTATCTCAAAGCAGGACTGTGGCTCATGAATCTAAAGGACTTTTCTTAAACTGAGGCCTGAGGATCAGGAAACGGAGAGGTGTAAAACATTTAAACAAAAATAGCAATGAACATTATTTTTTATAGTTATCTTTAACAATCATTTATTCAGTGCTCACAAGGTTTTAGAAACTAGATTGTTTCACATTTAACACTAGCGATTCTATTTCCATATCCAGTGTCCCCTAATCAGCTAGTTATAGGGCTGGGACACAGAACCTAGCATATATACTCCAAAATCCAAGACAGCATCTTTACCTAAACCTAAGGCTTCCCCTGCCCACTGTCAGGAAAATTTCATGTGAAGTTTATCAATCTTTGGGTGGCCATGTCTGCAGAGGAGAAACAGATTTCTTTTGCTATTGCTAAATGATTAGAAAGAAAAATGAAGAGCATTCTCCAGTATTCCTAGCACTCATTGATGTAAGGCACTTGCTGCCATATATGTATTTGGCTGAGTTCTTCTACAAGCTAATCAGCTATGAAACACTCATGGCCAAGTATTGTCATCAGGATATTGGTTTAGTGAGTAAGATATGGAACTAGGTCAAAGTAGAGATAGGTGGATGTGGAGAAAAACAAGAAGAAATGGTAGTTTGTTTTTTTTTTTTAATACACCTATATCCTAACATTATTTAACTAAAATTATCCCTAAAGAGGGCTTCCCATGTGGCGCTAGTGGTAAAGAGCCTGCCTGCCGATGCAGGAGACGAAAGAGATGTCGATTCACCCCCTGGGCTGGGAAGATCCTGTGGAGAAGCGCATGGCCACCCACTCCAGGATTCTTGCCTGGAGAATTGCCTGGACAGAGGAGCCTGGTGGGCTACAGTCCATGGGGTCGCACAGAGTCAGGCACAGCTGAAACGACTTAGCCTGCAGGCACACAGCCCTAAAGAACTTTCTTTCTGAAGGGATTCCTGTAGCTTGCGAGAAATCGCCATGAATTCTTCTCTGCCTGTAAGAGGAAGATGCACCATTAGAAAGGCACCATTAGAAAGGCAACAATCTACCCTTCGTTTGTAATAAAGTCTTAAATTTTACCTGTGCTTTTCCAGATACAACCTCTGACCTCGAGTTGTCAAGCTGACTGCTCCCGACTTTCTTGGGGTTGGTGGTCATGCCATGTGCTTCCACATTCAGAAAACCAAGCCTTAGGTCGAATTCCATACCTCTGCAAATCCACAGAAAATTACCTTTCTGAATAACCTGGGATTAAAGTTTTAACTCTTAAACAACCAATACGTCCTATTAGATATGGAACAAAAATGAGCTTTTCAATAATTACTTGAAATCTTTTGTGGTCAGAAGGTTTGGTCTATCTCATTCTACTCTATTGTGTCCTGTTACTAAAGCATACTATGTCGTATGTACCCTGTAATATGTTAAACTACACAAGTTATAGTATACTGTATTATTAAAATTCTATTATGTTTAAAGTGATGATTGTTTTAAAAGATTGTTAGGCTTTAGGAAAGGAGCTGGCACACAGGTCCAAAGCCAGCCAACAACTTGTTTTCCTAAATAGAGTTTTATAGGAATGCAAACACACTCGTTCATTTACATAGCATCTGTGACTGCTTTTGCATTACAACAGCAAGCTTAAGCAGTTATAACAGATACAAGATGGTTCAGTAAGCCTAAAATATTTATGATCTAACCCTTTACAGGAAAAGTTTGTCAACCTCTACCTTACAGTTCATGGAGTCACGAGAAATGGACACCACTTGTCAACTAAACCACGGCCACGTTAAAACTGCAACATTGAAACTCATTGCTTTGAGTTAAATGAAAAGTTTTGCCTGAATGATAGCTAAATGTGAGATTTATTTCCTGCAACCATGATTTTATCAAATATAAATTTGGGATCAATCTTTGATCTTGGAGTCCGTAAAAATATGAGGGTTCTGTCCCCAAATCTCCCCATATCACTAATGATGCTTTATGGACCCTTAACTTCTCAAAGGCTTTTGTAGAAGAAATGACATCTTTTATCTTTACTGCTTGAGTATATGCATCCTTCAAGCCACTAAGTTCTGGATATTAAACACTTTAACTCAGTCATGTCCGCCTGTTTATGACGCCACAGACTGTAACCCACCAGGCTCTTTGTCCATGGGATTTTCCAGCAAGAAGACTGGAGTGGGTTGCCATTGCTTTCCCCACAGGATCTTTCCAACCCAGGGATGGAACCCATGTCTCCTGCATTGCAGGAGGATTCTTTACTGCTGAGCCACCAGGGAAACCCTAGTAAACGCTTTATCCACAGCTGTTGGACAAGGACCTAGAACCCGTGCTATGCAACAACAGAAGCCAGCATAATGAGCAGCCCATGCGCTGCAACAGAGTAGCCCCTGCTCACTTCAACAAGCGAAAGCCCACACTCAGCAATACTGACCCAGCACAGCCAAAAATAAATTAAAAAAAAAAAAATCACCTCTCCACTTAAAGCAGAGGAGGGATTGTTTCATGGTTCAGAAGATAAACTGTGGAGCCAGACTGACTGGTTCCAAATTCAATCTCCATCTGTCACCAGGTATAAAATCTCAGACAAATTTGCTTGACTTCTCTCTGCTTCAGTTTCCTCTTCTGTAAAAAGAAATAGTGGTAGTGAGCACCACATCCGGTGACCATCAGAGCTCTTGTCGTAATTTAGCTTTTGCCAGATGTTAGACTGTGAGCAAGGTAGTTCAACTCACGTGCTTTTCACAGTGACTAGGAACAAAGTAGGAACAATTAGCACCCCTGTTTGACAAACGTGGAAGCAGAGGCTCAGAAAGTTTAAGTAGCTTGTCAAAGATCAAGGAGTGAGGAAGCAGCAAGATTTAGAAACAAACTCAAATCTGGCCAAGTCCCAGCTGAAGCTTTCAAAAATTCTGCTGTATCCCTTGGTGGGGGGGTGGGGGGGGAAGTATTTGCATCAAAAGTGGTTCTTTCAACTCTTTGGGTCCTGTGGAGCCTCATTCCTGGAACTCACCTGAGATATAAATGTCGACGGTAGAGGCAAGGACCAGAGCAGGTTTATATTCAGTTTATATCCTTCTCTTGGGAAAAAAAAAATCACCCACATGTAATGAACAAGCACGTCTAGGAAATCATGGAAGTTTTGGGTTTTTTTTAGATTTTTAATGAGGCATTGATCATGATGTACGTTTTGCTAATCTAGAGCATTTAACTTCTTCATTTCCTGCTTCTCCTCTTACCTTCTCACTCCTTTTCCTGTGACGTTTCCGGCAGTGCAGATACCAGGTATTGTCTGACAGGTGTTTCATGGAGAATAAAATTGACCCAATTCTTCCAAACAGGGAAATCTAAGAACACACTCACACTATGTCTGTATACACGTTAGCTGCTCTGTCATGTCTGACTCTTTGCGACCCCATAGACCATAGCCCGCCAGGCTCCTCTGTCCATGGAATTCTCTAGGCAAGAATACTAGAGTGAGTAGCCATTCCCTTCTCCAGGGAATCTTCCAGACCCAGGGATCGAACCCAGGTTTCCTGCATTGCAGACAGATTCTTTACTGTCTGAGCCACTAGGGAAACCTCTCTGTATACATGGATAGAGAGAATGAAAGAGAGAAAGAGAGAGAGGAATCTCGTGGCTCAGTCCACAGGTTGGTATGGAAATATATCAGTCTCTTGTTCATGCCTACCTAGGGAAGGAAGGAAAGAAAGAAAATTGAAGAGATGTTGGTAGTAGGTAAGGTGAATTTTAAGGACACTTTCAGCTGCAAGAGAAAACCCAAGGGGACTAAATAAATAGACCAGAGGTAAGAAGACATGAAGTTTGGTTAATTCAGAGGCTAAACCACTCCACCAAAGACCCAAGATCTTTCCATGTTTTGGCTCTATTATCTTCAGCTTATGCACCTTGTCCTCAGGATGGTTCCCCTCAAGCCAGGCAGTTGAAGAATTTACATCCGGACATGAAAACATGCAGAGAAAGAAGACCATCTATTCTGAAGTATACCTCTGGAGGGTAAGAAAGCCTTTCTAGAACCCACCATCAGCTTCCTCTCTGTGTCAGTTAAAACTAACCACAGACCTATTTCCGCACCAGTTCCTGGGGAGAGAAGTGGACCTCCATGACTTAAACTGACCCTTTGAGATAAAACGGGTTCTGGGGGTAAAACAACAATGGCTCCTCCAAAACTCCCGACACATTGAGTCCCACGTCAAAGATGGTGCTTCTGCTAAATATATGAACTCACAGACTTATTGAATGTTAAGTCAAGGGGCCCAATGTCTCACCACCCAAAGGCAGAGGCCCCATGGGAGAGGACCTAAGCCTTGGCAGAGCACAACACGGCCTGCTGTGTGCCATGTTCCCTCAATCCCTAGGGCTGTTACCCGTGGATCCACATGCTGGAGTCAGAGAGATAAACACAAAGACAAAGTCCCTGCCTTCACGGACTTTAAATTCTAGTGGAAGAGACAAAAAGTAAAGAATAGACGTACAATTTATATGGCTGCATGTGAAGAACTGACTCACTGGAAAAGACCCTGATGTTGGGAAAGATTGAAGGCGGGAGAAGGGGACAACAGAGGATGAGATGGTTGGATGGCATCACCGACTTGATGGACATGAGTCTGAGTAAGCTCCAGGAGTGGGTGATGGACAGGGAGGCCTGGCGTGCTGCCGTCCATGGGGTAGCAAAGAGTGGGACACGACTGAACAACTGAACCGAACTGAAAGAGGGATATAAAGAAAAATAAAGGGCAATAAGGAGATCGACTGTAACAAAGAATGTACATCCTCCTAACTGGAAAGACCTCTCGAAAAAACTAAAAAAAAAAAAAGATTTCTCCACCGCAGCCCACCCTCCACACTATTCGCCCAGACTGATTAACTCAAGGTCTTCTTTCAGGTTTTAGCATATACATCACAATCCTTTGGGGTCTTCCTAGCTTCTGAAGCTCTCTCTTTTATGTGAACTTCCCATCATCAGAGTTGCAATCCTGTGTATATCTGAGTGTGTAGTTATCCTCCTCTTTATCATAAGGACCAAAAAACAAAAACAGGAAGTGAGCCCATGTCCATCTCCAGGAATGAGCACATTGCTCACCACGTAGTGGCCACTTCATCCATGTGTTTTGAGCAGTGGAATAAGAAACTAAATAACGTGAGATAGTGGCTGCTGGTGGGGCCACAGAAAAGAAACGCCTTTCCTGGGAATCCCATGCCACTACCTAATACAGCTCATCAAATCCTAGCTATCTCCAGTCTCATGTTCCTGCCCTGGACCAGCTCCCTAGGTTTCCATGATTTCCAAAAAATGAAAATAAGTAATGTAAAAATATACAGACCGGACAGTATTTTTTCTTTAATTTTGTTTTTATTTTTTGGCCACACCACACACCTTGTGGGATCTTAGTTTCCTGACCAGGGATCGAACCTGGGCCCTTGACAGTGAAAGCCCACAGCCCTATCCACTGTACTGTCAGGGAAGTCCCCAGATAGTATTCTTATATCCTGTCCATCACTGAGTAGCAAAAGAATTTTTTTTTCCTACACAGCTTGTACCCCCACGGAGAGAGCACAGGGAACGCAAAATCCTCTCTCTCCTTGGAGGTATGTTTAGAAAAGCTCTAGAGAATACAACTGACAGCCAAGACTTTGCAACACCCCTGATGATGAAAGCTGCATCTTTGTATACAGCAGACCATGGGGGAAGAAGTATATATTCTTCTGTTATTACTGTCATTATTACCCTCAGGTCTATTTTATCTCAAACAAGAAAGACAGAAAAGAAGTTGCATTTCATGGAGAGTCCATGTTGTGTTAGACACTTTTAATAAAAATATTAACGATAGAAAATAAGACTATTTAAGTGCTTATCTGCAAGATCTCATTCAGTCTTTGAGACAGATTCTATTAGTGTACCCATCTTATAGATGAGGAAACAGAACCTTGGGATGGGAAGTCATTGGCCTAAGATCACATAGTGGATGAGTGACAGACACAGGCTTTAAGCCAGGTCATTCTGTCTCCAAAGCCTTAAGCAAGTCTCTAAACTTACTGCTTTAGTCTGGGTTCCCCTTTATTAGCAGAGAATTAGAAAGAGTTTGGGTGCAGGATGTTTATTTGGAGAATGATCTCGGAGGCAAGATTGAAGGAGTTGGGAAGATGGAAGATGTCAGGAAGAGAGGCAATGCCAACATAAGGGTGTGTGCCATGCCTTCAGTTCTTAACTGCGAGACCTCTGGAAGGTTGGGGCATTTATTCGCTTGCAGCATTTCCCCAGTGATTAAGGATAGTTCCTGAGGGTGTTAATTCTCCTGTCTTTTCAGTATGTGTCCCAAGAGGGCTGAGTATGCTCCAGAGACTTTGAAAAAGACCTTGAGTCAGAAAAGCAGAAAGAAGTTCATGAAGGACTTTAAGACAAGGTGCTGTTAGCGTAAGTCTCATGAATTGGACTCCACAATAACACCTGAAATCGCAGGTGAGCTGAGAGATACGGTCCCGGCCAAGGACGCCCTGCTCCACTTGCTGTGACTCAAGTTCAGTTTCGTTTCTTGCCCACCACCCCCTTGTGAGTTGGGTGTTAAGTTTTCTACCTCCCAGCAGGGAAGGACTGAGGTCATCAATTATCAGCGACTCGACAAAGAACACCCAAGCAGGTGGTGACCTTCCAGCCTCCATTTATACATCTGTATTTTGGGCTTCCTTTCTCCTGTGCCACACTCTGTTCAACCGAGTCTGAATGAGGTTTCACGCAGAAGGATGCAAGAAACCAGGTCAGGGAAAGCCCAGCCTTCACCCTCAGAACAGACGAGAAGGGAGTGAGACGGGAATATCACAATAGTGCTCATCTAAAGAAGAACACACCAGGCGGACTTCCTCTAAGATCTGTCCTCGGAAGCAGGACATCACTATCTCTAGAAACAAAGGTGAGCTCTGTCTTGCTGATGTTACATCTTTACGATATAAACATTGCTGTTTCATGTCCTCAGAGACTCCCTTTGAGTGTTGAAGAAAACACTAGCATTTTCATTTGCTTTTGAATCAGAGAACGGCTCTTAAATTCTTTTCTCTATGCGTCTCTATAAAGACACAACAGGAATCTTTTGGGGAGGGGCATCCTATGCATTGTGTTTCTGACTCTTTATCACTTTCTTCCCCAGCAAATGTGTGGAAAGGATGGAGCATTCCACAGCCCTGTGGGTTTCTAGTTTTGTCTTCACGCTCAGAACAAGCAAAGACTCGGGGCAAGTCCCTCTCTTTCAATCATCCAGGAAGTGATTCTAGATGATAATAAGAGAGGATAGCAAAGAAGAGGAGAAGGGGGAAATTACTGGCTTGGTCAAAGCTTGCAAAACGACACCAGTGATTAAAACATCTTATGCTGTCCCCGGGCTGCAGAAGCTATCAGTGACAAAAGATCTCATACACACACACACAAAAGGAAAGAAATTAGCCATTAAGAAATATTTCAGCATAATGCAATTATTACAGCTGTATAATTGAATGGGGAAACCATTGATCTGTAGTAGAAAGGAAATTGCTCTTCTCATTGTGTTCCTATGAATATGTGAACATTAATCTCCATCTATAATCAACGTTCATTTCAAATCTGATTGCGTGCTACTAAACACCCGTAGCTATGCTAACATTATGTTAATATGGTTCAACATCATAGCTCCCAGCTTCACAGCACAAATATTTTTCTTTGGCAATCAATAGTAATTTCAGCTGAGTGGATGGAAGTCACGTTTTAATGGTAATCTTTTCTCCAAGCCTCCAAGTGGAAACTCGGTTGGTGTCTTAACATGGCTGCAGTGCGTTGCATATAATCAGATAAATTAACCTGAAAAGAAATGGAGAGACAGGAAGGAAGGGGGTGGTGGATGTGGATTAGAAATAAGACACAAGCTTGGCAAAACTCTAAATCTACCTAGTAGAGGAAAGTGCTCATTAGGTAAGAAAGAAGTGAGGCTGGACGGGAGGATGGGACTAAATAAATTTATGTTGATGGGGTGGAGGGGGGTTGCTGGGAGGTTGTGCAGAAAAAGAGCTAGGATTTTTAAGAAATAAATTATTCCTTCTGGCTGTGAGTCAATTGGATGGAGCAGCCAGGTACCTGTGCAACCTGGATTTTGCCTAAAGCAACCAAGAGGTGTGAGGAAGGAACAGGAAGCTTGACAAACCTGGATGCAGGCAGGCTACGTGGAACCGCCTTTACTTTTGATGCAAACATTCAGACGTCTCTTCTTTTTGTTATTTTCATTCATTCAATTATTTGTCCGTTTACAGCAATGGAAAATACAGAAAATTTCATACATTTTTACATTTGTAAAAATAAAGAGGGCTTCCCTGGTGGCTTGGTGATAAAGAATTTGCCAGCCAATGCAGGAAACACAGGTTCGAGACCTGATCTGGGAAAACACCACATGTCTCAGAGCAACTAAGCCCGTGAGCCACAACTATTGAGCCTCTGCTCTAGAGCCTGGGAGTCACAACTACAGAGCCCAAGTGCCACAACTGCTGAGCCTGCACACCTAGAGCCCGTGCTCCACAGCGAGAAAAACCGCCACAAGGAGATGCCGCCACACCCATGCAGCCCACGCAGCATCGAAGACCAAGCACAGCCAAAAATAATAAATAAGTGACATTATTTAAAAAAAAAAAGAATATTTGGAAAGTGAAGAAATGTGTGAAGAAGATATCTTCCTTTTTAAGTACTTCCACTGCTAGGCAGCAGGAGTGTAAGAATGATGTCGGTGCATCTCTGTCCACGGAGTGCTGATGGCCCAGAATGAGAGCCAGACCCAGGAACAGTGCACAGTGACAGTCCCACTGCTTGGGAAGTTCTCTGTACCATCCCCGTTCCCCTAGCCAATGTGATGCTTTCCTGCCGTGAGAGAGAGAGAGAGAAGAATTTTTGTTACACTCATCAGGCATTAGATTCAACCTGCAGAGACCTATTTGAAGGACGTCTCAGATGAGATCCCAGGCTCAGCTCCTTCATCTGAGGCCATTGCCCTCCAGGACTCCTGGTCAACCACACCTCCCCCTCCACCTCCCAGTTGCTTCAATCACAGGCTCGTTCTCTGAGGAGGGTCAAAGTTAGGACCTAATGTCTGTCTGTTGCCTCTTATAAGGCATAGGAAAATAAAACAACCCAAGAAGGTCTCCAGCCTCTTTGCCTTCCCCTGTTAAGAAGAATTCTAGTGATGTCCCTTTCTTTCCCGGCTCCCTCAAGCCCCCTGCCCTCTCTTGCCTGGGTCCTAGTATGAAGATCAGAGGGGAATGTTCTTTGAAGGACAGCAGGAGAGACATTGAAATGAGAAGGGAAATCAAGAGAAGAGACGACCGCAAGCCAATGGGAAAGATGAAGACGACATTACCAGGTGAAAGGTCACAGTGAGACTGATGCATAGACACCATTGATATTCCATATAAAATAGATAACTAGGGAGAACATGCTGAATAGCACAGGGAACTCTGCTCAAGGCTCTGCGGTGACCTAAATGAGAAGAAAGTCCAAAGCGGAGGGCACATAGGTATATGTGTGGCCGACTCACTTTGCTGCACAGGGGAAACTAACCCGACATGGGAAAGCAACTCGACTCCAGTAAAAATCAGCTTAAATGATAACGATAATAGAAAGGAACTACACGTGGCAAAACCAATATAATATTGTAAAGTAATTAACCTCCAATTAAAATAAATAAATGTATATTAAAACATAAATAAAATAAAATAAAAATAGAAAGGAACTATAGCAATGAATACTGAAACCCCTCACTGTTTCAGTATTTCTCAAAAAGTAAAAGGCCGTCAATATTCAATATTGCCTCCTTTGAGTTCAGAAAGAGGAGACATTTGTGAAAGATAAACTGCCACAGATATGGGAAACACTGAAAATATTAGATAAAAAAATTTTTTGAAACGTTTTCCAATACTTTGTTGTCTGTTCCACTTTATCACACTTTACAGAGACCTGTAAAGGATTAATATCGCATGCCTATTGTTTTTCTTCTTTGTAATTCCAAAGTGAGGAGAGGTTTGAATTACTTTTACTTATTTATTTCTTATAATCTCAAAATGCTTTTTTAGGATGACAGTAACTATTATTATCAAATAGGATTTATATAACAAAGCCAGAACTATCTGGGAACTTCTCTCAGATGTATTCTTTATCCTCCAAACTTCTGTTCAGCTTTCATTTCATCAGCTCTGCTTGAATTAGTGTGACTGTCTCTTTCCCAGCCTCCCTAAACCTTAGGTTGTTCCCTTTTAATCTGTCGCCTACAAGATTAGCCAAAAAATTCACATGGCCAAACATAATTTTCAAGACATTTGGAAACTAAGTATCCAGAACATGGAAACAAGACTATATATTCCCAGCCATGTTTAAAGTCACACAATAGCCAATGAAGCGTTTGACAAAAATTCACTAAACTTATTGTTGAATGTTTAGAGACCTGTTTTGAGTTTTACTGTTTATTGGCAAAGCCAAAAATAAATAAATAAAAGCCACTGAGGATAATACTCAATCTTCCCAACACAAGAAAAACAGCTGAAAGATTACACAGAAAACAACATGGCGGCAAATAAAAATGTATTCCTTTGTCAGCAGATTCCATTAGAAGATGCAGAGAAAACCTTGCTGAAGATCTGAAGAGTCAAGTGTTAAAAGAAATGACTTGGTGTGTGAGGTTTCCTATACAGTTGGGTGAAAGTACAGATGTTTCTAACATTTCTTTCCTTGTGGAATTTGCAGCATGAAATACAGGATAAACTTTTTTTAACACTAAATATATATAAGGGAGAAAAAATGTTTCAGCAATACTTGACTTTCTTATAAAACTGATATTTTATGAATAATTGTAAGTGGATCTTCTGATAGAGTGACTAGTTGACTTGGATTTATTTTTTCTTTTTAATTCCAAGTGAGGTTACAAAGAAAGCTCTGGATATGAAATTCATAGACGAGACCATTACATCTGTAGCAAAAAAAGAGAGTTGGAGCTGTAGGTATGCAAAAATGTTTACAGTTTGTCATCATGTGCTTAATTTTGAAAGAGAAAAGATCTTTAGAATACAAAGAATATTTACCTTTATAATGAGACAGTGACAATAAAAATTATTTTCAGAATGTCACAAAGAACTTCAAAAAGCTGCTAACTTTAAGGTTATTTATTTTTGTTTTATAAAAAGAGAAGTGTTTTAAGTTTGCTGAACAGTTTTGCTGCTACTGCCATGTCTGTTGTTATATTATCACTTTTCAGATGATTCAATAATAACACTAATCACAATGTTAAGAACAATAATAAGTATAATCTCTCGCTTCAAGGTTAAGGTGACATTTTAAAAATAAGGAACAAAGCATCTATTAAGTAAATGAAACAGGCCATGGAGAGTGTTTTGAAAATGGATGTTGGAAAACATCCTGTCTGCGAAAAGATTTTGTTGCTAAAATAATATGAAAGAGACAGTGTTAGTCACTGAGTCATGTCCAACTCTTTGCGACCCCATGGACTGTAGCCTGCCAGGCTCCTCTGTCCATGAAATTCTCCAGGCAAGAATATTGGAGTGGCTAGCCATTTCCTTCTCCAGCAGATCTTCCTGACCCAGGTTCAATCCAGGTCTCTTTCCTGTCCGAACCACTCATGTATATGCATTAATTATAAGAGCTCTGTCTATACATTTGAAAATACATAATAGAATTGTTTCACCGATATAAAATTCTTCGAGACCAAAATTCATAGTGGAATTTGAAGTGTTTGCATGAATACATGGAGGGCAACTCCTTCCAATTATTTTGTAAAGCTACTAATTGGCATTATGGAAGATAGAGGTTTCTAGATTGCATTAAACACTGCTGTATAATTGGTGGATGAAATGAGATTGAAAAATGAGTTTGATGATGAGGAAAACAGAGCCTGAGTGCCCTTCTTTTGCATCTTGAGCTGTGTATCAATTCCAATGATCTTTTGCTCTGTAACAAACCACTCTTAATCTTGCATGATTCTGGTGTTTGAAATCCTCAGATGAACAGTTCTTACTTAGGGTCCCTGGAACAGTTGCAGTCAAATGCAGGTGTGGCTGGAGATATCTGAAGGCTTCTTTATTCAAGTGTCTGATGCTTGGCCTCTAAGATCACTGGGATGGTTGAAATGGTTGGGTGCTGGGCCAGCATCTCTCTCTCCAAGCAGCTACTCTGTAAGACTAGCTTGTCTCCCTTAAGCATGGTGGGCCCTAGATGGTCAGCCCCGTGTGGCTGGCTTCCCCCAGGATGAGCATTCCAAAGAATTCAACTGGAAACTGTAAGTTTTCTTCTTAGCGCATACTCTTGGAAGTCCCAGAAAGTTGATTCCTCCACATCCTGTTAGTCAAGAAGATCACTAGGTCCAGTCAAGATCCAAGAGAATGAGAATTAGACTCCATCTCTCAGTGCAAGAAGCATCACAAGTATATAGAGACAGAAGACACTGACGACAGTGATCAACTTCTGTATGAGTTAACTGATGGAGGGCATCTGAAACAGCTGATCCTATCACTAAGACATAATCTGTGCTTAGATAAAACAAGGAACCATGCACTCAAGTACTTTAAAGTTTGAGCAGAGCTTCTGTGGTTACAATGACTGATTCCTTTTCTTATCTTCTTTAACACACGTGGGCTGACAAAGGATGGCTTTGTTTTGTTTGGGGAATCTAATCTAGCATGTCTGGCGTGTGCATGCTCAGTCATGTCCACCTCTTTGAGACCCCCAGGACTGTAGCCTACCAGGCTCCTCAGTCCATGGGATTTCCCAGGCAAGTATACTGGAGTGAGTTGCCATTTCCTTTTTCAGGAAATCTTCCTTGACCCAGGAATCGAACCCATGTCTCTTGTATCTCTTGCATTAGCAAGCAGATTCTTTACCACGTGTGCCACCTGGGGAATCTAATACTAACAGCTAATGTTTATTGAACTTTTCTGATATGCTAAGTTCTTCTCAAAAATGATCTAACATGATCCTTGCCACAAACCTTTTAGGTAAATATTCTGTGTATTTGGATTCCTCATACACTAAAGACTAAAGCACAGAGAATTTTGTGACTTATTCTGGATCATATAGCATCTAGTACCAAATGGAAGAGAGCTACCCAATCTAGCTAACAGCAGTGACCGATTTACATCTTGCCATGTGGTTGAAAAATCTGTAAAGATAGTATGTTAAATTACATTTTACTATGCATGTCATGAATTAATTTCATTCTTGTTTATTAAAATAGACCACAAAAAAATTATAGTATAGATCCTCTCTATGGAATACTATACAACTGTCATAAAGGATGAAGTAGGTAATTATGTATTACTTTAATAACAAAGTTGTAGGATATACATGATATATACATGTATTTATCTATCTATATATATATATCCGTTCAGTTCAGTCACTTAGTCGTGTCCAACTCTTTGCAACCCCATGGACTATAGCACGCCAGGCTTCCCTGTCCATCACCAACTCCCAAAGCTTGCTCCAGTTCGTATTCATCAACTAGGTGATGCCATCTAGCCATCTCATCCCCTGTCATCCCCTTCTCCTCCTGCCTTCAATCTTTCCCAGCGTAATATATATGTATACACATAAAATTTACTTTCTATGTATCTATCATATATAGACAGTAAATGAGATTCCAGGAAAAGGTACATTAGAAACTGTTATATGTAGTTCATACTGGGAAAAGGGAATTGGGTTCATCAGAGAAAAACAAAGAGCCCTTTTTCCTTTTCTTACTTTATTACTTAGTGCCATAGCAGATGCTGGCTTGGCTCAGCCCACACCAGAGGTTACCTACAGCTTCATCTACTGTTCCCATATGTATTATTTTTGCTTCAACCTTCTCTCTCTCTCTCTTTCTCCCTCTCCCCACCCTCTTTCTCTCTCTCCCCACCCCCTTTGTCTTTCTCTCTCCCTTGCCCCCAGGATTTTTCTTGCTCTCTTGGCTTGGGTCAGTTCGGAAGCCCCTGGGAGCAGATCTCAACTCATGATGCACAGAAGTAAACACTCTCACCTCTCTGCAGTGTGCTCTTCACAGCCTCTCGTGCGTCCCCACAGACATGTGCACCCCAGTTCTCCACAGCAGTCCCCCATCCCCCTTTCACACCCTCTTTACTGGCATACCCCTTCCCTGCCTCACTCTCCAACTTACCACACTCCCTAGGATTACCTCTCAAAGAGACTGCCTGCACCTGAATCCTTCTCTCAACATCTGCTTTAGAGAGACCTTTAACTAGGACAAGTACTATTTGAACTTTTGGCTTTGCGTTCATGTAACTTTCACTTAAGCAAACAAAGAACCTCTACATTTAAATGAATAACATCATCCAAGAGCACACTCTCTTCAGGCACCAGTGTGGGCTGCATTGTCCCGCAGCACACCTGGGCTCCAGGCTGAGGCTCTGAGTAGCCTTCTGGCTTCTCCTAATGAACACGAACACATTGGGGGCCACATTTGTGTCTAAGGAAAGCCAGAATCTGGGCAGGGTCTCTCCAGCGAGGCTTGGAGGGCAGGATTCTGAGCGCACTGCCTTGCAAAGCAGCGGCATGACTTGTTTCTCTGCTTCCCCGACCCCAACCCCCTCTCACAACCATCTTCGATTTCACCCGCCTTTGGCTCATCACCATGCCGTTACTAAGGATGCTTGCTTCCCACAAGTACGTGGCCTGGGCCCAGACACCCTGCGATTCATTGTCTGGCTCTGACCCAGTGCCCCAGGCTCTGGCCCTGGGGAACCGAACTAAGTCGTCTCAAGATTACAAGCCATTTCAGCCCAATCAGGGGTTACGGCCCCTACTTTTTAACATCCTGCTTTTATTTGCAGGCTATGAAGTGTAATAGTTCACCATTTTGGTTTAAGTATCACCATAAAAGTCAGTGAGATGGAACAGGCAATAAGTGGTTCTTTTACATAGTGTGGCTGAGGCTGGGAGCTGACGTCTTCATTAACCCACAGAAATGGCTCTGAGATGAAATGCTGGGTGGGGGCTCCTCGGCATCAGGGATCAGTCAGATCCTGTGATGTCACGTCCACCTATTTCTGACCCCAAGTGCTGCACTTTGCCCCTTCCTGATGCTGAGCAAGGTGGGCACTCGAAAGGAAAGGAGCAGATGAACATCGTAAGGTGATGCTGAGCGCATTGGGGTGAAAAGTGAAAAACTCTTCCCGATAGGGAGCTGTTCCCCCAGCAAGACACCTCTCCTTACCACCCACCTGTCATCAGGCATTTGGGGTAGCCAGAGTCTGTCCCAGGGATGCAGAATCTGTAGGCACATGCTGTGGTCTGAATGTCCATGTGCTTAGTCACTCAGTCGTGTCCTACTCTTTGCGACCCCATGGACTGCAGCCCGCTAGGCTCCTCTGTCCATGGAGATTCGCCATGGCAAGAATACTGGAGTGGGTTGCCACGCTCTACTCCATGGTATCTTCCCAACCCAGGGATCGAACCCAAGTCTCCTGCCTCGCAGGTGGATTCTTTACCATCTGGGCCACGAGTGAAGCCCAAGAACACTGGAGTGGGTAGCCTATCCCTTCTCCAGGGGATCTACCCAGCCCAGAAATTGCAACAGGGTCTCCTGCGTTGCAGGCAGATTCTGGTCTACCAGGGAAGCCCCTGAATGTCTGTCTCCCTCAAAACTCACACCTTAGAATCCTCATCCCCAGTGTGACAGTAAGAGGAGGTGGGGCCTTTGGGATATTAGGATAGAGTCCTCAAAAGTGATGGGCTTCCTGGGCAGCTCAATGGTAAAGAATCTTCCTGCCAATGCAGGAGACATAGGTTCGATCCCTGGGTCGGGAAGATACCCTGGAGGAGGAAATGGCAACCCACTCCAGTACTCTTGCCTGGGAAATCCCATGGACAGTGGAGCCTGGTAGGCTACAGTCCATGGGGTAGCATAGAGTCGGACACGCCTTAGCAAATAAACAAAAATAACCTCATAAATGAGATAAGCTGTCTCATAGAAGGGACCCCATAGAGATCCCTAGGTCCTCCACTGGATGAGAATACATGAGAAATCAGAAGTCTGCAGCCTGGAAGAAACTGTTAGTCACTGAATCATATCCAAGTCTTTGTGACCCTATGGACTGTGGCCCACCAGGCTCCTCTGTCCTTGAAATTCTCTAGGCAGGAATGCTAGAGGGGTTGCCATTCCAGTCTACAAAGGATCTTCCTGACCCAGGGATCAAACCTGGATCTCCTACACTGTAGGCAGATTCTTTACCATCTGAGCCACCAGGGAAACCCAGAAGATGGCTGTCACTAAAACCTTCAGGCACCCTGATGTCCAACTTCCAGCTTCCAGAATGGTGAGAAATAAGATTCTGTTGTTACAAACACAGAAGTTACCCAGTCTGCGGTGCTTCATTCTAGCAGTCCACGTGGTCTTTGACAACATAGTTATGACAGAACAATTGTGTTCCGCTTATCAGGGTGCCATTTGCTTATGTCAGAATTCTAGAAGACATTCTCTATGGAACACCCATTCCATGGTTGTATGGGGTGGGGATGGGGAAGAGTTCATTAGTGAAATAAGTTGGTGGAAAAGGTTAACCAGGGATTTCTCACTATGTAGAATTGAGGACTCAAAGAGCTTTAATATGTTGACATGTACACAAATAGCCAAAGATATTTATTTGAAATTTTTCTCAAGGAATTTCTCTTAGAGTTCAAGTTTCATGCCTTACTGACTTCTGGGTCCTTCCTCCTGATGCATGATGCAAGCCTTGCCCCGTCCATGGTGACCTAGCACTTGAACGCACCAGACTCGGACACTCCACTGCACTGAGAGATATACATCACCCGTACTTCTGCAGCTGCCGCTCACACAGTTCCCCAGCCCTCTTCCCTAATTCTGCTCCTACCCCGGGCTTCCCAGGTGACACAGTGGTAAAAGAACCCGCCTGCCAAGGCAGGAGATGTGGGTTCAGTCCCTGGGTTGGGAAGATCCACCGGAGAAGGAAATGGCAACCCAGTCCAGGTTCTTGCCTGGGGAAATCCCATGGGGTCTCAAAGTCTGACACAACTGAGTGACTGAGGACTCACATATGCCCTTACTCTTAAATGACAGGATAAGGGTTTATAGCCAAGACAAGCTGTTTTCATTTCCTTTATCACCAAGTCGTTATTATCTATAGGTTTATTATTCCATCTCCTTTTTTTCTTCAGCACCAACTCCCCATACCCAATTTTACCCAAAATGATTTTTTAAATTATTGCCTCATAGCTCAGTTGGTAAAGAATCTGCCTGCAATGCAGGAGACCCTGGTTCGATTCCTGGGTTGGGAAGATCCCCTGGAGAAGGGAAAGGCTACCCACTCCAGTATTCTGGCCTGGAGAATTCCATGGCCTATACAGTCCATAGGCTGGCAAAGAGTCGGACATGACTGAGTGACTTTCACTTCACTTCACTATGCCTGCAATGCAGGAGACCCCGGTTCGATCCCTGGGTTGGGAAGATTCCCCTGGAGAAGGGAAAGACTACCCACTCCAGTATTCTGTCCTGGAGAATTCCAAGGGCAGTATAGTCCATGGGGTCGCAAAGAGTCAGACACGACTGAGCGACTTTCACTTTCACGTGTATCTAGAATTTATTTATTTACCTTGGGCTGTGTTGGGTCTTGGTTGTGGCATGTAGGGTGACTTGTTGCTGCATGTGGGCTCTTCATGGAGGCTGGCAGGCTTCTCCTTAGTTGAGGCACACAAGCTCAGTAGTTGCAGGACGTGGGCTCAGTTGCCCTGCAGTGTGTGGGATCTTCATTTCCCTACCAGGGATGGAACCCGCGCCCCCTGCATTGCAGGGTGGATTCTTAACCACTGGACCACCAAAGAAGTCCCATGGATTTTTTTTTTTTTAATGAAGAAATCTATCCTTGTCTTATAAAAAGGACCATTCAACACACTTTCTCCCATGACCAGAACTCAGTAGGTCTTCAGTACATGTTAATGTCTTGTCTTGACTTTCCACATTTTTATTTTCTTAGAAAAAAAAGTCATAAGAGTTAAAGGTCTACAGAGCAGCTCTCAGATTCAGTGGGACCAGACACCCACACTGGCCCAAGGATGTCATGGCCCTGTAGCAAGACATAATGCACCTCCTTCTTATTCTCACGTTCATGCCAACACCACTAATCCATCACAGCATAACCTGCCTCTTTACGACACTCCTGCGGATCCATTAAATTTTCTCTGGGGAGTAAAACCTGTTTGACCTCTCTGCCTTGACTCTTGCTTCCTTAAAAAGCCTTTCTCTTGGAAAGACTTTCCAATCATCTTTATCTTCCTCATAAAGGTGAAGTCATGATCACATGACCCTCTCTTAACAAACATGCATTGTTTAAGCCAGAAAAACTACTCCCCTACCCCTTGTAAGGTCTTTACTTTGCAGGAATGCCTCTTGTATTCAGTGTATTTCAAGCTGCCAGATCTCTCCCTTTCTGGTCCGTGGTTCCCCACTCCCTTGCCTCATATGCACATCATGAGGTAATGGGATAAGAAGGAACATCATATGCCAGTTCCAGAGACTGGCCCCAAGAATACTGGAAAAATCTCTGCTCTACGAAGCCTGTGCCTATGAAAAGAGCATTTTCTTTTTCATTGTACAAAAATGCATAAGACACTACAGAAAAGTCTGTCTTCAGACACCCAGAAATAATAATCAGTAGGTAAGTATAGCAATTAGAATGGATGGGTGCAACCTATTATTCTGCTAATTGCAAAATCAGATTTAGTTTACAATGGAAGTAGCTTCTTCTATGTCAACCTAGGTTCTATACTTAGCAAGAATGTAACTTGAAGTCACCATTCAATGGTTTGCTGAACGCTTGGAGTTAAAGAAGGAAGCTAAGATGGTAGCCTCTATCATCCACACATAGAAGATTCAGAATCTTTTCCCATCCATAACTTAACACAACATGCAAAATCAAGCATTCTACTGCATGAAAATACACCCAGTCCCTGATCCTTTCATAGCTGTGACCCATTTACTAAGAGTCCCGTTCCTCTATGCCTAATTCTTGGCTCCTTACCTCTAAATGATAGAATTGGGGTTAAAACCACACAGGGGCTAAGTCCCAGACACTAAGCTCGCCATAAAAACAGATCTCTATCACTGTGCATGGCTGTATTTCTGATTCACTGTCCTCTAACCATTTATTTCCTTCAACTCCACCCTCCCCAAGGTATTCCAATGATAATTTTGTATTTTCTCCCAATTTTGCTTTTACTGTCTTTTCTCAAGTTTAGGTTCCATGTTTTCTTCTCCATTACATGCTTTCTAAAAATTGTATTAACTTATGTACATGTCTTTGGCTGTGTTGGGTCTTTGCTACGGTGCGCTGGCTTTCTCTAACTGCAGGGCTACTCTAGCTGCGGCGCGCAGACTTCTCAATGCAGTGGCTTCTCTTGTTGCAGAGCACAGGCTTCAGGGCAAGGGAGCTTCAGTAGTTGCAGCCTGCGGGCTCTAGAGCATAAGCTCAGTAGTTGTGGCCCAGGGGCCCAGCTGCCTCACAGCACGTGGGGTCTTCCCAAACCAGGAATCCAAACCTGTGTCCCCTGCATTGGCAGGCAGATTCTTAACCACAGATCCACCAGGGAAGACCCTCCATTATACTCTTGACTTAACCTCCACAGCTATTTTGATTATTCTCTTTAGCTATGGTTTTTCCATCAAAGTTACATGATGCGTAGGGGCCAGTAAACTGCTTCTTTGCCAACCATTTACATACTTCCAAGGATGTTACTGTTGCGTTACTCTCATTGTCACCTTTTCGTCAAGAATAGCATTCTAATAAATTAATGACAGTAGATTCTCTCTGGAAAAATTCTGGAGTGCTCATCAAAGAATCATTTTATGATCCTTTCCCCCAAAGTTCTGCCTTGGTGGATACTTGCGTCATTTACTATTTTTCTTTGTGTTTGTGGAGGCTCGGCTTTCATCTTTGAATTATTCCTGTGGAACAGTGAGATATGCCCTGAGCGTCATACGTGCAACATCAGGATGGTGTCTTTTCCCAGGGGATTAAGGTTGAAACGTGTCACAACCCTGTCCCCAGATGACTAACACTGGCTGGCTTGTGTCTCCGCAGTGTAAGGCATCCAGAACACATTGAAATCATCTGAGATATGAGTAAGATTTAGCCTGTTCCCAATCCTCCTAGATCCCAGCATAACAAAGACTTCCTTGAGCTGCAGACTTTATGACTGTGATCCATTGCCTTGGGCATCAGATGACGGAAGAGAGCAACAGAAAGACCCGAGGTGCAGAGTAAAAGGCAGTGGGTGTCCAGACCCTGCAGCCACCACCACTGTTTTCCTCAAGCTAACCTCCTGAGAACTCCCCGGAGAGGGGAATTTTGTTCCCAGAACTCATTTATCATCTACGGTATTCTCCTAATTGGCTTCCCATCTTCCTTTCATTCCTTCATAGTATACAAATACGCCCCTGAGCTAATATCCCCCCTCTGTTGATTCGTGGACATTTCCTCACCTGCTGATCTTGTATCCATATCCATCTATCTCTCAGTTTCCCACATTACTTACCTGTGTATTCGTCCAGATGTTTGGAATTGCTAGAAGTCTGAATTCTGATTTTCAGAATGGAGCGGGTGAAGGGTTATTTCATTCAACATGATTTGAAGTGTCACCCAATCTATCTATATTTGGAAAGATCTGCTCTCCTGGCACCATACAGAACCAGACACAGCCTAAGGCCTTATGTTTCCTGTTTAACTTAACAACCTACACAAATGTCTCTTTTACATATTATCAATATGTCTTTAATAGTCTTGTGATTCATGAAACAATCTGAGTCTGATTTGAATTAGAGAAATCCTGCGGGCTGTGGTAATGGGGACTCAACTGGCTTGCACGACCAAGTACAATTTCAGAACACACGCACTAACCCAGAAGAGTATATTTCATGCCTTTTGAAGAACGTGCATGCATGCAATGTGTGGGTGCTAAGTTGTTTCAATCATGTCCAACTCTTTGCGACTCTGTGGATTGTAGCCTGCCAGGCTCCTCTGTCCATGGGATTCTCCAGGCAAGAATACTGCAGTGGGTTTGCCATGACCTCCTCCAGGGGATCTTCCTGACCCAGGGATCGAACCTGAGTCTCTTATGTCTCCTGCATTGACAGGTGGGTTCTTTACCACTAGCGCCCCCTGGGAAGCCCCTTGAGGAGAACACCTACTTTACTTATTGTATCGAACATGTGTTTAAGACTCATAGTCTGATAGGAACTTTTCTTTTCATTTTTATTTCTGTTTTGACATGGGATGGTAGAGCAGGATGTGGTTTACTGAACAGCTCAGTGATGTTATTGATAACAATGACACTTTTTCTTTTCTTTCTCTGCCATATAGGTCTCTTCTTTCTGTCAGTAAAATAGTTTCTATAACCCTGTTTGAAGGCTTCCAACAGTTACACAGATGTGTTCGTTATATACAACATTCACTGCAGAAAGAATAACTAGGTTAAAGTAGACATTTTTCTGTTACAGGAAGAGGTAGAATTACTGACTTTTTTAGGGTGAAAGTAATAAGGTGTGAACGCCATTGGTGTAGCCTTGGTGAGCCCTCCAGACCAGAAGTTCAGATACCCAACTGGTATTATGCCTACCAAGCAGGTAGAGTGGCAATGAGGAGTAATATGAATGAAGCCTAGGAAAAAAGAAACTGAAACAAGAAAAAAAAAACAATGGCCAGAATTATCCTCCAGACTGGATAAAGTTACCCCTTAAGTTCAATGAACAACTTTCTAACATTTTTTTGAATGTTGACACCAGGGAAAAAGTAGAAGAGATCCCTGATAATAAATAGAAGTAATAAGTTCACCTGGAAAGTAAAGGTGACTGACTGTACATTGGTTCAGTGTTATCTGGTTTATACATCAATTGTTTATGAGTTTGATTACTGTGAGTTGGTTCCAAGAGTTTGGGCATCAAATGAACAGCAATCAATCCAGTTATATTTCAGGACATGCAAAATTGAGAGACTGGAGATAGCCACTTCTTTGTCCTGGCCCACTGGACTCTCTCTTTGAGAGAATTTTGAATGTTGAGTCAAGTGTGCGTGTGTGTGTGTGTGTGTGTGTGTGTGTGTGTGTGCGTGTATGTGTGAAGTTGCTTCAGTCTTGTCTGACTCCTTGCCACTCTATGGACTGTAGCCCACCAGGCTCCTCTGCCCATGGGATTCTCCAGGCAAGAATACTGGAGTAGGTTCCCATGTCCTCCTCCAAGGGATCTTCCCGACCCAGGGATTAGATCTGCATCTCTTAACATTGCCTGCATTGGCAAGGGGTTTCTTTACCACTAGCTGCACCTGGGAAGCCCTGAGTCAAATATAAAAAAAAAATCATAAATCATCAGAACTGTATTTCCAGAGGCACTTTTTGAGATTTTCCATGCATTCCTACTGCTGAGATTCCTTCAAGTTCTCCTGCTTTCTGTCCTTCTCAAGGTTGGGAAATGCAGCTTTTCCTTTACATCTCTTAACTATCTACTATATACTTCCAAAAAAAAAAAGCACTGTTTAAAAACTGTGCTTTCATTAGCCTGATGTGAGTTCTCTTTCTTGCAACCTGGGGACCATAAGTCAGTCAGGAACCATGAGGGCTTTTCCACTGGGGTACAAATCAAGGTACATGAAAGCCGCAACTTCTTTAACTGGATTTCAGGACCCAGGGGCAGGATAACCAACCTTTTATTAGGGAAGCTGTGAACCCTGCCTCCTCCTCTCCAGGCAGAGACAAACAGTTCTCCACCCAGGCCTGACTGAGCAATGCAATGGTCTGAGCCCACAGGCGTTCGCACAGGAAGAAGTTGCTGGAACTTGCTCAGGAGGCCCTGGCCAGCCCCACATGCTAGAGGGCCCAGGAGGAGGGCTCCTGTCTCACCCTGGGCGGTCGGATGGAAAGAAAGCATGTCTACCACCCGGTTCTGGCAGCCAAAGCAGCACCAGCACCAGAGAAGGTTCGGACTCCAGACCCCCCAAAACCAGGAAATTCCACTGGAGCTAAAATTGTAGCTGGCTCCCCAGCCGTGCTCTCAGCTCGCACGCGCTGCTGCCTCGGCACAGCTCGTGTCTGCACCACACCACGTTACCCACACAGGGTGAATTATGGAAGCCATGGAACTGCTGGGGCTGAGGTCTGCTGTCCCTCTCCCACCCTCTGAACCCTGGGGCAAGAGGGCCCTTCACCCTCCATATGCTTGAATACTTGGAACGAGCTGGCTGTTCATTTTAACAGCAGCATCAGAGACAGAAAACAAACATGCATGGGCCAGGCACTCAACTAGAGAGTTAATGAAAATTATCTATCTACTCCTTCTGACAACATTTTGTTCAGAGTAATATCCACATTTTACCAAAGTTGCCAGGGTTACAAATGTTGCCTGGGTCTGCATGATTTCTATGGGCCAGGTTTGGAATTTGAGCCCAGCTCTCTTAGGTCTGAAGCCCAGGGAACTTATTCTTTCTAACTGATGAACCTCAGAGTGTCTGCACTGATGCTCGAGTGCCTTTTTAAAATTAGAAAACCAGACCCAGCTGCGAGACTTCTCTCTGTTGAAAGAGCCAGGAAATGCTGTCCTCTAGGCTAGGAGATTTTCCTCTGCCCATCCTGGCAAGGTCATTGTCAGGATCAGTTCACAAAGGATATGACTTGGAGGAAAGAGCCAGGACTAGGATTCCAAAGGCATCGTTGGCCTGACATGGGTTCTCACCCTTGCCTTCTTTGTGTCTTCAACCCATTCATTTCTAAGACAGGGTGTAACAGTGTCTAGCTACACTCACCGTGTGCTTTGTGCATAAGGCAGCGATCGATCAAAAGGCAAGGGAGGAAGCCATCTGCCCCGGTGGAGATAAGTTTTTATTACTAACATTGTTTAGACTTGAAAAGGAAGGTGGCTTTTGATTAGTTTTATGATTTCTTTTAAGTTGTTGCAGTCGTGTCTGACTCTTTGCTACCCCATGGACTGTAGCCCGCCAGGCTCCTCTGTCCATGGAATTCTCCAGGCAAGAATACTGGAGTGGGTAGCCACTTCCTTCTCCAGGGGATCTTTCCAACCCAGGGACTGAACCCAAGTCTCCTGCATTGCAGGCAGATTCTTTACTGTCTTAGCTGCCAGGGATAGACAATGTAACCCTTACCACCTTTAGAGAGAGTGGGGTGATAAGGTGGGAGGCCCTCCCAACTCTAATTCTGTAAGGGAATTCTAGTGCTCCTAAATCAAGGAATCTGCAAGAAATATTCAAAGACTTACAGACCATGAAGTCAAATCCATCACTGACAAATCTAGAAATTAAAGCCCCTGAAAGAGAAATGACTTGCCTAAGATCACATAGTAAATTAGAGCAGAGTAAAAGTTAATCTTCTCTTTAGCTTTAAAAATGTAAAGGCAATTTTTGTTTCTTTTTTCTTCTTTTCAGATGCAAAGTAATCTTATCCCAGTATCTGAGGGCCAGAAAAGGACCCCCTAATATTTCCAAGGGACCCAGTCCCTTCCTTTTCTGATTCTGACCCTCAGGCTGAGTTTCCTTAGATGCAGGGAGTGTAGGACTTGAAGCCCAAAGACTTGGGTTCAAGCCTTTGTGTGCTGATGACCTCACTGTGGAGGGATGAGACATGAATAGCTAGTCCATGCTATCAGGTGGAAATAACTGCCCCAGACACCATCATGAGCAGTGTCCCAAAGAGCACCTGATGAGCTGTCAAATCAGCAGAACAAGAAAGTAATACTTCAGGGAGACAGAGGAGAGCAACCCTTTGTCTCTTCCATGAACCCCTCCCAGCTCACCTGATGTCCCTCTGGCTTTCTAAGCTCTTCATCAGTTACGTAAACAGATGTGTTGCTTGGTAATGATTTGTTCAGGAAACACGATATTTCAGGAAAACCATAGGAGATTTGGAGACAATAGACCTGTTTACTGCTCTTCTCTGTGCTGTGCTTAGTGTCCAACTCTTTGCGACCCCGTGGACTGTAGCCCACCAGGCTCCTCTGTCCATGCGGATTCTCCAGGCAAGAATACTGGAGTGGGTTGCAATGCCCTCCTCCAGGGGATCTTCCCAACCCAGGTCTCCTGCATTACAGATGGATTCTTTACCAGCTGAGCTACGAGGGAAGCCCACAGCTCATCTCTGCCATTTGCTAACTGAATGATTTTGAACGGGTTCCTTTACCTTTGAAACTGTGCTTTCTCTTCCACAAAAAGGGAACAATGACCCATACTTCTCATGACTGGTAGAGGGTTAAATGAGAAGCTAGATAGAAAGCCTCTACCACTCTGTTTGGCTCCTGATGAATACGAAGTAGTTCCTTTTTCATCAATTGGACAGCTAACTCCTTGAGGGTAAGTTCAGGCCTTATGAATTAATATCTCTCATGGCTTTTTCATAGTGATACCCAAAATTGTTGCTGTTTTGAGCTGTCTCAAGAATGATCAGTAGAGAGAAGGGCGAGTCCATGAACAGACAAAAGTTGGATTTCCGCTATTTTCTTTAGATATCCATCATAATCTGAGTTGAGTTTCTTGACAGTGCGTCACGGCTCTGGGTCACTGTATAATTCCATCAGTGGCTTGATGAAGGGTCAGGCCGACAACCAAAGAAGAAAAATTGCTTCCCCCAAATCCCAGAACCCAGATGGTTTTACCGGTGATCGCTTTAAAATTTCCATATGGCAATCTCTACAGCATATTCATTTTCCCAGGACACAAAATCTGATTAAAAAACTACAAATTCAATAAAACAAATGAAGCCTTCATGCCAAAACCTGACCAAAAGAAAAGTACTGCTGCTGCTGCTAAGTCGCTTCAGTCGTGTCCGACTCTGTGTCACCCCACAGATGGCAGCCCACCAGGCTCCCCCATCCCTGGGACTCTCCAGGCAAGAACACTGGAGTGGGTTGCCATTTCCTTCTCCAATGCATGAAAGTGAAAAGTCAAAGTGAAGTCACTCAGTCGTGTCCAATTCTTCACGACCCCATGGACTGTAGCCCACCAGGCTCCTTCGTCCATGGGATTTTTCCAGGCAAGAGTACTGGAGTGGGGTGCCATTGCCTTCTCCAACCCACAGTAGAGGTTCTTGTAAAATTGGGAGTCACTCCTCTCAAACCCTGCTGCTGCTTTATCAACTAAGTTCATGTAATACTCCAAATACTTGGTTGTCATTTCAGCCATCTTCATAGCATCTTTACCAGGAGTAGATTCCAGGAGTTAAGAGTCCAAACAGGAGACAAAAACTATGCAATGAGTTGACCAGGAAAAGTTTAACACAAAGAATTATTAACTATTGCTGTTCAGTTGCTCAGTCGTGTCTGACTCTCTGTGATCCCATGGACTGTAGCACGCCAAGCTTTCCCATCCTTCACCATCTCCAGGAGCTTGCTCAAACTCATGTCCATTGAGTTGGTGATTGCATCCAACCATCTCATCCTCTGTCATCCCCTTCTCCCCCGGCCTTCAATCTTTCCCAGATTCAGGGTCTTTTCCAATGAGTCAGCTCTTTGTATCAGGTAGCCAAAGTATTGAAGCTTCAGCCTCAGCATCAGTCCCTCCAATGAATATTCAGGGTTGATTTCCTTTAGGATGGACTGGTTTGATCTCCTCATAGTCCGAGGGACTCTCAAGAGTCTTCTCTAATACCACAGTTTAAAAGCATCAGTTCTTCACTGCTCAGCTTTATTTATGGTTCAACTCTCATGTACAAACATGGCTACTGGAAAAACCACAGCTTTGACTAGACGGACCTTTGTTGGCAAAGTAATATCTCTTTGTTATTAATTATATCTCCCCAAATAATATCTCCATGTTATTAAGTGCAGCGTGGAGTAAAGAGGATTCCAAGAACAATAGAAATAGCAGAGTGGGAAGCAGCATGAGCTCTAGGGCTGAGGCAGAAAACCCAAGGAAGGGAGGAATCTAGAAAACAGCTCAGAGCAGAGATCCAGATTGGGTTCACAATGGTGCCACTTTGGCCCACCGGGTGGTGGAGAAGTTCGCCAAAGTGTGCACATCTTGGGTGCTGGGGTAAGCAGCCCATGGTAAGATGCCATGCCCCTGGTGGTGAGTGCCACTGGGTGTCCCCTGGCCTCCTTCCACTAGAGAAGCAAAGACTCAGTAACAGAACAGCCCCTTTCCAGTCCAGTGTCTCTCCAGCACCCCCTACTGAAACCTCTCACCAGTGAGTTGGCTGACAAAGGAATGGGATTCCTATGTCACAAGCAGGGCAATGAAGGTCAAAAGTTAAAAACTAGTACATACACCAAAATACATGAAACAGAAGAAAATAAATTAAGATCACCAATAACCCCAACAACCAAAATAAATCTTCTCTTAATAGTTCAATAAATGTTCCTCTAAAGCTTTCATTTATTTGGAAGGGAAAGTGTATTTTCATATTTCCTTTTTATGTCACCAAGATTGTATTTTATATATAACTTAAGCATATTACTTTTTTCACTTAACACTGTAAGTAATGCTTAACATCATTCAAAATCCCTTTAACATTATTTTATTGGGTACATAATATTCCACAATGGAATACTTAATTGACTAAGTAGCCTTCTAAATCAATGAGAAAAACACAACACACTAATAGATAAAAGGACAAAGACAGCAAAAAAAAAAAAAAAAGAAAGAAAAGAAAGACTAGTCAATGAATATGAGCTACGACCATTAAACAAAGATGAGGAAATGTTAAACCTCATGAATAATCGGGGCTTCCCTAATAGCTCAGTTGGTAAAGAATCCACCTGCACTGCAGGAGATCTGGGTTTGATCCCTGGGTTGGGAAGATACCCTGGAGAAGGGAAAGGCTACCCACACCAGTATTCTGGCCTGGAGAATTCCAAGGACTGTATAGTCCATTGGGTCACAAAGAGTTAGCCACAACTGAGTGACTTTCACTTCACTTCATGAATAATCACAAGAAAACTATTCCTATAATGACAAATACAGCAAAGTTGGGCATACATTTGTAGTCATGCTAAATTTTCTTGCTAGAATCATCTGAGTTATTACTCAAATCAGTTTCAGACAATGACAAATTCTTCAAATCCAAAACTTGTTTTTCTTCGAGTGACAATGGCTGTAAATCATGATTTTTCAAATGTGTGTCTGTTGTGTGACAATGCCGTTGCCAAGTTCAAAACAGGCACCCAGCCTGATGGGAACCATAACACAACCTTCATCTCTCGTGGGGTTGTCTCCAACAAAATGGTTTGGATTTGTTTTGAAATGGCCTTCCCCAGAGAAGGACTCCCAAAAGGCATTTTAGAGACTCAACCTTTGGCTTTGCTTGGCACAATGCCTGCAGTGGTCAGACCCTGGGAAACACTGAGGATCCCAGCAGGAGAGAGGAGACTCGAGGAGGGGGCCCGGCTCCAGGCCCATGATTAGATTCCTAATTTGTTTCTGCTCTCGCCTCAGTGCTGATCAAGACCAGTCCTGCTGCTTCTTCAATGGCCAATGAAGGAGTTATGAGATTCATTTATGGAACTACACGCCCCCTTCAAAGCTCAGCTACGGTGTGGAGTAATGGAAAGAAGACTGGATTCAGAGAACACCATCTCCTTCACTCAGTTGCTATGATCATGGGTAAGTTACACAAGTCCGTGAGTGATGAGCTTCTCGCCTAGTAAACTGGGTTGATGCTTGCTCTATGTTCCTGGATTATTGGGTGAAATAGAAGTTATTTATTTAAAGTATTCTTTTTATTTTTCTTTTCAAAGAGGGTTTTATTATTTATTTATTTGGCCATGCTTTGCAGCATGTGGTATCTTAGTTCCTCAACCAGGGATCAAATGCTTGCTTGCTGCAATGAAAGTGCAGAGTCTTAACCACTGGATCACCAGGAAAGTCCCAAAATACAAGTAGTTTAGAGGCAGTGTGCAAGATGATTTAGACATTGAGAAAAACCAGACATTTAGGATTCAACCCTTGAGGAAGTTTACGCAACCTCTCTGTGCTCAGCTTCACCATCTGTAAACAGAAAGTTATTTCTAATAGAATTATTATGAAAATTAAATTCTATAAAACATGCAAGCGCTGTAACAAGGCCTGGAACTAGTCTTGTTAGGACTAGTTCTCCCTGTTTAGAAAGTCTGGCTATTCAAACTTTCTTTCTTATAATCTCTTCTTAATCCCATCCCGATCCTCTTCTTTCCAGTTTTACCAAGCGTCTTCTTGTATTTTATATTTTTAGTACATTTGATACCATCTGACACAATAAGTGGCATTCCCCGGCAAAACATTTCCCAGGTGATGTTAGAGGTAAAGAATTTGCCTGCCAGGGCAGGAAATGTAAGAGACGCGGGTTTGATCCCCGGGTCAAGAAGATCGCCTGAAGGAGGGCATGGCAACCCACTCCAATATTGAGTGTGCAACCTTGCTTCAGTCTTAGTAAGTTGCTAAAACAATCTCTACCAGATATTGACTTCAAATCCCTCCTGAGACCAGGAGAAGAAGGTATTGCCTGTAACAGGGCATGAGACTGTGTGTGGATGGAGACGCTAAAGAGTACTGCAATGAAATGGAAAAGATAGAAAAAAAATAATAATAATAACAATAATAAGTGATGAGAGTAACCAAAACTCTCATACACTACAATTACTGAAAGTAACAACTGATAAAACCACTTTGCAAAATCTTTTGGCTATATCCACTAAACTTAACGTCTTCAGGTCCTGTGACCCAACAATTCCATTCCCAGATATATGCCCAACATCTATGTGTATGTGGGTGCACCCAAAACCATGTACAAAGCTGTATAGCAGCATTATTCATCATGACCCTAAATAGGAAGCGACTTAAATGAGTAACACATTGTGTATGAGCATCCCAGGTAGCTCAGTAGTGAAGAATCTGCCTGCAATGCAGGAAATCCAGGTTCGATCCCTGGGTCTGGAAGATCGCCTGGAGGAGGGCATGGCAACCCACTCCAGTATTCTTCCCTGGAGAATCCCATGGACAGAGGAGCCTGGTAGGCTACAGTCCATAGGGTCTCAAAGAGTCAGACACGACTGAAGTGGCTCAACATGCTTGCACACTATGGATCCGTCCATTCATTCAGTTTTTGTTGGGCTTCCCAAGTGGCACAATGGTAAAGAATCTGCCTGCTAATGCAGGAGATGCAAGAGAAGGGGGTTCGATCCCTGGGTCGGGAAGATTCCTTGGATTAGGAAATGGCAACCTTCTCCAGTATCCTTGCCTGGGAAATTTCACAGACAGTGGAGCCTGGCAGGCTATAGTCCACGGAGTCACAAAGAATCAGACACAACTGAGCACACACAAGAGAAGAGATGACCAACACTCTATTAGTGTTAAAGACACCGAAAGCTGTAGTCCACAGAGGATACTAAACAATCAACCCCTCAAACTAAGCACTTTCGTTGAGGAAAAACAATTAATCAAAATGAAACAGGGTGGTAAGATGCATCATAAGTGGACATTAGTGAGGGACTCTTTAGAGGGGCTACTTTCAACAGTATAATCATCATGTTTCCCTGTCTTGGGCTCTTAGGATTAAGTTCTTCTGCACAATTAGTGATGTTAAAACTCAAGTTGCTAGTGTATCCCAAACCAGCAGTCTGCTTTTCACCAATAGGAAGATAGGATTTTGACAATACTCTCCAGAAGAGGACATCAAGTATAATAATGGGGTGTGATCACCACGTCATAGCCCACATGGACTATACAGTCCATGGAATTCTCCAGGCCAGAATACTGGAGTGGTAGCATTTCCCTTCACCAGGAGATCTTCCCAACCCAGGGATCAAACCCAGGTCTCCTGCATGGCAGGTGGATTCTTTACCAGCTGAGCCACAGGGGAAGCCCTGCAGTGCCTTACTAGTATAGAACTCTGATAATCCAGGGTCTGTAGTGCAGCACTGGACTCTGAGAAGTGCCTTTTGCACAATTCTCAATGGATATTCTCCGCCACCGCTTGGGCTGTATTCCAGGAGTCTCAGCTGTGTGCCTCTGAAGCAGATGATGGTCTAAGGATTTTCTGGTGGCATATTTAACATACCCTTCGTTTCAACATTTTTTCCTGAAATGTTTTTCTCTCCAACTCCCTGGCAATTCTGAGCATAACTGGTGTTGCTTTATTACCAGGGCTCTTTCAACACACTTTACTTTTGAAAGACTTCTTAAAATTTATTTTTAATATCTGAATCATTTTAGATTTTACAGTTAGTCCAAACACCCCAGTAACTCTCATACAAGTGAGAGAGCTCATTGGAAGAAAAGGTGCATGATTTTTTGGTAAGACAGACCAACATTAAAATTGAAGGGTTTAGTTTTTAATAATATCACTGGAGCCTCTAAAAATAAATGTGCTATATGAATGTAAAATTCTAATCACAATTTTTCATGGCAGAATATGCGGCAAAGACAATGTGAAAATATCTCAGCTTTCCAGGGGTTATTGTCAGATTTGATTCGGTTTCAACAGCATTGGTTCCACCAGTCTGTCCCCACACCCTCAAAGCCTACATGTTTTAAGGTCCCAACTTAGATATTAGCACCTGTATGAAGAACCTTAGGTGGGAATGCTTTCTGTCTCATGTATGACTCTATGATAGCATGTCTATAGCTCCAACTGGTCTGTGAATGTCTCAGAATAAAAGAGGAGGGGGAAACATATCTGAGTTAGCCTTTTATCTTCCCCAACACTACCACCATCAACATCATCATCATCATCCCAGGTAACACCCAATAAGCAATTACCTTCTGCCAAGCAGGGAGCTCACTGCCTTGAAAGCCTGATCAGGGAACAAGATCCTACATGCCTCAACTAAGATTTCCATGCCACAACTAAAGATCCCACAGGCCACAACTAAAAGAAAAAAAAAAAAAGTCACTACAATGAAGATGGAAGATCCCATGTGATGCAACTAAAGCCGGTGCAGCCAAATAAATAAATAAAAATAAATATTGAACAAAATAAAAAGATCTGATTTCATTCTCCCTAAAGTCCCACAAAGAAGGTTTCATTATCCCTCACTCTTTCCAGATGAGGATATGAATCCATGGATAAACTAAGTGACTTCTAATTCCTCACTGCTAGAACTAAATCCCCAGGGCATCTGGCTCTTCACAGGGTCATATCTCCACTGCCACTCTGCCTCTCATCTCACACTTATCTTCGGTGGACATTCTGAAACATGTGTTGAAGAATTTGGCTCCAGGGCACAGCAGTGGCTGTGAATTGGTTTGGACAGAAAAAAAAACTGGAAAGTGAATTCCAACCTCACAAGTGTTTTGAGGTGAGTTTAAGAGGAAGACTGAGGGTCTACATTCCCAGACCACCAGTGACCCCCTTCACAGTGATGTATCCCAGGGGTCTGTGATAGATTCCGTAAGCACTCCAGTTTTCCCAGGATCGTGATAGTCTCCAACCAAGCAGTCACATAACCACTGTCTCCTGTAGTGTCCATCCAACTGCTCCTCGGATTCCCCAAGAGGCACGTGGTGAGGACAGGTGGGCTCTCAGGATGGAATGGATACATACTTAAGCAGTTGGCAGCGGTGGGCTTTTTCCATTCCCTTTATTAACTCCCGTGGACTTCCATTATAAAAATGAAGATGCATTCCCATGGGATAAAACACTTGGCCTTACCAGCAGACAGAAATGACCTGTACGAAGCACACAAATCCTTTCCAATCAGCTGTTTGAAGGAAAAATGGTAATGGATGCAAGGACCTGAAGGAATGAGGAGGCTTATCTTTGGAAAGAGATGCTGAACTACAGAAAACATTAAGCGGGAGAAAGAACGCCTTTTATAAAAAGTGAAACTGGAGGAAGCAGTCCCGGTGAGGGAGCTGAAGCTAAAGTGAGCTTGAATCTCTTCATTTCCTTTTTTTACCCCCTTATTCCCTGTTCAACAGAAAGCACTGATTTGCGCCGAATGAACTCTCCATGACACTGGGGAGAAAAAGACCAACTAAGAACTAGGAATACTCTGAAGTAGTATGCAGAGGACTGGCCCTTGGGTGGACCTGGAGGTGTCAAGTAGTTAGGATATAGACGTCAACCTTCGCAAGGCAGCAGAGCAAAGACTCCGGATCGGGGCTGTGCAGGCAGGAATCATGTGCTACTCTCGACTTGGAAACACTTCCCGTATCACAGGGCCCCTTCCACCCAACAGCATCTCGTTTCCTTCTTCACCATTGCCAGGTGTTACCTTGAGCCAAGCTTTTAACCTCAACCAACTTCAGCTTCTCCAACTATAAAGTGGGGAAGTGGTAGCCTCCCACACTTTTTATAAGATTATTATAAGAATTAAATGAACTAGTATCTGTAAATCACTTGGAAATGGAACATGAATGCAGTTCTGCCATTTATTTGTTATCAGCTTATTCATCTGCAAAATGGGTAAATTACACATCTAAGGATTAGACATATATAATTATGTATATTATTTAAATCAGGTGTGTGCGTGTTTGTCATTCAGTCTTGTCCAACTCTTGGCAACCCCGTGGACTGTAGCCTGCCAGGCTCCTGTGTCCATGAGATTTCCCAGGCAAAAAATAATGGAGTGGGTTGCCATTCCCTTCTCCAAGTGATCTTTCTGATCCAGAGAGTGAACCCGGGTCTCCTGCAGTGCAGGCAGATTCTTTACCATCTGAGCCACTAAAGCCCCATTTAAATCACACATATATTCATATATATGCATCTGTATCACATATATACATGGTATCCATATACACACAGACATATCTAGGTACACAGGTGTGTATATATATGTGCATATACATATCTAAATATGTATGTGCTTATTTCTATCATATACTGATATGTGCATAACATAAATATATGAAATGCTGAACAGAGCCCAACACCCAGAGAGTACTCATGCAGCTCTGAGTTATGCACTAAGCCAATTTATATCTGCTTAATTTGTATAATTTTGTTATTTGATTATTACTTAATGGAGAATGAGGCAGAGAGGGATAATGAATTCTTTATATATTAAAAGGGAAAAAAATGATTTGCTGAGTCTTTCTCATGTGCCAGGCACTGAGATTCCTCAGTGAAACGAGACAAATGTGGTTGATGTTCTCGGGGGTGCTTATTTTTTCAGCCAGCCAATCCAGTGGGGGTGCCCACTCAGATACAGAAGATTAAAGGGAAGGACAGTTTGGTGGGGGAACTTCACATGGTCAGTCAGGAGCCCTGGAGGGTAACAGAAGAGGTTCCTTGACAGGAAGGTATTTGGGTTTGGAAGTGGGAGCAGAAAGGGTGTATTATGGATCTGGGGGCTCTCAAGAGTTGATTCAGGGGAAGTGAGGTCACTTACTGAGCAAACGGAGGGAGAAGCAATGGAAGGTGAAGAATGAGACTCTGGATAACTCTACACTTTTTCAGATTCAAAGAGAGGGGAAAAAAAAACGATGCAGACTGAGAAAAACATCAGAAAAGTGAGAGATCCAGGATTCTGCATGGAATAGAGAGAAACTGGAGAAGGATGGGAGAAAATGCCTTCACAAGGGAACAGCAGACACCTATCAGCAGCTGAGACAGTCACACAGGTCTGGTTGCATGCGTGCTGAGAGCACTTTTAAAAGCTCCACTTGGAGACACTTCCCGTATCACAAGACTCCTTCCATCCAGGGGCCTCTCATTTCCTCAAAGCTGCTCACGTTCTGCTCAGAACAAATTAACAGCTCACTAAGGGCTCTCTCCCTGGGCCTTGCCTGGGCCTCTCCACTGAGAATCAGGCAGATCATTATCACCCTTTACAGATGAGGAGGAAACCAGTTCAGAGAGGCTTAATCGTACCGCAGGTCTTGAGGATTTATTGACATCCTGCAACATACTTGGCGTTCTCTCACCCTGGCCTTGGCCCTCACCTAACCCTGGCCTTGGAGAATTGTGTCTTCTGAGATCTATTTGCAGAAATTATGCTCGGCGGGGTCTTTGCAGGGCATTCTGGGGTGGCATGATCCAAGACATATGGAGAACTGACTTGGTTAAATCCTTCGGGAAGTGAATAAAGAAATGAAGAAATGTAAAAGGGACTCGGGTGCTTGCAGTGACGGAGGGTGAAAGGCAGAGACACACATCACTACGTGTCATTGTGTCCCACCCTCCCCAGCAACCCCCAACAGACAAAGCAACCAGGCTGAGTCTCCAGGGGGATGGCCCCGGGCCGCCCCCTGCACCTCCTGCCTTGCCTGGGGCTCACGTTTCCTCTGTCCAGTGGTGCAGGGCTCCTGCTGCCTCTCTTAGGTTCACATATTACTGCTGCTGACTTAGGAGCTCAGGTCTGGTTCTTAGTCAGCTCGGGTTCTCTTTCTCCTGGAGTTCAGGCAGACCTTCTTATTTCCCAAGTCAATAGCTTCCCTAAAGCATAGAGACATAGGATGTCTTAACTCCGATGCCAAAAGAGCAGGAGCTGCCAGGGAGGGGAGAAGGGATGGAATGATGTTGGTGGGTGAGCCGAACAAGGCATGCATACGAGCTGGAGCCTTGGGGAGGAGGAAACTGAGGGTGTCGGGCACAAAAGCTGCTGGGTTGGGTGTCCAGCTGACACTTCATGTTTCGAGTCCAGCTCGTATGCAAAGGAAGTGAAACTTGGGGCAACCAGACCAGGGTGGGTGGAAGGAGCCGGGTCCAGCCCCTTACCAGACAGAGAAGGTCAAGAGGTGGGCAGGGCAGGCTCTAACCAGACATTGGTGCACCTGTGAATGAATGGAGCCCATCAGAAAGCCAAGGGATGGTGAGACTGGGAGACCCCATGTGAATGATGCCAAGAATCTGGCAGCAGCTTCCTTCCACATTCCACAACCCAGTGGGCCTGCAAGATGGCTCAGGTCAGGATGAATGGATCTGACCTTGTAGCTCATATCAGCCGGGACTCAGCAGGTTGGTGAGGAACAAGGAGACAGGGCCCCAGAGAGGGGCAGGGGATGGCGTCACTCAGGGCCCCAGCGAGATCCCAGCATCCTGCTGTAGGATGGACTGGAAAGCAGTCACCAGACCCTGCTGCATCTCCGTGCTCACACATGTCACACTGTCCCAGTCCCTGCTCGCAGAATCTTCAAATTACTATGGCTGACATTTGGCTGACTGTGACTTTAAACATTTAAATTATGCTAGATAACTGCGTTATTTCCCCCAGAAAGTTTCAAGTTTTAGCTCACTTGCTCCATTCTTTTTAAAAACTCTTAAATATATATGTATATTAATATGCACACAGCATAGATATACTAAAGTATAATTAATGAATAAAAAGAATAATATACTAATACATACTTAAGTATATAGTTCGCTGCATTTTCACAAGCCGAATATGTTCATGTAACTAATACTCAGATTCAGAAACAGAACATACCAACACCCTGAAAATCCCTATAACACAACTGTAAATACACATGCACGCGCGCGCGCGCGCGCACACACACACACACACACACACATATATATAATCCACTCTGTCAATTCCAAGAAATACCTTCCTGATTTAGATTGAAAACAAGTAAGGAAATTCTCTACACGATGTGGGATTTCACCCATGCTTCCCAAACAGATTTATCCTATGAAGGGAATTGTGCCCATCTCCAAACTTGCCCAGCAAAGCTCCTAGAGGTTTGCTTTGACATGAAATGGACCCACAGCCCTTCCCGGTAACTATTCTGCTTTGTGGTCACTGGGAAGTTGGCCCTGAACCTGGCTGAATGGCCTGAGTCCTTCTGATGAATTGTCATCACAGCATCCTTCTCAGCGTTGAGGCAACAGCCAACACGAAACAAATTCTGCAGCTGGCACTTAATTCTTTTCATGCGGGTTCCAACAGAGTCCTGGGAGCCATTTCCTTTTACAGGACGTGGGCACCTTGGAATTACTAAGGAATCTGCTTTTAGGGTATTTTTGAGCCCAGAGCCTTAGCTGAGGATCGGGAATGGTGGGTGGAGTCCACGTGTTCCTCTAAAACTGTATGCAAGATTTCCAGTATTTTTCTGGGGCGATTCTCAAAGTTACATAATCATTTCCACATCAGGGCCTTCCCCCTTAAAGGTTAAGAACCTCTTTGTTTGACTCTGAGTTATTTGAGGGCAGGAACATTGATCTTCAACTTGCATCCGCACTGAAATGTTTTTCCTACCTTCCCAGGCCTGTGTGGTGGAAAAAACTGGGAATTTGAAGTTAAACCACCACCCTCCCTGCCATGTGACTCTGACTTTTCCAAACTCTCTTAGCCTTAGTTTTATCAGCAGAGTGGATATGGTTAGTGTTAGTCACTCAATGATGTTCTACTCTTTGCAACCCCATGAACTGTAGCCCGCCAGGCTCCTCTGTCCATAGAATTCTCCAGGCAAGAATATTGGAGTGGGTAGCCATTCCCTTCTCCAGGGGATCTTCCCGAACTAGGGATCTAACCCAAGTCTCCCACATTTCAGGCAGATTCTTTACCATCTGAGCCACCAGGGAAACCAGATATGATAATGACCGATGCAAAAAATAGCTAAGCATACAAAAAAAATATAACATATATATGTGTGTGTATGTCTGCCAATTTGCTTTGTTCTTCGAAGGATTTCTGCAAAATCCAGCTACAGCTCTGCCTGTCTCTGCTGCATCCAAGGCAAGCTGAGATGAGGAGAAAGCTTGGGCTTAAGCTGACTTGAATAGACACACAAAAAGTATAAAGTTGAGGCTTTGCCACCATACGCTAATTTCACCCAGATGGCCTATGAACTGGGTATCCTTACAGATCTCAGGTGATGAATAAATCTCTCCACCTCCAGGCAAGAATGTTTTCTCCCACTACGGATGATCCACAGCCCTTGAATTAAAGGGCCCCTTGTGTGTGGCCCTGCTTAATTCAGGTTGTGGGCTGCAGTCTATCAAGTTCATGGTTTCCTGCCTTTAAACAGTGTAAGTGTTTTGAGAGCATGAACTTTATCTGAATCTACCACTGACCTAGCACAATGCCAGGCGCCCAGCAAGTACTCAGCTAATGCCAGAGGAATCTGAAGTTCTTCATGACCAAGTCTGTGGCTGAGTTTAGCCTGAAATTATAAGTAAACTGTGTACGGAAAAGCCTGTATAGTTCCCTCTGGCCCCCAGAACAGAAAATGAGCAGATGGTGTTCATCAGATTATCAAATGATAGGAGTGATAATGGTGATCTTTGAAGGAGATCACCCCTTAGTCGTCTCCCGATGCTCCATTTTTATATTAATTTTTATTGGAGTATATTTGTTTTAAAATGTTGCATTAGTTTCTGTTGTACAGCAAAGTGAATCAGCTATACATATACTTAAATCCCCTCTTTTCAGATTTCCTTCCCATTCAGGTCACTACAGAGTTTTGTGTTGAGCTCCCTACACTATATACAGTAGGTTCTTATTGCCGCTAAGTCGCTTCAGTCGTGTCCGACTCTGTGCAACCTCACAGAGGGCAGTCCACCAGGCTCCCCCACCCCTGGGATTCTCTAGGCAAGAATACTGGAGTGGATTGCCATTTCCTTCTCCAATGCATGAAAGTGAAAAGTCAAAGTGAAGTCTCTCAGTCGTGTCCGACTCTTTGCAACCCCATGGACTGCAGCCTACCAGGCTCCTCCGTTCATGGGATTTTCCAGGCAAGAGTACTGGAGTAGGGTGCCATTAGCTATCTATTATATTCACAGTATCAAAAAATGGTGTATATATGCTAATCCCAATCTCCCAATTCATCCCACCGCCTCTCCTTTCCTCTTTGGTATCCATACATTTGTCCTCCTATTCTGTCTCTATTTCTGCTTTGCAAAAAATTTCACCTATACCATTTTTCTAGATTCTCCATATAAGTGATATTACATCATATCTGTGTTTCTCTTTCGGACTTACTTCACTGTGTACGATGGTCTCTAGGTCCGTTGACTCCATTACTCTTGATTCCTAAACTCTGCTTCTGCATTTTGAGATGTTCTCTGGATTTCCTTCCAGAGCCATGTAGGTTATTCAATTTCAATCACACAATGGCTGGGCTGATTTCCCCAAACCCTGGCAAAGTTTCCATTGCCCACAAGATGGCGTTGAGGGGTGAACCAAACACCCCTAGGTCTGGATGGCCTAAGTGCACAGTGCTGCTATAGCTCAAACGTCTCATCACTCTTTAGCAGGATCTGTTTACAGTTTGGAAGCAAAGAAGGACAACGGACTTAGTTAGATAAATCAATTACCTGGCATGGGCCATGTTCTATGTTAAGTGTTTTGCATCAGAGCAACATCTCAGAAATTCCCTAGAGTTCCCTGGCAGGTGCTTGGTCTTTGTATGCTAAGCTAAACTGGATTGGTTTAACCCCAAACCCTTAGAAATCATATCTTCTTTAGTTGAGTTTCCATTATAGATGGATAAATATGGGTGTTCATTCTGCTAAAGAATGGAGGCATGATATTCCTTACAATCCCTTGAATTCCAGCCCTCTTTGGATACACTGGAATAGATTTCACATGTGGAAAATAGGGAGGGTGCCACTGAGAGTATAGATTCTGGAGAGGAAAGAAACAGGGTCTTCTGAAAAGACATGTGGACCATGAGGACCCCAATCTACAGCTCCAAGTCTGCTTCCCAGAACCCTGGACAAATCACAAGAAGCCTCAGTGTTCTGGCTGGACAATTGCTGTGTTTACCCTGAGTAGCTTACATTATTGAAATGATCAGATATGCTAAGGATTGCAAATCTCTATGTGGAAAAAAAGGCGCTAAGCCAACTATAAAAGTCTATACACATGAAGAGAGCATGTATTACCTTTGTACATGAGTCTGTACATGAGCATGTACATGAGTCTGAGCAAACTCCAGGAGATAGCGATGGACAGGGAAGCCTGGCACACTGCAGTTCATGGGATCCCAAAGAGTCGGACACGACTGAGGGACTGAACAGCAACGACGATGGTAGATGACATCAAATTCGGTCATGCGTTAGGATTCTACAGTCGGGTCTGTGTCTGAACCTCGGCTGTAGCTTTTATTAACAGTGAGACCTTAGATGAATCATGTCATTCTATGAGCCACAGTCGCTACATCTGTAAAATGGGATGATAGGACAAACTTGCTAGAAATACTGTGAGAACTGAGATAAATGTACTCAGAATGATGCGTTAGTTGACACTCCAAATGATGTTACTAATGATATCAGTATTGTGGACAACTTTTATTTCATGCCTATTGTGGGCTCTGGTGTGCCATATATGGCTTGTACTGACTCCCATAAGCCAACTGTGCACATCTCTTTCTAATTTCATGTTCCATGACATATTGGTAGCTTGAAATCAGCCATGAGGAAGCTATTTACACCATAGAAGTTGGCAGATTCCACAAATCGGAGCTGTTGGTTTGTTTTTATTTCCAGAAAGTTAGTTTACTATCATCCCACTGGCTCTGAATTTTGACGGTGTTTTAGTTCAGGTCCTCTAGAAACAGCTCCTGAGATAGACAATCATACACAAATAAGTTCTTAAGGGTGTGCTCCCAAGTGAAATCTGTAAAGGGGTGAGAGAAGCTAGGCATAGGGAAGACACCAGACTGAGCGATAGTTTCAGCTGAAGGCTTGTCTCAGACTCATCCCATAGACAGCTCTGTAGGCTGAAAGGCACCTCAGAGTTCCCATCCTAAGACTAGGGCCAGAATTTTCCACTCTCATATTAACTGGCCATTGGCTACTGACCACCTTCTGGGTGGGGTGTAGCTTTGCAGACTTTTCTGGGTGAGACAGCTCCTGATCTTGGGAGTAATTCTCTGGAGAAGTGTCTAGCCGTGAGTCACTGACATCCTGTATTGTGGAAAGACAGATGGCCCAGCTCAGTAGAAAAAAGGACCTGAACAGGACACCAACCATATCCACCGCAATAAGGAAAACAGTGCATTGTTCTAGACATTTGAATTGGGATAGGTTTGGAAAGCCTCTCCTATGTGTGTAATGCAATGCAGAAAGGTTGTTTATTCAATCAATAAACATTTACTTCTTATGGACTACGTTCCTGGCATCGGGATAGATGCTGAAGATTGAGGGATGATACACTCAGATGTGGGATCCCTGCACTGAAGGAGTTTACATTCCAGCCCTGGAGACAGACACGAACCTAATAGTGGGCATAAATAAACACATATTTACAACTGTGATGATGGTTGCTGTGAAAGGGGATAAGAAAGTAGTACAGTCCACCCTCCTTATCTGTGGGTTCCACATCCCCAGATTTAGCCAAATGGGGATCAATTGTTGAAAAAAAAATTCAAGATGTTTCCAAAAAGCAAAACTTGGATATGCTCTATTGCCAGCCACTATTTACATAGCATTTAGACTGTATGTAAAGTCTAAGCTAGAGATGATTTAAAGTGTACAGAAGTTTGTATATGGGTGAAATGCAGATTTTATGCCATTTTTATCAAGGACTTAAATATCCCTGAATTTTGGAATCCCCACAGAGTCCTGGAACCAATCCCTTGTGGACACTTAGGACTGACTGTCCACTTGGATGTAGAGAGAGGGGTTTGATAGACAGGAAGATCCCTGAGGATCTCCCCAAAAAAGTGACAGCTGAGCAGAGATCTGAAGAACTTGGAGCTCTCTGCGTGAGTGTGTGCTTAGTTGTGTCCAACTCTCTGTGACCCCATGGACTGTAGCCCGCCAGGGTCCTCTGTCCACGGGGATTCTCCAGGCAAGAATACTGGAGTGGGTAGCCATTTCCTTCTCCAAGGGATCTTCCTGACCCAGGGATTGAACCCGTGCCTCCTGTGTCTCCTGCATTGGCAGGTGGATTCTTTACCACTGAACCACCTTAAAAGGCCCATTGGAGCTCTCTAGGTGCAGGGATGGGATGGATCTAGAAGGGGAAATCAGTCCTGAATGTTCATTGGAAGGATTGATGCTGAAGCTGAAACTCCAATACTTTGGCCACCTGATGCAAAGAGCTGACTCAGTGGGAAAGACCCTGATGCTGGGAAAGACTGAAGGCAGGAAGAGAAGAGGATGGCAGAGGATGAAATGGCTGGATGGCATCACCCACTCAATGGACTTGAGTTTTGAGCAAGCTCCAGGAGGTGGTGATGGACAGGGAGGCCTCGCATGCTGCAGTCCATGGGGTCACAAGGAGTGGGACACGACTGAACTAAAGCGAGGAGGGGAAGGCACTGATTCCAGGTAGGGAGGTGAATCTTCCCAGCAGTCTGGCTCCTGGGTGAGCTTGCATATGGAGATTAGTCCCTGAGACCCACGGAGTGGGATGGCTCCCTGAGGCCAAAAGGAGGGGTAAATGGGGAAGCAAAGGAGAGTTACCTCTGCTCAGAGAGCAGCACCCAGAAGACAGACCATCTCTTCTCTCTTTCCACTGAGATTCCAGCAACCTCTATTTTGAAAACAAGACTATTTTTATGCTCTCGATATTTTCTACAATTGGTTACTTTCTGTTTCTCTTTGATGTTTAAAAAAATGCCTTTTGAAAATTCCTGCCCGATTTAACTGTGCCAAGGAAGTCGGGGTTGGCGGGTGGGGTGGGGGGGGTAGTGAATTGTCTCCTTACTAAAACCTGAAACTGGAAAAAAAAGGGGGGGGTAGTGATATGGATATGCAAAATGTCTATAAATGTGTGTGATTCTGTGAGCACATGTGCGTGTCTGTGTGTGTGACCAGGGCTGAGGTGGAGAGTGGAGGTGGGGGAAGGGAGGGGATGATGGGGCAAGACCTGGAGGGAGGAGGGGAAGTGGTTCATTGCTGCTGCTTGGCCAGTTATTAAAGAGAAACAACATTCCCAGCAGGAGGCAGAGGGGCCATAAAACCAGTGGCTCCACAATTTATGATGCTAACTGAGGTTCCATAGTTGGAAGCGAGACTATCCCCTGAGCATCAAGGTCAACAAGCCAGCAATGCCCAGGCTCCCAGAGAGCTCCCCAGTGCCCCCCTATTAATCAACCCATTGCCGAAAATGCACCAATGAGCTCTGCTCTGGAAACATCATTAATAAGCAGGGACAGGCCAAATTGCTAAGAATTCCAGGATAAGGGCAAGAAGGCAAGGAAAAAAAAAATATTTATGTACACATATGTGCGTGTTTGCATACAGGGCGTAGCCTATTATGCATAATGGGTCATCTATTACTGAGGTCATATACAAGTGTGTCTATTCATTTTCCATATATTTTATATTCTAGGAGAAATTTTCAAGCTTTAGAACCTTGCCAGATGGAATTAGAGCAATTGTTCTTCTGCGGAGACTTTGGGAAATTAATGAGGTCCTTACACAGAGTCATGAGAAAACAGAAATTTTTTTCTCTAAGTGCCCAGTTTCCAAAAATACAGCAGCCAGGATCCCAGAGAGAGCGATCAGTTTAGTGGCTAATCTTGAGGCTCATCAGTGGCCCCGGCGTATCTTCTGGGTTTATTGCAATTCTGAATAGAGCTTTAATCAGCTTAGCCTAGCCTGGTTGCTGGGGCGGCAGGGGGTACTTCAGGCAAAGGGCATTTTCCTACAAATCCTCTGGACACCATCTTCTCTGCTTGGAAAGAAATGGATCATTCTTTCTCCAGCTCCATCTTGGAGCCCAGAGCTTAACTCTCTTTTGTGTTTCCCGAAGAAAGCAGGGAAGAGATCTTTGCAATTCGAATCCCAAAGAGCATGCATTCTCTCTGTGTTTCAGGCTTACATACTGGGTGGGGGTTTGGACCCCAAGTTGGAAATCCCAGCCCCAAAAATGTGTTTCTGTTTTAATGTTCTATCGTCAACACTTTCCCTGGATGCTCTGTTCCCGTCAGAGACCACCCTGAAAATGAGAACTCTGTGCCACCTTTGTCACCCTCCAAGCCCTGCGGGACAAGTCTTTGGCCAGTAGGGTGACCTCCCATTCTGAAGGCTTCCCGCACAGATCACTAGTGGTGGGGAAAGGAGCGCTCAGCTCTGGGCCCCCGCCTCTATCCGATGAGCCATCTGGGCCCAAGCTAAACCAAAAAGCTGGCTTGCTTCCTCCCTCTGCTCCAGTCTGCCTCCAGTTTGGAACAGGAGGGGCTTTTTGTCAGCAATCAGCCCCAAAGGGTGTTTTCCTATTGCCTAACAGACCTCAGGAGCAGAAATGCTGTCTGTCTGCCCAGTTCCTCTGTCCCCTGCAGCTCTGTCTTCTGTTTGGAGCTCTCTTAGAGGGAACCCAGGGAATTTATAATATGTTGTATTTGGTCTGAACAACAGCAAATGACCCCGGGAAGATTTCAAAGGGCTCTTATTAACAATGTAGGGCAGGGCATATATGTATTTTTTTACACTGATGTGTATCAAGATGGTTTATAGAGGATTTTTTAAACTGCCCTTTATTGAGCATGTACTATATACTAGCACCATACATTAAATATTTATATCCATGATGCAATATGCTTTGATGAAATGAAAACTTTAAGGGACATTTTCAGAACTAGTGAGTATAAGAGTTGGGGGGTTTTAACTTAAGTCCATCAGATTCATAGGAGGTTCTGTCACCATGAGTCTTAGTCTACATGTCATCAAATATCGGAACTTCCAATAAACAAGGTTAAGCTCACTAAACTGACATTTTTGCAAGTGGACCACTGAACTTGTCAGTTGGTAAGTTAGTAGAAAAAAGAACTTTTAAGTCAAGGGTCTTTGTTCTGTGTCTCTGAATGATGGAAAAGATGGGAGAGGGAAGCTTTTCTCCTTCTGCTCCAGTCTCAGCAGAAAGTACTTAGCTTCCTCATTAGTAGTAGTGTGTGCCTGCTCAGTCGTGCCTGACTCTTTGCGACCCCATGGACTGTAGCCTACCATGGGATTTCCCAGGCAAGAACACTGGAGTGGGTTGCCATTTCCTACTTCAACCTTCCTCATTGAGCAAATGCAAAAGGCACTTACTAAACGACCAGGAATGGGATTCAGGCATCCCATCATCCCAAATGTGCCCTGGGCAGGAGTGACCTGAGCTAGGAGGATGGCATTTGGAGGACCAAAGGCAGACTGAAACCAAGAACCAAGTTCAGCACTCATGCCAAGATCAAGTGCCTCGCTCGTTGTGGGAGCCTGAGAGGTCCCAGTTCTCTGCACACACAGACAAGGTGAGGGCCGCTTCCTGGGCTGACATCCCTAGGTATGGCTCTTGATTCGCAGAGGTCTCAGAGAGAAAGAGATTCAGGCTGTGGAACCAAGGAGAATGGGGCAGACGGTGGGTACTGGGGATGTTTCCTTTGTGATCTTATTACACTGGGGAAAGACCCACAGTGCTTCTAATGGCCCCTGAGAGAGGAGGTCTGTTAGCTGAATGGATGCACTTTGTTTTTAATTAAAATCACAGACACCCTGACCTTAACAAGATGAACTAAAAGTGAGGAACTCACAACCAACCCCCAAGGCAGCTTTAGGAAAACCGAATTTGAGTCTGCCCTTAACAGTTTCGTGACCTCGAACAAGCTCTGTTATCATGCTGTGCTTTTGTTTTACCATTCACGTGGCCAGCAGTTAATAATTCTTGTTGATCTAAATTGTTATATTGTATGGGCTTTTCCAACCCAGCTCTGAATATAGACTTCAGCTACCATAGGACCATCATTATTCATACTGAGCCTCAGAAAGAGGGCAAGGAAAATTAATCCTGAGAATTTACTCTGTACCAGGTACCATGTCAGATACTTTGCAAGCACTAATCCGGTTTCATCCTCATCCTGCATATCTTCAGCTCTATGGATAAATAAGTTTCAGAGAAGTTTCGAATGCTATCTGATCGCAGGCAGCTCTGAGGTGAAGCCGATCCGACTCTATGCTCAAGCTCTCTCAGACTCTTGGCATCACATTTAGACATTTCTACAATCAGAAAGAAGAGGTGACTTCTTTTATTCTTCATGGTGTGTGTGTGTGAGTGCTCAGCTGTGTCTGACTCTTTGCGACCCCGTGGACTGTAGCCACCAGGCTCCTGTCTATGGGATTTCCCAGGCAAGAAAACTGGAGTGGGCTGTCATTTCCTTCTCCAGGGCCTCTTCCCAACCCAGGGATCAAACCCATGGGCCTGTGTCTCCTGCACTGCAGGCAAGTTCTTTACCACTGAGCCCTTCCGTCTACATTACTTTTATTTGCAAGTGAATCCTGCTTGCTCAGCTGGCCCAGTTATTTTCAAAGTAATGTCTTCACGCCCAGTTGTTCATCCATCTCCACTCATCCAGGTCTAAAGGACTATAGAGGACACTTCTTCAATCTCACTTGAATCTAAATGCCCCAAATCCAACTTGTCCTTGAGCTAAGTCCATGGAGTAGAGGAGGTGTGAGAGACGTTGACTGGGTCCAAAAGATGAACAGGTCTCACCTCACATTCCCAATCCACTTCCACCACGACTTCAAAATGTTTGGTCCACAGGTTGATTTTCCACCACTAGTGCTCATGGAAGTCCTCTCTTAGCCAGGGCCTGGAGCTCCGGAGCTGCCCAGAAGGTCCTAGGGTCATCAGTGCGGATAGCTTGGCAGGCTTGACAATTCAGAGGTGTAGCAGTTTCGGTGTTCTTGCCTGGAGAATCCCAGGGATGGGGGAGCCTGGTGGGCTGCCGTCTATGGGGTCGCACAGAGTCAGACACTGACTGAAGTGACTTAGCAGCAGCAGCAGCAGTTTCAGGAAGGGGAAAGTAACTCAGTGCTTGTGTATCAAAAGTCAAGTGAGCCAAGTGGTTGTTGATCAATGAAAAAATGAATTACTCAGACTTTGAAGACAAAGCAAGCCGCTATGGGAGAGGAGACTCAAAAATCAAAACCTCTAAGCAGAGGTTTACAACCTTTTTGGCACCGGGGACTGGTTTCATGGAAGACAATTTTTCTGTGGACCAAAGTGCGGGAGGTGGGGAGGGGAAAACTGTTCAAGTGTGTTACTTTATTGTGTACTTTATTTCTATTATCATCGCATCATCTCCACCTTAGAGTACCAGGCATTAGATCCTGGCGGCTGGGGACTCCTGCGCTAGGGACAAGTGGAGCCCTTCAGCTTCCCACTTTTACCTTTTTTTTTTTTTTTTTTTACTCCTTTTACTGTCTCTACTCAAACCTATTTCCATGTGATGGAGCATCAGAGTTTCATGTCCTGTGTCTATTGTTGGCCAACTCTTTGTGACCCCATGGACTATAGCCCACCAAGCTCCTCTGTCCATGGGGTTTTCCAGGCCAGAATACTGGCATGAGTTGCCATTTCCTTCTCCAGGGGATCTTCCAGAGCAGGAGTCTAATCCATATCTCCCTCCTTGGCCAGTGGATTCTTTATCATTCAGCCACTACGGAAGGCCCCTCCCCCCCCCCCCCCGCCCCCATGTCTATTACTTCACTGTGAGTACAGAGAGACAAAGTCTATTTCAAAGAACTCTTGAGTTTTTAGCATCTGATTTCTTTTTTCTTGCAGGACCAAAGGCCCCTGCTCTGCTTGGCTCTGTCCAGTTCTGTCTGGCTGTGCTCTGTCCTCTGAAATAACTTCTCTGCTTCAGTTTTCCTTCTCCTTTCTGAAGCCAGTCCCTTCCTGCTTCTCCTCTGGTTTTTCTAGTGAAGCCCATGATGCCAATTCCAGCTGTTTATAATCACCTCCCTCAGGCTTCTTGGGGTGAATGACTCAGCACTCTGCCTTATTTTCTTTGTGTGTGTGTGTGTGTGTGTGTTCAAGAAACCAGATATTTGTTTAACATAGTCCCTGCAATGTCATAATCACTAGATCTTCCTGCATGCTTCCCTTAAGCAAGTTGCTCCTACAGTTCTCAAGTCACTGAGTAAAGAAGGTAGATTTTGAAATTAGAAGTAGCTGGACTTGAATTCCACCTCTAACTGAACATCCTGGTTATTTAGCCTCTCCAAGCCTCAGTTTTTTCATCTGTAAATAGGGTTCATGGCACATATTTCTCAGGGTTATTACAAAGATAAAATGAAAACACGAATGAAAAAGGCCTGTTGAAGTGCTTACCTACTGGATTTTTTTTTTAACTCAAAGCAGATTATTTCTTTTTTGTCTCAGATATCCAGTCAGCAATTAAATCGAATGAATTCTTCCTTCCAAATGTCTTGCAAATGATCTCATTTCTACTACTCCTTTTTTAATCAAGGTCATAGTGCTTAGTTCTGAACTATTAAAATGCTCTTCTGAGTGATTTTTTTTCAGCTTCTCATCTTCAACTTTTTGTATTAGATTAATTTCTCTAAATTATGCATTCTATTCCTGCTCTAGGATCAGCACCCAACCCTTCAAGGTCACTCTTAGCTGCAGGTTTGAGTTTTATCCTTGCAGATTCGGCTCTCCCCACCCAGTTCTCTGAGCTAGCATCTATCAAAGCATGGTGCCCAGGTTGCCTCCGGGCCAAGCACACCTAAAGCATGCTGTCAGAGACACCACCCCCCCCAACCTCAAGAAGTTTACCCTGGTATCTAGACTTCCCATAATATTGGCCCATCTTGCTCTCCTTCCCTCCCATTTTATCTAGTCTTGCCTTTGCATTCCAGAGAGTCTTCCATCTTAAAACACTGAAATGGGACTTCCCTGGTGGTTCAGTGGTTAAGAAGCCTCCTTGCAATGAGGGAGACGTGGATTCAATCCCTGTCAGGGAACTAAGATTCCACGTGCCATGGAGCAACTAAGCCCATGCAGCGCAACTTCTGGGCCCTCGTACCACAGCTAGAGAGTCCACGCACTACAGCGAAAGATCCTGCATGCCTCCAACAAAGACCCAATGCAGCCAAATTAAAAAAATAATAGTAAAGGATATTATCGTTAAAGGAAAAGAATAGGCACTGAAATATCACCAGATAAAAAGTCTGATCATTTGATCCATGGAGACTAGGGTTTGAATCTGGACTGCAGCCTACCAGGCTCCTCCATCCATGGGATTTTCCAGGCAAGAGTACTGGAGTGGGGTGCCATTGCCTTCTCCCAATTTTAAGGAGTAACGTCTATAAAGTCACTTATCTCCCAGTCATCAGTATAAAATGAGGATGATGACACCCATATTAGATAATATTGGGGGGACTACATAAGAGCACAGGGTCAAACTACCCAGTGACCAATGGAAAACACTCAACAAATACTCGTCCTTTTTTCTACTCTCGTGTTGCCTTTTGTCCATCAGAGAAGGGCTCGTATCCTCACAGCTCGCCACATTGCGTGTCACCTCTTTGCTTCACCAACTCTCTTTTTCTCATGTTCTTCTTTTTGTTCCTACTAACTATTTATGTTAAACCAATCCACTCTGTGGGCTTCCCTCGTAGCTCAGCTGGTAAAGAAGCTACCTGCAATGCAGGAGGCCCTGGTTGGATTCCTGGGTCTGGAAGATCTGCTGGAGAAGGGATAGGCTACCCACCCCAGTATTCCTGGGCTTCCCTGGTGACTCAGCTAGTAAAGAATCCACCTGCAATGCAGGAGACCTGGGTTCAATCCCTGGATTGGGAAAATCCTCTGGAGAAGGGAAAGGCTACCCACTCCAGTATTCTGGCCTGGAGAATTCCATGGACTGTCTCCATGGACTGTAGAGTCCATGGAAGGCCTCCAAGAGTTGAACACAACTAAGCAACTTTCACTTTCAATCTACTCTGTAATGACAATGGGAAAAAGAAAACTCAGAGTAAACATTTTTATGTTTTTGGACACCAAGCAGAATATAACGAAAATGCACAATGAAACAACTACAGAAATAAGAAGGAGACATCGATGGAAACACTTTCAGAGGATCAGGAAATGTAGCCTCATCTTCCTCAGCCCAATATGCCTTTGCAGGAAATGTACATAGGCTCCAATTAGAAAATACTGGTTTTGTAAAATATCCATGGGCCATCAAATAGCATCTGTTAGCCAACACAAACTTTCTCCATAAGGAACAAACTCAAAAATCAAGCAACAGCAAAAAACTGTGGGCACTATTCAGACCCCAGCTCATGTTCTTCCTCTTCTCAAGGACTTTCTAAAAGCCTTCTCCTAGGGCTGCAGGCAGCATGGACATGATGGCTTTTCTGAAACCCAGTTGGCCTTGCCTCTCATTGGGAGGGCTGCCATGCTCCCTAAATGCACGTCCTCCCTCATGTCCCATCTTAAAAAATTGCAGGAAGTTTGTTTCCTTCATTCATGAATCCAGTTGCCCATGTGGTCATTCATTCCCTGATGCATTCATTTAAGATATTCATCTATTGAAGATAAATAACCACCCAAAGGCATCCCTGGCAATTAATGTTTACTCCAGAAATCATCCTGGATCCAACCCATGGTTGGTGTGCAACTCAGCAACTCAATGGTGTAAACATCTCATATTGGGCAAGGTGTTCTACAGATTTAAGGTTGTTAAGAAAAGCAAACTAGGACCCATGCTTCATGAAGCAGTGGAGAATGGGGTTAGCATCACATCTCTGATTTTGAGATGGGAAGGACAACTTCACTCCTGGCCTCTTCTCTGCGAGCCCTATGGCTCCAAGTCTTCCATGTTGTCTGTCATCAATCCCTGAATGAACATGAGATGACCTGGTGGCCATGGATTCTTGGCTGGTCTTTCCACGATCCCATATTACTCCTCCTCACCTGCCTGCCTTCCCTCCGTTGGCTGCCCTTGCCTCCCCAGCCAGGACCAGCCTCACCTGGAAGGACCTCAACATCTAGGTTAAGGTCTCTCAGAGTCCTCTGTGTCTGGTCCTCCTAGCTTCACCCAGGTGGTATATCTGACGCTCATCACCTGTAAATACAGTCTTGTATCCCCTGGGTCAGTTCCAAACAAGGCAGACTCAGCCTCACTGGGGAGTGGGCTCTCCAATGAATTTTGCATTCTGACACCCGATTTTTGCTACTGGGTTCCATGTTATCCATTTGGTAAACAATTAACCACCACCTACTAAGTTGGTGTCAAGGATCTTAAATTCAGAGATGAATAAGACACAACATATGCCATTTAAAGAACTATTAGAAGATGTCCTTAGAGGTCCAGTGGATAAGAATCTGCCTGTCAATGCAGAGGACATGGATTCAATCCCTGGTCCAGGAAGATTCCACATGCCACAGAGTAACTAAGCCTTCAACCCACAATTACTGAGTCCGTGGCTGCAAGGAAGAATAGCCCTTACTCACTGCAACTAGAGAAAACCCTTGGCACAGCAACCAAGATTCAGCACAGCTAAAAATAATTAATTAAATTTTACAAAAAGTAACTATTAAATTAGTGGAAAAGATCAAATATTTTGCAAATAATAAGCACAATACAGCTTCATTAGCTGTATTACTTATACAACTCAGACACTGAGACATACAAGTTCTTGGGCTTCTTTTGCCAGTTAGTAGCTACATCTTCTCCTAATCTTCACTCATTCTTTCACTTGACAAGTGTTTATTAAGGACTGAATATATCCTAGGTCTTAGAGAAGAAAAGCTATGACCAATCTAGACAGCATATTAAAAAGCAGAGACACTACTTTGCTGACAAAAGTCCATCTAGTCAAAGCTATGGTTTTTCCAGTAGTCATGTATGGATGTGAGAGTTGGACCAAAAGGAAAGCTGAGCACCAAAGAATCGACGCTTTTGAACTGTGGTGTTGGAGACTCTTGAGAGTCCCTTGGACTGCAAGATCAAACCAGTCAGTCCTAAAGGAAATCAGTCCTGAATATTCATTGGAAGGACTGATGTTGAAGCTGAAACTCCAATACTTCCACCTGATGCGAAGAACTGACTCAGTGGAAAAGACCCTGGAAAAGATTGAAGGCAGGAGGAGAAGGGGATGACAGAGGATAAGATGGCTGGATGGCATCACTGACGCAATGGACATGAGCTTGAGCAAGCTCTGGGAGTTGGTGATGGACAGGGAGGCCTGGAGTGCTGCAGTCCACGGGCAGCAGCTGAGCACAACTGAGTGACTGAAAGGACCTGAGGGTTGCAGTAATGAAATCACAGACACACTTTTCACTCTTACAGAGTTTATAGTCTAGTGAGAGATGGAGATAAAAAAAGGTGTTAGTTGCTAAGTTGTGTCTGACTCTGCAGTTTCATGGACTGTAGCCCACCAGGCTCCTCCATCCATAGGGTTTCCCAGGCAAGAACACTGGAATGGGTTACCATTCTTTTCTCCAGAGGATCTTCCCAACCTAGGAATTGAACCTGGGTCTGCTGCTTTGCAGGTGGATTCTTTGCCATCTGAGCTAGCAGGGAAGCCCCATATAATTACAACTTGTGATGAATTTCAACATATACTTATTGAGGGCCTGCAGTGTCTCTGGCACTGTTCTAAACACTGTGGACATGGGGACAAAATGACATCCATTTCCAAACTTCCTAAACCGTCTAGAGAGCAGTTAAGAAAAAAGATAAAAAGGGAACACATGTCCTCAGCTCAGTTCTCTATGAAGACACAGAGGAGTGGGATGGGGTGAGTGGGAGGGAGGCTCAAGAGGGAGAGGATATATGTATTCATATAGTTGATTCACTTTGTTGTACAGCAGAAACTAACATAATGTTTTGAAAGCAATTATAAGACCAATTAAAAATAAACAAATAAAAGGGAACATGTGTCATAATTTAGTGGTCAGTGCCAAGGAAAAGGGCTTCCCAGGGAGCTCAGTGTTAAAGAATCTACCTGCCAATGCAGGAGACACAGGTTCAATCTCGGGGTCAGGGAGATTCCCTGAAGAAGGAAATGGCAACCCACTCCAGTATTCTTGCCTCAAAAATCCCATGGACAGAGGAACCTGCCAGGCTACAGTCCATGGGGTCTTAAAGAGTCAAACATGACTAAGTAACTAAGCATACATGCACAGTAAGGAGTAAAAGTGTAAAACAGAAAAAGGGGCCAATGGAATATTGGGAACATTGAAGGTGGAGTTATATTGTTAAATGAGAAGGAAATGCCTCCCTGAAAGTGATTTTTGGAAAAAAAACAACAACTTTGAAGCAGTGAGGTCACAAGGCCTATGGACGTTTGAGAGAAGAGCATTCCTAGAAGAGGAAATGGCAAGTGGGAAAGGCTTGACGTGAGTGTATCTGAGTAATCTGTGTATCACAGCACAGCAATAAAGACGTGCAGAGGACATCTCCAGTGGTCTAGTGGCTGAGACACTGTGTTCCCAACACAGGGGGCCCGGGTTGGATCCCTGGTCAGGGAACTAGGGCCCACATGAGGCAACCAAGACCAGGTTCATCCAAATAAATTTTGAAAAATAAAATAAATAGAATTTGTTTAAAAAATTTTTAAAGCCCGGGGACATTCATTTGATGTGGTCAACAAAAGCCTCTGTGGGGAGATAATCTTTAAGCTGAGATGGGAGACCGAGGCAGTGCTGCTCTCTGTTACATGACTGTGTTCCTTTTAGAATTTCTGTTTCTGATTCTAACTGCTTCCTGTGCTTAGGACTCCTTCCTGAGAAGCAGACCCCACCGATGGTGCCCGATGTCTCCCAGGTCTCTCCCTCCCGGAGCTCTTAACCAGGACACTGCTCCAAACAAGGATGTCACTCCAGCATAGTCGTGCCCACAGATTTCTGATCTCTTTGCTCACATGTCCGCTTTTTGCTCACAACCCCACAGTGCCCCACTGTAGAAATGAGACCACTCCATGAACCTGAAAGAATTTCCCATGTCCATGTGGACAACTAGGACCCCTCTCTCCATCAACAGTCAGCTTTCCGGCTGAGCAGGTTCCCTCCATTCCAGTCCAGCACCAATTCCTCTTCCAGACGCCTCAGGCTTCTGAGGTCCTGGCAGGCCTGGCAGCCAGTCCTGGCCAAGTTATGACACATTCACGCTGCCCTGGAAAAGGCAGCAATATAGCTTCTGGAGACTTGATGATTTATGGGGCTTCAGCCTACTTGGAAAGCCTACAGAGAGAAATGACAAAGGAACATGAGCTATGATGAGTTCTATTCAGTTCTCTTTTGCCATTTACTAGCTATACATCTCTAGAAAAGTTGACTTCACTGAGCCTTGGTTTTCTCATTTGTAAACTGGGCATTCTTTCCCTTCTTCATGGCTCTTGAAGAATTCAATAAAAATAAATTAACTGAAGTATCTGACACCTAGTAAGTGTTCCAATGAATGTTTGTTGACTATGAAACTTCAATCCCCTCTTTGGTTTATGCCAGGAGTCAGCAATCTATGGTCTATAGGTCAAGTCTGGCCCATGGCTGGTTTTCATAAATAAAGCTTTACTAGAATAGAGCCACGATGTTAATTTGCATTGTCTATGGAAGGCTTTCATGCTACAAAGCAGGTCTTGTGCCACAAAGACCACATGTCCACAAAGCCTAAAACATTTATTACCTGGTCCTTTATACAACAGATCTATAACTCTCTGGTTTATACCATCCTGGGACATCTAGCACTATGGTTAAGCACAGGCTCTGGAGTCAGGCTGCCTGGGTTTAAATGCTGATTTTATCACATACTAGCCTTGGAAATCTGAGCAAATTATTTAACTTACCTGGACCTTAATTTCTACATCTGTATTAATAAAATGGGAATACTCATTTATCACATTTGGTTGATGCAAGGATTAAATAAGCCAGTCTAATACAGAGGATAGCACACTTGCCTTGCAAACAGTTAGAGTTAATCCACATAACAGTTATTCTGTCAGTGTTATGTAATACTACAGATGGTATCCCAGGAGTTTCTCCATCAACTGGAGCTAGGAATAGTTTTCAGAATCAACCTGAAACCCAAGGATCCTGCTTAATGTGCTTATTAGGCATATAAACATCCCTCAAGGTGGCTCATACATGGCCCCAAATTCCAGGATCTGATCCCACTCTTTCTAATTCTCCCCGTGGATGCTTGCCATCTTCTCCCTCCTGGAACCTGGTTGTAATCTGGCCTGAAGATTCAGGCCTCCAGATGAGGACCTCATTGCCTTGCTTCAAGCCCAATGAGGGCATGCAGTCCCTGCCAGTGAGTCACTTACCAAGTCACCCTGAAGTGAAGGGCCTCCCTACTAGCAAAATGTCCTGGGCTTAGCGGAGACTCTTTGCGACCCCATGGACTGTAGCCCACCAGGCTTCCCTGGCCACGGAATTCTCCAGGCAAGAATACTGGAGTGGGTTGCCATTCCCTTCTTTACGGGATCTTTCTGACCCGGGGATCAAACCTGAGTATCCTGCATTGCAAGCAAATTCTTTACCATCTGAGCTACCAGGGAAGCCCTAAATCAACCTAATCTAACCAAAACTGTTGTTTGTCCTTTTTGGAAGAGGGTTGTATAAAAAGTCTAAGTCATAAATTGAATCAAGTGGATTTACCTGCTGCTTCTATTGACAGGATCATAGCCTCGTGTTAGCAGATGAGAGTCTGCTAACTCTCAGAGCCCCAGATTTCCTGAGACTTAACACTGCCCGCATCGACAGGACAGATGCATACAGTTTTGAGCAGCTATCAAATTCCTGGAGATGACTCCCCATGTGAATCAAAAGCAGTCTGATTAAGAGCCAAGCCACCTGTGGGGAGTGTAGCAGAAAGTGCCGCCACCCCACCCTAAATGGATAAAGACATTCATGCTGCAAATCGGGGGTGCCCGCACACACCCCAGGTGTGGCAATATTAGGAGGTAACAGTCCTGTCCAAGGATCCACGTGACTGTTGAGTTGGTTTGTCTGAACCAAGAAAGTCTCTTTAGCAAGTATGGACACCTCCTTGAAAAGTAAAGATCTCAGCCACAAAAGCTGAGAACAATCTTGCCCCAGTGTGAGATCACTTTCTAACTTAAATAACCCCAGACGGGCCTTGGCAAACTCTCCAAACAGTTGATGAAGGCATTTGCTAAGGAAAAAAATTCAATCAACTTTTCTTACTGACACCTTCTTTCTCTGGCTTCATTACCACCCTAGATGCAGAATTTAGGATTCTGAGGGCAAGAGAGTCCCAGTAAAGGGCTTCCCTAGTTCTAGAGCAGGGCTCTCCAGAAATCTGTGTTGACTTTCTGGTTGACCAAGCTTCACTTTCAGAGAAGGCAATGGCACCCCACTCCAGCATTCTTGCCTGGAAAATCCCATGGATGGAGGAGCCTGGTGGGCTGCAGTCCATGGGGTCGCACAGAGTCGGACACAACTGATGCAACTTAGCAGCAGCAACAGCAGCAAGCTTCCCTTTGCACAAACCAAAGTCATTTATATATTACCTGATGCTATTCTATGAAGTGTTATTCCAAACCCAATTCCTCCAATGTCCTCTTTGCTAACAAGACCTAAATACATCTAAATATAATGCTGGCAGATTTCTTTCTGATGTCACCTAACTAGATTTTTCCATTCTAATTTAGACAACGATGAGATCGAGGCTTTCATTGCAGCCTGTCTGTCAGTCCATCAGTCAGATTGGTAACACATTTGCACCATACCAGCCAACCCACCACAAAGCCTGCCATGCCCCAAGGCAGCGTTCAATGTGCTCCAGAACTTGACTAGGAGACTCAGGGGGAGCGTGATGGAAGAGGGAATTACTCTTGCCAAATTTTGCAGAATTTTTAAAAGACATCAGATTTCCCACAAACTTGGGAGTCCTCAGAGTTGGAAATGAGATGCAGAGTGTCTCCTTAAACAGATACCCTTATGTACCATCCCCATGCTGCCTCCAGGAGCTGGGAAAAGGCACGGATGGGCTGCAGAGCGTGTCCATCTAAGGACCACAGTTCAGGGCTGGCCTTTGACTCCTCTCATGCCCGGAGGCTCCAGAAATCCAGACTGCAGAGAAGTGAAGGGAGAACATATAATCCAGAAGCCAAGTTCTTTCCCGCCTCCTTCTTGATATTCAACCACTTGGCACTTGAAAGATGTTTCTCATTAGGGCTGATGCAGAAGCTGAAGGGAAGACCTAGATGGCTGAGTGATGGAAATACTCTTCCCATGGCAGGAAGATGGTCCAAGCCACCTTCCAAGGTTCCGCAGGAGATACCTTGGAGAGACGCTGGGGGAGGCCACTCTTGAAAGCTTTGGAAGGTCTGTGAGGCTCATGCCCAGTGCTGGCCTGTCTGCAAAACATGCTCCCTGCCCTTCTTCCTCATCTGTGGCTGAGATGAAACTTCCCAGCAGCATGTCTATGAGAGGCTGAAGGGAAGATCAAATGAGGCAAATAAATCCCTCCAGTGGCTGCCACGTGGGGGTGACTCCACTCATGACCAAGCATGTTGCCCTGAGGATTGACATCAGTGGATAAATTTAGCCCCACAGTGAGTCTGTCCCAGGTATATACATTTCCCAAGTGCCTCTGGTGAGCTTAGAGCAGTGCACGAAGGCTTCCTGTTTTTTCTTTATCTCAGTTGATCTTCCATTCAGCCTCTCATAGATGTGCTGCTATGAAGAAGTTTCATCTTAAACCCAGAGATAGGTCCTGGTGATATGGTGGTTAACATAAACTAGAAAAATGTTGTGTGTGTGTTCAGTTGTTCCGTCATGTCCAACTCTTTGGACTGTAGCTCGCCAGGCTCTTCTGTCCATGGGATTTTTCAGGCAAGAATACTGCAATAGGCTGCCATTTCCTCCTCCTCCAGGCGATCTTCCTGACTCAGGGATCGAACCTGAATCTCCTGTGTCTCCTGCATTGTAGGCAGATTCTTTACCACTGAGGCATCTTTACCCATTCTGGGGAAGCCCAGAAAAATGACATAGATGATCTTCTTTGCAAAGCAGAAATAAAGACACAGATGCAGAGAACAAATGCATGGATACCAAAGGAGGAGTAGGGTTGGGATGAATTGGGAGATTGAAATTGACATATATACACTATTGATACTATGTGTAAAATAGATAGGAAAGATGCCGAAGCAGAAACTCCAATTCTTTGGCCACCTGATGCAAAGAGCTGACTCATTGGAAAAGACCCTGATGCTGGGAAAGACTGAGGGCAGGAGGAGAAAGGGGACGACAGAGGATGAGATGATTGGATGGCATCATTGACTCAATGGACATGAATTCTGAGCAAACTCTGGGAGATGGTGAAGGACAGGGAAGCCTGATGGGCTACAATCCATGGGGTCCCAAAGAGCTGAACACGATCGAGCAGCTGAACAACAACCATAAAATTGGTAACTAATGAGACCCTACTATATAGCACAGGGAACTCTACTCAGTGCTCCATGGTGACCTGAATGGGAAGGAAATCCAAAAGAAAGAGGGGATAAATGTAAACATAAAACTGATTCCCTTTGCTCTACAGAAGAAACAAAAACAACATTGTAAAGCAACTATACTCCAATAAAAATTAATTAAAACAAAACAAAACACAAGGCACATAGCTCAGAATCCAATAAAAGAGACCTGTATTCATCAGGTCATCATACCCACAACTGAGCTTTTCCAAAGTGAGTGGCTGATGTATTTGAACAGAGAGGGGTGCTAGGCAAGATCTGGGAAGCAGAGCATCTTGGTTAAGCTTGGAGACATTGGAGCCAGTCAGCATGGGGTCAGATCTCAGCTCTGCCTGTTTCGCTCTGAGAGAGACCTTGGCCAAATGATTTGGTCTTTCTGGTGCCTCATCTGTGAAACAAGGCTAATAATAGCACCTACGTCATGCAGTCTGTAAGGGATTAAGTGAGATCATATTTGTGAGATAACTGGACTGGCAAGGGGAGGATGGAGTGAAGGGACACTCGCTAAAGGGCCCTGGGGGGTGAGAGGGCATCACTCTCACCCAGCTGATGCAGAGAGTGGAGTCCAGGGAGGTGACCTGACTTCCCCCAAGGTCACATGCTCAGTGCTGGGGTGGCTACCCGCGCTCCCCACCAAACCCGGCCCTCTGCTCCCTCCATCGCCCCGCCCAGTGGAGGGACACAAGTCAGGGGAGGGACACACGTCAGGGGAGGCACAGCCTTGGGCACAGCTCGCCATCACTTCCACAGAAGCAGCCTCCCTATCATAACATATCTCTGTTTAAGAAACATAAACCACCCTTTGGCAGCTTCTCAAGTAAATGTCAGCGTCAATAAAGAGCTCCCGCCCCTCATCCCCACTTTGCAGCATGGACTGCAAGACCCAGCCTTATGGGGAAACACATGGGAGCTTACCCAACAGGTTTCCCCAACAGCCATGCCAAAACTGGCAGGCCCCGAGGAGCCCAGACAGGTGGCGGGGGGGGGGGGCCCTCTCCTGGCTGCCCCGTGCCCCGTCTGACCCAGCATAGGCGGCCTCTCTCTGCTCCTGTCTGAACCTGCTGCCTGGGAGGAGCTGATGTCAGTCATCCCGCCGGTGTAGCTGTGGGCCACCACGGGCTCCCATCCCGGCCCTGCACAGGTCCTGACTCCTCCCTGCTGGCATCTCTCCAGCCATGGCAGAGAGCCCAGCTTGGGAAAGCACTGGGCTGGCCCAGTGGTGAGTGTCCCGGCAGGGTAACCCAGCCCCAGCTTGACAAATAATATCTGCAGCTTGTCTAGCCTGGCAGTGAGAGCCCGGCCAAAGGGCCAAGTTCCAAGCTAGGTCTTCAAAGGACAGAAAAGACTCTGGAAACTACACGACAACTGGCCACAGATCTCTATGGAGTTATCCTAAGAAGAAATCACACCCGGTCCCCAAACGGTGAGTGTAAATGGCTCCTCAAAAAACCGTTTGCTGTGCCTGCCCTCCCATTTCTAATTAGCAAGCTCCTTGCACGCCTGGATTATCTTGAGGCCAGATCATGTTCACATTCTCTTAAGATGGAAACTAAGGCCCTGCTGAGAAATACTCAAGGGCTCCTGAGGGCAGCCAAGGTGGTGGGGAAGCAGGTGCTGGGCCCAGAATTGGCAGAACAAGCTGGAGGGCAGTCAGATTTAGCACCAGAAGACATAATAATATAAGAGCAATAATAATAGTTGATATTTTATGCCAAACATTTCACATGCGGGACTCATCAAAACCTCACAACCACTCAGGAAAGTTGATCTTGATAATTTCCACTTTATAGACAAGGAAGCCTGAATCTGATAGAGAAATGACTTGCCCAAGTCCATTCAAATGAAAATGGTAGGGACTTCTCTGGCAGTCCAGTCATTAAGACTTCACCTTCCAGCACAAGAGGGTCTGGGTTCAATCCCTGGTTGAGGGGCTAATATCCCACATGTCTCGCAGCCAAAAAAAAAAAAAAACAAAATTAAAGCTGAAGTAGTATTGCAACAAATTCAATAAAGCCTTTAATAGTGGTCCACACTAAAAAAAAATCTGAAAATAAAAAAATCGATAATGGCAGCCCTCATGCAAACCCAATATGCCAAACTCCAGGGCAGACCCTCAGTGAATAGTGGGAGCAGGAATCTCCCTGCTCCTCCTTGTAGACTGTTGGGTCATGGTTCTACAAACTACGGAAACTAACCTCTTTGCTTCTGTTACTCTCACCTGGACCTCAAGAGCTTTAGATCCAATGCCAGGTGTGTGAATTTGAGCTATCTTCATTGAGTGTTTGAAACTGACCAGATATTAGTCATTGGCCAGGTGACAGACAGAATGGGAGTTTCGTTCTCATATATGGAGATACTTCCCAGCCATGCCACAGAAGGACTACACAGCTTTGGGAATGTTCATATACTTCTTTAAGCTGTAGGCTTTGTATCCATAAACCAGGGGTAGTTATTGTATTAGTGAGCAGGGCAAGAGTGGGGACATGGTGGAGTGTACATCTGAAATGTAACAGTCAGCTAGACTGCAAACTCTGTGAAGGCAGGAAGCAATTATGTCTTGTCCCTGCTGCGTTCATAGCATCTAGTCTTCCACCTGATACATAATTTGCTCAAAACATTTCTGTTGAAGGATGAATATGCAAGGATGCACAAATAAGCATGTCAAGGGTTACATGTACAGCCAACAAGAAACAAGGCGTATGACCACGGATGGGGCATGACTAAGCAAATCTGAGGACTTGTATGAAATAGGCTGGTAAACAATCATTAAAGAGAAGGGGGCAACTCCGAATGTAATCCTACAGAAAGGTCAGCAGAGTATATCAATAGGAAGATTGTACAGCAGTGTGCCCTTACAGTCACATTCTTGAAATCCATTTGAGATGCAAATTTCAACACAGATAAAACATAAATGAACTTATAAATGAAACATGCACAGACTTGCAGACATAAAGAGCAGACTTGTGGTTGCCAAGGGGGAGGGATGAATTGGGAGTTGTTATCAGCAGATGCAAACTATTATCTATAGAATGGATAAACAACAAAGTCCTACTGTATAGCCCAGGAACTATATTCCATCTCCTGAGATAAACCTTAATGGAGAAGAACATTAAATATATATATATAGGGAATTCCCTGGTGGTCCAGTAGTTAGTACTCTTCACTTTACACACATATATGTATATACATATATATATTCATATACATATATATTTGTATATACATATAACTGAATCACTTTCCTATGCAGCAGAAATTAACACAACATTCGAAATCAACTATACTTCACAAATGGTATATAAATAGCAAAATTTCAACAAGGATGGACAAGTAGAGAAGGAAATACTGTTGTTGGTGTGGGGGTATTTTCACTTTTTACCCTGTGCATTTAGCATTGCTTAATTTGTTTCGACAAAGAACCTGGGACACTTTACTTATGTAAAAGTGCAATCAAACTTATTCTTACATCTTAGATAAGTGAATAGAAGACTGCGGGCTTCCCTAGTGGCTCAGACAGTAAAAAGTCTGTCTGCAACACAGCAGACATATGTTCAGTCCCTGAATCAGGAAGATCTCCTGGAAAAGGGAATGCCTACCCATTCCAATGTTCTTGCCTGGAGAATGCCATGAACAGAGGAGCCTGGCAGGCTGCAGTCCATGAAGTTGCAAGGAGTCGGACATGAATGAGCGACTAACACATTCATACTTTCAAACATTTTAAGCAGCATGAATAAAGTAGGCCCCACAAATGTTCAATCCCCTTCCGCCCTTGCTCCTAAAGAACATTTATCACAGCCCTGTATCGCTGTGATCAGAATGAGACATGCAAAAATTTGCAAAGTTCTGTTTCAGTTGGTTTTGTCCCTCAGTGTGTGTGGCCCTGAAACATCCGACAGCACCCAGCCTTCCAGAGTTTTCTGGCTTGGTCTTAAAAGGACGCATGGGCTGAAAGCACAGCCACTGGTTTGCCCCAAAGCAGAAACAGAAACTTGGATGCTTTGGCCAAATGTGAAGTCAAAGGTTTGGGTGGGCTTCTGGGCCATTTGTCTTAGAATTCTCTGAGGTTTTGGCCTGGCCTTGATGTAAAAGAATATTCATTGTTCCAGAAATCCTTACCAAAAATTATAACTTCAATTTAAGAAGCTGCAGGTCAAAGAGACAAGCAAAAAGGGTAATTACTTAACAATGCAGGAGTGATCTCCTGAGTCTCAGGCCAGAGGGCTGAGCTAACAGTCTCTCAAAAGAGCTGAGTTCTCCTACAGCTAGCGGGGCCTCCATTGACTGCATTTGTGTATCTAATTAACAGACAATCGCAGCACTTCCTTGTCTCTGCTGTGTAGACCAAACTATCTCCATGAAGTCCCTGACTTTGGTATGGTGGTTACAGAAACAGGAACATAGGAAACAAACATTGAGGAGGTATTTAATATGTTTCTGAAACTACTCTAGATATTTAATGGAGAAGATTTCTTAAAATTTTCAAAGCATCTTATGAGGTAGTTTAGATTTCCCCCATTTAGAGATGACTCAGAAAGGTTAAACACATGTTCCACAGGATTTAATGGCAAGACCAGAAAGGAAATTTTGGCTTGTCTTTCTCCAAAGCCCATCCCCACCCAACACAGCACACTCAACATCACACACACACACACACACACACACACCTCTTCTCACTGTAACTACTTACCCAACCAGAACAGGTGATTGTGGGTGATATTTTATATCCAATGTCTTATACCCTCTGAGAAAACAACACACCAAAAAACATTGTCATCCATCACATTGCATATGAAACTGCTGCTGCTGCTAAGTCACTTCAGTCGTGTTGATTCTGTGCGACCCCATAGACAGCAGCCCACCAGGCTCCCCCGTCCCTGGGATTCTCCAGGCAAGAACACTGGAGTGGGTTGCCATTTCCTTCTCCAATGCATGAAAGTGAAAAGTGAAAGTGAAGTCGCTCAGTCATGTCCGACTCTTAGCGACCCCGTGGACTGCAGCCCACCAGGCTCCTCCATCCATGGGATTTTCCAGGCAGACTCTAATAACTTTCATATTGTTTGTGGAGTCCTTTGCATGTGTGCATGCTAAGTTGCTTTAGTCATGTCCAACTCTTTGTGAGCCTATGGACTGTAGCCTGCCAGGCTCCTCTGTCCGTGGGATTTCCCAGGCAGGAGTACTGGAGTGGGGTGCCATGCTCTCTTCCAGGGGATCTTCCCGACCCAGGGATTGAATCCACATCCCTTTTGTTTCCCGCATTGGCAGGCAGGTTCTTTACCACTAGTGCCACCTGCGAAGCCCTTGGGGTCACTTAGGTGTTTATAATCCTGATCTCCTTACACCAATAGTCAGGCACTGTTCAGCATCCGGTGTACAGCATTGGCAGAAAGCAAGTCCCCCGACACTTCACAGCCTAGTAGGTGACTGTGCCAAACCATAGCAGTCACCATTCTCGCTTCTCCTTCTTTTTTAAAAATTTACTAATTTGACTGCATCAGGTCTTCGTTGTGGCACACAGGCTTCTCTCTAGTTGTGGCATGTGAGCGCCAGAGTTCACAGGGTCAATAGCTGCAGCACTCAAACTTAGTTGCCCAAGGTGTGTGGAATTTTAGTTCCCCCATCAGGGATCCAACTCTTCTCCCCTGCATTGGAAGATGGAGTCTTCACCACTGGACCACCAGCAAAGCCCTACTTTTCCTTCTTCTTAGGGACTATGTGTGGGAAGCAGACTCAGTTGCTCAGTTGTGTCCCAGGAACTGTATGCAGCCCACCAGGCTTCTCTGTCCATGGAATTTTTCAGGCAAGAATACTGGAGCAGGTTGTCATTTCCTACTCTGGGGAATATTCCTGATCCGGGAGTAGAAACTACCTCTCTTGTGTCTCCTGCACTGGCGGGTGGATTCTTTTTCACTAAGCCACCAGGGAAGCCCCCATACTACACTTGATTTTAGCCAAAAGTTTCTTCTTAGGGACTATCAGAGCTTTAAAGTTCCCAAGAGAGCGTCAGCTCCAACACCTGAAACTACTCATGAAGAAACCACGCAGAGGAAGAAAGTCCTCTTTTTAACATCAGACGGCAAGTCAGTGGGTGATTCTGGAGTGATGTGTCCTCCGTGGCTCCCTGACTTTGAAGGGCTAATGTCTGCAAGCCAATCATATGTGCATTTTAACAGCTTTGTTGAAATAAAAGTTACGTAACGTTGAAGTCACTTGTTTTAAGTGTATGGTTCAATCACCTTTGGTACATTTACAAAGCTGTACAATTATTGCCATCTAATTTTAGAACATACTATCACCCCAAAATAGAAACTTTGAACCCGCTTGCAGTCACTCTTCCTTCTTACTCCAGCACCAGATAATTACTACTTTCTGTCTGTATATTTGCCTTTTCTGGACATTTCATATATGTGAACTCATATTGGGTTGGCCAAAACATTCATTCAGATTTTTCTCTAGGATCGTACGGAAAAACCTGAATGAACTTTTTGGACAACACAATACAATACATGGTCTTATGCGTCAGGCTTCCTTCACTTAGCATGACATTTAGAGGTTCATCCCCGTTGTAAATATTCACGTTCCATTCATTTTTATTAGCAAATAGTATTCCATTAAGTAAATGGCCAAATATTACCATCTATTCACCAGTTAATACATATCTGGGTTATTTTCCCTTTGGGGCTATTGTACTTTTACTCACATTTCAACCCCAAATGACTGGTGATGCGGGTGACATACAGTAAAGACCATGGACCGCATCTAGACTCAGTTGAAGTGCCCTTCATAATTAGTGATGTCTGCCCCTGGTCAGATGGTAGAAAATTGAGGCATGCATGCAAATCATAATTACATCATTTCTTGTCCTAAATGGGGTAGTCACATTTCTCCCAAGAAAAGAGTTTAAAAAAGGCAAGACATTGCAACTAGGAAGAATCGCCTCATTTTTGGTGAAGAACATACCTTGTAGGGTACATTTTATTATTAAACAACCAGTGGTCTTTAGCATATTTTTCCAGAAAGGCAATGGAGCCACACTGTCATGACTTCTTCAGGCCAATTCCTTACCAGGCTCAGGATTGGCATCGTTTATGTGGCCAAGGATTGGTGAACGCAGCCACAGTTGTGGCCCCAAGTGGCTGATGAGTTAGCATTCCTGGTGATCATATCGACAGCCAAGATTTTTCTTTTCTTTTCTTTTCTTTTTTTTGAGTAAAAGTCAGAAGGGTAGTTCTTTACTTTCCTCTTGGGAATAGAGAAGTAGGCTTAACTCTTTCAAAACTCTGGGCTTGCTGTTGTCTTTGCACTGTTGGCCATGAAAAAACATGGGAATTTGAGTTGGCCTGATGGAAGAATGTAGAAATCATGGTTTATATGAATACGCCCCAAGCAAAGAACCTGGTGTCACTTTAAGAGCATGTAAAGAAAACATTGTTGGTGTCAGGGGGAAAATGGGAGGGAAAAATCAAAGTATTAGAGAAGGGTGAAGAAGAGGATAAGGCAGAAATTTATAAATGAAGAGTAAAATAAACCATAAATGTTAAACCGGTGGTTTGTTACCCAAACCCAGACCGCAACAATCTTTCTACAGTTCAAGGCTGTTTTTCAAAAAGAAATGAATTTAACACTTAAAAATAAGGAAATTTGGTATAAATTTCTGAGTTTCCTACTTGTTAAAAAAAGAAAAGAAAAGGAAAGGAAAAAGGAAGGAAGAAAAAGAAAGAGAGAGAGAGGAAGAAAGAATGGAAAGAAGGAAGTCTGGCAAACATTTGCTATAGCAGAATAATGACTGCTCCCTGAGTCTGGGGCATGGATGCTCCAGTTTGCCACAGTCCCCACCATCCCCTTTTGATTATATTCAGCAATCTGACAAGTTTGTGAGACCCTTTGCGTCTACAACACCTCATATAACTATGTTTACATTGGCTCAATCATCCCAGACATCTGCTGGGACCCTGTGTTACCACCTCTCTTTCAGGAAATGAAATGAAATTCATAGAGATTAAGCAACTTGCCCTAGCTCACCATCAGTAAGAGTGAAAGTTATTTCTCATCAACAGAGCTACTGCTTTTTCCAGTGTATCACACCTTGGCAAGCAGAAAAAAAGAACTGATTAAATATAAAGCAAAGAATGGAGCAAAACTGAAGGGAAAAACTGGGGCAGAGGAAGAAGAGGGAGTTTTTTCAAAAGAACTATTTAATGAATTAATTGGAAATGAAGCTAGATCACGGACTTACCCAGTGAAGGGCTAAACACAAGCCTAGTTGGACACACATTTTCTTTGCCCTCTTTTCTAGAAACAAGTCCAGGCCTCCCAGACAGAAAAGGCTCTTTTTTTTTTCTTTCTTGACTCATAAAGGCAGCTCTGAAAAAGCATTTGGGAGCTGGCTAAGGAATAAAATAACTTGTTCAAATTAGCAAACATTTTCCAAATATTTCTTAAAGAGTTTCCTACGTATCATTCCCAAACCTCACGGCATTAGCAAAGTCTCCAGGTGGCTCCAGAAATTCAGCTTTAGGCCACAGTTGCTATCTGGTGGTATACCCCATCTCAGGGACTGATCCCAACACTGTCAATTGTCAGAGATTATTGGGGCAGCTTAAGACCCTGTTGCCCACTTTGTTACGCTCTGCCAGAGAACCTGAGATCTCCCCTGAGAGTCACCACGTGTACAGAAATAGAGGAGAACAGAGAAAACAAGCATTTCTTTTTGCAACTTTGAGATCTATTTCTGGGGTTGAACAGAAGCCATTAAAACATTCCCATGACTCTGTGCCAAGCCCCCAAATTACTAATGACAGACATGCTGGCTCGAAGGGAGTCATTGCTGGCAAATAGCCCTTTGGTATCTTGTTAACAGTAATAACCCCGAGCCTTTCATTGAAAGATCTCAAAGCACAGGGCATGGCTTAATTGACGCCCCCCCCCCCTTAACTCTGTCCCTGAAAAAGGTAATTATCACTCTAACCCTCAGACAGTTTACACAGGGGTTAAATGAGCGACAGAGGTTGAATGATTTATCCTCGTTTCATACTCTAAGTTGAAAGGAAAAGTATAAATAATGTCATAACTTGGGGTGAACTCAGATATGCGAGTTGGAACCAGTGAGAGAGTCGAAGCAGACAAAATGAGAGGCTGGCATGATTAGAGATACCTCTGACTAGTAGCCCTGGACAAGCACCACGTTCAGAGGTGCTGACCCGAACTGGGTTTACCCTAAGGATGTTAATCCTAACTACCCAGTCTAGGTTAGAAGGAGACATATCAGAGCCAGAGTCCTGGAAGGGTTGTTGTTGTTCAGTTGTTCAATCATGTCCAACTTTTTGTGACCCCATGGACTGCAGTACTTAGAATTCCCTCTCCTTTACTACCTCCTGAAGTTTGCTCAAACTCATACCCATTGAATTGGTGATGCGATCTAACCATCCCATCCTCTGCCATCCCCTTCTCCTCCTGCCCTCAATCTTTTGCAGCATCAGGATTTTTTCTAATGAGTTGGCTCTTTGGCATCAGGTGGTCAAAGTACTGGAACTTTAGCTTCAGCATCAGTCCTTCCAATGAATATTCAGGGTTGATTTCATTTAGGACTGACTAGCTTGATCTCCTTGCAGTCCAAGGGACTCTCAAGAGTGTTTTCCTGCACTGCAGTTTGAAAGCATCAATTCTTTGGCACTCAGCCTTCTTTAGCCTGCAAGGGGGACACCCTCGATATTGTGTATGCAGTTTCCAAAATGAAAGTTCATGCTTGGTTGCTTGGAGAAAAATAAGGGTCTTATCTCCCTGTCAGAGAACTGGGGCAAGAGCTGGAAGTGGATCTGGCCCCCAAATAAATGAGGGCTTCATCCCAGGGGACGATGTGAATTCCAGGCATGGAATCTGAGTCAGTCACCTGAATCTAGAACCTAAGCCACTAAGGAGATGATTGCCACTGACATCACAAATCTCTCCTTTCTTCTGTAAATCCTCATCTCAGTAAGTGGGACCTCTCCTCACTCATGTACCACAACCAAGGTGCAAGGGTACATATTCTCCACCACTTTTTATATATGACCTCCACCTTCTGATAATACAATATATCTCCCAAATCAGTATTCTTAGCACCACTCCCACATGCTTTGACTTATTTAAGACTCCGCCAAATTTTCTCTGGATTATTTTAGCAATCTCCAATTTCTGTTGCTTTTACACCTGCTTGAAGTCAAACAGTTCTTTATCATACTATCCATGGAATATTCCGGAAACACAAATATAGTCATGGCACTTATAAATTGCCCTTAAACCCTTCAACTTCCCTTCCACTTGGAAAAGTGCAAAACAAAACTGCCAATCTAATATTCTATACTAACAAAATTATATTTAAAAAATAAAGATGAAATAATGTTTCAGATAAATAAATAGCTGAAGCAATTTATCACCAGCAGAACTTCTATACAAGAAATATTGAAAATTTTTCAGATAAAAAGAAAACGGTACTAGATGAAAACTTGAATCTATACAGTAGGAATGAAAAGCATTAGAAATGGTATGCATTTGAGCAAACATAAAACCTTTTTTCTCATTTTTTGTTTCTTTAAAAGACATTTTTAGAGTAAAAATAATACTACTTACAACAGATGAGTAAACAACTGAATGAGAGCAAAACTGGGAAAGGATAAATGGAAGTGTGTGGTTGAACAATTCTTACATTATTCAATAAATTACATATGATGTTATTTAAAGGTAGAATGAGATACACTAAAGAAGTATATTGTATTCCCTAGAGCAGTTAGTAATAATAAAAGCAAGAAATAGCTAATAAGCTAATAGTGGAAATAATAGGATACTAATAATTAACACAGAAAACACTAAGACAGGAGGCAAAAAATAGAAAGAAAAAAAAGAACATATAGGACAGATAAAAAAAAGAACATTATGTATCTAAACCTACCATATCAGTAATTATATTGACGTTTACTCATCTTGACACTCCAAGAGAAGACATTGCGGGAGGAGGTAAAAAAACAATTCCCAAGTATACGGCAATAGGATGAAGCCCACTTTAAACATAAAGCCACAGGTAAGGGAATGAAAAATTATGTACCATGCAAATTCTAAGAAGTAAATTAAAATCTCTATATTCATATTATACAATGTAGATTATAGGATAAGCAATATTATCAAAGATTAAATTTGGCATTCCATAAAGAAAAACTGATACATATAGCCAGAAATCATAGCACTTCCTAAAGTATATGCAACTTTAAACCTTTAGGGAAAGTCTTCCAAAATATGCGCAAAACCTCGAAACCTAAAACCACTTGTGCAGTGCTCAGAGATATGACAGAAGCCGTAAATAAAACAAGAGACATACCATGTTCGTGGATTAGAAGAGTCAATATTGGTATAATAATTCTCCCAAGATCAATCTATAGATTCAACACCATCTCAGTCAAAACCCCCAGAGACCATTTGCATAGTAATTGACAACTGTTCACTAACCATGGGAGGATTTTGTGTTTGTCAGTAAGATTTCAGTAAGTTTACACCAGTCAATAATTTTTATTTTTTTAAAAAAGATGCAATGACAACAATAAAAATAAACTCACCAGAAATTTAAAATAATTTCTGTGTAAAGGAAAGAAGGAGGTCAAAAATAACATTGTGAATTTAAATATTTTGCACAAGATGAACCAAACTTTAAAATGAAAGTGGCAAATTACTTTGGGATAGCAATTAAGGTTTGAGTGGACATAGGGCTAAAGACCTCAGCTAGCTTCACTAATAATAAAATTAATAAAGTTACATTTTTGCACATCTGAGTACTTTGCCTATGAAAATTCAGATCTTACTCCTTGTTAACAAGATACCTATGCTTCACACTTGAGGCATGAGGATCGCTATGTTCTTGGAAGACCTGGTCCCCAGGAAGATGATTTGTGTGGCACAGTGAAGAACTGGCACTTGGGCCCAGGATTAAATTCTAATATAGAATATCACAGTGTTTGAAAGGGCCTAAAAATGAATTTGTTCCTCTGAACTATAAAAAATTTCTGGTGGAGAACATTTTGGCTTCTAGTAAAACAGGAGTTCACTGCTTTGAATGGGAACTCATTCCACTATCATCATGCTTTATTAAGATGCCCCTGAACTTGTGGTGTTGAGGAATAAACACATAAATCCAAACTTAGTCTGCCCTGGGTCAAACACAGGGACTTTCACCTTCCTCAGTCTTGACACTAGTTGTAGTTGATTTTGCCTGGATTTTACAAGCAATTTTAAAAGTTGAGTTGCCATGTATGAATTAGATATTTTTCCCATCAAGAAAGATAAAAGACCACACTTTACATAAAAGCAGAAGTTTTTATTTCTACTCATGAATTTTCAAGGCATTCATTTATATCTGTTTTTCTTAATGGACAAGGTCTTGCTTTAATGTGAATTCTGTTACACATCTTAGCAATACTTTATTTGATTGCTTTATTGAACACTTAGTGATATTGAATTTGTACCTTTGAAGGAACATTGGCAAAAAGCATGAAAACTTTGCTGACAGCAAAAGGAACACTTTGAGGAGGCTAGAGAACAGTAAGGAACCACACAAGAAGTATCCTTAGGATGCTGACGTAAGAAGGCTTAGGGTGTACGTGAGCAAATAGTCAAGGATTCCTGGAGGAAAAAATCACCACAAGAGACTACTTCAGCAGCTGCATCAACCAGAACTTGAATAATGCTTTCTTATCCTCAATCTTCAGAACCGAACTACAGCTTCCAAACTAGCTCTACAGCAGTCTTGGAAGAAAGATGCTAGGAAAATGGTGTTCTTTGGCAACTGACTTGGTGCTGATGGAGCTGCTTTCAAGATGTCTCACCCACATCACTGGCAAGTTGATGATGAGTGTTGGCCCAGAAACTCAACCCAGTCTGTGGGTCAGCGGGCTTTGGTTCCTCCCTGTGAGAACCTCTCCATAGATGCTTGAGCTTCCTACCAATATGGTGGCTGAGTTCCAAGAGTGAGAATCCCTCAAAGAGCAAAATGAATGGTGTGGCATTCTTATAATCTAGCCTCAGAAGCCACATTGCATCACTTCTACTGTACACCATGTATTGAAGCAGTCAGAGACCCAGGCAGACTCAAGAGGATTCGACATAGACACCACCTCTTGATGGGGTAGAATTCCAGTGTGTCAGATGAGCCTGAGATATGGGAGATACAGTGGCAACCATCTTTGGAAGACATGAAATGCCAAATGAAATGACTTTAGGGACTGTCCTCCACCTTTCCACCCCTGTATACCCACTATAGTGTGATTACTTTACACATAGAAAACAATTATATTTTTACTTTGTTTTTGTAGCTTGCTGTTTTCTTACTCCCTGATTGGATGTGTATTTGCTTATAGTCAAAAGTTTTACAATCATTAGTTCTCATCTTGGGTGGCAGAAGACAAGTAATAGCAAGACCATAAGGATCCCCTTGCCCCTGACAGACATTACCCAATCTGAACAAATCCAGTTATTACCTCTAAATTATTCTTAACACCGCTTTTTCATGAAATCACTACCAGTAGTTCATGGTAATGATGTGGGAAAAATTGCTTTTACCATCTCAGTATAGTTTCTGTATCTGACTGAACCAGGATGTTAGAAGCCGGAGAAAAAGAATCTGGATTCTAGGGGTGGTAGAAGTTCAAAGAAATACATGAAAACAAGATAAATCACTGTAGCACAAAAATATAGGATTGGTCAAAATTTTCATTTGAGTTTTCCAGTTACATTGCATGGGAAAACCCAAACAAAACTTGTGGTCAACCTACTATCTGCTGAGACAACAGCCAGTCTGGAATACAACAGGTTCAATTTAGGTTTAAGATGAGGCTGAGGATGTTTATGGAGACACATCTGGGGAAATCTATTTGGTGCATAATGTAGGGGCTTAAGAGTTGTACTATACTGGTACCAAGTTCAGGGTAAGACTGTGACCACAATTCTGCTCAAGTGGGCAAAATTTCCTCTGCTCAATGGTCAGGGGATGTATAGGGACCAAGCAGTGGTTAGGGACTAGCCTTTGAGATGAAGATCACAGAAAAGACTCCCGACAGGAATTCCCTAATAGGAAAGGAGAAGCTGAAGCATGCGCATTCTCCAGACAGAACAGGTTCCCTCATAGTCTGAATACCAGCTTGACATGATGAAATCAGAATTCAGCAGGAGAAGACTGATCTCATCTGGTATTTGGTTGCACTAGCCATCAACAAAATTTGAGTCAAGTAAATTTAGCATTGCCATGCCATGCTGTGTTCAGTCATGTCTGACTCTTTTTGGCCCCATGGGCTATAGCCTTCCAGGCTCCTCTGTCCATAGAATTTTCCAGGCAAAAATACTGGAATGAGTGGCCATTTCTACTCCAGGGGACCTTCCCGACCCACGGATCAAGCAGGCATCCCCTGCGTCTCTTGCATTAGCAGGTGGATTCTTTACCACTGAGCTTCTGGGAAGCCTAAATTTAGCATCAAGACCATGAAAATATTCTGAATAGCTCAGAGTAAATTATGAAGAAAAGTTACATACTATTGTCATCCCTCCCCTAGACACAATTAAGATGCAAAAGAATATGCTTAGCATGGAGCATTTTGTACAAAAGTTTTAAATATACAAAACAATGCTATATATGATTATGAGTAAATGCGTATTGTGAAAATAAAGGTTAATACATGCATAGACAGACTATACTCCAGTTGCATAATTGTGGAGGGAAATTTGGGTAGAGGAATATGCCTGTTTCCGTAACATTCTAGATCTCCATCTTAAAATACCTATTGCATACACAAAATACAACCTGTTGTGTTTTGATTGATACTTTTATTTTCTGTATGCTTGAATATTTATCATGTAAATAGCAATCAATAAAGAGATGGAGATTAAGATGAAGAAATGAGGATGATGAAGAAGGATGAGAAGGGGGGGCGTGAGAGAGAAGTACAGATTTTTAAAAGAAAGTAAAAAATTAAGGGAATGGCAGCCCATTCCAATATTCTTGCCTGGAATATCCCATGGACAAAAGAACCTGGTGGACCTCAGTCCTTGGGGTCACAGAAGAGTTGGACATAACTTAGCAACTAAACAACACTGAAGAATGAAGAAGAAAAAGAAGGTGAAGGAGGAAGAAGAGGAGGAGGAAGAAAGGAAACTCTCAAATCTTAGTGAAAGACAAAAAGTTCAAAAGTCTGTGTGTATCTCTGCTGAAAACTTGACAGCCTGTTTCTGATTCAGCTAGACAAAAGAAACGCATGAAAGTGACTCAAAATGTAAAAACAAAATAAAATGGAAAACGCGAAATCTGCCCTACCAGATGTCAAAACATACTAAAAAGCTACAGTAATTCAAATGCAGAATAAAAAATACAAGTATTAAATAATTCAAAGTGTGGGGTAGGATTATTAAATAAACATGGCATGGATGATGGGTTAAATATTCTGGGGTTTAGAGAAAGACAAAATACCCCCCACCATCACTTACCTCGTATAATTGACCTAATTTGATTTAAACTGATTAAAATTTCAAAGAGTAAAGACGAAATGTTAAAAGAATTGACAAAAACATAGTCTGTGTGTCATCTCATGAGAGAATCCATAAAGAATATGCATGCGAGGTTTTAAAAACATTTGCTTTATTCTTCCTTACAGACAAATTTTCTACTGTTAGCATGAATTGTTTTACTTATTTTAATTAGATGGTAAGTTATTAAATTATGATATATTCATTATAAGGTCGAGAAATACGTGAAAGAATAAAACACAAACTAAATTCTCTCCCTTACCTCATGCCCCTGTCCTATTCTCCAGAAGTTCACCTCAACATCTTATGTGCGCCTTTAGGCACAAATCTATATAAATACACAAATGTCATATATGTATAGCAACATCGTACATATGTGTGTTTTATATTTATAGTATGTGTGCATATATAGTATTTTAATCTAACTACACATAAAATTTGGTACAATTGTGTATGTATATATATGTGTGTGTAAATGCCATATATATATATATGTACATATATGTCTGTATTCTTTTTTTTTCATCATTGTATCTAAGACTTTAAGGGAGGAGAATTGCTATCTACTGACACCTGCAGATGGCTGGATGCATTTTGGTTCACCTGCATCAGTTATGTCTGGCTAGAATAATGCCAACATTCACAATACCTTGGTGGCATCCAATAAAAGAATTTTTTGCTTCTGCTTCTGGGTAAGTTGGGAAGTAATCTAGAGACTCTACTGATTTTTGACTGGGTTCGCTCACACATCTAACTTAACTACAATGATCTTAACTGCAGAAAGTGGAGTGGCTCTGCTCTGTTCCATGTATCCCGTACCCTCCAGCAGGCTGGCCCAGGCATGTAAGATTATGGCAAGCTGCAAGAAAGCACCTGGAAACAGGCAATGCCCCTTGGGTGGGCACTTTGAAATCATAAGACAAGGAGTGCAGATATGAATAGAGATGAAGAACTGGCTTCTTTGTTGCAGCCTATCATGCTGCCATGAATTTCCTGGGTGCTGGGGCAGTTTCAGTTTGGAATACTGTGACTGATTCATTCATGGAGTTCCCAGCCAGTGGTTAATGTAGGCACAAACACAGATACAGCTCTCTCCCGCTTTTCAAAAGTTCACTTTATGAAAGACCTACATTAGAACCTGTTTTCACTAACCAAAGGAAATCCCAAGAGAATTTTCACTTTTACAAAAAAAAAACCAAAAACACATAAAGTAAAAATAGAATTCAGTGTTGGTTTGGCAGTAAGTCTTTTAGAGACAGCATGCACCCCAAGCAGAGAGAGAGCTACCACCAAGGCACCTTCCTCAAGAATGACACTCAGCATCTCAGCGTCAAGCTGTCATAGCATCTCTGTTTTATCTCTATTTTATGCCTCGGTTAACAAGATGTGTCCTAAGATAATTGCTTCTTCACTTAATGTTGTTCCAGCTTACAAAAGGCTCACAGGTACTCTCTACTCTCAGCAAGGAAACCTGTAATTCTCAGAGGAAGTAAAATAGAAGTAAGAAGGTTGGCACTGGGGACTTAGAGTTGGGTGTGATCCTTACTAGTTATGAGGTGAGGTTGGAGTTACAAGAACCCTTCTTAGAGTGGTTTGCCTTTGATTTGATCACTAAAAAGGAGGATGAACTTTCTGATATTAATTACTCACAAATGGAGAAGGGAAAAGGATATTTTTGACATATGGAAGATACTGAGTTAGGGACATTGAGAACATGATCATATCTGCTGATCTCAAAGAGCATGGAACTCGAATGAAAGCTGAGATTGGAGAGGGGATTTAGGGGAGTTCTTAGGGGATTTAGATGTGGGATGTGGGTTCTGGGTATTGATTTGCAGGTTACAGGAGCCTATGGCTATTCTGAGCGAGAAGATGATGCTTCTGAGGGAGTGATGGACAGACTGAAGAGAGTAAATCAGGGAAGCAGAGACGTGAGTCAGACACCTGGGGTCCAGGAGCTAAGGCTCACACTCCCAGTGCAGGAGGCCCAGGTTTGATCCCTGGTCAGGGAGCTAGATCCCACATGCTGCAACTAAGAGTTCACATGCCACAGCTGGAAAAAAAAACAACAACCAGATCCTGTGTGCCTGTGTGCCACAACTAAGACCTGGTGCAGCCAAGTCAGTAAATATTTTTTTAAAAGAGATATTGAAGGCTAGAACTGGGACATTTTCAGTGGGACTAGAGAGACGGAAGAGCAACATCAGAGCGATTACGGGGTCAATATCATTAGGGTTAGGGAGGACTGCATTGAGTTTGGGATTAACATATACACATTACTGTATTAATATAAAATAGATAATCAACAAGAACTTACTATATAGCACAGGGAACTCTACCCAACATTCTGTAATAATCTACATGGGAAAAGAATATATATATATATACACACCCACAACTGAATCACTTTGTTGTACACATGAAACTAACAGAACATTTTAAAACAGCTATATGCCAATACAAAATGAATTTTTTTTTTTAATTTTGAAATACATCATAAGGATTCGAAAGCTGAATGTGCCTGGTATTCCCAAGGAATGTGATTAGAAAGAACAAACATTATAAGAAAATGTGCTTCACTCTTTTTACTCCCTGATGGCTCAGATGGTAAAGAATCTGCCTGCAGTGCAGGAGCCTCGGGTTTGATCCCTGCTTTAGTAAGATCCCCTGGAGAAGGGAATGGCAACCCACTCCAGTATCCTTGCCTGGAGAATGCCATGGACAGAGGAGCCTGGCAGGCTATAGTCCATCGGGTCACAAAGAATTGGACACAACTTAGCAACTAACCCACAAATGTGATTAAAGCATTTAAAAACTATTTCTAGTAGCACTTCTAATGTCCCATGTGGCTTTCTCCCACAGTCAACTTACACCCAAACCTAGAGGAAACTAAGAGACATTTGTAGAAGAAGCTGGAGGATGTTGCCTGCAGTCACCTCCAGCTTAGAGATATAGACTTCGTGGTGGAAAGACACAGGAGTGACTGGGGAAACATTTCAGTATGACTCATTCCTTGATCCTGCTGAAAAGGAAGGCCTGACAATGAAATTCACACAGATGCTGTCATTGAAAGGGCCCCCATTTCCTGAGAGTCTTCAGTCTGTTTAGGTTTCCATTTGCCCCTCTCCACTCTCTATACATTTGCCTAGATTCTTCAGCGGTGACATAGGTCATAGCTGAAGGGATAGATATCATCATAATTTGATATTGGCAAAAATACATATTTTTTTTCTACCATAGTGATTAATAAAAACGAACTTTAAAATCAACCTGCCCATGGTGCACACATGGGAAGCACTTAGAATAGTGTAGCACAGAGAAAGCACCCCATGTGTGCTGGCTATTAATATTTGTATTTAGATTAAATGAAAATGCCATATTTCCGCTCTAAAGGAGTCTGTCCAGCTTCTCCAGCTCTCCAGCCAAGACAGACTTCTATTTGCCCTGAGAAAGCAAGTGAGCCTAGAATTACTCTTGTTGTCTTAAACTCATCTTGTAAGAGTCGTGTCCAACTCTTTGTCTTAAAACTGGGTCTCTTTGTGGTCACCCAGTGATGCTGTGTTGCCTGGGTGAATGGATTTTGACTTGGGCCTGCCTTGTACTCAGTCGATTAGTTTAGTACGAATGCACCGTCCTGACCTCCAGTCCTCTTGGCTTGGGCCCTGACACCTGTCCGGCCTCTCCCCACACATCGATGCCATTCCCCAAGCCAGGCAGCCTGCCCAGAGCCTGACCTGGCTTGACTGCCACTCCAGGGAGACTCCCTCCTGTCGTCTCAGGCCCCCAGATCAGACATTTTTAGACCTTCTTTCCGGAATGGCTCACGTCCTGGTCACCACACCCCTTGCTCATCACTCAGTACAAGCCCTGCCCCGACCTGGGTCCATCCTTTCCCAACCAGCCTGAGCTTCTGCATTCCTGACATGTCTCCATTCAAGGCATGATATTGGGGTTCTTCGCATTCCAAGTTCCCTTCTTTATAGATGAGGATCTGTGGCTTAGGGAGGGGAAGAGCATTCCCCCATGTCACACCCAGAGGGTGTGACAGACGTAGGAAAAAACCCCAGCCTCCGAGGAACATTTGTCTTGGAATATTGTTACGATTCCAAAGAGCTATGGCTTATGTTTCCTTGGCTTGTCCTCACACAACCTCTGAGAGAATTTCTTTCCAAGACCACGCTTCGCAGGTAATTCCTTCCCACCGTGGAGTCGAGGTCCTCAGATATGAATATCCTCACCCCCAGTGTTCAGGAGTTGTCAGAGCATCAGGGTCTGTGATGGTGGCTGAAACAGAGAAAGAGAACAAATGCTGGGATCCTTGAAGCAGAAAAAAGCATCAAAATCTTCCCTTGGTTTTCTGTGAGCTGGTAAAATCATGTAGAGGGCCAAGGCATCTGCAGAATTGTTTCCATTCTCCACAGTGTGTTGGCCCTTTGTCAGAGCCTGTTAATTGATACACTGAGATACTTGAACATCCACAGGCGTCCTCATGGTCACTTCCAGAAAGGCCTGGAGACATGCCAGGCAAACGTACAGAAAGTCCTGATTTAAAAGGATTGTCGCCCCCTGGGGCTTGGGACTCCTTCCATATTTAACTCTGCGCTCACTGCCATTGTGTTCCCCATCCTGGGCATTTCCATACCTGGTCATCTTCTGAATTTGGTCAAAATAAAGCACCAGAGGAAACAGTCTTAGGCTTGAAATATTTCTGAGTCCCACATTCTTCATCTATTGGCATGTGGTTTAGTCTCCATCTATTTTGCACAGCTTCTGGGAGCTGCAGCATCCTGTTCTCAAAATTAAGAAAAAGAAAGAGAGAAAGGAAGAAAGGAAGAGGGAAAGAGAAAGAAGGGAACAGGAAGAAACAATTCTGTCTTGCTCTCCACACAGACTTCCACTCTCCCAATTTTGCAATGGCACTTTGCATGCTGCGAAACTGTTCAACAAAAATATTCATCTTCTTCTCTTACTATGCAGCACAGGTCCACCAAGGAGAGCAGAAAACAGAGGATGTCAAAGGCGGACGGGTAGCAGGAATACAGTCTCAAATGTTCCGTTTCGTCATCTGCAACATGGAAGCAAGTGTAGTGTCACTTTGTAAGGATGCTCTAAGATTCAGAGGATAATGATGGGCTATGGTGACTATTTTAAAATATGAGTCTTGGTTTGAAAACACGGACTCTAGAACATCATTTGTTGCTCCTGTTGATCTTGGGGGCCATTCTGGTCTCTTTGCAGCTCCCCTGAAATGGCAAGGCGAGGTCCTCCCCTGAATTCAGCAGTGTTTTGGAGGCAAGTTTCTAAGGCTCCAAGGAGTCTTTTCTAAAGGCCTTAGGCCAACTGAAGGGAATGAACAAGCAGGAAATAACCAGAAATATTCACTTAGAAGATAGAAGGGGTCTCCCACAGCTGACTTTAGGCCCAGAGCAGACCAGCCTTTTCTTAGTTCTCATCAAACCTCACCAGCAAGGAAGTGATGCTGAACCCATGACACTCTGGACCACCCTAAAGACATCAAGCCTCCTCAAAGGCTGAAACTAAAGTGGAGAGACTGGGAGGTCCTTTCCATGCCTGCTAAGATGGAATGTTTCAGCTTAGCATGGCCTGGTCCCCAGATGATTAACACTGGGTGTGCCTCCTTCCTTCAGGGGACTTGAGGCCCACCCACAGGGCCATAGATTTACAGAATAGGCCGGAAGGGATGATTGCCAACAGCAGCAGCACCGAACGTAGGCATCGCCAATTGCTCTGAAGGTGGGAAAAATAATTTGAAGGCAGCAGAACAGTGACAAGCAGGAGAAAAGTGGCTTCTCCAAAGAAGCCCTATACTGATGCAAGGATTTAGGATTAACTCGGTATTTTTTTTAATCTTCCCCGCAAGACAAAAAAGTGGAAGAAAATATCTCCATAGAGAGAAATGCTACGCTCAACGAAATACATAAATTATTAGAGGTTAGAACCAAAAAGCCAGCCAAAAAAGATCAGCCCTCCAATTTAGGACTTTGTTGTTACTACTGTTGTTAAGTCACTCGGTCATGTCTGATTCTTAGCAACCCCATGAACTGTAGCCTGCCAGGCTTCTCTGTCTGTGGAATTTCTCAGGCAAGAATACCGGAGTGGGTTGCCATTTCCTTCTCCAGGGGATCTTCCTGACCCAGGGATCAAACCCAGGTTCTCTTGCATTGGCAGGCAGATTCTTTATCACTGAGCCACCGAGGAAGGCCTGTATAAGACTAAGCCACACTCTTGCTCCCGGGAAGAGGACTACCCGACAGCAAAAAAGGGGAGACTTTGAGAGGAGAGAGGCCCTGCAGAAGGAGTGTTCCAGAATGTGTGAGAAATCCTTGGGCTAACTTCACTTCCCTGTTCTTCAGCCAGGCTGTGTCAGGATCTATGCATATATGTATGTATTAATATATGTATATCTGTCTTTACAGCAGACAGAATAAAGGGGAAAAAAGCGTTCCTGCTACAGGACTTTACCTGAAATCCCGCATAACATTCATAATAATGATCCCGTCACTCATCAGAGATGCTCCCCGGGGCGGGTCTCGACCGCCTGGCAGCTCTCTGATCACACAGCCAGCTCGTACTGTAATTGCAAACACCCTGCCCCCAGGACGTGTCCACTGATGTGAAGGCACGCGGGCTTTGCAGGTGTCTGTAAATGTAAGTTCAAGGGGACTTTATAACATCAGAAGTAAAAATATGAGAGTCAAGAGACAGGTCCCCTGCGCCCTGTTGAAGATCACAGTTGAGATAAGTAGTGGGAGGCAATTGCTCTGAAGGTGGGAAAAATAATTTGAAGGCAGCAGAACAGACACAAGGTAATTACCACTCAGACACCGCGCAGGCGAAGAGGCCCTTGCTTCTAGAGGAATGGGATGTGAGCAGATTGAGCAGGGAGAAGAGGCCGACTCTCCTGAGTGGGGTGAAAATTCAGTGCTACGTCCTGATAGGAAGGCCGGCAGAGACAGAAAATGCCCCCCAGATACCCTTTCACGCTTACAAATTTGTGAGCCAGGCTAGTTACGGACTTTTCTCATTTTCTCAGGTTTTCTGTCCTGTTTTAGAGAAATCGTGTGTGTGTGTGTGTGTGTGTCTGTGTGTGTGTCTGTGTGTGTCTGTGTTTTAAGATGATGGAGAGGACATGAAGATTTGGGGGAAAGAGGAACAAAAAAAGAGACACTGAAGCAAAAATAGAAACACACGACAAACGTATGGACACCAAGGGAGGAAGGGGGGATGGGATGAATTGGGAGATGGGGGCTGACAGATATACACTGTTGACACTCTGCATAAAATAGAGAAGTAATGAGAATGGACTACACAGCCCAGGAAACTCGATTCAGTGCTCTGTGGTGACCTAAATGGGAAGGAAATTCAAAAAGAGGGATTCTATGTATACATATGGCTGGTCGCTTTGCTGTGCAGCAGAAACTAACACAACAAACATTGCAAACACATTATAACCCAATAAAATTTTTAAAAAGAAAACACTATATACCATCTTATTCTAACTATATGACCCTCTATAAAAGAGGCAAAACTATGGAGATGGGAAAAGACCAGGTTGCCAGGGATTTGGGGAGAGGGAAGGAAGGATGAGTAGGTGGAGCACGGGAGATTTTAGGGCAATAAAACTCTCCTGTTTGATCATGTATTCTTAGATACCTGCCACTATGGAATTATCAAAAGTCATGGAATATACAACATGAAGAGTGAGCCCTAATGTCAACTATAGGCTTTAGTTAATAATAATACTAAGGTATTAATTTTGACTCATCAGTTGTTACAAATGCAGCCAATATACCACACTAGTGCAAAAAAATTAGTAAGGGAAACTGCATGACAGAGAAGGAATAACTCTCTGAACTTTCTACTCAACTTTTGTTTGCTTTGTTTTATTTCTGATTTTTAAAGATGAGGCAGTTTTGAAAACATTTATTTATTTGGCTTCATCGGCCATATGGTGTCTAGTTCCCTGACCAGGGATCGGACCCTAGCCCCCTACACTGGAAGTGTGGCGTCTTAGCTACTGGAGCACCACGGAAGTCCCTGCTCAACTTTTCTGTAAACTAAAAACTATGCTAAAAAACAAAGTCTAGTAATTAAAGAGGGAGAAAGAGATGCAGGTGGGAATGTGGGATTAAACATTTAAACAGCCCCTCCCCATCCAGACAAAATGTCGGCAGGCTTGTAACTAGAAGAAAGCAGGATACCAGGGCCCAAGAAATGCCCTCAAAGTAAAAAATTAGAAGTGTCTGAAACGCGACTGGTTTGTAATCTGATTTCACTAGAATCTAGAAAGTAACTAAACCCCTTCTACCCCAGCAAAGGAAAAGAGAGAGAGAACATCACAGGGAACACGAGGTCCGTGCTTCCTGAATGTCTCTAGTGAAGAGCTGGTTGAATGTACTCATTGTCTGTTCATTTCATCCTCATACATTACCAACCACTACTTGCGTAAAACAAAATAAAAATCAGTTACTAGAAAAGAATGATCATGATCTTGGATACTAAGTTCTTATTGAAGCTTATGATGCTTGTACTCAGCTTCTGTGTTTCTTTACAGAGGGTTGATAACAAAAGTTCACAGACAAGCACCAGTCACAGGAAAATCACACTTTGAGAAATGTTCAAAGGTAGGAGAATGAATCTACCAGAGACCCAGGCACCCCAGGAACTCAGGCATCTAGCAAACAAAACAAAACCCAGCTGAGAAACATGGGAGCATTTACCAGCAAGGTTTCTTGAAGACCAAGAGCACCAACTCATGCCTGTGTGGTCACATTGTCCTTTAGCCTTCTCCCTTCCAGTACATTTCACTCAGAGTCACAGATATCATTTTCAAGGACAAGCATGATCATGTCGCTTTCTTACCTGACCTCAGGTAGGTTTCTGATTGCTCAGGGTGACTGGGTACTGTTCAGCATTTCATTCATAACAAACTGGCCCCTACTTGCCTCAGTACTAGGGTTTAAGGCAGGAGGGATGAGGTTTGATCGAAGTGTGTGCACAAGCGCTCATTCACTCAGTTATGTCCAACTCTTTGCCACCCTATGTGAACTGTAGCCCTCAAGACTCCTCTGTCCATGGGATTTCCCAGGTAAGAATACTTGGGAGTAGGTTGTCATTTCCTTCTCCAGCGTATCTTCTGGACCAAGGGATCAAACCTATGTCTCTTGCGTCTCCTGCGTTGTCAGGGGGATTCTCTACCAATGAATCCCCTAGGAAACCCTTGATCCAAGTAACCACATCCAAAAGTTGTTACCCTAACCCACTAATATATGTTACCAAGTGAGGGTAAGTTTGATTTAAAAGCATGGAGTCAAGCATAATTACTTAATTCTGATGATGGGGGACATTCACCAAAGGAATTTCCTTTGAGATAAGTGAAGACATCCCAAGCAGAGGGGCCAGCACCAATAAAAGCATTGAGTCATGGGAAAATGTGGAGTATCCATGGGCCTTCAAGAAATTCCATGTATCTAACAGTCAGGGATGAGTCCCAAGTCTTCTTCCAGTAAAGGGAATGGCAATAACTACTGGAGAAAGACCGAGGTTTACTTTCTCTAAGTATCTGGCAGGAAGATAAGCTTTTCTTGCCTCACACTGAAATAGAAGACACTTAATTCTAAGAACTTACCAGAAACCGGGGACAATCTACTGATGAAAGAGAATGCTCTGAGTTCCTTGGGCAAAATTTAACCTTTACATCAATCCAATGGGACAGCCTCTTCTCCCCATTTTACAGATGAGCAGACTGGGGCTCAGAGAGAACAACTGATCTCAGCCAGTCACACAAGAGTGTCCAACACACCTGAGTTTCAAACCAAGGTCTACCTGCCACTAAAAACTGTGTATTTTGCACAAGGTAATTTTTATGCTCCTAAGTGTGTAAGGAAGGAGTTATTGAGAGGCAAGAGGAGGGTAGAAGGCAAAGAGAATCACATTTTAATTCTGTGTTTGCAAATATATGTTAAAGTTGGGCTATTTCATAAGAATGGGCCTTTGCTGAGTGTCTACTGTGTCAGACACTGTTAGGTGCTTTGTGTTTCATTTACTTCATTCCTGCGGTGATTCTGCAGGTAGATGTGGCAGGTTGTATTATAATAATATTCCCAATTATACAGTCTCTCCCATTGTCATGTGACTCATTGTGCTTCTTTGTAGACAGAATATCTTTTCCTATCCTAATAACAGATTGAGTGATGTGACTGTCTTCAGGATTCCCCAGTGGCTCATCAGTAAAGAATCTGCCTGCAAAGCAGGAGCCACAAGAGACAAAGGTTTGATCCCTGGGTTGGAAAGATCCCTTGGAGAAGGAAACGGCACCCCCTTCAGTATTCTTGCCTAGAGAACTCCATGAATAGAGGAGCCTGGCAGGCTACAGCCCGTGGGGTTGCAAAGAGTGGGACATGACTGAAGCGACTTAGCAAGCACACACAACTATCTTGGACCGACTGGATGAAAACAGATGTGCTCTTTGCCCTTTGAAGCTCTCAGAACAAGTTTCTGCTCTCTCTCTTGCTCTCTCCTTCTGCTCCAAGAATAGATCACAGCCTGGGTCCTGGGATAAGAAAGCACACTGAACAGAGTCATAGCAGGGGACCTACAACTTAGTGACAAATGAAAGTTTGTTTTAAGTCAATGAGATCTTGGTGAAGCTTGATAATTCAGCCAAGCTGACCGATACAATTGGTGCTTTATAAATGAGGAATTGAAGCTGGGAGACATCTTTCCCCAGGTCACACAACTTGTAGAGATTAAAAACTGAAATTTAGACCCATTTCTATTGGATTTAAAAGCCTGCATCCTTTTCATTAGCATTTTGATACTACACTTGATCTTAGCCAAAAGGCCGAGAAGCGATTCATTAGCATTTTGAAACCTCTCTACAAAGTCCAGGGAGTCTAAAGTAACTCACATAAGGCTGCTTCCAAGGCACAAAACCAGGGCACTGTCTCTGGAGTCCTCATCCTTTCTACGGTTCCTATGCCTTCTCCATCCACCAGAGCCCTGCCAGAATCTCCGCACTTTTTGTGAATTGCTCCTTGGTTTAATCCCAGCCCAGTGCCCCTTATTCCTTCTCTTCACTTCCTTAGCATTTACATTGAATGTCCCTTGGTCAGAAGCTTGGTAATAGATGCTTGTGCTTAGAAAACAGACACAGACCAATATGGTATTATACACAGAAGAACAACACAATTAACCTATTAATCAAGTGTGAAAGGAATGAATATTTGAACTGTAAGGAGCAAATTTTAGGTTGCAGCATACACTTTGTTAGTTTACCAAAGTGGGAATACAATCACTGACCCTATCACCCATTCTGAGCTGCCATCATCTCCTTCCTGACCGTCTATAACAACCTCTTGAGTTGTCTCCCTGCTCCTATTTCTCCCCTACAGACACTTCACGCTTCAGTTAGGGTGAGCTTCTGAAAATGGTCGTGACAGTCCCTGGCTTTAAACATTTTGGTGGTTTCTTATAGCTCTCAGAAGCAAATCCTAAATGACCTGGCTCCTGCCAACCTCTCCTAATTTGTCTCATAGTTTTTTCTTCCTTGCTTATTATGTGCCAGACATAATGACATCCTTTTAGTCATCAAGAGGCCAACTTTTTTTCCCCAGCTTATAGTCTTTCTATGTGCAATTCTTTCTCGCTTGAAAACTCTTCCATCTCCTCTTTATAGTCTCTGCTGAAATGTCAGAAATGGCGCTATATATAGGGGCTCCCAAATCCTTTTCTATATCCCTCTCCTGGGTCACCCAAGAAATGTACTTTCCAGCTTGCCTGTCTTTAGATGTGATCACGTGACTACTTCTAGGCAAATTAAATGTAGGGTGACATTTATCTAGCAATTGGGCTGTAGCATTGTCCACCTTCCTTCTTTCCCTGCCTTGAATCTTGACCACACCATCTACTTGATTAGTATTTCTGAAGTATTCAAATATGTGAGAGGCTATGTGAATAGAGCTCTTATGAAAATAAAATGAGTTAATCGATGAAAGCAGTTCGTACAGTGTCAGAGCATAAGCACTCAACAAATATACCTAATTATGAACAGGAAAATTGAGACTGAAGGCCTTTTCTTTCTTTCTTTTTCTTTTTTTTTTTTTTTTTTTTTTTTTTTTTTGGCAGTATGGCATGTGGGCTGTTAGTTCCCTGACCAGGGGTGGAACCTGTACTCCCTGCCTTGGAACTCCAGAGTCTTCACCACTGGCCCACCAGGGAAGTCCCCTTTTCTTTCATTTCTGTACGGTGGAGAGGAAAGGAACAGAGATGAGGATAGGGTTTGGAACCAAAGGTCTATGATTGGCAGTCTTAGCCTTGGACATCAAAAGCACACAGGTGGGTAGAAAGAAGCGGCCTGTGACTGTAGACAGCAGAGATGATGGTAGACTGAGAAAGGACTCCACTCCACAAGTCACAATATTTCCTTATAATGTCAACACGACGCTGCAGCTGCTAGTAAGGGTCTCAGGCGCTTCTGCATTAGCACCACAAAATTATTGGATGCACTGATTGGGCTTAGACTACATGCCAGGTTTTAGCTGGGTTTTGCAATTAAGTTATAAATAAATCTCCATCCCTCCCCTCAAGGATCCAGAGAGAGAGACAAACGTGGAAACAAATAATTAAAAATAAAATATGACCCATAGGCAGACAGAGGCTGGGCGAAAGGAGACTGGAGTAGAGAAAACAGAAGGAGCACCTCTGTCTGTGGATTCACCAAGGTGAAAGAGACAACCTCGCTATTGGACCCAAAATAGAAAAGTACAAATTTCCCAGGAAGACATAGTGGGAAGGGGTTATAGGCAGCAGGAACAGAGTCATTAAAAGCCTCGCAAAATAGGAAGGGCAAGAGGTTCTGGTGGCTAAAGCATAAGGTGAGGATATCACATATGTCTTGGAATGTGTGGTGTTGCCTTTTGCATTTGAAAGGCACATGGGAAGGAGATACTATCAAAATAATTTAGAAACAGAGAATAAAATTAGTCTACTGGTGAACAATAAAAGCCTTACTGATTGTGTTGGGATAGTTCATTTTCTTTTGTTTGTTCAACCTGAAAATAGAGATGATTTTTAAACTCTGATCTCATTGGGATTCTTTTTAAAACATACTGTTGCAAACAGTGTTATACCAGAAAAGCAGACAACTCAAAATTAGAAAAGAACAACCCAGAATACCTCTACCCTAATAACCGCATGTGTTCATATTCCCATGCTGCTTCAAGGCTTCACTTTGACTGTCCATCCCTGTCTCAGGAGACTGAACAAATGGGAACAGGATTGGACTGCATTTTAATCATGGCAGCACACCGCAGGGACCCCTGGAGGAGATGCTTGGATTTCTCGTCCCTGGAGGACTTAGGCTAGAGATTGATTATGTATCCGTCAGTCAGTCAGTTCAGTTGCTCAGTCGTGTCCGACTCTTTGCGACCTCATGAATCGCAGCACGCCAGGCATCCCTGTCCATCACCAACTCCCGGAGTTCACTCAGACTCACATCCATAAACCTGCCTGAAAAAGGGCTACTGTCATCCGCTCTTCAAGGTACAGATTTCTAGAATATGGACAGTCAGCATAAGTTTCTAGCTTATAGATTTTAAAATCTCGGATCCAGAGCCATATGACCCTCTAAAAACAGATGGTCAGAATGTGAGGCAGTGAAAGAAGGAGGCTGGAGGGTGGTCCAGCCCAGACGGCTAGATACTTGTCACTATTACCTGAAATTTCATGTAGGGAGACAGGGGGTCCATGGAGGGTCTTCAGGAAGCCAACAGTCACCTGAAATTGTACACCAATTTTTTTTTGGAAGTACATATGTGCTTTTTCCAGGAAGAAGGTTCTCTGCTTATCAGAGACTTGGTGTGTAAGTCTGAATTTTTGTTTGGTTGTTTTCTAGAAACATTATAAAAAATTACAAGCTCAGCAATAGGTTTCAGCTAGTGACCCTTGACCTCTGGTGTATAAATACCCCAGCTCCCTGACTCCTCAGATGGGATGATTCTCTAAGTGCTTGTATTACACAGAGCTCCAGACATTCCCCACAGGCGTCACCTCCAATCCCCCACTATAACTCACTTGATATCACATTCTTCCTTTCTGCCTTGTCTCATTTCCCCATTTCCTTGTCTGTGTTGGACCTCCGAAATAATCTACCTGTACTGGAATCTTGGTCTTGGGGATCTGCTTCAGGGAGTACCCACCCCAAGACAAACCCTCAGCATTTGGAAACCCTCAGAGTTAAATGGCTCAGCTATCAGGGTTCCCAGAGAAGCCTGCACCTCCTCTCAGTGGGAGAGACCTCACTTCAAGCCACCCAAACACTGACACCAATCATCAGAGTGAATAACCAGCCAGGGTCTGTCCGCAAAGCCCAATCTTGCCCACATGTATCATCAGCCAGGCTACCCCCATGCGTTGTGAGCTCAGCACCTCCAGAGGCAGACCACCAGGGTGTTCCTCCCTGGCACAACCCTCCACCTTCCAGGGAGGCCAGCTGAGAATAAACCTGTCTCTTCAGGTAAGGCAAGAAGCTTCCTTGCCCTGCCCTAGCAGCCAGAACATGTCTGGTCAGTTGTTGCATCTTTGGTCCAGATGTCATTCAAAGGTGAAGCCAGGACTCTTTGTGCAAAACTTGGATTCAGAGCCTCAGCTGGACACTCCCATGACCTCTTGCCCATTTTGGATCCTTAGAAATCACTCCTCATAACTTTATCTCCCTTAAAGAGAAACAAGAGGGGTCATCACCAAAGACTCTTCAATTTTGCAAGCAGGTTGCAAACCCTGCAAACTCCCAGGCCAGCCCAGCCATCCTGGATGTACAGTCTTTATTCCTTTGAGAAGCCCTGAGGTTGGATCCAGACTGAGCACTTACAAGCACAGGCTCTGAGTCATATAAGTTCTTGGCAAACTTCAGCCTCATGTCTTCTGGGTTCTCCCAGTGTTCATGGAAATAAAGCTGCAAACTCTTTGAGTCAACTATTTGGTTCCTGACCATCATGGGTCTTTTCAACTATAAGAGCAGGGACTTTTCCATAGTGTAAATGCAAAAACTTAGCTCAAGAAAAACTCTTCAATTCCTCTGTAGTCTGAAGGTATCATGGTTTTTATTTTGATTGTGAAAGCACTCCTGACAGCAAACACATTTGAAACTTCCCTTTCACAACCTGACTCCAGATTGTCACCACTCTCACCTACTCCCTAAAAAAACGCTCCTTGCCCATTTCTTGGTCTGTCCCACAGATCGATAAGTTATGCACATAAACTTAGCATCTGTTGCATATCCATCAATGCTTGAAGTACCATATGGCCACTAAGAGAGAAGGGGTCAGATTACTGCTGCTGCTGCTGCTGCTGCTAAGTCGCTTCAGTCGTGTCCAGCTCTGTGCGAGCCCATAGACGGCAGCCCACCAGGGTCCCCCATCCCTGGGATTCTCCAGGCAAGAGTACTGGAGTGGGTTGCCATTTCCTTCTCCAGTGCATGAAAGTGAAAAGTGAAAGTGAAGTCACTCAGTCATGTCTGACTCTTAGCGACCCCAAGAACTGCAGCCTACCAGGCACCTCCGTCCACGGGATTTTCCAGGCAAGAGTTACCTGGCTTCATATCCCTGGGCTGTCTCTTCCACACTGTGAAATCTTGGAGAGGGTTGGTTAACCTCTTTGGGAGAGTTTTAAAACACAGTACCCAGTTCTTTGACTCTTTCCCCATTGACAATTGAGGACTGTGTCCCTTTCCTTCAAGTCTATATGGACTTGGGACTGCTTAGACCCATAGAGTTTAGTAGAGGTGACCAATGTCACTGTTACAAGGATAGATCATAATAGTCCAGGCAACTTCTGCCTGGATTCTAGGAGCACTCACTCTTGGAGTCCTGAGCCACCATATAAGAAGGCTGACTATCCAGAGACCACCGTGTTGGCATGGCCATAGCAGATGCTCCAATCTACATTTCTGGCTGAGCCTAATCTTTGGCCAGCTCCCTAAGCACCAAGTATAGAAGTGGAGTAACCATCTTAAAAGTGGCTTCCCCAGCTCAACTATCCCAACCCCAGTTGTTTGGGTTACACCAAACACTCGTGAAACCCCAGGAGAGGACCCAGACTTCATCGAGCAGGGGAATACTGTCCTGCTCTGCCCTTTCCAAATTTCTGATCCATAGAATCTATCAGTCAACTAAAATGGATGTTGTTTTATGCTATTGTGTGACAGTTTGTTACACAGTGACAGCTAGCCAGAACATCCCCTAATCCCCAGTTTTCTCATCTGCAACACGGTGCCATTAAGGGCGCCTGCCTTGTAGCATTTCTATGAGAAGTCAGTGATGGCTGTGCATCTGGTGAACTTCAGAAGCACGCAAATGATGGTAATTATTATTATCATCACATTCACTGTTTCATTTAATTGAGGAACATATGGGTTAAATATACTTGATGGGAATCCCCCAATTATTTTTTTTTTTTTTCTGGTGTGTGTGCAAACAGCCTCTTCTAATTAGAGAAATAAGAGATATTTGTGGGAAAGATGAACCCAACTTTCAGCTAAAAATAATTGATTTGCAAGGCTGCAGAATGTTATTAGTCTTTAATAGGTACTAATACAGATTTGGTAAATGTATTCCTGGTGGGGGGTGGTGGTATCTATGTGTAGCTGTGACTCCACAGTTGTTTGACATCCTCCCCGGGCCGAAGCTTACAAATTGATTGACGTAGACATAACAAGAGGCCCGGAGATCGTGCAGATGTACACAGCCACATACTCACAGAAGGCACTGCAGCATGCAGGGGACCCAAGGCAGTAACTGACACTCCCATTAGTGGGCTTCATCGCTCCTTCCCGAGCCTAAACACTTTTATTTTCTCGTCCACAGATCGATACCGCTGGCAGGGAACTGTCTGTCTGCCATGTCAGAACAGTGAGACCCCAGCGGGTCAATGGGCCCCAGCCGCTCCTTGGGGTCCTCACGCAAAGCCAGGCTGAGCAGATGTCTGAGATGCGGGCTGGACCACACTTGAGCATCCAGCCGTCAGCATAGAAAATCAGATCTGATCGGGCCTGCAGAAGATAAATGAGCTGGAGTCCCCCAGCCCCAGATTTGGTCGTCTCTTTATGAGCTCTGAAGGGCCTATTAGCAGCTCTGATGAGGACTGGGGGAGATGAAGTCGGGCTCGAACAACGTTAGCGGGCAGAATCAAATCACTCCCAGTCTCCCTGGGGAGAAGGAGACCGACGGGCTTTCAGACGCTGCCTCCTCTCCTCTCCATCGCCCAGGTTTATATGAACACTCAGTGGGGGGAACAGGAATAAAAAAAAAAAAAAAGCGGTAAGCACTTTTTTCCTTTTCCCCAGTAGAATCGCCTAAAAAATTCCTCATATATCTAATAGCTTCTCCCCTGGCAATTTGATGGCCCCACTTAGATACGTGTGCTCTCATTTTCCCTTTCTGAGTCTCTGCTTAGGAAAGGCTGTCACCGTTGAGAGAGGCCAGATGAACCAGCTCCCTGATCACCCTTCTGAGCACTGCATCCCAATCAGTTCTCTAGAAACTGGAGCTGCCTTCAGGGTGTTGAGGCCGTGTGGGGTGGGGGACACAGGACAGGGATTGGAGGTCCAGCTCTTAGTTGCTGGGAGACGGTGGGCCAATAATCCTCTCCATCCACGGTTAACTCTTCTGTAAAATGAGACAGTTGTTTCCATGCCAGTGTGGCTACCGTGAGGATCAAATGAAATCAGGAGTACATAGCTGATGAGACACTCATGGAAAGTCTCTCTTTCCCTCCTTTCTCTCCCTCCACTCTTATCCAGTGGAATTGCCTGGGCCCAATCAAGGAGCATCTAGAGGACACAAAGAGCTCCCAAGGGGTTCACCAAGATAAAGATGAAGATCGTTAAATCTAGGGCAAGATTTGGAGAAAAGGAAACTCTTTCCTAAGGAAAACCACAGGCCAATTAATGCATAATCGCCCTTACCCTGCATTTTGGATCGTGTGATATGGACCAAAGACGACTTTAGTACCAATCCTGACTTGCCAGCTGCGTGAGCTTTGTCTGGTCAATTACCCTCTCTGATCCTCCATTTCTATATTTGTAGAATTAGTACAATAATACTATTTGCAAGAAAATCACATGAAATCCTTGAGTAGCTGACACCAGCATCAGGCTCCATAAGTATCTGTTTACCTTCTTGCTTCTTTTCTTGTGAACTGTTTGCCCTCCTGCCTTGCCCCACACCCTTGCTCCTCACTGTGGGTCTGTCTCTTTACCTGACTTTATTCTTTATCCGCTCTGGGTCCACTTGGCTCTGGCAGGCTTCTTGCTCAGCGATCCCTCCAGCCCCCTGGTATTCAGACATACAATGGTCATAATCCTGCTCACCTTGTGAGTTGTGATTATTCATCTGTCTCACTCTCCTACTTGATTTAAAACTTCCTGAGGTTGGGGACTGCCTTTTATTGATGCAGTAATCATTCATTGAGAGGTCTTAAGTATTTGCTTTTCAGATCCAGAGACCACTATGTGTTGAGCACTCTGCCAAAAAATAAGAGAGAGCAGGGACTTCCCTGGTGGTCCAGTGGTTAAGCCTCCACTCTTCCACAGCAGGGGCTTCCCAGGCGGTACTCCTGGTAAAGAACCCGCCTGACAATGCAGGAGAAGTAAAAGATGCAGGTTTGATCCCTGGGTCTGGAAGATCCCCTGGAGGAGGGCATGGCAACCCACTCCAGTATTCCTGCCTGGAGAATCCCATGGACAGAGGAGCCTGATACGCTACAGTCCATGGGGTCCCAAGGAGTCAGACATGACTGAAGTGACTTGGCATGCATGCACTTCCACTGCAGGGGCTGTGGGTTTGATCCCTGATCAGGGAACCAAGAACCCACATACTTCATGGCAAGGCCAAAATTATTAAAAAAAAAAAAAAATAGCGAGCAGCGAGTGAAACAGGACAGATAAGGAACTTGCCCTCTTAGGACTTAAGTTCAAGGGGTCGGGGGATGTGGGGAAACAGAAACCAAGATGAAAGTGATCAGTGAACAATAAGATAATTAATATCTGTAATATATCCCCCAAAGATGAAAACCAAAGGACTGAAATGAGAGAAACTGAAGGAAGTAGCTTTAGGTGGGAAAACCTTTGCAAGGAGGCTCTATTCAAGCAGAATGTCACACGAGACACAAAGGTGAACTCTGAGGGGCTCCTGTGATGGAAGGAAGAAGCATCGTCCTGGTCAAAAGCCAAGAGAATATCTTCAGAGAGAGGGAATACGATCTGCAAAGATCCTGAAGTTGGGAAGAACTTGACAGCTCTTGGAGTTAAAGGAAGTTATCGTACCCAGACCAGAATGAATGGCCGGGAGACTCTGTGTGGTAAACACGAGGAAAGGAGGCAGGAAGCCAGTCCCAGGGCTCGGTAGGACAAAGTAAGGTATTGAGATGAAAGGTCAGCAAACCCTGGCCCACAGGCCAAGACTGGCCTGCCCTGCCATCAGTTTCCATAAATCATGCTTTGTTAGAATGCAGCCACACCCACTCACATTTGTACAGATCTACGCAGGGTCCAGGGCTGCTCTCAGCTACAATGGCAGGGCCAAGTATGTGCAACAGACACCTCACAGCCCACAGCCAGAAACATACACTCTCTGGCCCTTTACAGAAAAATTTTGCCGACCCCTGGTTTAAACGATGCAACAGACTTCGAGAACAAACTTATGGTTGCCAGGGAAGGATGGGGGGAAGGTAGTTAGGGAGTTGGAGATGGACAGGTACGCACTGGTATATTTTAAATGGATAGCCAACGAGGATCTACTGTATAGCACATGAAGCTCTGTTCATTGTTATGTGGCAGCCTGGATGGCAGGGCAGTTTGGGGGAGAATGAACATATGTGTGTGTGTGTGTGGCTGAGTCCCTTTGCTGTCCACATGAAACTGTCACAGCATGGTTAACTGGCTATTCTCCAATACAAAATAAAAGTTTAATAATAAGAAGAAGCCAGTGTGAAGGGTTTATAACTGAGGCGGGATGTGTCTGATCAGACACTCAGTTCTCAGCTCTGACTGGCTTTTCAAAGGTGCTTGTTGAAGCTGTGAATGGACCCTTAGGTGAATAGCACTTCATTATCCACAGCCATAGAATATGATCCCCTCTAGGAGCACAAATAATCGGGGGTTTACAGGACTGAGTGGGCACCCTCCCCCCTCAGTCCATCCATCAGAGGAGACTCCATTTTTCATAGTGCTAACAGCTGATGGATACTTAGAAAATTGAATGTTTGATGCAGCTTCAGATTGGAAATAGCAGCGCAGTTTTCACCACAGGGAACCCTCTTAATGTAAATCCAACCCAATTGCACACACGCAGGCAGGCACCGAATTTGCAGCAAGACAGAGTTTTGCCCAGGAGCAAATGAGGCACAGCTTGGGAAGGGGAAAGAAATCTGCTGGGAAGGGTGCAGGATCCGCAGGAGGCACCTATCCCGCCCCCCAGGGGCCGCTGCTCTGTGACTCATGCGTGGAGGGTGCTGGGTGGCTGACAGAGTCCCAGAGAAAAAGGCTAGCGTGGTTTATGCAAATGCACAAGTTGCACTTGGCAATTGCAAAATTGTGAATAGGGGAAATTGCTCCAAAATCATAACTAACTTTTTGGTCCTGAAGGCCCTCCCTCTGGCTGGCTAGAGATGACCAAAGCCTTAGAGAAAATTAGAGACTGGGGCTTTGTTGTTTTTTCTCAATCACTGCCAATAAAATTTGGGAGTTATGTGCAAGACTGAACAGGTAGAATGATGGGTGTTCTCAGGCTGAGTTGGGCTGGATGCAGAATTGAGTAGGTTAAACATCTGTGCTGCGGTCAGGGTCCTGACGAAGGAGACACCTCTCTGAGGGCTGCATGTCCCCCCGTTCAATCTCCCTCCTGAAATCTAGGCTTGGGGGACGTTGCCACCACCTGCTGGGGTCCCCTGGGTCCTCTGAGGAATTTGTATTTGTCCGATGGGGCTGTCATAAAGACTACCACAAGCTGTGTGGTTTAAAACAATAGAAATGGGACTTCTCTGATAGTCCAGTGGATAAGACTCTATGCTTCCAGTGCAGGGGGCCCATGTTCGATCCCCAGTCAGGGAGCTCAGATCCCACATGCCTGGAGACCAGAACACCAAAACATAAAACACAGGTAATGTTGTAACAAATTTAATTGAAAATATGGCCCACATTTTAAAAAAAAATCTCAAAAAAAATTAAATTTTAGAAAACAGAAATTTACTTTCTCATTGTTCTGGAATCTGAAAGTCTAAAATCAAAGTACAGGCAGAGTCATGCTTTTTCCCAAAACTCAAGGAGAGGATTTTCCTTATCTCTTCATGGCTTCTGTTGGTGGCTGGCCATCCTCAGTGTTCCTTGGTTTATAGTTGCCTTATTCTCCGCTCCTCTCTACCCCTTTGGCACATGGCCTTCTCCTTCTGGGTCTCTGTGTCTGAATTTCCCACTCTTTCCAAGGATAGCAATCACCGGATTAGGGACCACCCTTACCCAATATGACCTCATCTGAACTCGACTATATCTGTCTGTCAAGATCCTATTTCCTAATAAGGTCGAATTCATGTAAGTGCCAGTGGTTAGTACTTGAACTTATCTTTTGGGAAACATAATTCTACCCATGTAGGTCAAGGTCCTGTGGAAGGGTCCTCTAGAAGGAAGAACCCACCCATGGCATAGATTAGGCTATTAGGCACTATTCTCACTAGTTAGAGAGGGCATTTGGAGAAGGTAGTTATAGTCCCATGGATATGAAAGCTCTGGGTGTGACAATCTTAAGTGCTAAGCAGAGCAGACGAGCTCATGGAAGACTGGACTTCCAGCCCAACACAGGTGCTAGGTACCCAAAACACTCCCTTCCCAGAGGTTCTTTTCTCAGCTCTTTCTCCTAGTACCTCCCAGACAGACACCTTATTCTCTACTTTTCGCCAGCTCTCTACTCCCCCATGCTTCCCAGCCTATCTCCCTCTCACCCACATCAAAGGCTAGTTCTCTGCTTCCCCTCTGCCATCTTTGGTGGCTTATAGAGAAACCAAAGGATTTCCCAGGTTGTGCTAGTGATAAAGAACCCCCCCTTCCCACCAGTGCAGGAGACAGAGAGACTTGGGTTCAATCCCTTGTTCAGGGAGATCCCCTGGAGGAGGGCATGGCAACCCACTCCAGTATTTTTGCTTAGAGAATCCTACGGACAGAGAAGCCTGGAGGGCTACAGTCCATAGGGTCAAAAAGAATTGGGCACAAATGAAGCAACTTGGCATACAGAGAAACAAAATGATGCTTAACACATGAGTTTAAATGGGTTCCCCTTCAGCAAATGTAGGAAGGGCTCCATCAGTTTTTTTGTCATAATAAAAATAGTAATAAACATCGACTAAGTTACCTTCCTGGTGTGAAGATATTTTCCTTCCATCTTAGAAAACACATCTTTTTGCTAAGACATGTCTGACCAACAATATCTGATGCAGCAAAGAGAAAAATAGATTGAGCATCAGAGTCATGAAAGTTGGAAGTTCCTATGCCCCGCCAACCTCTGGCCGTTGGTGTGGTCAACTCTTAAACTCTGCAATGTGCAGAGAAGGAGCTCCCTGAAAATCCTGCAGCCTAGTTTAAAAAGGAAACTTCCACTCAAAGCTGAGCGCTCAGAAAAAGAAAAAGCCACCTGCATTAGCATGTCTCAAGCTGTAATGTGAACACACACCACCTGGGAATCTGGATAAAATGCAGATTGTGTTCAGCAGGTCTGGGCTTCAGCCTGAGAATCTGCTGTCCTTACAAGATCCTAGGTGATGTTGTGTGGCTGCCTGTCCCCTGACCATATCAAGGATCTACAGAATTGCTCACTGTGGAGCTTGTGTGTCCAAGTCATGAGACAGCCAACCGCCACGTTGATCCCCTTTAGTCAATACAGGAAACCATCCCAAAAAAATGCTTCCCATAAGAGTCTACAAAGCTACCTTCATCTTGAACCCTTGAAGTGAGGGTTTTAAAATATGGTTATGTTTCCCTAAATTGGCACTCATGCCAACCAACTTTTTACCACTAACTACATAATTTCTATAAAACCCTGCGATTCTAGGAAAAATAAAGATTTTTGTCATTTTGCAATGATCTTGATTATGGCAGGAAGTGGGACAAAGGTTTCATACTGGGATCTGCATCCTTGCCGATGCATTGAACCCTCCTTCAAACCCAGCCAGAAAGATGGAGAAATTGAGGCCTGGGGGAAACAAATCCAAAATTGGGTCTAAGTGCCAAAATCATTTCACTGGAACACAGTTGTACTCATGGCCTCTGTTAATTGGTTCATCATTGGTTTTTCCTCTTTGATGTTCAAGACTGATTTCTCTTTGGGGGGACCCAATTAGAGTCAGACAGCAAGGAAGCTGCAAGTCACCCTCTGCAAACCTCAGCTTGCTCCTATCCAAAGTGGGTATCCAGGGCTTTCTTGGTGACTCAGTGGATAGAGAATCCACCTGCCAATACAAGAGACATGGATTCGATCCCTGGTCCGGAAGGATCCCACATGCCATGGAGAATCTAGGTCTGTGTGTCTATTAAGGTCTATTAAGCCTCTGCCCTAGAGCCTGGGAGCTGTGGCTACTGAGCCCTCATGCTGCAACCGCTGACCCCCATGAGCCCTCTGCAGCAAGAGAAGCCATCACAATGAGAAGCCCTTGCACTGCAACTAGAGAGGACCCCCTCACACACACACTTGCCACAACTAGAAAAAAAAGCCCACACAGCAACGAAGATCAGCACAGTCAAAAATCAATAAACAACTTTTTCTTAAAGAGTTGGGTATCTGTGAGGTCTACTTCATAGAGCCGATCGAAGAACCAACCTTAAGGGACTTGCCCTGCAAGGATCTCATACAAAGGGACTTAAAACTTATTCTGCTCTCTCCATTCAACCATGGAGGCAGAAGGAAGGGAAGGGCAGGAGCCCGAAATCACTGTTCCTGGTCCCAGAAATCCACTGCCCAGTCATTTCCTGCATGTGCTAACTTCCCCTCCACACTGCCCAGTAACAAGGCTCCTCGCCCGTGACAGCAGGGCAGGGAGTGGCCAGGGCTGACCTCACATTGTGACTAACTGCTGAATAAGTCTTGGGGGTGCCGGGACGAGGATTTCGACCCCCACCCCATAATTCCTTGACCTTTTCTGAGTGGGGATGTTGGGGAATTGACCACAGAAGAGGTGACTTTTGTGTATCTGGGGTATCTGAAATCACCAATTTCTTCTAAACCTGCACAGGGCATCATTTACTGGTTAATATCTCAGCTCTGGAACCCAGCTTGGAATCCTGATTCTGACTTTTCAGGAGTAGGACCTGGATCAAAGTTCTTAGCCTTTTTCTGCCTCAGTTTTCTCACCTGTAAATGTAATGTTATTGATAAGGGCACAAGAAATAACTATGCTCCACTTACTCGTCTCGTGGTAAGCACTCAATAAATAATGATGATCACTAATATTTTTATTTTGTTATCATCTTTGGCAACTCTCCTGCCTATATAGCTTAAACCTTTTCTCCATAACATCTGTCTTTTCACAGTCTGAGTTTAGAGAAACAAACACTACTAGGTTTCTTTCTTTTCTTCTTTCCCCATAATCAGAGTTCTAGAGTTTTCTGTGAACGGTTTTTTTTTTTTAATTTGACAAAAAACAAATATTAATTTTTCAGCTTTATTGAGGTATAATTGACATACAGCATTTTATACCTTTAAGGTATACAACATAATGATTGATATATGTATACCCAGCATTTTCAAATGGAAGAGTCACTGAAAACAAATTCCCTTGAGTTCTGGAACAGGTTAGTGTTGAAAAGAAACTAGTAAGGAGATCTGATTTAAAATGCTAAATCAAACAAGGAAATGGTATGTTGGAAGAACATGGCAAAAGATTCCGAGATCTCATTTGGGCTCAACGGGGGGATAAAAGATGATTAACTGGTGATATCCAATACAGCCACAGAAATGGGAAATTGACAAACAAACAAACATGCTAATCATTTGTTTTCCACCTGGTGTAGAAGACAGAGCACCTGTCTTGGAGTCAAAAGAGTGGATTGAGTCCTGACTTGGCCCCTTAATGGATGGAGAGACTTGAAAAAGATATCCGCTATTCCAGGTCCCAATTCCTCATTTTTATGAATGGGGGCTGCTCTGAATATTCTAGGAAATTAATACACATAATTTAGACATAGACTAATGGTATCAAATCTCTCTTTCTCTCTTCTTCCATCTCGATCTCTCCTTCTCTTTCTCTCCCTTCCTCTTTTTCTTTTTCCCTTTATACTTTCTGAATACTGGTGCTCCTGCCATTCTTTCATTCCTGTTTCTTCAATGACCCATCCCCCAACAATTTCCACTTGAACAGGAATATTTCAGCTCTTCCCCCAAAGCAGAAGTGTTGGCCCCCAGTTCTAAACCTATAGGATTGGAGAATCTCGTCACATGGCTGCTGGCTTGCCGTAGATTTCACAGAATAACACTGCTACAGCTTAACCTCTCAAAGTCTTCACTAGCTATTCTAAAAAACAATCCATTCCATCGCCATCACTGATTAGCTAAGCTCCTCCTCCATGTCAGCTCTTTGTTGGTCATGGAGATACAGGCATGAAAGAGATTGTCTTATGTTGATTATACAGAGTAATTAAATTACCTTAGGGGCTGAGGGCAGAATTCCTACAGGAGATCAGAGCTGAACTGGATCTTAAAATTTATTTCAGCCGAGCTGGTAGAGTTTATGAAAGGCACAGGGATTCCCAAGCATAAAAGCAAAGAACCTCAGAAGTGGGTGCATTCTAATACCATCGGCTTCCCTGGGAATAGCTCTTTCCCCCCTCACAAGACCATCCCGCCCCTCACTCCCACCTCATTTCCTAGAATACCTCTATGCCTCCATCTCATGATCCAGGCTTCCATCTTTCACCCCAGTTACTTCTCCCAGCATGAGTTACTTAGCCTGTATCTCAGCCTCTCTGTCTTAATTACCATATAATCCACTGGTCCAGCCCAGTGAATTTCAAAGAATCGCCCAAAGGGAACACCCACATGAAAACCACCTGGAGAGATTATTAAAAATGCAGTGTCTGGGGCCCCACCCATGGTTTTTCTGAGTCAGAAGAGCAGGGAGGAGAGTAAAGGAGTCTGCATTTTCACAAGCTCTCCCCACAGCTTCTCTGCACACCCAAGATGGAGAACTATGGCCCTTGCCCTCGCTAAGGTCACACGAGTTATAACAACCTGTCTTTCCTGGGAGTTTATTGAGCACCTTCTATAGGTTAAGCATTCTGTGAAAATGTTCATATATATATCATCTTTTTAAAAGTGATCATTCCCAGGACTTCCCTGGCCATACAGTGGTTAAATTAAGACTTTGCCTTCAAATGCAGAGAGTGCAGTTTCCATCCCTGATCAGGTAGCTAAGATCCCGCATGCCTCATGTTCAAAAAGCCAGAACATAAACAACAGATGTAATACTGTAACAAATCCAATAAAGACTTAAAGAACGGTCCACATTAAAAAAAAAAAAAAACTTTAAAAATAAAGTGACCATGCCATTAATTTGTACCCTGGTTTGAGCCAAGTTCAAACATCACTACTTTAATTCTCCCAACAACTGTATTGATAACTGCACTGAATAAGAATAAACTCTGCAAGGCATCTTTTCCTCCTGCACAGTTTGAAGCTGGGAAGCAACACTAGTAGGTCCTATGTGTGGACAGCTCTGTGCCTCCAAGTGTGACCGTGTGGATCCGCCCAGTCTGGACAAAGAGCAGAGGAGAAGGGAATCCACCACATAGAGTAATGTGGCCTGGGTGGGCCTCAGAGGACTTAGACATTGTCCCCTGAACTTTCAACTGGTGGATTTAAGTCTTTGATGAAATAGTCAGATAAAAGCAAAGGATGTTCTTAGCAACCCTCTGCCCATGCATGTAAGGAATAGGGTGTCTGATGTAGGGTTCTTGAGTAAGGCTGACTTGGATTCAAAACAAGCCTCTGTCACTGATTTTCTGAAAGAACTTGAATGAGTCAGGTGAAATCTGGATGATAATAACATTTACGTCCAAGGGTTTTAGGAAAATTCAAATGAGATGTTACATGCAACACATCCAACATACTCCAGGTTTTCAATATGAGGATGCTGGTGGACTTCACGGCCCCTCACTCTGACCTTCACACTCATTCTCATTTCTACCTATGCTTAGAGAATCCCCAGACCCATTTGCTCCTTTGCAGACCCCAATCGTCTGCTTTCTCTTCTCTTTGTTTCCCCCTGAAGCTCAGATCAGCTCGGCAGGGAGGTGAACCTAGACAAGAGACTCTCACTGCTAGGGCATCACCATGAACTGGGAGAAGTCCCAAGGGACTGCCTTCATGGCATTAAGTGGGCTTCAAGAGCTGGAAACAGGATGAGGCAGGATAAGGGCCCAGCTGTCACTTACAGGCTGCCTGCAGCCTGGCTTTACAGAGGCTGTGATGCTGAGCTTCACAGTGCTGACAAGAGGACTGGTTACAAGTGAGTAAGCTGGGCTGGATTTCAGCTGTTTCCGGCAGGGATAGGGGAGCCTGGCTGAGCTGGGAGTGGAGCTGAGTGTTGTGCCAGGAAAACAGAAAGCTCCTGGCATTTGCACAGAAGGCACACTCCTTCCTCCCTAAGCCCCAACATACACACCAACACAGGTCATAGGATGGTCCTTATCCTGATGGCAGGCACCCTGTCCACCTCATCTACCATTCTAGCCAGCTCAAAGATGAGCTGTTGAATGAATCAATGGCCAGAAGGACTCTCAGCCTTGGTTGCAGAAGGATCCTTCCAATTCTGAAATTTCAGACAGGAGTGACCTTCTCACACCTTATTGAGGGCAACAAAATAAGGTTGATGCTTCCTATGGCCAAGAACACTGCTAGGAAACTTACACTCTCTCCCACTAAATCTCCTCTTCACAGGTCTACTAGGTGTACATCCCAAGCTTCATTTTATTCGAAGGAGCCTGACGTACTTCAGAGAAGTTAAGTGATTTACCCAACATGACACAGAAAGAAAAGACAGAACTGGGTTATGAATCTCTGAGGCTCTCCATCCAAGGCAAGTGCTCTTTTCTACCACATCACCTCAAGGCACTGGAGACCCCTCTGCACATCTTAGCAGTCAAGAGGATTTACCTTGCCCTTCCTTCTATTTATACCTTACAGAGAACTAAAGGGGTTTCTGCTGGTCTTTGTTTCACTGGACCATTTTCACCTCATTACACCCTAGACCAGCTCTATCCAATATAATTATAATGAGAGATATACAAATTTTAAATTGTTAGTGGTCACATTAAAAAAAAAGCCAACAGAAACAAGTGACAATGTAATATTACTCAGCCATAAATAGGATCAAATTTGAGACAGTTGGAATGAGGTGGATGAACCCAGAGGCTATTATATAGCGTGAAGTAACTCAGAAAGAGAAAAACAAATATCATGTGTTCATGCATATACATGGAATCTAGAGAAATGGCCCTGATTAAACTATTGCAGAGCAGGAATCATGATGCCGATGTAGAGAACACACCTGCAGACACAGTGGGGGAGGGAGGAGGGGATGAACTGAGAGTAGCATTGACAGATACGCACTACCACGCGTAAGATAGATGGCTAGTGGGAATCTGCTGTATAGCACAGGGAACTCGGCTCGGTGCTCTGTGTTAACTAGAGGGGTGGGGCGGGGCAGGTGGTGGGAGGGAGGCTCAGGAGGGAGGGGATATACGTATACCTATAGCTGAGTCCTGTTGTACAGCAGAAGCTAACACAATATGGTAAAGCAATTATCCTCCAGCTGAAAATTAAACAATGTGAAATCTATTCTAATAATGTATTTGACTTAATCTAATACATCCAAAATATTGTCACTTCAACATGTAACCATTGTGGAAAATCATCAGTAGGACCATGAAAATTATTAATATCAAACTAAGTTTTGGATAGTCAGTGTGTGCTTTACCCTCCAGCACATCTCAAGCTGGATGAGTTAGTTTCCAAGTGAAGTCCTGTGGGACAGAGAATCCCTGCATAGATAAGACCCAGCCTCCAGATGCTCAGTGTTAAAGATGGAATGAAAAATAGCAAGGAGCCATGCTCTGTCACTGGAGTCCTGGCCTCATGGGCCCCTGCTACAGTCAGCCCTGGGTGACCCCCAACAGCAGGCTGCCTCCTATTCAGATTTCCAGGGAGGCTCAGAGAGCCCCTCCAAGATGGTAGGTTGCAGGGCTACCCATTTCCCCACAGAAGTCTCAAATCAACCCTTGCATGCATGCTAAACTGCTTCAGTCCTGTCTGACTCTTTGTGACCCCATGGTTCCCATGGACCCACCAGCCTCCTCTCTCCAGAATTCTCCAGCCAAGAATACTGGAATGGGTTGCCATTCCCTTCTTCAGCGGATGTTCTCAACCCAGGGATCAAACTCGTGTCTCTTACATCTCCTGCATTGGCAGGTGGGTTCTTTACCACTAGCACCACCTGGGAAGCCCTCAGATTAACCCAGGAGATCTTTGAATCCCAGCTGAGGTCCTCCCCTGGGAGCACATGGTTTGTCCCTGTGTGTTGACCCTGCCTTTCCTTCTTTGGGTCTGGTCAGCCAGAAATGCCTGAGAATGTAGCTCCCCAGGCTGCCAAGTGGCCCAGAGGAGCAGGAGGGCTGTGAGCCTGTGACCGTGGGTCAGAGACCACAGTGCAAGGACTCCTTCCTCCCCACTGCATGTCAGCCCTGCCTCCATATTGGAAGCTCTTTCTCATCCCTATCTCAGGCCTGGCTGGGCTCCCCCCACACCCAGTTTTTCAAAGACTGATCGATCGATTGATTTGGCTGTGGTGGGTCTTCGTTGCTGTACAAAGGCTTTCTCTAGTTGTGGTGAGCGGGGGCTCCGCTTCCTTGCAGTGCACGAGGTTCTCATTGCAGTGGCTTCTCTTTTGCAGACCACTGGCTCTAGCTGCAGAGTCTCCAGAATTTGGAGCACTCAGGCTTAGTTGCTCCATAGCATATGGGATCTTTCCCAACCAGGGGTCAAACCGGTGTCCCTTACATTGCAAGGTGGATTCTTAACCACTGGGCCACCGGTAAAGCCCTGGGCTCCCACGTTGGAAAGTCTTCAGCTCACAATGTGGAAAGCTGCCAAGCTGGGCCAGAGAGCTTGGAACCACCTGGTCCCTTTGCTAGAGACAGAAAGTACCTGAGGTCCATTTGCTGAAATACCATCCGCTCCCAACAGGCACCTGGTACCTGACAGGTTCATCACAACTTTGGATTATGTTTGTTGCGCACTCACTACAGCCTAGGGACTGAGCAAAGCCCTTGACATGGATTATATCACTCAATTTGTTCTCCACATGGCCACCTGAACCAGCTTCTTTGGACTCACAAAACTGATCGTACAACCCCCTTACTTAAAATTGCTTCCATGAATTCCCAGTGCTGCGAGCAAAGACCCAAATGCTCAGCGTGGTCTCTGAGCCCATCTGGCCCTCTTTCCTCCTCCTCTCTGCCCTCCCACAAGCATCTTGCTGGCTGACAGGGCACTCAGCTGGGCTGGGTGTTTGCTTTGAGATAGTGGCAGGAGTTCGTGGGCTGTCTCTGTTATTGACTGTCTGTCCTCACCTCCTTGGTTGTCATCCAGGGTGCATCACACAAAGTGTCCAATTATTATTCACTGTGACTTCACACACAGCGTACCAGCACAGACACACGCCTGCAAGACTGCTCTTTCCTCTCTTAAGCTTCTTCAACGGTACTCAGATGCTCACTTGCCAGAAATTCCCATGGATTCTCCCAATTAGTCTAGTTCCCAAGGCAGCATCACCAGCTTACTGGGCGACAGAGCCCACACCTCTGAATTTAAACAATGTCTGATGCCCAAGACCCAGCTGCAACTCACTCTGGAGGAAATGCAGTGATGCCTCCTGTCACCTGTGCAGCAAAAGCATTCCCTCCCCCAGCCTCACCTCGCCTCCTCCAGCCTCCTGAGACAGACAAGACAATCCCTAGTCAATTATGATGTCCATTTCACAGATGAGGAAATTGAAGCTCAGAGATGTGAGGCAACTTGTTCAACATCCTACAGTCAAGAAGCAACAGAATTGTGTTTTCCACATACGTTCAAACTTGTGCTCACCTTTGAAGGGAAGGTGAGAGGTTACTGGAGGGGCAAGCCTGCACCCCTGAGCCCCACCCTCCTACAGAGCTACAGGGGAGGGGACTTCAGGGTCCAGAGTCAGAGGGCTTGGCTCCCAATCTTTGCTAAACATGAAAGAGCAGACTCAGTCTTTTCTCTCAGCAACTCCACACAGCTTGCTAGGGTTCTCACCTCTTCCTTTTAATCCTAAATTTTGAGTTCAGTGTCCTCACTTTCCCACCAAAGACCTGCCAGGCTACACTGGGGTCAGAATGCTCAATCCCCTGAAAAGGAAAGTAATTTCCAGCATTGGTCCCTCAGAGGCCCCTGGGGGCACTCCATCTTCTAGACATTTCTGGTCCAACTCTCTCAACGCCTTTGCCCCGTGCCCCAGTCCAGACCGCAGCATCTCTCACCTGGGCTAGGGGCCCGGCCCTCCCTGGCCTCCCTGACTCCAACCTCGCTACTTCCAGGGACTCTGGGTCCTGCCACAGAACTAGGACCACGTGCATGGTCAAAGACAATGCCGCACTGCGTAGGGATAGAAATCCCCCATAGGGTCTGGACTCACAGGGGCTGGAATTGGGCCTCTGATTCTCCATTGAGCAGATTACTTTCTGGGGCTGATTTCTTTGTCCATTCATTGAAAATCACTCTATTTTTTCTAACTAGAATGGTTATGAGAATTAAATGGGTTGAAAAATAGAATAAACTCAGGTACTGCGTATGCACTATTTTTTTACCTCCCTTTCTCAAGCCTCAGGGGCTGCTGCTATAAGCCCATCACTACAGAAATTGCTCCTGGCCATTGTGTCTCACATTTCCTTTCCTCTCCAGCTCACGTCTCAAAGCTGAAAGCCTCATGACTGAATCTACCCTCACCACCCAGCCCCTAATGATTCCTAACGCACATGTGATCATCTGTCTGGGGTTTCTTATCTGTCCAGGGTTCCCCCATCCCCTGTTTCTCAGATTATACCACTCACATCCACTAACGCCGGGGCCCATTGTCTAGAATACTCCCTCGCCTAGGATCCTGACACCGCAGACCAGACTGCTCTACCCAGGGAGGGTGGGGATTCCCAAGCTCTTGCCCTATATTCACCCTCCATCATCTGTAGCCTTGTTTTTCCATGTCTTCCTCTGATCACGGGCATGACATCACCCAAGAGCTAGGGGGAAATGTAGATTCCTGGACCCCACCAGGATGTTACATTTTTAGCAAACTGACCAAATGATCTGCAGGTCTACAAAGTCTGAGAGCCGCTAACCCATCAGCCTTTGTCACGTGATGCAGCATGAGTGAGTCTGACCTCCACCCTCATCTTCCCCACATGCCTGTGAAATGCTGCTTGAGCCCCCTGCCCAGGAGCCCCCTCCTCCTCTCTCCTCTGGGGAAATCTTTGTCCTTCCTCCCACAACAGCTCCCTTGCCACTCCTTTTAGGGAGCCTCCTTGGCTCCAGAAAGCTGAGCCCCTCATGCCTTTCTCTGTGTATTTCACAGCAATTTGCTTGTCATTGTATGGTATGGACCACCTTCATTCCTGGACCTGGGGATTTGGAGTCACCCAGGCAGGGTCTTACACTTCAGATCAGATGAGAGGGTGGGAGGAGAGTCAGATAATGGTCTGAAAAGAAGGTGAGCCTGTTTGAGCAGCCAATGTGCATATTTGTGTTCATGGATGGCTTTGCACTTTCCTTCTAAATGAGGTGAGTATCATCATTCAGCTCTGACAGGTGAGGAGATGGAGCTTGCAAAAGTTTAATTGATGACTGTGATGCTGATACATGGCAGAACTGGGTCTCAAGTTCAGTTCCACTTATCTGCAGAGAAACTGTGATGACATTGACTGAGGGCTGGAGACAGTGGTCATCAAATGGCTGATGATAAGCCCAAGACTTCAATTCATCTGCTGTGCATGTAGGGCCCCTGAGGACCCCCTCTTTGCCCACAGCATATCTGTGACTCTCAGCCAGGCCTTTGACCCAGGGTGACCCTGGTCTGGATACCAGTGTCACCATCAGAAGTGTGGGACTTATTCACCACTTAGATTTACAGATTTGCTTTATACTCCCACAGAAATGCAGCCCAAAATGAATACATCCATCAAAAATCCATGTGATTTCCCTCCTTACAATGAGGAAGGAAGAGTTGACCAGAGAGATGGAGGGCAGAGGGGGAGGAGAAATTAATTTGATGTTGGGTTTCAATTATTGAGTTGCTAATCTAATCAGTGACAGTTTGCCCTGTTAGATGTGCAGCTTTCCAAAAATTAGAAATATCCTCTTTTTCCAAAAGGCTGTTGGAGAGGAGATAATTACCCCAATACAATCTGTGCTTATTCTCATAGTTGTCTTAAAAAACAGACACACACACACACACACACACAACATTTCCTACATGTGTTCAGTGAAGCTGAAAATGCTATTTTGATAATGGCCCACAGAACGTTTAACAGGCCTGGATGACAATGTGAGACTTTCTTAAGGAAAGAGAAGGCAATGAAAAGCTATTATAGGAGTCATTAATGGGAACGGGAGGTCTGCCGGAGACATTGCTGCAATTCTTAGCTTTGCTGTTTTCTTAATAAGGCTCTTTGGAGATCAGCTCTGAAGTGTGATCTTGCCAAAACCCAGAGCCCTTGGCCCTGTCCTTATTCAACTTGACATTCCAAGCCTGAACCCTCCTTCCTGAACCTTGCTCCACTGCCATTTCTTAAAGACTGACTAAGTACCTATCACAGGCCTATTTTCCTCTATGTAATGGCATTAAGTTAAAAATCATCTTTGTCTCTGCACTTCTCAGCCCCGAGGAAGACAGATAAGAAAAAAGAAGAGCAAGCACGTGTGATGGGTTCTCTGGGAGGGCATGAAGTACTCTGTGGAAGCCACTCAAGTTTCTGATCTCAGGAGATGAATAGGACTTTCCCATGTGAGAAACGAGCCTCATTATCTGGCTTCAGTCCTATACCCATCCCTGGACCCACTCCTGAGACCAAAAGTATGAAAAACACTGATTGGCCACATGATGATAAGCCCATCCTTGAAAATAACAGTGAAGTCAAACCCCTGTGAGACTGAATATAGGGGAAAGGTGGTTCCCCAAGGAATGTTGTGATCCTGTTACCAGAATCAGGGGGCATAGAGGCTGGACAGGCTAAAATAACTGCTGTCCACTAAGCAGGCAGCCACGTACTACCCCCACCAGAAGTCATGCCAACTGCATGTTCTGGAGATATAGGAATCTACCACTCCTAGAACGTGACCCCAAAGGGAGTTACTCTTAGGCAAGCCAGCTTCAAGTACACTCAGGGTCCTAAACCAAAGGTCCTGATACTCCCTGGGATCAAGGGATGCTTGCTTGTCTGAAGTTCTTGGATTTGGTTGCTCTCCCAGAACAAGAAGAGGAGAAAATTACCTTGCCATCCTCTCTGATTTCCTAGAGGAGGAGATGGAAGAAGAAGGAGGAGACTGAATTGACTCTCTCAAGAAACCTTCCAGCTACATGAATGGTAACAATTCAGTGAGGAAATATTGTTCTGGAGAAGCATGTAAATCCTAAGAAGTTTTAAGAAAGGAGAAAAGCATTTTGCTACAAAGTGAGTGAGAAGTCAAATAAACTTACAGAAGAGATGTCATATTAGAAATCCAGATATAAGCCTTACAGAAATGAATCACAACAAATGGACTCAGGTCAGAAGAACCGATGAGCACTTGTTGACCCTTGCAAGTGTTCAAAAACTCTCACACACTCAACTTTTCTTCAAGTTCTTAAAAAGCGTAAGAAGTGAGCAAGTTTCCTATTTGAGAAAACTCATCCCAAGAAATAAAGTGAATTCCCAGTTATGAGGGAGGGTAATGGAAAGCACAGCCATGGGGATCCATGGATGTCTATTGAATTTAAAAGATTATGAAGAGGCGGAAACAATTGCATATCCACCGGGGGATGTCAGAATTCATCAGAGGAAGATAACTAACTCTGTGTGAGAAAAGACTGGGTAAGCTTTTTTGTAGAATGAGACAACTCATCTAGGTGCAAAGGCAAGGAGTGGGGATGCGTTTATTCTGGTCACAAAAGGTTCAGTGAGGAGGGACTGGAGAAGAAAGTAAGTGTGTGGAAGGAGGAAGGCAGAAGAGGCAGCCTAGTGGATCCACAGTTAATCGAGCTTCATGATGGATACCAGTCATTTGAGAATGGAGATGCTCTTATCCTTTTAAATTGGAGGAAATCCTTCCTCCATTCAGAGTCTGACCAAAGTACATGGCTGAGTTTGCATTGTGGTTGTTTTGGTTTGTGTCTCACTTGATTTTGTTTGGGGAAAAGGCTTGAAGAACCTTTGTCTGACATGGAAATCAGTATGGTTCAGAGCAAAGATTGCATACAAAAAGCAGGAGGTCATGAGTCAGGAAGTTGGAAGTGACTCAGGGAGATCTTGAGGAGGACCACAGAGGTGGGGGTTTGAGGCTGTGTTGTCCCAATCCCAAGGGACTGGCTGACACCTGGGTTACAGATATCAAAACTAAAGAAATAAGTTAATTACTGCTTGCTCAAGATCCTTTTCATTGAATTATAAAGTATCTTTTGATATATCTGGGTACTTTTATCATGTTTTTCCTAGATACTGCACTTCTTAATGCCTTTGACTTTCATGCATATAGCCAGGTTTTCCAAATACGTCCTTCATTCACAGAGACAATTCTTTCTGTCTTATGTTATTCTACATTTCATATCAGTGGGCTTTCTACAGAAGCATTTGCCCCAAAATTTACGGTAGCACCTCTGACCTTTTATGAGGTGTTCTTAGCCCTGCAGAACTGGAGAAGATCAAAAATATAGAGGAGCCACCGTGGAGTCTGAGAGGAAGATTTCAAGGAAAGCTGGAGAGAAAGCAAGGGTTTTGTTTGTTTGTTTTTAAATTGGAATATAATTGCTTTACAATGTTGTGTTAGTTTCTGCTGTACAATCAAGTAGTCAGCTATATGTGTACGTGTATCCCCTTCCTCTTGGACCTCCCTCCCTTCCCCCCACCCTCTTCCAACCCTGTAGGTCATCACAGAGCACCGAGCTTAGCTCCCTGTACTATGCCCCAGATTCTCACTAGCTGTCTATTTCGCACATGGTAGTGTACATATGTCCATCCTAGTCTCCCAGTTCATTACACCACCCCTTCCCTTCTGTGTCTACATGTTCATTCTCTACAGAGAAAGCAAGGCTCTGACCTCATCCGTAGGGATGTGTCAGTCCAGCCCTTGAACCCCACCAGGACAGGAATCCTGTCTGTCTTATCTCATCCTGCATCCTCAGAATCTGGGAAAAGGCAAAGACACTCAAAAAATACTTCTCAAACGAATCAATGAACTCCACGGAGCTCTATGAATTCAGGTATTCTGACTTCATAGAGATGAAGAAACGGAGGTAAAGTGGATTTCTTCAAGTCTCAGAATCTCATGGCAAGGAGAAGGATTCTAGTGGGTTTGGCTGCAAAGCCTGCATCATTTTCAGCCTCACACATGGCTCTTTCTTCCTATTTAAAGAGCAGTGAATCCTCTTGCCTTGGCCCCCCACTTGCTCTTTGCAATTATCTAATCCTCAGCCCTTTGCAACACTTAAAGCCGCAGTTCTCCACCATTAGAAAGCATTAGAATCACACAGAGAGCTGGACAAATGTGCAGGTTTCTGGGCTGCACTCCCAGAAATATTGATCCTGTCAGCCTCAGTGAGAGCTGGGCATCTGTAGGTTTATCCTGGGTCCATTACATGACAGATCCCTTTATGGGAAAACAACTTGGGTGGTACAGCCAGATGCTTGCAGAGCCCCTTTTCCCATCTCTGTGTCTGTCCTTTGGCACCTGTGGACATTTTTTTTTCCCAGGAGACCATTCTTGTGCCACTTAAGCCCACTTTGTCCAATTGCACCAAAAGCTGGAAGTGCCTGGGAAAGCATGTACCCCTGAGAAATTTTAACTAATGACAGTGGCATGAAGTTACCTGAAAACTCAATTCCCTTACTTCAAATAAGGATACCTCTGAGGTTTAACCAAGACTCTAGTATTATTACAGCTTCCCGGTGGCTCAGGGGTAAAGAATCTGCCTACCAATGCAGGAGACACAGGTTCGATCCTTGGGTTGGGAAGATTCCCTGAAGAAGGGAATGGTAACCACTCCAGTATTCTTGCCTGGGAAATCCCATGGACAGGAGTAGCCTGCCAGTCTCCTCTGTCCGTGGGGTCACAAAAGAGTCAGGAATGACTTTGTGACTAAACATCAGCAACCAATATTATAGCTGGATCAAACTGAAGTCAACCTTCTAGGACTTGGCCTGAGATGACACTCTTGTTTGACCCCCTGTCTGCTCAGGTATGATTTTCCCCTCTCTTCCCAGCTTCCCTTTGTAAATCACCTGCAAATGAATCCTCATCTCAGAGTCTGCTTCTGGGCATCTGACCTAACATACATTTCCTGGCTTCAGTCCTTTGTTACTTATGATCTGCCTATGCACCTTCCAAGCGCCTGGTCTTTCAGAAAGTTACCTAGAGAGCATGATCAGCATAAGAATCGGGGCTAATTAGCCCAACATCTGTCTATTAGTTCCTGGACTGTAACCCACCAGGCTCCTCTATCCATGGAATTCTCCAGGCAAGAATACTGGAGTGGGTTGCCATTCCCTTCTCCAGGAGATCTTCCCAACCCAGGGATTCAACCCAGGTATCCTGCATTGCAGGCAGATCCTTTTACCATCTGAGCCACCAAAGAGTATAAATTATTCAACCCCAAATCAGTGCAACTTGAAGCTTAAAAGTGGATTCTCCATCACTCCCTAGAACCATACAGATTTTGAGTTAAAAGTCTTTGACACAGAAGAGGGAAGCTGGAGGAGGGTGGAAGGAGTCTTGCCTCTGTTCTAGGAAGACAGAAATCCTATTCCCCACCCTCAAGGCTGACCCAGAGTTGGGTCTGAGCTGATGCAGTCCCATCCCTTTCCTTCTGGGAAGGCTCCCCTTCTGTCTGGCAAACCTGAAATCAGACCCATGTGCGAAGACTCCACCGGGCTTAGCCCCTATTTCTCTCCAGTCCCCTGTAGAAGTGCACACGACATCCTCATCAAGACCCAGAAGTTTATTTTGAATGCTTTCAAAAAAAAATAGAGAGAAGAAAATAAAATCTATTTCTTCATAAGGAACTGCGTGACTGAGTGACACATCTCTGTGTTGTGAAATCAGAGCTGCTGTCATTAAAGACTAGAAGACAAAAAGGGAAGAGAGGGACAAGGTGGCCTGAAGAGGAAGCACTCGCTATGTATTTGCATTTCTATGGAAACGGCCTTGGGCAGACGTGGCTTTGGTCCTCTGTGGTCAGAGGGACATGAGGTCAGGTGCTTAGCAGCTGGTCAGAGGCTGCTGCAGCAGCAATTTGCAGGGAATGGGGTGGCACAAGAGAACAGACTCCAAAGGCCCCTAAACCGGCCATCAACAGGAACCAGGAACTCGTGGGTTTCTCTCTCTCAATGTCCAGCAAGTCTTATGACTCTCTTGTCATGTGCACTTGCAAATAGGCCCCCCTCTCCATTTCCCCCTCCCCCTAAAAGGACTGTGCCATGGAACAGGGGGTGCAGACATCAGACAGAGAAAAATAGAATGGACCACTGCAGGACCAGGTGCTGGAAGAGAAAGAGGAAAGCATTCCCTCTGTGCTCGGTGGACCAGGTAGAGTTGATTCCAGTTAAGCAAGGATGGTTGCATCTTAGTAGTATCAGTCATACAGATTAGCAAATTAAAGAAGAAGACACCATAGCATCACTTTGAGAACTGATGAAAAACAAAAGTTAATAAGGGTTAATTCCTGATTAGGAGAAAAACAACAAATAGAACTTATTATAGTAAAATAGGGGGGACTTTAGAATATGACAATGCTACTAGAATTTTACAGGTGAATCATACCTAATGATAAAATATCAGAATCATCCCCACTGATGAAAACCAGAAGCAGCAGCTGACACCACTAGACTTTAGCACTGTTCCAGAAGGTGGTGGAGCGGGGGGCAGGGCGGGGGGGGCAGGAAGGGGGGAGATGGGGAGGAAGTTTGACTTGGATAATGAATAGGCAAAAGTATCATTGTTTGCAGATAAAGTTATCTATATGGTAAATACAAAAGGCAACTAAAAAATTTATAAGATATTTAAGAAAATTAGAAAGATATGTGGCATAATATACTGTGGTTCTTTGTAGCATGATGTACATTATTTAATCTTCACTACAAATTAGCAATTGAGTATAACCTTCTGTTCTTACAGATGACACAATTCGACCTCAGAGACGTTTCGTGTCTTAGTCAAGGTCACACAGTTTCTAACCACTGGAATACGAACTCATAATTGACTTCCTCTCAACTCACATTCTTCATGTACTAGTCCAAACTGATTTGATTATTAACATGAATTTTACTATATTAACAATATTAATTTTTAAGTGGTCCATTAGTGAGTACTTTTTAGGTGTCATGACTGTATTCTGAATAGATGAACTCCATCTCCCCAAAGACAGGCAAAGATTCCTCAGTTTTTTCATGGTTAGCATACATTTCTTTGATACGCAAGAGAGTAATACTATCAAATTGCTTACTTTCCCTAAATAGTATTTGTCACTAATCCATGGACACTTCCATATACAGGGAAGTATATTATTTGGAACTAGACTAGGTCAAAAAAAAAAATGAAAGCACTAAATTTATAGATGTTTCACCTGAGTGCCCTAGAAAATTTTAAGACAAATATCAGTTATATAATTCAAATAAAGGAACTTGATTAACAAATACAAACTATTGTATGTAAAATAGGTAAGTAACAAGGATTTACTGTAGAGCACAACAAACTATATTCAATATCTTGTAATAATCTGTAATGGAAAGAAAATGTAAAGCAATGTGTATATATTAATATAACAGAATCAGTTGGCTGTACCTGAAATTAACACAATATTGTAAATCAACTACACTTCACTAAAAAAAAGTAAATTTTTAAAAGGAGGCTGAGAAAGATAGAAAAGTTTGCCCACCATCTCATAGTCTGAGATGAGACTCAAACCCAGTTCTGTCTGCCACCTCCTGCCTCTCTCCCATGAATTAGATGTCACTTTCTAGTCACTTATGTCAATTCTTTCTTCTTAATATTTTATTTATTTGGCTGCACTGGGTCTTAGTTACGGCATGCAAGCTCTTAGTTGTGGCATGTGGGAATCTAGTTCCCTGACCAGGGATCAAACCCCAACCCCCTGCTTTGGGAGCTCAGAGTCTTAGCTACTGAACCACCAGGGAAGTCCCACTGAAGTGAATTCTCATAGGGAGCATACTCCGCTAGACTCCAGGGGTCCATCTGTTCCTAGAGAAAAACTGGGCATTTGGCCCAGAGAAGATGGGAGATCCTTTCCCTATTCAGACATAACTACTCAAAACCACACCATTAGGGCCTGTGGCCATGTATGGACCACTCACTATGCATCAGGTGAGTGAACACCTACACAGCTTCATTTTATGATCACAGCAACCTTGATAGGAAATATTGTTACTGTCCCCATTTTACAGATGAGAAAGCTGAGACTAAAAGAGAAGAGGTACCTTCCTCAAGGTCACACATTTAGTAAGCTAAGATTCACATCCAAAGTTTCTTCGCGTCTGAAATCAAAACAACTGATCTACACAGCCCATCACCGTCCTAAGTATAGGGCAAATTTTCTCTAAATTAACTTCCATCCCCTGTTCTTAATCCCTGCATCACACAGATTCTGAAAGCCTACACCCAGAGGTCTGGGAAAAACCCAGAGAACTGAAGTTTCACAAATCTACCAGGCGATTGCTATGTTCATTAACCATGAGACCCTCAAATCTGGAGAGTTCTGTTCTTAAGCCAGGATTTAGTGAGGAAGACTGACCATCAGACCAAGAGTGAATCAAGTCCACTCTGTTTCCTCTGGGTTTTTAATAGTTTTTTTTGAGTTCCCTGTTCATGAATGACCAGAACGTGTAATTTGGGGACAAGAAAGAGAACAAAATATCTACTCTGGAATGACTACTTCTTGGAAGGTGTCAGGAACTAGGTCCACAAGCTGTGCCCTGCCTGGGCACACGGCAGGTTACTTTACCTGCTGGGATGGCCCGTTAGAGACCTGAGCAAATAAGCTGACCAGGAGAGGTTAGGAAAGAGAGAGAGAGGGAGGAAAAAGTTTTCCTAGGGCTTGGGTGACCTGCCCGCCTGTATCAAATCTGCCCAGTCTATTTGGCAAGACCTGCTGACAAACAACCCTCCATGCTCTCTCCTGCTGAAGAATTCCTGATATGAACGATGGCACGTCCACATCCTTCCTATAATCCACCTCCTGTGTGAAGCAGAAACTTCTCCTGGAAGGAAAGCCTGCCTGGCCATCTCAGCTGCCAGGTTGGCATTAGGATAGTGGAATCTTGTAAGCTGCAACCCTCCCGGAGAGATGTCACCATGTCATGCCTTGCACTGGGTCTGCTGTTTCCAGCCAAACAACCCAGGTGTGTGGTTCACTGCCTCCCATGGCATGTCCGGGAGAAGGAAGCAAAGTGTCCCTACCCGCTGCCGGAGTCCCCTGCTTGACTCTCCTCTCTTCCCTGGGGAATTTCAGATCACTTAACTTAGTCCTTTACTTTCAAGAAGGCCATGAATCTGCTGTGGAAGGGGAAAGTTAAGGAAAATAGGATGCACATTGGTGCAGAGAACTGTTTTTTTGGAGGCCTGTCCATTAAAACCTTGTGAGCATGTAGTATGTCTACACTGGCTATAGTTGTTGACTATTTCCAGCTGTTGATGATTTCCAGCCCTGCAAAACTGATCTATCTAGAGCTGGAGAGGAAGGCAAAGCCCACCTCTAAAAGCTCTAAACTTTCTCAATGCATCCCCAACCTCTCAAATAAAATGCATGCTGGATACATACATAAGGTTATCTTTCTAATAAGAAGATGAAACCGACAACTCAACATAACAGTTACTACCTCTCCAAAAAGATTTCACACTCAGACAATCAAGGTTGATGATGAATATCAGAGTGAGGTGGAGCTCAGATAGAGAGTCTATGTCTCCCGTGAGAGTGTGTCTCATTTATTCATTCATTCATGAAGTCACTGAGACAACTGATATTCATTAAATGACCATAGATGAGCAAGACTGATGCTCATTCCCCACAATGAGAGTTTGATAGGTGATGCAGGATTGCTGTTGGATCCATGGAGACAAGATCTCATCTAGTCTGGATGTGGAAGCCAGGGTGGCTTCCCTAAGGGTCTAACACCTAAGCTGAGATCTGAAAGATGAGTGAGAGCAGGCACAAAGGCCAGGGGGCAGGTAGACCAGACCTGAGGAGCTAGATGAAGTTTAGGAGGCTCCAGGGTAGTGTTGTGAGAAGTCTCGTTCAATCTGCAAAAGAGATTTTACATCACATGGAGTCCAGTGGGGAGTCACTGAGATGTTTTAAAAGGGGAATGGGATGATTAGCATGTGTGCCTGGAAAGCTAACCAGGCAGCAGGGTGCAGACCTGGTAGGAACAGTGACCCAGGCATCAGGAACCTAGTGTGAAGTCTTTGCAATGACCTGAGACAAGGATAACACAGCTAGGTGATGTCAATGGAACAGAGAGAACTGGATGAATTTTAACTTATTTTGGAGATACAGTATTTTTTAAAATCTGGACATAAACACTCATTTCCATTTTAGATGGTGTGGTAGACTGAATAATGGTTCCTCAATGATGTTCACATTCTAATCCCTGGAACCTGTGAATATGTGACTTTATATAGAGACTTTGAAGAGGCAGTCTAGGATGCTGAGGTGGGGAGATGATGCTAAATGATCCAGTTTGGCCCAATCGACTCACAAACATCTTTATAAAGGACAAAGGGAAGCCAGAGAATCAGAGTCAAAGAAAGAGCGATTTGAATGTGCTTTGCTGCTGGCTTTGAAAATGGAGGAAGGGACCAGAAGCCAAGGAACACAGGTGATTTCTAGAAGCTGGAAAAGGCAAGGAAATGGATTCTCCTCTGGAGGTTTCTGAAGAAATGCATCCCCACCAAGTCACCTGGGGCTCCTGATGTCCAGAACAATAAAATACTAAACGATGCTTTGTCACTGTTTATCATAATTTGTTACAGCACAATAGGCAATATACAGAATAAGTAAGCCTTTGCCTATAATAGGTATTTAGTAATTATATGTTAATGAATAAACAAGGCTCAGAAAGGTACATGAGTTCATGCTAAATCGCTTCAGTCCTATAGATCTATTTCCGAGCACATGAACGGCAGACTGCCAGGCACATCTGTCCGTGGGATTCTCCAGGAAAGAATATAGGAGCAGATTGCCATGACCTCCCCCAGGAGGCCTTCCAGCCCAGAGACTTCAAAGTAACAAGGCTTGTAAGTCTTTAAACTCACACTTAAAGTTTGAAATGGTCCTTAACTGATAAGGCTTCCCTAGTGGCTCAGATGGAGAAGAATCCGCCTGCAATGCAGGAGAGCTGGGTTCAATCCCTGGGTCGGTAAGATACCCTGGAGATGGGAATGGCAACCCACTCCAGTATTCCTGCTTGGAGAACTCCGTAGACAGAGGAGCCTGGTGAACTATAGTTCATGGGGTTGCAGAGATTCGGACACGATTGAGTAACTTGCATACACTTAACTGTTAAGGGTAGTTGGCTCAAGGTGTAAGATGTGGGGACAGGAGAAGGGAGACTGATTTTCACTGTATAACTCAACATACTGTCTGAATACACCATGTGCACATGCTAAAGACACACACACACACACACACACACATATATATATATATATATATTTTAAAGTTAATGATCCTTGTCTTCAAGTCTGAGGGATAAGACAGGTATATAGATCAAAATGGATGAAAATGCTATCAGTATCCCACTGTCCCCTCCTGAGGGTGGATATCACAGCAGCTCGATACTTGTTGGATGTGCCCCATTAACTAAAAAATCTGAATTCAGGTCCCCACTCACTCAAGCTACTCTCTGCCCACCCTCTTCCCCACCAAATGTTTCACCTCCAAGACTAGTCTACACGTATATCACCCTCTCCCTTCTTCATCCCACAAAATTTTCCATATACGCTACCTCAGACAAAATACTCAGCTGTTCATTCTGAGAGGGATATGATATCACATCATAGGTAGGACATGTCTTTCGGAGACAAGAAGTTCTAGGTTTGAATCTCACCCCTGACTCACAATAGGAAGACCGAGAAAAAAGCATTTAAACTCACTGAGCCTCAGTTTTCCCATCTTTGAAATAGGCAGCATGATATATTATGGAAATGTGTTGGTTTCTTTGCTTCAATAAAGATTTCAATCAAGCAAAGATTTCAATTCAATCAATCAAGATTTCAATATGATTTCATATTCAATCAAGTAAATATGTCAAGCATTTGGTTTAATATCCGATACTAAGTAAATATTAGTTCAATTTCCTCCTGTGTCTTATGTTTCTTTTCCTTTCCACGGGAACCCAAGCTCTCACCTGAGGTCTTATCCTCTTCAAACTTTCTCTGGTATACGACAATCTTGATTTCTTTATTACCTTCTCATTTTTCTCTCTCTCATTCTATCTTTTGCATTTTAATTTTCTTGATTCTACAATTTGATATATATCCAGCAAGACACAACCACTGTTCTAAACCCAGTGTTGTCTATGGCCTGAACCAGTTTGCACCACAATCCCTCTCTGCAAGGGCTCAAACCAGAGCTCTTCATCTACTTCACCCCAGAACAGAGTTACCTGATAGCTTGAATTAATATAGCCCCATCTACTCCCGATGACTTCCCTATCCCACCCCCCATATTATTTCCAAGGATCTATCTTACTTGTCCACTTACTTTCTCTTCCCACTAGAAAGCAAGTTTCATGTCCTTGTCTGTCTCCTTCCCCCTTTAAAACAGAGTCTGACAATTGTGGTTGCTCTTGGTCTTTAGTCACTAAGCCATGGCCTATTCTTTAGCAACCCCATGGGCTATACCCACCAGGCTCCTCTGTCCACAGAATTTCCCAGGCAAAAATACTAGTGTGGTTTGTCATTTCCTACTCCAGGGGATCTTCCTGTCCCAGGGATTGAACCTGCATCTCCTGCATTGGCAGGCAGATTCTTTACCATTGAGCCACCAGGGAAGCCCAGTCTGATTCTGACATATAGCAGAAGCCTAATAAATACGTTTGGTTTATGGGATGAATGAATGAATGTACACCTCACTGGGACATGCCAGATGCAGGAAAAGCCTCCTGTGGAGTTCAATGATATAAGAATGGTCTCCTTAGAATGGTGACAGAAATCATGTATGTAAAAGGGGGTGTCCAAATGCACACACATGGTGGGTGGGATAAGAGAGAAGGAAGATTGTTTAACCATCTGTGTTTTCCTCCTGGCTTGACTGGTGACTGATTGGCTTCCAATGAAAAAGGCATCTTTTCACCTGGTGATGAACGTAGCCACAGGCACCTTGCAGGCATGGTGAGAGGTAATTTCCGTATCATTCACCTGTGGAAGGTTCCTGACAGTGTGGGGGCCCTCTGTGGGGTGGGCACCCAGCCAAGGCCACATGGCTGTAGCCTGTCAACATTGTAAACAGGTTCAGACAGTGAAAGGCTCTGCCATGGAAGCTTTGGACTCAGAGCTGGGCCAGGCTGTATCCACAGTGCTGGGGGGAGATGAGGACCTGGAAGGCCACAGACACAGAGGGCTCGTAGGTCTCTGTCTGTATTCTGGATGCAGAATATTTCTGTAAAACTGTGCAACTGGAGAGGTCTTCGAGCATTTGAGACACTGAGGGCTGGGCTCTTAGGACTACCCTTCCATCTTGAGTAGGTTACTTAATACTGCTAAGCTTGGGTTTTAACAAGGGAGTCATAAAACCATCATTATGAGGATTAAATAAGATAACATATGTGGAACACCGAGACAGCGTTGAGGATTGAGTAAACCTTCAATACATGTTCGTTCCTGCTGTCCTCAGGGTTACCCTCTTTCCATACTTTCCTCTATATTTAAGAATTATTTATATACATCCTTATCTATTTCATCCCCTTCTCTGTTCATCCATCCATCCATCTATCTATTCATCCAGTTAGGAAAAAATTGACCCAATAGTCAGGATCAAGATTGGATCTGTGAATTTCCATAACTATCCAGTTGAACCAGTCTATCTGCCAAGTACTTTAGAAGGCATCTTTTTATATATTACATAACATTATTCCTACTCAATAGATTTGTAAGAGTCATAATAATGGTGTCTAAGCCATATTATAAACATGGAACAACAGACTGGTTCCAAATAGGGAAAGATGTACGTCAAGGCTGTATACTGTCACCCTGCTTATTTAATTTATATGCAGAGTACATCATGAGAAATGCTGGGCTGGATGAAACACAAGCTGGAATAAAGATTGCCAGGAAAAATATCAATAACCTCAGATATGCAGATGACATCACCCTTATGGCAGAAAGTGAAGAAGAACTAAAGAGCCTCTTGATGAAAGTGAAAGAGGAGCATGAAAAAGTTGGCTTAAAGTTCAACATTCAGAAAACTAAGATCATGGCATCCGGTCCCATCATTTCATGGCAAATAGATGGGGCAACAGTGGAAACAGTGTCAGACTTTATTTTTGGGGGCTCCAAAATCACTGCAGATAGTGACTGCAGCCGTGAAATTAAAAGACGCTTGCTCCTTGGAAGAAAAATTATGACCAACCTAGAAAGCATATTAAAAAGCAGAGACATTACTTTACTAACAAATGTCTGGCTAGTCAAAGCTATGGTTTTTCCAGTAATCATGTATGAATGTGAGGATTGGACTATAAATACAGCTGAGTGCCGAAGAACTGATGCCTTTGAACTGTGGTGTTGGAGAAGACTCTTGAGAGTCCTTTGGACAGCAAAGAGATCCAACCAGCCCATCCTAAAGGAAATCAGTCCTGAATATTCATTAGAGGGACTGATGCTGAAGCTGAAACTCCAACACTTTTGTCACCTGATGTGAAGAGCTGACTCACTGGAAAAGACCCTGATGCTGGGAAAGATTGAAGGCAGGAAGAGAAGGGTACAACAGAGGATGAGATGGTTGGATGGCATCATCAACTCAATGGATACGAGTTCGAATAAACTCTGGGAGTTGATGATGGACAGGGAGGCCTGGCGTGCTGCAGTCCATGGGGTCTCAAAGAGTCGGAAACAACTGAGCTGAACTGAACTCAACTGAATCCATATTAGAAATATCTGACATCTTAATGCTTCCCTAGTAGCTCAGTCGGTAATGAATCTGTCAGCAATGCAAGAGACCCAGGTTCAATTCCTGGGTCAGAAGGATCCCCTGGAAAAGGCAATGCAATCCACTCCAGTATTCGTGCCTGGAGAATCCCATGGCCAGAGGCGCCTGGTTGGCTACAGTCCATGGGGTCGCAAAAGAGTTGGACATGACTTAGCAACTAAACAACAACGACAGTATAGCATGAGAAAATGTTGTAAGGTGAATATATGTTAAGTGCTTTGTGAAATTTATGTCATCCTATCATAGTTTATTTTTTGAACAGTAAGTCATCTGAGGTACCTTTAAAAGGAAAAGCTCAGGGTTTGCCTTATTGTGTCACTGACACATTTAATATTTTAGCCACAACTCTCACTCTCTCCCCAACCTCCAACTTCCCCGCCTCCAGACACACATCAGATTTTCCTACGTGTGAGTTCGTCTAGGTTTGTGGTTCTCAACCAGGGGCAGTTTTGCACCCCCCACCCCCACCACCCCAGAAGTCATTTGGCAATGTCTGGAGACACTTTTGGTTGTGCCAATCTTAGGCAGGGGTGTTAATACATCTAGTGTGTAGAGGTCAGGGATATTGGTAAATATCTTATAATGCACCCCACCCCACCCTCAGCAACAAAGGCTTGTCCAGCCCAAAATGTCAATAGTGCCAAGACTGGGCAACTCTGTGGCACACCCAGAGACTTAGATGTATGTACACACATGGTTAGACCCAAAGGTCATTCTGTTTATCCAGCTCTCTAAACTCTGCTTATGAATGTCCAGGTACCAGTCTAATTCTAAAAATCTCTATCTTCCAACAGTTTCGACAAACATTTACTGGACAACCTCTTACCAAGCCAACAATTTCATATCCATTCTTTCACTTACAGAGTATTGCAAAATCCCGTTTTACTAATGAGGAAGCTGAAACTCAGAGAAGTTAAGTCACTTGCCAATCTTACACAGCTGGAAATTGCAGAGTCAGAGTTCAAGCCTAAGTTTCACTAAATCATCCTCAGATGTCTTTCTCCTGGCTACTACCACTTCATCTTCTTTTGAATAGCTTGCTCTTAAATTAGTTTTATCCATCCAGAGGCCCCCAAGGCCCTCTGAATATCAGAGTTCAAAGAAGCATTCTTGTTTTATGGGCTTCCCCACCACTGAAAAACAGAGAGAACCGCGCCAAAGGGCAGAAATGCTTGTTGCTGCCATGGCAGAAGCTTTATATCTTTATTCCATCTTATTGTTTTATATTTGCACAGTTTTGAACAATTTCAGATCTCTTCTCCCATGTCTATTACTGTGGAAAGAGTCTGTCTCCACGTCTTCTAGATTCAAGAGATTTCCCTGGAAGAATGGACCCAAGTCCTCAGGACCCCAGTACCTTCTTTTCAGTGATGTTCCCTAAATCTTATACCAGAACAACACCACTGTAGCTGCCACATCCAAAGTCAGCCTGCCTGGGGAGTCGCCATTGCTCCCAGTCTCACTGAGTAAAATCTTTAACTCTTTCCTGCCCACAAAGTGCAATAACACAGCCAAATACACAGGCTCATAGTAACTGCATAATTAATCTTAAAAATAAGAAAACAGGCAACAAATACACATACATACCTGAAAGCATTGCTTTTCTTAGCATATTTGCATTTGAAAGACTTTCCTTTTGTTTAGTTCTTCCAATCATTCAACAAATAATGATTATTAGGGTTCTGTGAACCTCTGCCCCCTATGCGCAGAGCTAGAGAGAAACGAATGAGCCAAAGCGCGGCCGGTCCTGCCTTCACTGAGCTTGCCGTGCAGCGACCTCTTTGGATTTTGGTCAAGTCCTTTGAAATGCTTAGTTATGAAACATAACACAGGATCTGAGAAAGCACGCAGCATGAGGTCCCTGAAAGTGTTTATCAAGCCTGGGTCTAGCCAGGCTGGGCAGGGAAGAGTTCCAGAATGAAGGACCTGTGAACTCAAGCTTAAGGAAGATTCTCCAATATGAGCTCACTCCAGAGCTAGAATGGTTGATAAAGAATGGCATTCTGGTTGGGAGAGATGCCCTGGAGGGTCACCGTCCCACCTGTTAGTGATACCCCTTACCAAGATGAGGAACTAAGCCGACTTTCCAATTTTCCAGGCGTGGTTCCTTAGAGCAGCAGCTCCCAATGTGTTTGGTCTTGTGGAAGACAATTTCTCCATGTACCAGGGTTGTAGAGGATGGTTTGGGGATGATTCAAGTGCAATACATTTATTATGTGCTTTATTTATATTATTATTATTGCATAATATTTAAATAATAGAAATAAACTTCCACCTCAGATCATCAGGCATTAGATCTCAGAGGTTGGGGACCCCTGCTTTAGAGCACAGCTCTTCAAAAATTTTGCTTATTTACTCTCCAAAACAACTTTGAAAGGTTTGGTGCCCCCTGGCAAAGGATATTATTTGGAGTGTACAGTGAATATGGACATTTTTAAACAAAACTGTGAAGCAGTTTTTTTAATATAATCTGTGGGTTCTTTAAAGAAAATCATTGTAATTTCATAACCATAACATCCATCTAAAAAAGAACAAATGATCTTGTAACAATCAGATACTTTACATTTTTCTTTTTTCCGTAAACTGTTTCATTTCCCACACAGACGTTTAAGTTCATGCAAGCTCATACTTTATTGCTTAAAAATCTTTAATTGATCATGTTTATCTGCTACCATATGTAATAAATTGACTTTTAAACTTCACAATTCCTAGAGCTATATGGTGCTAAGTATTAAGAATAATGTCTCCTACATGGAGACATCATTCTTATAACTACTAAACTGTGGATTAAACTAATCCATGTAAAATACATTACAAAACTTGGTAGCTATTTATTAAGTAGAAAAAACACAATTGTACTGGAAATGCATCTTTTAATGAGATAGATCCATGAGGCTGTTGATGTTTCTGAGGATGATTATGACTAATTTAATGAAAGAAAGAGGATTTCATATTGATTCTATTCCCCTTTTTGCGTATTTGTTTTATAGACATCAAATGCTTAGAAAATTTGCTCACAAAAACAAGTATATAAAAATGGAAGCTTCTCCTGTAACCATTGTTACTCAAATTATTACAGCTGAGTTAGATAACAAATATCTCACAATGATCTAGCGTTGAAAATTATTTTTAATGTTTTGAATTATCCTTTTGCTTGGTTCCCTGGAAGTCTTTCATGTTAGCACAATGCACCATAATAAGAAATCTTAGTGGGTAAAAGGTATGCTATTTTTGTTTATTTGTTTTTTTTTTTTGGAAGTGGGAGATTATGAAATAAAGAAGAGAAATTCAAAGACCAACTCAGTTGGGCCAATATTAGAAATGAGTTCATACAGAAGTGGGTGATCCAAAACCAGGTTTCTTTAGGTATCTTTTGGGAAAATGTTTATTAGTATTTAGAGGTATATACTTCAGTTTCAAGTCCATGGACTTTGAAGATTAAATAACACTCTTCTCAACTCCAGAGACTGATAATATCCTTGGTTTCATTCCAGCATGCCGATCTCTCAACATGAGGAGAGAGGCCACCTGGGTAAGTGTTACTCAAACCCCCTCCCTTCTTGAACTGAACGACTCCCTTCTGGATTCTTCAGAACATATGTTTGTGCAGGGTGAAGTCTCTCAGGGAATTAATACCAGGAAGGTAACAGGCAGAGTGAAATGAGACTAGATAGCACAATTTGATCTTGGAGGTCAAAGAAAACTTAACAGGAAAAGTGACATCTAACCTGAGATCTAATAGATGAACAGAAGCCTACAGGGCCATAGGGGGAAATAGAAGATGAGCGACTGAACTGAGCTGAGCTGAATATCTTTCTCAGAACTGATGGTGTCCTAGCCCCAGTTCAGTTCAGTTTGGTCACTCAGTCATGTCCAAATATGCAGCCCCATGGACTGCAGCACGCCAGGCCTCCCTGTCCATCTCCAACTCCCGAACTTTACCCAAACTCATGTCCATTGAGTTGGTGATGCCATCCAGCAATCTCATCCTCTGCCGTCCCCTTCTCCTCCTGCCCTCAATCTTTCCCGGCATCACGGTCTTTTCCACTGAGTCAGTTCTTCACATCAGGTGGCCAAAGTTTTGGAGTTTCAGCTTCAACATCAGTCCTTCCAATGAACACTCAGGAAGGATCTCCTTTAGGATGGACTGATTGGATCTCCTTGCAGTCCAAGGGACTCTCAAGAGTCTTCTCCAACACCACAGTTCAAAAGCATCAGTTCTTGGGCGCTCAACATTCTTGATGGTTCAACTCTCACATCAATACATGACTACTGGAAAAACCATAGCCTTGACTAGGTGGACCTTTGTCAGCAAAGTAATGTCTCTTCTTTTTAATATGCTATCTAGTTTGGTCATAACTTTCCTTCCAAGGAGCAAGCGTCTTTTAATTTCATGGTTGCAGTCACCATCTGCAGTGATTTTGGAGCCCAAAAAAATTAAGTCTGACACTGTTTCCACTGTTGCTCCATCTATTTGCCATGAAATGATGGGACCAGATGCTATGATCTTAATTTTCTGAATGTTGAGATTTAAGCCGACTTTTTCACTCTCGTCTTTCATTTTATCAAGAAGCTCTTTAGTTCTTCACTTTCTGCCATAAGGGTGGTGTAACCTGCATGTCTGAGGTTATTGATATATCTCCCAACAATCTTGATTCTAGCTTGTGCTTCATCTAATGCAGCGTTTCTCATGATGTACTCTGCATAGAAGTTAAATAAGCAGGGTGACAATATACAGCCTTGACATACTCCTTTCCCTATTTGGAACCAGTCTGTTGTTCCATGTCCAGTTCTAACTGTTGCTTCCTGACCTGCATGCAGGTTTCTCAAGAGGCAGGTCAGGTGGTCTGGTATTTCCATCTTTTTCAGAATTTTCCACATTTTATTGTGATCCACACAGTCAAAGGCTTTGGCACAGTCAATAAAGCAGAAATAGATGTTTTTCTGGAACTCTCTTGCTTTTTCGATGATCCAGCAGATGTTGGCAATTTGATCTCTGGTTCCTCTGCCTTTTCTAAAACCAGCTTGAACATCTGGAAGTTCATGGTTCACATATTGCTGAAGCCTGGCTTGGAGAATTTTGAGCATTACTTTGCTAGCATGTGAGATGAGTGTAATTGTGTAGTAGTTTGAGCATTCTTTAGCATTGCCTTTCTTTGGGATTGGAATGAGAACTGACCTTTTCCAGTCCCGTGGCCACTGCTGAGTTTTCCAAATTTGTTGGCATATTTGAGTGCAGCACTTTCACAGCACCATCTTTTAGGATTTGAAATAGCTCAACTGGAATTCTATCACCTCCACTAGCTTTGTTTGTAGTGATGCTTCCTAAGGCCCACTTGACTTCACATTCAAGGATGGATGGCTCTAGGTGAGTGATCACACCATCGTGGTTATCTGGGTCGTGAAGATTTTTTTGTATAGTTCTGTGTATTCTTGCCACCTCTTCTTAATATCTTCTGCTTCTGCTTTCTGTTAGGTCCATACCACTTCTGTCCTTTATCGAGCCCATCTTTGCATGAAATGTTCCCTTGGTATCTCTAATTTTCTTGAAGAGATCTCTAGTCTTTCCCATTCTATTATTTTCCTCAATTTCTTTGCACTGATCATTGAGGAAGGCTTTCTTATCTCTCCGTGCTATTCTTTGGAACTCTGAATTCAAATGGGTATATCTTTCCTTTTCTCCTTTGTTTTTTGCTTCTCTTCTTTTCACGGCTATTTGTAAGGCCTCCTCAGACAGACATTTTGCTTTTTTGCATTTCTTTTCCTTGGGGATGGTCTTGATTCCTGTCTCCTGTACAATGTCGTGAACCTCTGTCCATAGTTCATCAGGCACTCTGTCTATCAGATCTAGTCCCTTAAATCTATTTCTCACTTCCACTGTGTAATCATAAGGGATTTGATTTAGGTCATACCTGAATGGTCTAGTTTTTGTTGTTGTTGTTGTTGACCATGATGGCTACTCCATTTCTTCTAAGGGATTCCTGCCCACGATAGTAGATATAGTGGTCATCTGAGTTAAATTCACCCATTCCCGTCCATTTTAGTTTGCTGATTCCTAGAATGTTGACGTTCACTCTTGTCATCTCCTGTTTGACCACTTCCAATTTGCCTTGATTCACGGACCTCACGTTCCAGGTTCCTATGAAATATTGCTCTTTATAGCATCAGACCTTGCTTCTATCACCAGTCACATCCACACCTTGATGTTGTTTTTGCTTTGGCTCCATCCCTCCATTCTTTCTGGAGTTATTTCTCCACTGATCTCCAGTAGCATATTGGGCCCCTACTGACCTAGGGAGTTCATCTTTCAGGTTCCTATCTTTTTGCCTTTTCATACTATTTATGGGGTTCTCAAGGTAAGAATACTGAAGTGGTTTTCCATTCCCTTCTCCAGTAGACCACATTTTGTCAGAACCTTCCACCATGACCTGTCCATCTTGGTGGCCCTACACAGCATGGCTTAGTTTGAGTAAGACAGATTGTGGTCCATGTGATCAGATTGGCTAGTTGTCTGTGATTATAGTTTCAGTCTGTCTGCCCTTTGATGCCCTTTCAGTGCCTACTGTCTTACTGGGGTTCTCTTACCTTGGACATGGGGTATCTCTTCACAGCTGCTCTAGCAAAGTGCAGCCACTGCTCCTACCTTTGACTTCTGGTATCTCCTCTCAGCTGCTCCAGAACCCTGCAGCTGGAGCTTTCTCCAAGCCTCAGAAAGAAGCACAAATTCAGAAAGGAAGTGGACTGGCCAGTCATGATCAGAAAAGGACAGTCACCTCCTGCCTTCTAGACAGCAGACCTGGCTACCATTGCTTGCCTCTTTGCAGTCTCTTCTCACTGAACTCTAGCCCCTGATGTTTCCCTCTGTCTCAGTGTTGTTTAGTCATTTTCCCGCAAAACTTTCTGTGAACATTTGGCTTTCTGGTTCCAGAACAGGACCTCACAGTTTTCTCAGCCCCAAGAGAACTCCAAGTTTAGAGAAGACAAGTGAGCCTGGCTCTCCCTACCTTTAACTATGGCTACCAACTTTCAATCAGCTGCTGGGACTTCTATAGATTGAGTGCCAAAGCCTATTGCCTCCTCTTCTACTACTGGTCTCTGTATGGACATCAGAGCAGACCACTTTTTATAAAGTGTCTATGATGCAAAACATTTATAATTAAAAAATAAGATTTTCAAGGCACTGTAGAGACCTCTAACTCCATATCTGTATCCGTCCCTCTCTTTATCTCTGTCCCCACCCGTCATATATGCATACCAAATGTGGATTTTCATTTCCTGCCCATAACAGTTAGACAAAATTTATCAAACCCCCACTGCACATTCAGAGCTCCATAAAAAACCCACAATTTCCCTAGAGAATCCTGGACTCCCACTTCTACCAAACACTTCAGTTTGGGGCATCCCATTTGTGTTTTATATACATTCATTTTTCATCAGTTCACACAGCTCTTTTAAATTTCCATCTTGTTAAACATTAATGCAAAATGTGAATGTATAACAACCCTGGATAACAAGTTTGTATATGTGTGTGCACTCAGTCACTTCATTTGTGTCTGACTCTTTGTGACCCTGTGGACTGTAGCCGGCCAAGCTCCTCTGCCCATGGAATTTTCCAGGCAAGAATACTGGAGTGGGGTGCCGTTTCCTTCTCCTGACCCAGGGATCAAACTTGTGTCTCCTGAGTCTCCTGCATCTCCTGCACTGCAAGCGGATTCTTTTCCAATGAGCCACTGGGAAAGGCCCAATAACAAGTTTGAGAAGATGCAAAGGATTCATATTATAGCAACACAAGCAGCTGGAAGTTGACTCTGAATCTATTAAGCTTCTAAAGTTTACTAAAACGCTGAAGTTTGAGTACCAGACTTCTGCCTTATCATTTGGCATACTTCTTCCCTTGATATATTTCTTTCCTTCTCTCTTCCCAAAATGAATTAGTCACCACTTCCCTTCTTTGATCACCATGACGCTTGATTTGGTTTTCATCTTATTCCCAAAAGTCTTCTCTCAAACCCCTTCCTTTCCTAGTGCAAGCTGTTAACATAATAAGTATTTCCTCCTGATTACAGATACAATCATGAGACTTGATGTAACACATATGATATATTTTATAATGTAAAACATGTCTTTAGATGTTAATCACAATATATCCACAATGTATGACTTATGTGCTGTGCTGTGCTTAGCCACTCAGTTGTGTCTGACTCTTTGCGACTCTATGGACTGAAGCCCGCCAGACTCCTCTGTCCATGGGGATTCTCCAGGCAAGAATACTGCAGTGGCTTGCCATGCCCTCCTCCAGGGGAACTTCCCAACCCAGGGATCAAACCCAGGTCTTCTGCATTGCAGGCAGATTCTTTACCACCTGAGCCACCAAGGAAGCCCAAGAATACTGGAGTGGGTACCCATCCCTTCTCCAGCGGATCTTCCAGACCCAGGAATCAAACTCGGGTCTCCTGCATTGCAGGCGGATTCTTTACCAGCTGAGCTCCCAGGAAAGCCCAAAAGACTTATAGCTTCAAGCAAATATGTACATTAATAAAAATAATTGTGAAATATATGTTTGACCACTCCTTTAGGGCAGGGCAGTGTTCCAGGTTGAACTGCTTCCATATTTTAAGAAATCAGATGAAAAAAATTCCAAATTCATGGAATGTGGATAAATATTAAATTACACAATAATATGCTGTGAATTAAGTCTGCAATGGCCTGGGACTGGGGGCAGTGGAATGGGGACATGATTTTTTTTTTCTTTCCTGTAAAATTTCCTAGAGTTCTTATTATATCATGTGAAAGTTCTTATACAAGAAACTTATCTAGTATAAGAAGTATAGTTTCTTAGTATAAGAAAGTTCTTATACTATATACAAAGCTTTCCAAATCTGCTTGACTGTAAAACACTTTTACCTAGAGCATCTTGCTGGTTGGTGTACTATAGAATGTGTGCTCAATCACTCAGTCATGTCCGACTCTTTGTGACAGAGGAGTCAGCCTCCTCTGTCTATGGAATTTTCCAGGTAAGAATACTGGAGTGGATTGCCATTTCCTACTCCAGGGGATCTGCCTGACCCAAGGATCAAACCCACGTCTCCTTCACTGGCAGGCAGATTCTTTACAACTGAACCAGCTGGGAAGCCCGTTCTATAGAATTCTCTTCAGAAAACACAGTAGCTTGAGCAGGACTCAAACTGTCTCCACTTCCTAGACCACTGGGATTCTCAGACCCTCACCTAAACTTGCTAGCGAATCCCCTTTCTTGGCAAGAACACCCTTCATTCCATCTTCTACCATCAAGTCATCCTCTCTAGCCTCCTCCAGTGCAAAAGTATTTGGTGCTAGTTCCCGTGATGTAGACTGATAACCTCTGTGTCTTAAAAACCTCTATAAAACATGAAGTAAACTCAATGAATACACTCTCTACAGTAAATCAAATTGAACTGGAGAATCTGAGCTCCTTATAATTGTAAGAGGGAAGAACATATCTGACTCCATGCTGGATAAGTTTCTTTTATATTAACCTTTGTACTCACTGCTCTTGCTACAAGTTATGAATGTTGCCTATAATTTGAAGTGCACTAGATAGCCCATTCTCAAGGTTCTAACCTTTAAAAGTATAATCCTTTTTAACAAATATAATACTTTTTCATCCATAAAGAAAAAAGTTGCAAAGTAGAGAATAATATTTGTCTTGTTGGAAGTTCATAACATTGTGATCATAGCTGTGTGGAGAGTGGAAAGAACAAAGGATTCCAGCACCAAGAAGTCTGTGATAACCAATCACACCTCTTTCCCTTTTAGTATGAAAGAGGCCTGAATTCTAACTCAGGTAGGATGGTTCTTTGGAACACTAGTCTGTCATCTTCTCGGTCTTCTGGCTTTCTGAATAAAGTTGCTATTCTTTGCCCCAACAATTTGTCTCTCACTTTATTAGCCTGTAGTTTGGCAAGCATTATGAGTTTGGACTCAGTAACCCAATCAAATCAAATTTCAATCAACTTTGTGGCTAGCTTGTGGGAAGCACTTAGTAGACAGTTGCAAAGTGAATGAACAGTAACTAACACATAGTAGGTATTCTCAGCTGTGACTCCCTTCACCTTTTTCCTAAGTAAGAAAATAGAGCATTGTTTGAGTTTGCAGAGTGTAGTCCAAGGACTGATCTTAGGGGATTTACTGCAAATAATCACTGGTGCTCACATCTCCAAGCGTCATTAACCTGTGTTTGCACGTGAACCTCATAGCCATGGGGCAAAGCATTCCGATACTCCCACATCTTTCTGATTTCTCAGAAGTTACACTGGCCTCTGTACATCCAGTCCAAGTTCTAGGTAAATGATTCAGAATAATCCTTCTCCATTTTTTTGACCAATGAGGATGAGGAGATTGAGAACTGAACTGAGGAAGTAAAAATGTAACTTGAACATCTGAAGAAAACCACTCTAGTTTCTAAATGCATTGACTTTCCTTGAGTTACAGTAAAAATAAAAAAAGAGAGAGAGAGAAAAGTACATCTTGAAAACTGCTGTGTGTGAATACTTATACTTTGAAGTCTCCACAACGAGAGAGTCAGGCAAGACATTTCCCAGAACAGTGAGTACAGGCAGCAGATGAAAGTGGTCCTCCTGGGCTACAGCCACGTGCTGTCTCCGAGCTCTTCAGTTGGGCAGTGAAGTTTCTTCCCCTCTGGTCTGCTTTAAAAAGCATTTTGTTCTTGAACAGAAAATATATGTGCAGAAAATCTATGCCCTGACTTCCTGGTACCTAATCTTGGGGCAGAAATGGAGATCATAGCCACTTCCCCACCTTGGTATCCAGGGAAGTTGGCATCCACCCCAACTTGCTGTTATCCTCGCATCCAAGCCTTCTAATGACCCACTCCCATTTTGGCCTCTTTTGGCTAACTGTCTGTAACCATGTTCATGGGAGGTTATAGGAGGAAGAAAATATAAATACTTCCTTGAGTATCTCAGAGTTATTTACCGCCAAAACACTGTTGAGACTTGGACCTGCACTTCTAATCCACTGATTCTTGCATTCCTTCCCCTCCAGCTCTGTCTGACAAGCAATATGCAAGGATGCAAATTTTGGTCAAAGAGTCCTAGGATCCAGGAGATCCTAGAATGTTCCAGATACAATAATCTGCAAAAGTTTACAAAGATGAATAAAGACAAAGCTCTGCTCTAGAAATGCTCTCAGTTTGTTGGGAGAGGAAGGGGTCTAAAAAGAAAAATTTTATACTATGAAAAGAACCTTTTGGAGAAACATGAATCTGGGTTAACCTCACCTATGGTACTCAGCAAAGTTAGAGATGAGGATGTTTTAAATGGGTTTCATATATACAGGAACAAAAATTCTCTAAGTGTAAATGAATAAATGCAATCAAAGTTTATTTCCTGCTTGTGCACAGTCTAATTCAGCTACTCCTAGCCAGGTAGCTCTTCTCTGTAGTGACCTAAGATTCTAGGTTACACCATTTAATCAATTCTATTATTCCCAAGGACTCAGAATTTTTCCTCTGGATTTTCACTTCATCCTCTTCCTCTTCACAACTTGCTGCTCATCACTAAGTCATGTCTGAACCCTATGGACTGCAGCATGCCAGGCTTCCCTGTCCTTCACTATCTCCTGGAGTTTGCTCAAACTCTTGTCTATTGAGTCGGTAATGCTATCTAACCATATTATCCTCTGTTGCCCCCTTCTTTTCCTGCCCTCAGACTTTCCCAGCATCAGGGTGTTTTTCAATAAATTGGCTCTTCACATTAGGTGGCCAAAGCATTGGACCTTCAGCATCAATCCTTCCAATGAATATTTAGGATTGATTTCCTTTAAGATTGACTGGTTTGATCTTGCAGTCCAAGGATCTCCTAAGTGTCTTCTCCAACACCACAGTGTGAAAGCATTAATTCTTGGGTGCTCAGCCTTCTTTATGGTCCAACTCTCACGTCCATACGTGACTCCAGAGAAAACCGTAGCTTTGACTAGATGGATCTTTGTTGGCAAAACAATGTCTCTGCTTTTTAACATGTTGTCTCAGTTTGTCACAGCTTTCCTTTCAAAGAGCAAGTTCCTTTTAATTTTGTGGCTGCAGTCACCGTCCAAGGTGATTTTGGAGCCCAAGAAAATGAAATTTGTCACTATTTCTACTTTTTCCCCTTCTATTTGCCATGAAGTGATGGGACTTCTTCACATTGAAGACACAGACTCTAGACATCTCAAGAGACTTTAGGAGCCAATCAAACATTGCTTAAATCATTGCTATCCACATTCCACTAGCCAGAAATGGTTCCACCTAACTGCAAAGGAAGCTGGGAAATGTACTTCTCATGTATACCAAGGGGAGTAGAAAAACAGGTCTGGTTAACTCATACTACTGGTTGTGCCAGAGTAGAATTTACCAAGAAGAAAGGGAAAGACATTCCACTGAAGGTTTAAAAATGCACATGGGTGGTTACCTCATGAAAGCACTGAGTAGAACTGTCTCTAGAAAAAAATATATTGGAAACCAGCCAGGAAAACCAAAGGCAAGGCTTGAGATTTTGTGTAAAGGTGTTGCAAAGGCTAAAGTGGTAAGTTGGTCCCGGGGTCTGCTGAGATATAAGCTAAGTTCTCATGAAACCAATTCTTTCCTAAGGAGCCCATGTGTCCTCCATTCCTTGCACAAATAGACAAGTCCCCATAAGAGCTCCCACAAAAGATGGCTTGGTCTATTTAAAAGCAGAAACTATTCTTTCCTTTAATTTTCACATGTTCAGATCCCAAAGACAGAGACCTAAAGGCCTTCCAGTGAGTCCAGGACTTACCCCTCAGAGCAGGAGCTTTCACCACTACCCTGGATCTCCTGCAAGCTCCCCATCCTAGTGTGCACCCAGAGAGCCTAAAGTCATGGGCACTTGAGTCCTTGAGTCATGGGTACAGACAGCTTCCAAGTGGATCCCAGATGCTGGGTTCAGAACAGGGAATTTTGAAGTCTGATGGAAGCAAGGTCTGAGATACAGTTCAGGGACCTTTGCAAAGGAACTCTTTGGAAGAAGATGCAAACCACGGCAACCAGATCTGAGGCCTCCACTCTGTCTTCTCACCCGTCTTCAACAGGCTTTGAGACCAGACATATTCAGTTCAGTTCAGTTCAGTTCAGTTCAGTTCAGTCTCTCAGTCGTGTCCAACTCCTTGCAACCCCATGAATCGAAGCACACCAGGCCTCCCTGTCCATCACCAACTCCCGGAATTCACCCAGACTCACTTCCATCAATTCAGTGATGCCATCCAGCCATCTCATCCTCTGTCATCCCCTTCTCCTCCTGCCCCCAATCCCTCCCAGCATCAGAGTCTTTTCCAATGAGTCAACGCTTGGCATGAGGTGGCCAAAGTACTGGAGCTTCAGCTTCAGCATCATTCCCTCCAAAGAAATCCCAGGGCTGGTCTCCTTCAGAATGGACTGGTTGGATCTCCTTGCAGTTCAAGGGACTCTCAACAGTCTTCTCCAACACCACAGTTCAAAAGCATAAATTCTTCAGGGCTCAGCCTTCTTCACAGTCCAACTCTCACATCTATACATGACTACTGGAAAAACCATAGCCTTGACTAGACAGACTAACTCTAAATCTCAAGTGATCTTCAAAGAGCATTTGTTTTTTTAAGTTTAAATGATTATTGACTTTAATTTCTTTTGACCATATAAGATTATTGCAAATTTTTTCATGTAATACATAAAAGTAATTTTTAAAGTTACCAAAAATCCCCCCCAAAAAAACTCCCCAATTAAAAAATGAACATTGAGCAATCACTTTCCTACATCTGTATTTATATAGGGGCGAGAGGAATGGAAGAAGAAAGGAAAAGATTCCTGGAGGCTCAGTTGGCAAAGAATCCGCCTGCAAGGCAGGAGACCTGGGTTTGATCCCTGGGTCCAGAAGACTTCTTAGACAAGGAAATGGTAACCCACTCCAGTATTCTTGCCTGGAAAATCCCATGGGGGGAGGACAGAGGGCAGAAGAGCCTGGCGGGCTACAGTCCCTGGGTTCACAAGACTTGCACACAACTTAGCAACTAAACCATCACCACCACAATAGACTGTATTTCTTCCCAGTATGGTACTTTCATGCTTAAACATATATATTAATTAATTATTCAAAAAATGTTAATTCAACCTCAAAGAAACCGTCCTCCTCATGTTAATAAGAATTCCTTCACTTAAGAATTCTTACATCTGCCACTGGAGCCACTATGCCACTCATTAATCTTCAGTCCTTCTTAATATATTCATTGAGCAAATAGTTCTGGAGGACTTAGTTCATGAGGCAGGTGCTAGGCTAGCGCAGGGAATAAACAGTAACAGTCCACGTTCTCAAAGAACTTATGGGCAGAAGAGTGTTTCTTGGAGAAAAGTTCAAGGGAGAAAGTATCTTTACAGGTAATGGACTTTGGCGGATATTTACAGCAGGTTTCATCCTTAGGGAAATCTGGTGGATAAAGTTTCAAGAGTTTTGTTGCAGAAATGTAACCCCAACTTTTAAGAGTATCTGCCAGCAGGGACTTCTTTGTGCCCTGACAAATATCATGAGGACTTAGATTCTTTACCACAAAGATTCTTAGATGAAGAAACAGTGAAGTGCTAAGGATGAGAGTCAACTCTCCACTGAAGCTGAGTGTTCTCCTTGGAAATATGCAGTTTTTAAAAAATGTATTTTTCCTTTCCCATTTGGTCAAAACGTTGAAATCTAAAATAAATGTGCAGGATAGGTTAAGATCCAGTGTTTATCCTGGGAAGAAAGATCTAGGTGAGAAGGGAATGGTGCTTTCACATTTAAACAACACTGCTTAACATGGGAGGCTTCCCTGGTGACTCAGATGGTAAAGAATCTGCCTGCAATGCAGGAGACCAGATTTGATCCTGGGGTTGGGAAGATCCTCTGGAGGGAACATGAGACCAGGTGGGAATTCACCTACAGGACCCATGCAATTGTGTAAATTGAATGAATACACCATTTGGAGACTACATAATATTCAGATGGAAACACTCAACTTAAAATCACCCTCTAACCATTTAAAGATGCATATTTCTAAAGATTAATTCTAAATGTTATGTCTTAAATGTTGAAGCTGTAGAGGTCTATATAAACCTCTTTTCGATAATAATATTATTGTAATAAGTGAGTGAACACATGTTTGAGAAAAGTAAAATTAAAAGACCAGAAATTAGTTTCTTAAAATCTCTGAAATGTTAAATATTTATTACGAGCTCAATAACCTTTTCATGCACGCTCAGTCGCTTAGGTGTGCCCCACTCTTTGTGATCTCATGGACCGTAGCCTGCCAGGCTCCTTTGTCCATGGAATTCTCCAGGCAAGAATACTGGAGTGGGTTGTCATTTCCTCCTCTAGAGAATCTTCCCGGCCCAGTGATCAAATCTGGGTCTCCTGCATCTCCTGCACTGGCAGGTGAATTCTTTACCAGTGAGCCACTTGGGAAGCCCTATTTATACCTTTTCATACGAGACCCTAATTCTTGTTTACACATACTGCTAGCAAGAATTAGTACTATCTCATTTTTTACTAACAGCAGGCTAGGCAGAAGAAAAGTTAAGTGTTTCTAGACTCTGCGAAAATAATTTTTGATGGACACAAGGGGGTTCAATTGGTAATTTGATAATGATGGGGGTGGAGAAAGAGTGATTAAAAAAACATTTAAAATTCTAAAGTCACAGATGTCTGGTAGCATTCAATATAAAGACAAGCAGCCTGAATAACCTCTAGTATATTTGACGACATCACACACTGCAATAATTAATATTCACACCAATGACATTAGGTCATCAAGAAAGTTTTGTGATGTATCCATATATTCTAATTCAAAAGACTGTGAGATGTATAAGGCAATTAACATTTCCTTCATGATTATTTTTGAATGTTTTCGTATTTTATGGGTTTGGCTTCCTTCATGGGTAAAATTCACTTGGCCAGAAAGCCTCTTTCTCCGATGACTAGGGTTGCCAGGTTCAGCAATAAAAGTACGGGACATGTCATTAAATTTGAATTTCAACTAAATGAATTACTTTTTTGTATAAATAAATAGCAACTAATATTTGGGATATAATACTTATATCCCATGAAATATTCGGGACACACTTACATTTTTTAAAAATTGTTGTTTATTTGAAATTTATTGTTATTGAGTGTCCTGTATTTTATCTGGCAACCTAATCAATGACTCAAAAGGAACTGAGCGTTGCATCTCTGGGTTAGTACATTCTGGAATTGTTATACTGGAGAAAGCCTGGCTGATTCTATGAGTCACCTCCACAGAGCTTTTCAAAAGAAGTCTGTAAACTCTAAGACAGAATAAACTCCTAAAACTTTAACCTCCCTCTGAAAGGCTCAAGTCAAGCTAGATCAAAACTTGAAATAGACCTACAAGTAAGCTAATAGAGATGATAAGCTCTAGGTGGGGGTGGTTATAAGCAGGAAATTAACTCAATAAAGCCCTTGCAAGATCACTCTCTTTGAACTGATTTCTATGGTGAAGACTTCAGTCTTTTTTAAAATTTCATTTTTGATGTGGACCAGTTTTAAAGTCTTTATTGAATTTGTTACAATATTGTTTCTGCTTTATGTTTTGGTTTTTTGGTCTAGAGGCACCTGGGATCATAGCTCCCTGACCAGGGATTGAACCTGCAATCCCTGCAACAGAAGGCAAAGTCTTCACCACTGGCCCACCATGGAGGCCCCAAGACTTTGGTTTTTACTGAAGGAAGCCATGGGAAAGAGCCCCGTGGCTGCCATTCCTACAGTCATTTATGAATCTAACCTCTGGGAAGTCTTGTCTAAATTTCCTGAGCTATTCTCTTCTCTAGAAGCCTCCCTCCCTTTCAGCCCTAATCCAATGTTTCTGTAACTGTTTGTGTTGTTCTCTCACTAGATTCTTTAAAGGACCAGGGATGTATTTTTTAACTTTATTTTCCCAGTGGTAGGAAAATACATTACCTGGCCTGCAGTATGTACACTCCGTGTTTGAAAGAATGGCAGGAGGGAGAGCTCGTATAGGGTGGGGAGGGACAAATCAGGAGCTTGGAATGAACACACAATACTGTATATAAAACAGGTAACTAGCAAGGTCCTACTGTGTAGCACGGGAAACTCTACTCAATTTTCCGTGATAACCTATCTGAGAAGAGCATCTGAGAAAGAATAATGGTGTTGGGTGGGGGGAGGTGGGAGTGGGGTTCGGGATGGGGAACACGTGTACACCCGTGGCGGATTCATGTTGATGTGTAGCAAAACCAATACAATATTGTGAAGTAAAAATAATAATAAATACATTTTAAAAAAAGAAAGAATGACTATATAAAAAACTGAATCACTTTACCATATATCTGAAACTAACGCAGCATTGCAAATCAACTATACTGCAAAAAAATTAAAACATTTTTTTTTTAAAGAGAGAAGGTAGCTGGCTGGATAGACGGATGGACGGATGATTGAATGAATGGTTGGATGGGTGGACGGATGGATTATACAGCTGAAAATATTGCAGGGTATATGTGGAGAGGAAAAACTTAAGTCTTCTACTTGTACAGGAACATTTATATTCACTTTATTCATATTCAGTAAAAACTGAAAAGTCCAATGTGTCCAAAATAAGAGAATAGGTAAACATTCAACGTGTCCAAATAGGAGACTAGATATGCAAACTGTGGTATATTTAACCCAATGGAATTCTACTTAGCATTAAAAAAGAAAGAACTGCTAATACACAACAGGGATAAACTTCAAAACTGTCATGCTAAGTAGCAGAAGACATACAAAAGAATATGTACTCTATGATTCCTTTTTTGTGAAGATCTAAACAGGCAAAACTAATTCAGGGTGGAAAAGCATACGCAAAGGGGATTGACTGGGAAGGGACATGAGGAAACTTTCTAAGTGACGATCTTGTTAAATATTTTGATAGTTGTTTGGCTTGCCAACCCACTCCAGTACAATTGCCTGGCAAATCCCATGGACCGAGGAGCCTGGCAGGCTGCAGTCCATGGGGTTGCTAAGAGTCAGACACGACTGAGCAACTTCTCTTTCACTTTTCACTTTCATCCATTGGAGAAGGAAATGGCAACCCACTCCAGTGTTCTTGCCTGGAGAATCCCAGGGATGGGGGAGCCTGGTGGGCTGCCATCTATGGGGTCACACAGAGTCGGACACGACTGAAACGACTTAGCAGCAGCAGCAGCAGATATATTTGCCAAAATGCAGCAGACATGCACACACTTGAGATTAATGTGTTTCACTGCAGTAGGTTTTACCTCGTAAGAAGAAAATCTGTAAACAAATACTGAACTCTGGTTACATTCATAAGTATTTAGGAGGAGTATTGAGATATTTCCAATTTGCTTTGAAATGTACCAAAAAAAAAAAAAAAGAGAGAAAATGGATTGATGACTAGAAAGAATATTTCAATATAAACTAAAGCAAGTACAATAAAATGTTGATGGTAGAATGTAGGTAATGAGTACACAGGTACCCATGGTAAAATGCTTTCAGTTTTTTAAAAACTAATATTTATTTTCATTATATACGTTAAAGTTTTGGTGGGTTTTTGTTTTTTGTTTTGTTTTTTTACTTTTTGAACATGTGGGATCTTATTTCCTTCATCAGGGATCGAACCCACAACCCCCGCAGTGTAAGGCAGAGTCTTAACCACCCGACAGCCAGGGAAGTCCCCATGCTTTCAATTTTGCTATGTTTGAAATTTTTCATAATAAGATGCTGGGATAAAAAGAAATTTTTGGTTCACCTGTCAGGAGGCTTCACTTAGAAAAACCCTGATGTCCTCTGAAGATGTTTGAGAACCTTTCTCAGGGTGAACAAATTATATCTGAGACTTTCTGAGGTATGGTCCCTCTCTCATGAGAATCCCAAATACCATTTGACCAAATAATTACAATTGGTTAAAATTCTAGTTATTTTTTTTTATCAGCCTCAACAGTTCCAGCACTTTCTCCCCTGAAAACACAGCCCATCAACTTAGAAGTAGGAAGAACCCCGGACTTGCCTAGTGACTCAGACAGTAAACAGTCTCCCTGCAATATGGGACACCTGGCTTGATCCTTGGGTTGAGAAGATCAGCTGGAGAAAGGATACTCACTCCAGCATTCCATGGACAGAGGAGCCTGGTGGATACAGTCCATGGGGTCGCAAAGAGTCAGACAGGACTGAGCAACTAACACACACGCACACACAGGAAGAACCCCATCCCCAGGGCTCCAGCTCTTCTGCATCCATCGGTTTGAATCCTTTAGTATCAGCTGAGGAAGGCTGTGTCAGCATTGATTAGAGATGACTGATCCCTGGGGTTGGTGCCAGTCGGAGCTGCTCCCTTCTGCAGAGGTGGTACATCTGAAAATCACTGTCGCTGACACGTTCCTGCAGCTGCTGAAGGAGAGGATTTACTTGGGGGAAATTTCGGCCCCAGGGGAATTTGAACACCATGCCCACAATTAGAAGTGACATGTGACCCAGGATGAAAAGCTGGCTGCTGGAGAAAGGAGTAAGCTGATTCTTTTGAACTGGTCCATTTCAGGAAAACTGTCTTTGTAAACCCATCTGTGAAAGGTCTGAAAAGTTTTCAGGGTGATCAGTTTAAAGGAAAAAGAGAGAGAGAGAATGGAAGGTAAGGAATCCCTTCTAAAAACAAAACAAACAAACAAAATGTCACAGGCTCTCTGTAAAGGGAAGAGAGAAGGGTAAAGAGCTCAACCACATGGCAATTACCCATGCCTCTGTGTCCTGCCATGGATGCAGGATGCAGAAGGTAGGTCACAGCTGGACACTTCACTCTCCGATTGCAGAGTCGGTTCCAGTCGAGAGAGTTGCAGAATCAAGATGCCAAGTATTCCAACACTTTCCTCAGGAAGTCTGGGTCCTCTGACCTTCTCTCTGGGGACAGATTTAAACTCTATCCCCTGATGACCTTGGGGAGTATGGCCATCTCCTTGGAGATATTCAAACTGACCCTCCACAGGATATAGGGCATCACAATAGACAATTAAAGGACAGAGTAGTGTTATGGGCTGAGGTGTGTTTTCATGAGCTTAGAAGTGTTTTGGCATGTTGAAGACTCAAACCCAAATATTTGGAGATAAGGTCTTTAAAATGGTGATTTAGTTAAAATGGTGTCAGGGGCATGGAACTCTAGTCTGATATGACTGGTGTCCTTACAAGAAGAGTGAGAGATGGGGGCACTGGGCACAGAGAGGTGACTGCAAGTCCCAATGTGTGGGGTATTTTTTATGGAAGCCCTAGCAAAATAATCCAAATGGGACTTGCAGGAGATGGTTTTCCAAATTCCATCTCTGAGCATAAGCTGCAGAGATTCAAGATATTTGGCTTGTTCCCAAAACATCTCCAGTACTCCTTGACTGATTTGTTGTTCAGTTCTTCGGTCGTGTCCAACTCTTCGCAAACTCATGGACTGCAGCACTCTGGGTTTCCCTGTCTTTCACCATCTCCCAGAGTTTGCTCAAACTCATATGCATTCTGTTGATGATGCCATCCAACCATCTTATCCTCTGTCGTCCCCTTCTCCTCCTGCCCTCAATCTTTCCCAGCATCAGGGTCTTTTCCAATGAGCTGGCTCTTCATATCAGGTGGCCAAAGTATTGGAGCTTCAGCTATAAATAATGAGTAAACTGTATTAGATTTTCCAGGGAACTTTATATTATTGAAAATTCACTACCAAGCACAGAATCTTTTAAAGTTACAGACTGGTCTTTAATGTAGTTCTGTTACATTTATTACAGCACGCATCTTTCTTCTGGTTTGATTTGAGAAAATATAAAAATATTGGCCTTAATAAAGAAAATAAAGTCTTCTAAAATTCCAACCCTAAGATATAGCTATTATGAATATTTTTCTCTCGCTCATTTTCTTAATTCTTAAAAATACATAATTGGTAAGTTTAAGGCAGACTGTAAGTGCAGTATTTTTTCTTCTTTTTTCAGAGATTATAGTATATCTTATTACATATTTTCTCAAGGATCTTTAATATATGTATATTATTCCTTCATAAGGATGAAATATTGTTCAATCATCTAAATGTTGACTTATACATAAGAGAAAAAAGAAATGAATCTATGTCCAAAATAACTTCAAATTTTGAAATTTCGTTTACAGAGACTGAATATTTTCCCATGTTTTAATTGGCTATTTGACTATTTCTTTTTTCTTTTATGATTTCCTAATGTTTTATGTTTAGGAAAAATTTCCTCATACCCAACTTTCCCCATAACAGCTAATTAATCCCTTCTATATTCTTTGGAATATTTCCATTATCAAAACAATATATGTTCATGATACAAATTTTGGAAATATTTGAAAGCTGAAAGAATACAAAAGGTCATCTTTAGTATTTCGATGTTTTATTGTTTTCCTTCCCGTCAATTTGCAGTGTATCAGTTCAGTTCAGTTCAGTTGCTCAGTCGTGTCCGATTCTTTGCAACCCCATGAATCACAGCACACCAGGCCTCCTTGTCCATCACCATCTCCCGGAGTTCACTCAGACTCATGTCCATCGAGTCCATGATGCCATCCAGCCATCTCATCCTCGGTCGTCCCTTTCTCCTCCTGCCCCCAATCCCTCCCAGCGTCAGAGTCTTTTCCAATGAGTCAACTCTTCGCAAGAGGTGGCCAAAGTACTGGAGCTTCAGCTTCAGCATCATTCCTTCCAAAGAAATCCCAGGGTATTTGCTGTCATATAGTATCTATAAAATTTTATATTATAATTTAAATTTTATCTATATGATTATAAAATGGACAACTGATCACTGTATAAAATCTGGAGACTGCTCAGTGCTACTTGGAGAAAGTAAAAACAACTAAATCCAATCCCCCAGGCAGAGCCTTTGTTAACATTTAGTATACAAGATTTCCTTCCAGGTTTTTGTTGTATAGATTTTTATATAATTGCAGATGGGCAATATGTACAAAATTGTTTTGATTTTAATCATTTTTCACCTAATATTAATGCATACTCATGGTAGAAAATTGTGTATCTGAACCTATAAAATGAACATTAAAATCACTAATAAGAATACCAGTTCAAAGAAAATCACTATTAATAACTTGGCATAATACCTTATAGAGTAATAATCACATGTCTTTTTTGAAAGGTAAGAAGAGAATGTACAAATAAATCATGTGAAAAGAAAGTATTAGTCACTCAGTTATGTCCAACTCTTTGTGACCCCATTGACTGTAGCCCTCCAGGCTCCTCTGTCCATGGAATTTTCCAGGCAAGAATACCAGAGTGAGTTGCCATTCCCTTCTCCAGGGGATCTTCCCCACCCAGGGATCAAACCTGGGTCTGCTGCATTGCAGGCAGATTCTTCACCATCTGAGCCACCAGGGAATATATATATTCTATATATATATTATATATATAATATATTATATATATTATATATTAAATATATATATTTTATAATATATATTAAATACATATATTTTATTTATATATATAATACATATAAAGCAATATTCACAGGTTTTCTATGTAAGGAAATATAAACAGAAGTTTCATGCTTAATTTAAACTAATAAAGTCATTTCATGTTTGTTCTTTTCTTCTGTATTTGAGTTTATCAACTTCGTCCTCCAAGTTAGTGACTTGATTTACTGAAGAGCACTTCTACCCTCTACACCCTCCAATGATGAGTTTAGCTGTCTTTTTAGGCCAACAGCTTTTTGCATCTTTGCAATGTTCTTCGCTGTTTATTTTTGTCTTATGGTTTTATACTCACCATGCAGGGCTCACACTGGGCTTTCTGTTTGTTGTGTTTTTTTTCTCTGCTTTATTTGTTGTAGTTTATTAATTAAACCTTTCATTTTTGATAATTGTAGTTCATTGAAGGTTTAAGAAATAATACAGAGAAACACCATGTACTATGGCCAGTTTCCCCCCAACGTTAACATCTTGCAAAACCAGATGTAATATCTCAAACAAGATATTGACATTGACAGTCACAATACAGAACAGCTCTGTACCGTTCCTGTTCCTTTTATACTCACACCAACCTTTATTGCTTTCTCTCTGCCTTCCTTTACTGCTGAACACTGGCCACCATTAATTTATTCTTCATTTCTATACTTCTGTCACTATAAGAAGATTTTCTAAATGGCAGCAGAAGATGAGATGGTTAGATAGCATTACCAACTCAATGGGCGTGAATCTGAGCAAACTCCAGGAGACAGTGAAGGACAGGGAAGCCTGGCGTGCTGCAGTCCGTGGAGCCTCAGAGTCGGACACGACTTAGCAACTGAGCAACAACAGCAAATAAATTATGCAATCTTTGAAGGATGGCTTTTTTCACGCATCATAATTTCCTGGAGATTCAAGAAAGTTGCTGTGTGTGCTTTGAAATACTTACATAAATGATACAAAATTGTGGGAAACAAAGTTTAAGGTGGTTCCCATAATCAGCACTTTCTGGTATTCAGATGTTTGTATTATTCCCTCCCCTTGAGTGTGAATAAGACCTGCAACTTGCTTCTAACCCATGAAATGAGGCAAAGGTGATGCGAAGTATGTGATTCTGTTACTGCGATTACACAGGGTAACACCATCTTGCGGCTGCTGCTGCTAAGTCACTATAGTCTTTTCATCCCTTGCTGGCTTTAAAGAAGCATCTGCCATGAAGAAGTGGCTGCATTTAAGTAGAACACATGACCAAGAAATTTGTTGTAAAACCAATACAATAATCTATCGCAACTCCTTTTCTCCTCAACATTGTTTTGAGATTTGATAAGTCAGATTATTTAATGGCTTTGCAGAGTTTCAGGTGGCACTAGTGGTATAGAATCTGCCTGCCAATGTAGGAGATGCAAGAGATGCAGGTTTCATCCCTGGATCAGGAAGATCCCCTAGAGCAGGAAATGGCAATCCGCTCCAGTATTCTTGCTTGGAAAATTCCAAGGACAGTAGAGCCTTTTGGGCTACGGTCCATGGGTCCGCAAAGAGTTGGACACAATTGAGAATACACAAACACACACAGAATTTCAATATGTTTACAAACCGCAACTTCTCCATTACACCCTTCCAAAAGGGTATATTTTCACATTAAAAAAACAAGCGCTATAGAGACTATACTTCCTCAGTACATATATAATAGCTCTTCTAGAAAATGTATCTTGAAATAACATTGCTGGGTCATAATATATGTGCAACTTCAGCATTACTACCTATCGTCAACTTACTCTCAAAAGTGGTTTGGTTGCAAATATTTTTTGTAGGTGACAGATCCTGATTCCCTATATCTTCACCAGTAATCAGACTAAGTACTTTTTACTGCTGTATTCCTTACAAAATGGCAGTGCCTTGTCCATATCGTTGATTACAATGAGGCTGAGCTTTTCATGTGTTGTTTGAGTTTTCTCTTATTTGTAAATTAACTATTCGCATCTTTGGCCCATTTTTCTACTTATAAGATTTGTTTATCTTATTGACTTCTAGGAAGCTCTGTCGTGTTCTACATTTTTATCTTTTGCTGATTTTGAGTTAATAGTTTGTGAATGATCTTTATAAGTTGGCTTATGACAGTATGTGAATATATTTTTTTTTAATTTTGAGATCAAATATATCCATATTTTTCTCTATACTCTATACATTTTGAATCCTGTTAAGAAAATTTCCCTTCTTCAAAATCATAAAGATATTCTAAATATTTTCCAGTTTGCTTTCATAATTGGGTCATTATGCACTTAGAATTTATAGTTTCATAGGAAAGCAAGAGTTTTATTTTGCCTGATGGTTAGCCAGTTGTTCGAACTTTATGGATTCTTTACCACTGACATAAATGCTATCTCTGTCAAAGTCCAATTTGATTTTTATGTAGGTGAACCTATTTTGATATTCTTTGTTACATCTATCCAATATGTTTATCTGTAAGGTAATATGACACTATTTTCATTACTGATATCTTAAGTCTTGAATCCTGGTAAGTGTAGTTCCAAGCTTTAGTTTGCTATATTGTTTTTGACTCTTTACTCACCTATATAAACTTAAAGATCAATTTATCAAGTTCAATAACTAGCAAACAAACAAAATTCCTGTTGGGATTGTCACCGAATTTGCATTTAACCAAAAAATTAATTTGTGGAGGATCACCAGCATTATGTTGAGTTTCCTCTCATTTATACATGGGGTTAGTTGTAGATAGAATAGTGATCCTCCAAAGATACTGACTTCTTCTGAATATATTAGGTTGCATGGCAGAAGGGGATTAAGTTTATAGTGACACTAAGGTTGCAAATCAGCTGACCCTGAGATGGGAAGATAATTCTATATTATCTGGGTGGGTCCAAAGCAAACACAAAGGTTCTTAAACATGAAGGAAAGAAGTAGAAGAATCAGTATAGGAGTGATGCAAAGTCAGAAAGACTCTATCAGCTGTTGCTGCTTTGAAGATTTAAGAGGCCATGAGCCAAGAAATGCAGGCAGTACCTAGTAACTGGAAAAAAGCAAGAAAATGAATTCCAAAAGCTTCCAGAAGGGAAGGCTCTGACATCTTGATTTAGCCCAGTAAGGTGATCTGAAGAAGATAAATGACAAATTGTGTCATTTCAAGCCCCTATGTTTGTGAACATTTGTTACAGCAGCAACGAAAACTCAATATAGGGAGATAAGTATGTAGGTAGGTAGGTAAGTAGATCTGTAGATAGATTAAAGACAAGCAATAGGAGGCAAATCGAATGTATGTATTTAAATTTATGGTAATAGTTGACTATTTTTTTGTATTTTGATTGAAAAGTATTCTCTTTATGAAAGTGAAAGCAAAAGCCGTTCATTCATGTCCAACTCTTTGCAACCCCATGGACTGTATAGTCCATGGAATTCTCCAGGCCAGAATACTGGGGTGAGTAGCCTTTCCCTTCTCCAGTGGATCCTCCCAAGCCAGGGATCAAACCAGGGTCTCCTGCATTGCAAGCGATTCTTCACCAACTGAGCCATGATATTCTCTTTGTAATATAACTTTATTCAAGACTAGTTTTCAGGTGAAACACATGGCCATGATTTTTGCCATGGTAATCTGCCATTTGAGTTTAGGGAGGGTCCACCACTACATGACGTGATGGATGCATAAATTTGCTTGACTGTGGTAATCATTTCACAATATATACGTGTATCAAATCATCACTTTGTACACCTTGTTGCTGTTTCTGCTGGTAAGTCGCTTCAGTCGGGTCTGACTCCATGCAACCCCATAGATGGCAGCCAACCAGGCTCCCTCGCCCCTGGGATTCTCCAGGCAAGAACACTGGAGGGTGTTGCCATTTCCTTCTCCAATGCAGGAAAGTGAAAGTGAAGTCACTCAGTCGTGTCCGAGTCTTAGTGACCCCATGGACAGCAGCCTATCAGGCTGCTCCGTCCGTGGGATTTTCCAGGCAAGAGTACTGGAGTGGGGTGCCATTGCCTTCTCTGCTGTACACCTTAAATATATACAATTCTTATTTGTCACTCTTACTTCCATAAAGCTGGAAAATAATGCCATTTATACCAGCCAGATTCCTTCGATATCTGGCTTAAGACCATGTTGTGTGTGCATGAAAATATATTGACAAATCTGGAGAATCGAGTGGAGTATTATGCTCAGTGAACTGTTTTATATACCACACCATTGACTACTCAACTTATTCTTGTAAAGTAAAATAAAATAAAATCTGATAAAAAGAATGTAAAAAATAAATAAATAAATAAAATGTGCAATTATAAAGAAAACAATACAAAGTTTCGTCACCATTGTATAGATGGTAAAACAAACGAGGCATGTCTATATAAGTGAAAGATATTTCAAAGGACATTTCCTTTACTCCTTGACCATATTGGTTCATTCGGCTTGATTTTTTTCAAGTCTATTTTTCCCATGAACACGCTGAATTCTCTGATGACAGGTTAAAGCTGCCAAGTTGGCAACAGGAGATAATTTTAAAACATGCATTCTAATAATGGGAGCCATTTGCTTTTGAAACTATAACTAATTCAAAAACAGTTGAAATCTCCCCAAGAAAGCATGTTTTAGTGGGAAGCAATCCCTCAGGTCCCCATAGTGAGGCAGTGAGTCAGGCTGAGTCCATCAGGTGGGCAGGCAGGCAGAAAGACTCCTGAAAGAGACCGAGACCAAAATAAAATGGGGATAGAGTTGATCATCCCATAGTCAGGATTCGGGACTGACTCCCTGAAAAGTCCTTGTTCCCACAAAACAAGCCAACCTTGAGGCATTGCACTGCTTGTGAGTGGGGCTCATTCACTGGTGCATACTTTTGTCAATCAACAAATACTGTTTAAGTGCAGGGCATCCATTATGTTCTGGAGAACACTAGAGACTATATACATATAACTGTTCTATATAGTTTCGAGCAGCCCGCATGGTTTCTTTAAAGATTTGCTGAGTGACTTCAATGTGTTTGCTACAGTGCTATGTAGGTTTCTCCTACCAATCTTGAAACTTCATGAAGATATGCACATGGAAAATGATAATTACATAAATGTCCTTAACAAAATATACAGAAGAGAAAGGGGGAAAAAATGACTCCACCAGAGTAAATGTGTGACAACTTACAGAAAAAAATAAAGATCCTATTTGAATGAGATAATTCCCTAAGCTATGAAATGTAGTTAAATATCAACTGATTTAGAGATTTTGTTTCTTTGCAGCCCTTCAGATTATCCATATGGCTGGCTTACTGCTACCAAGAAAGGGAAAACAGTTTTCACTTCTCAGCCTCAAATTTCAATCCAGACATATAAGTCCATAGCAAATAGTCTTAACACATTATTGACCAGGGGATTTTTGCAGACACTAATGTCTGTGGCTGACGATTTTTATTTTGACCAGCCAGAAATGAATTCTATTATTTCACTAACACTTTCTGGGCTATTGTATCCAATAGCTACCTCTAACACACCTGTAAAATCTTCTAATTTTCATGAAATGTTGTCTTCAATCCACTCGTCTGCAGAAGCAAAGTAGCGTTTGCCAGCATCATGATTTTCATTTTCAATTTCCATATCAGAATCAATCATCAAAGTTTTTTGTCTTTTTGCTAGTCTAATACTCACATCATCTTAATCAGAACGATATCCTGAAAAGTAATCATTTTTCTGAGACACTACATACATGTTGCTGGTACAATCAAACACACTATCGGCATGTGTGTGAGTCTTTCGGTTGTGCCTGACTCTTCGTGACCCCAAGGACTATGGCCCTCCAAGGCTCCGCTGTCCGTGGGATTCTCCAGGCAAGAATACTGGAGTAGGATGCCATTCCCTTCTCCAAAATATCAGCATAAAATTCATCAAAAAATTCTTCTTCACTCAAAATTTCATGAGCTGTCTTTTTTTTTAATTTTACAGTAATAAATGTGCTTATAACATACAACTTGGAACCAAAACCTGAGTAAAATGCAAAAGATGCCAACAATCATAAGTTGTACAGTGCACCCTCGATCAATTTCAAGCTCTAGCAACGTTTGATGGTGATGTTAATTGTATCACTCTCTAAAAACATTTTGGTATATCTCTCAGACCACCTTACCTGCCACCTGGGAAACCTGTATGCAAGGTCAAGAAGCAACAGTTAGAACCAGACATAGAACAATGCAAAATGTCAGGCTGAATGAATCACAAGCTGGAATCAAGACTGTGGTTTGAAAACAAGAGAGATCAGTGATAGAAAACAAAAAATAGTTGCATTCACTCACAGAGAAGAAATAAACAATTTGGGAATTCCCTGGTTGTCCAGTGGTTAGGACTTGGTGCTCTCACTGCCGAGGGCCAGAGTTCAATCTTGATTGGGGAACTGAGATCCCACAAGCCTCATGGCTCAGCCTTCCCTACTTAAGTTATATTAAGTAATTTAATATATTTAAATTAGTATATTAAAAACATTAGTGAAATGAGGAGCTTATTGATGGTATGACAAGGGAATCTCAAAGTATCTGGAGACTTTACCAATCAAAACTTCTCTTCCTTTGGGTTTCCTAAAGAACAGCAGTGCTCCAGAGCACAAAAGTAGGTGGGAAACGCATTTCTTTGCCCCAGTCGCAAGGCAGAGAATCACATTAACCTGTAGTGCAGCAGGTGGAGAATACTTTTTTAAAGATGGTTAGTTCCAATTGGTTTCATACCAAACCATGTCCCTGGGATACAAGAAAAGCTGACCAATACACTAGGGAATTCCCAAGTGAGTATCAATCACCTTCCAGTGCCCAGCGCTGAGTTAATCCAGAGTGGAGAGAGGCAGAGAGTGCTTTCTGGTTGCCATGTAGAAGCAGAAAGATAAAAGGGTGTGATGGTGAGAACACTGATGTATCAGATGAGTCCTAAATGAAACTCCTGCTGCATGGAAGAATAAGAAAACTGGTCCCCTTTTCTCAAATTCATTTAATGCACAATGATCCTGTGAGCTATTGTTTCCAAAGATGGCCCCAACAATTCATTCTCCTACCCTTTGCAATATGAATGTGGATTTCCTGCCATCAAGTGTGTGTGCATTCTCAGTCCCTCTCAGCATTGTGACCCCATGGACTGTAGCCCTCCAGGCTCCTCTGTCCATCAGACTTCCCAGGCAAGAATACTAGAGTGGGCTGCAATTTCCTTCTCCAGGGGATCTTACTGACCCAGGGATTGAACCCACCTCTCTTGTGTCTCCTACACTGACAGGCAGATTCTTTACCACTGAGCCACCAAGAGGTGGAGTTTATTTCTCTTACCCTTGTGCTGGACTCAGGCTGGGCTTGTGACAGCTTTGACTGATAGAATATCAGTGGAAGTGATAGCAGGATCCCAGTCCTAGCCTCAATAGACCTTGCATTCTCTGGCTTTGTGCTCTTGGATTACTGCCCTGAGACCACCAGGGAGACCACCAGTCTAGCCTGTGAAAGGTAAGAGTTTCCATGGAGGTAAACCAGAGCATACCAGATGACATCCATCTAAAACACCTATTGCCAGACTGAAGAATGAAGCCATCAAGTTTCTTCCAGCTCAACTAAACCCCGCCCCAGCTGAAGACAGTCACTCATGTAAGCCCAGCTGAAGCCAGTAGAGAATCTTCCCAACCAACCCACAAAATTGTAAGAAAAAATAAATTCTTGTTGTTTTAAGTCATTAAGTTTTAAGGTGACTTGTTTTATGTGTGCCTGCTAAATCACTTCAGTTGTGCCCAAGTCTTTGCAACCCTATGGACTGCCAGACTCCTCTGTCCATGGGATCCTCCAGACCAGAATACTGGAGTGGGTTGCCATGCCGTCCTCCAGGGAATCTTCCCCACCCAGGGATTGAACCTACATCTCTTAAAGACTCCTGCTTTGGGAGGTAGATTTCTTTACCACTAGCGCCACCTGGGAAGCCTGGCTTGTTATATAGGGGTAGGCAAATAAAGCAATTAGCAAACATGGTCTGTTTCTTATATGTGACCTATGTGATCAGCATCCTGGATTCTGGAGAGGGTAGTGGATGCACCAGGAGAGATAGAAAGATGATCAGGGGAGGGTAAAGCAAAGCCACAGCCACCACCTGAACTATCAAGCAGAGACAGATTCAGGATAAGTAATCGATGCTAACTAGCAGGATTTTGCACTGCAACAAGTTAAAGATTCCTTTTTACTTTGCTTCTTGGCAAGTGCAGAGAGAGGGGCCCTAGCCTGGGAGTCAAGATCTGTGAGTTCTAATTACTCACTGTGACCTTTAGACATATCACACGAGCCGCCTGTGCCTCAGTGTCATCACCAGCAGAATGTCCTCAACCGCCCTGCTTATTTCACAGCGAGGGCTGCTGGGAGCTTCCAATGAGAGAAACTCCTCCAGAAACTCTGAAGCATGATGCAAACATGAGACATGGCTATAAATTAGATCCAGTGCTATTAATAAGATCCATAGCTATTTACTGAATCCACAGCTCCTTCCAACTATTTGATTGGATAAAAGGAAACACTTTATAGCTGACAGTCATCAGGACCATCATCTCACAAATACTTGTGTTTATTAAAAAAAAAAAAAAAGGTGTGTCCAACATTGGAACCCAGAACACGAAGATCATGGTGTCCCAGAAGCATCTCTCAGCCACAGAAAAGAAGACACTTCATAGAAACATGAATCATCTGAGCCTCCTGGCCTCACTGCCAAATTTAGAAAATTGGAAGGCATAGACCACTATTTACAGAGCTCTTGACATACTCCAAGGATGGAAAATAAGTAGAATAAACCCTCACTCATCATCTGCCATGTGCCAGGTATTCTGTATGGATACTTTCTATGTATGCTTTTTATTATTCCTTCCAACCACCCTCTGAGTTTATAAAGTGATTTTCAAGGAGATAGATAATATTATAAGGCACAAAGGAGGAAGATAGTAGGATTAGGAAGGTTTCCATGGATGACAAATAATATGAGATGGCTTCAAAGGTTAGGTAAATTTTTAATTTTTTTTAATTTATTTTTATATTGAAGGATAATCGCTTACAGAATCTTGTTGTTTTCTGTCAAACCTCAGCATGAATCAGCCATACGTATACATATATCCCCTCCCTTTTGAACCTTCCTCCCATATCCTGCCCCATCCCACCCATCTAGATAGTTTTCAGTAGAAAATACAGAGTCAGGCAAAGTATGCTGGAGAAGAAGCAAGCATGAAGTACAAAGTAATAACATAGAATATTCATGGAGATGCAATTAGGCTGGAGCATAGGACACTACAAATCCAGTGTAGTTATCTGGAACACATATAATTAGTCTGCTATCTATACTGCTCCCGTGCGGAGACAGCAGAGACAGATGAGATGAGATGATGGGGCCTGGACTCTCTGTCAGGGTTCAACCAGAAAGAACCAACAACCAATGGGTCACAGAAGAAATCAAAAAGTACCTGAAGACAAATGAAAACAGAAACACATGATCCAAAATGTGTAAGACACAGCAAAAGCAAGTCTAAGAGGGAAGTTCATAGCAATATAAGCTAACCTCAGCAGACAAGAAAAACTTCAAATAGACAATCTAAATCTATACCTAAAGAAACTAAAAAAGGAAGAACAAAGCCCAAAGTGGGTAGAAAGAAGTGTCAAAGAAGAAATAGAGACTTTTAAAAGTATAGAAAAAATCAACGAAACCAAGAACTCGTTCTTTGAAGAGATAAATAGAATTGATAATTGACTCACTGGAAAAAAAAAAGAGAGGGCACAAATAAATAAAATCAGAAATGAAAGATGAGAAATTAAAACCAACACCACAGAAATACAAAAGATCATAAGAAATTACTATGAACAATTATATACCAACAAAAAGAACAGCCTGCAAGAAATGGATGGATTCCGAGAAATGCACAATCTCTTAAGACTGAACAAGAAAGAAAGAGAAAATAAGAACAGACCAACTAAATGAGTAATTTAAAAAAACTCCCCCCCAAACAAAAGTCCAGGACCTAACAGTTGAATTATACAAAACTTTTAAGGAAGAGTTATCCTATCCTTCTCAAACTATTCCAAAAATTGAAGAAAAATGTTTCCAAACTCATTTTTAGAGGCCAGAATCACCCACCCTGATACCAAAACCAGACAAAGACACCACCGTAAAAAAAGAAAACTGCAGACCAAAATCATTCCAATATGTGGAATCTAAATTAAAAAAAAAAAAAACTCTTTGAAAAAATATATTATCTGACTTGTAGTTACCAGAGGCAGGGGATAAGGAAGGGAGGAAGAAATGGAAGAAGACAGCCAAAAGGTACAATCCCCCAGTCACAATAAATAGATTTTAGACTTATTATCTAATAAGTCATAGAGGTGTAATATACAACATGACTATAGCTACCACTGCTGTGCAGTATCGAGAAAACTTAAGAGAATAAATCCTGAGTTCATATCACAAGGAGAAGTCTTTCGTTTACTTTTTATCTTTTCTTATTATTAAAATTTTAATGAGGAAAAAGTGGATGTTAGCTGAACTTATTTTGGTAATCATTTCACAATATATGTGAAAATCAAACCATCATGCTATATACCTTAAACGTATGCAGCGGTGTATGTCAATTGTTGGGATTCTCAGGTGACACTAATATTAAAGAACCCACATACTAATGCAGGAGATGCAAGTTCCATCCCTGGGTTGGGAGGATCCTTCGGAGGAGGACAGGGCAACCCACTCTAGTATTCTTGCCTGGAGAATCCTATGGACAGAGGAGCCTGGCGGGCTACAGTCCATAGTGTGGCAAAGAGTCAGACATGAGTGAGGCAATGTGGCATGCATGCATGTCAATTCTTACTCAATAAAACTAGAAAAGGGAAACAGAGATAGAGGGAGAGGAGGTAGACCAGTCTTATTCTTCGTTATATTAGGAAGACTATTACTATATTATAGATCAAGGGTAAGGTAAAGAAAGAAATGAGAGGGAACTCAAGTTTTTAAAGCCCGAAGACCAAGAAGGTAAGATGACTATTAACAAATGCAGCAATTTAGGAAAATGATCAAGTTTAAACAAGAGATAATGAATTTGGTAGGGCTTCCCTGATGGCTCAGCAGTAAAGAATCTGCCTGCCAATGCAGGAGACACAGAAGACACAGGTTTTATCCCTAGATCAGGAAGATCCCCTGGAGAAGGAAAGGGTAACCCACTCCAGTATTCTTGTCTGGGAAATCCCATGGACAGAGGAGCCTGGTGGGATACAGTCCAGGGGGTCACAAAGGGTTGGACACAACTTAGTAACTAAACAACAACAATAAGCTTGAAAGGTACTTCTGGAGCTTGTGGGTGATGGTGTGACCCACCTGGGAGTCAAACACTTGGGACAAAAGTCAGAGGTTTGAGATATACTCTCTAAATCAGCCTTCAAGATGGTCACAGACCAAGGGCTCAGGCCATCAAGAGGAAAAGGACCCAGAAAGAATGGAGAAGGATGACTGACAGCCTGAGAGGAACACTCAGAAAAACAGTGAGATGTCCAGGAATGCTAGACATCACAGAAATCTGAAGGCGATTATGATGGTTAATTTTATGTGCCAACTTCACTGGATCATGGAAAGCCCAGACATTTGGAAACACTATTTCTGGGTGTGTCTGTGAAGGTGTTTCTGGATGCGATTAACACTTGAATCAGTGGACTCCGTAAAGCAGATGGCCCTCCTCAACACAGAGCATCATTTAATCCACTGATGCTTGAATAGAACAAGCATGGAGAAAGGAAGAATCAAACCCTTTGCTCCTGCCTCACTGCTTAAGTTGGGACATGTCTTAAGCGGGTCCAGTGGCTAAGAATCTGCGCTCCCAGCGCAGGGGGCCCAGATTCAGTCCCTCGTCAGGGAATTAGATCCCACGTGCCACATCTAAAGATCCTGCATGCTGCAACTAAGACGTGACAAAGTCAAATGAATAAATTTTAAAAAAAATTTTTTAAGAGGCACATTTGTTTAAGATTCTTCAAGAGCTGCAGGGCAATTTTATAGGATGGGGGAAGGTTAAGGATATTGCAAGGCATCAGAATGGACAGAACTCAGCCCAAAGCCAGGATGACATGGTCTCCTTCTGGAAATTTTGTGGATATGTTAGAAACTCTGATAAGATTGCAAAGGTGAGAAACCCTCAGGAAGACACCAGGGTCCATGGGATTTCTGCATGTTCTTTGTCATCCGCCCAGAAGGTATAGCTCACCCACTGGTCAGGAAATCTCCAAGTCAGATTTTCCTCAAGAGGAAGCCACACTGTGGAGGAAATTATCCTTCCCTGGAAATTCCTGATCCTGATTCTCTCCTCTTCTATAGTAATGATATCTTAATGGACATGTAATTATTGTCATCTCTCAAAGTTAATTACCCTCTGAAGTTTCCATCATGGCTGAATCACTCTGCCTGCCTCTGTATGTGTGTATAGGTATATATGAGTATGCAGTTTATGCAAATAAATGTGTACATGCAGTTATAATGACCTGTGATTCTCCTTCTTGGCCAAAGATAATTGTCACAATCTTAACACTATGCAAGTGAAAAGAGCTGGGAACACTTTGGTATAGGGAAAAAAAAAAGGGAGAAAATACTGGAAACTGTCTTCATGCTTGTGTCTAGGGTAGAATTTCCCACATTTTCTCAGTTGACGATACACTTGGTGTCTTAGTAATATTTCTTTAACTTGTATTTATTTATTCACTTTTCACTATACCGGGTCTTCATTGCTGCTGGAGGGCTTTCTCTAGTTGTGGAGAGTGGGGGCGACTCTCCAGTTGTGGTGCATAGACTTCTCATTGTGGTGGCTTCTCTTGCTGTGGAGCGTGGGCTCTAGAGCACAGTGCTCAGCAGTCATGTTTCATAGGCTTAGGTGCCTCATGGCACGTGAAATCTTCTGGAACCAGCTATTGAGCTCATGTACCCTGCATTGGCAGGGCAAGTCTTAACCACTGGACCACCAGGGAAGTCCCTCAGTAATAATTTCACCACAACCCTAGGCCACAGGAAAAACCTGCTCCCTTTACTAAATAGTTAGATCCAAACAGCTTAATAAGTAGTTATGTTCTAACGACTTAGCAGCCACTGGGGAAAAACATAATTTACGTAGATTAAAGGAAGTGCCAAATCACCTCCATTATCTGCAGTCTCAATCACCCCACCTTTGTTCTGCCCCTCCTCCCTACCTCAGGCGCCCCTTGCCCCTGCCCAGTCTGCTCCTGACACACAGCTCCCATCTCCGTGACGCAGCTCGAGCGCTACCAGCCTCTCTCACCCCTCGCCCATGCTGCTGGGACACTGGGTGACATCTTCCTCCTGGCTTCTGAGAGCCTCTGCCCTTAACACACAGCCTCACAGTTACTCACTGGTGATAGACTGCGTACCTTCAAGTGAGGGAACATGTTTAATTCATGGCCCTCTCCTCAGCTCCTAACAAGGGTCTGCCACCTTAAAGGTGCTTGGCACATGTTTATTCATCAAATGAATGACTGACGCTACCAAACTCACCACACAACTTTGAAGTGACAATGTTGTGTGCACTCTAGGTGCTAGCAGACATTTAACTGCACAGCTATCTATATGCACGCACATCTCCATGTATACTGGCATTTGTATTAGACATATGCACATTGACATATCCCAGCCGCCTGACTTGATTGTGAGTCCTCTTCCTGGACAAAATCCAGAGAGGCTAAATGACATGCTTGAAGTCACATAGCTAGTAGGTGGCAGAATGAGAATTCAAACTCTGGCAAATTAGCTCTGGGTTCTTAGCTGATAGATTCTCCTGCTTCTCATTTCTCCTGGCTGAAGGTCTTTCTTAGGAGTGTGTCTACAACCAAGAAGTCCTTCCCAAAGCAAGTGAAGTGAACCACTGGAACCTTGTCCTCTAACCTCTGCTCTACTGCCCAATTCTCCCTGAGAGACTCGCCAGCATAAAATCTATAAATTCAATACGGTCAGCAAATGGGCAAGTAGAGCCCTAACCTGCACCAGGCATGGGGTTCTGATCTCAGCAGAACACAGCCCCTACCGTCACTGAGAAGTGAAAACAGAGGCACCGCAGGCATCAGGAGGACAATACACAGCGTGTTCTAGGAGGATGGAGTAAGACAGAGCAATTCATGCTGCTAGCTCATATCCAGGTCGTTAAGAATCTGACTGCTGATGCAGGGATCACGGTTTGATCCCAGGTCCAGGAAGATTACACATGTCACGGAGCAGCTAAGCGCGTGCCACAGCTATAGAGCCTGTGGAGCCTGCGCTCTGTAACAGGGAAAGCTACTGCAATGGGAAGCCCTCACACCGCATCTAGAGATTAGTCCCAGCTCACCACAACTACAGAAAGCCTGAGTGCAGCACGGAAGACCCAGCCTAGCCAAAAATAAAAAGAAAGAAAATCACAGAAGGCCCCAGAGGAGGACATCAGGCTTCCAGAAAGCAGGGTTCCTATTCCAACCAGTCGGACTGAATTCATTCCAAAATGATTAGTCGAATTCTGAGTAAGGCTCGTACATTTGAGGCAGGGCCACCCTGCCCCACAACAAGGAGACAGGGGAGCCCACCCATCCCTGCCAAAGCCTTGAGTTAGCTGTTCCCCAGCACTGTGCCTTGGTTCCCTCCTCAGCAGATGCTCCGTGGAGCAGGCTGGACTACTTATACTATCTCTGGCTCTAAAACTTATGCCCATCCGTTATGAGCATCCAAATACGTGATAAAATATTTATTGTGGTTCTCCAAAAATAAGGGGAAAGGGTAGAATTTAAAGTAGTTGCATTTGTTAATATTTTAATTTGTGGCAAAAGAACCTGGAAGCCCAGGGAAGAGGCCAATGGCCACAGAACCCACAGGAATTAGTCTTTCACCTCTGTCCCATCACTCTTCTTGAGTAGCAGAGCAAGAAGGCTCAGATTCCCTGCTGCCCCCGTACTCTGACACTCGCCCCTCTAATGAGCAGTGCTTAATATCACTGGGCATCTTCTCATAAGGCCACAATTGTGCTAGACCCTTCTCAAGTACATTACCGTATTTACCTTAACAACACTATGAAGAAAGGGTTATCATCCTATCACAGGTGAGAAAATAGACTCAGAGAAGAGAAGTCATTTTCCTAAAGTCACACAGCAAAAGCCAGCTGAGAATCCAGATCCATGTTATTTCACATTTAGTGTTCCTTCCACTATATACACAGATGGCTTTTATAGTAGATAGTAGAGCAGGGAATGCAAAGAGAAATGAGCCGATAATAAGGATATGTTGTTCTAAAGACAAAGCCCAGGGAATCCCAAGACTGTGTTTCCTCGAAGCTTTCACAGTCTTTCTCAATGATCTCATCATTTCCATCTCTCTTCTGCTTCCCATGGGGTCTGTTTCAGCCTAATCCAGGTTTCTCGCCACGGTTACCAGATGGCCACCTGTTGTTACTACCAAAGATCCATGCTTTCTTGAATTTTACAAAGAGCCATGGAGAGAAATTGCTACTAGAAGCTCTCTGACAAGAATGAGGAAGTATAATTCCAGAAACTCCTAGAAAATGTCTCCTCTCATCTCATGAATCCAAATGGTACCATGAGCCCACCCCTGAACCAATCACCATAGCCAGGAAATGTGGCTTTGCTAATTAAACATCCCTGAACCATATATCGGATTCAACCTTTTCCCCACAAAGCCTATGGGTTTGAATGGAAGAGGTGTTGCTATCCGGATAAAAATTGGAATTTTTATAAAAATGCATGTCAGGGAGATAAACACAACTTCCAATGCAATAATAATAACAATAACGCCAGCAGAGATTTACTGACCCCGTCTATGCATGAGAGTTCTCTAAGAGCTGGTGACCACTAGCATGGAAACATCAATGCTCACTTTGTGACCCACCAGAAATATACCCAGAGAAGACTGAATCTAGTCCTTCTGCTTGACTGCAGCTGAACCAAAATCCCAGCCAGGTTCAGCTGAATCTCTGCCACCTTGTCCCCCTTCTCTGAGCACCCTTCTTTCGCTGCTTTGTTTGCTTAAAGAGTGAGTCAGACATAATTACTAAATTTAGGCAAGATCCTAAAAGGACCTCAAAGGTCTTTTTACTCAAAGAAAGTATTTTTTTTCTAGTGAGCCTCACTGACCCCGTTCTGACCTTGGAGATCAATCAGTTTTTCATAAGAAAATTTGCCAGAGCCTCTGACCTCTGCTGTTGAAGACAGTCCCATTAAAGTCATTACCTCCTTCAGCCATAACGGGACTGGCTGTAAGGACTCTATACTCTGACACTGAAGGCAGGAAAGCTGGGCTGGGGGCGGGGAATGGAAATCAACTCTCCCACCTGAGCCAGAGTGGCCTCCTTGGTTCAGAAGCATCCTTCCATCACTAGAATTTTCAATGGTGCACCAGCTGGTAATACGGATTATCCTGGGGCTTCCTCTCCATCTCTGCCTCCCTGCCCTTGGCTGACTCTTCTCCATCCTTCAGTACTCACCCTGGTTTTCTCTTCCTTTGAGAAGTCTTCCTGGCTTTTCCCTCAGCTTTACAGATTGTGTTGTTTCTCAGTCGCTCAGTCATGGCCAACTCTTTGCAACCCCATGGGCTGCAGCATACCAGGCTTCTCTGTCCTACACTATCTCCCTGAGTTTGCTCAAACTCATGTCCATTGAGTCAGTGATACCATCCAACCATCTTATTCTCTGTCACCCCCTTCTCCTCCTGACCTCATTGTGTAGGTTCCACTTTTGACCTCTGACCACCCATAACACTCTTCTCTCCACCATACTTTTAATATGTGTTAGCAAAATAGCTTGATTCCTTGTCTATGACCCTCCCCGCCCCCACCACCACCACTTGACTGTTGGTTCCTTAAGAGTAGGAATGTGCTGGGCTCAGTCACTCAGTAGTGTCTGACTCTGCTGCCCTATGGAGTGTAACCCACCAGGCTCCTCTGTCCATGGAATTTTCCAGGCAAGAATACTGGAGTGGGCTGCTATTTCCTACTCCAAGAAATCTTCCCCAGTCAGATATTTAACCCGTGTCTCTTGCATTTCCTGCATTGGCAGGTAGATTCTTTACCACTAGCACCACCTGGAAAGCCCAAGAGTATAAATGCAGTCTATTTTATTTTCAACTATATCCTTAACCTCTTAGTACAGTGCCTGGCACACATTCAAGGCTCAATAATTATTGTAAAAGGAAGGCAAAGAAGGAGAGGAGTAGATAGACAAAAATCCAGAGGAAAAATTACTTGATTTGCAGAGATTTCCCTGGTGGTCCAGTGGTGAAGACTACATCTTCCAATGCAGGGAGTACGGGTCAGAGCTAAGACTGTAGCTCATGCCTCGAAGCCAAACAAACAAACAAACAAAAAATGAAAAAACAAAACATAAACAACAGGATATTGTGACATATTCAATAAAGACTTTAGAAATGGTCCACATCAAAAAAAAAAAAATCTGAAAAGAAAATGACTTGATTTTCTTCTCAGAGTTCCACATCATAGAGTCTCAGCATCATAAAGTCTTCTTGACTTGAGCTTAGAACTGTCTCTTTTCTAACCCTTCAAACCTTGACAGTGATGAGATATTATCTCTTCCTGCCTTCTCCAGCCCCAGAATCTGGGGGCTCAAGGGCATGTCTGGCAGACGAAGCTTGCAGGGAATGGTGCAATATCAAAATTTGACTGGGAAAACCAGACGTTCTACTTTTCTAGGTGTGGAGTGCAGGTGAGGAGTTGCCTGACATCCTTCACTCTTAGGGAGTTTCTTTCTCTACCTTTCCCACAGGGTGAGGCATTCAGCGGAGAAAATTATTTCATGCCAAACTCAATTGGAGAAATACCAGCTTAAACAGAAGTAGAAAAGCTTCTTGAACGGTGCATTTCTTACAAGTTTAATGTGCTGTGAGATATAAATCTATGAGTGAGATAGGGATAGACAATTTCTTTCTTTTTTTTTTTTCCCAAAATCAGTGACCAACTGAACTTTTCTCAGCAGTTTATTTAATCGATGTCCTATAGAATAGTGCTTCTTAAACCATTTAATTTCCAGTTTGCCATGGACCGATATATGGCCTTACTCTTCATGACTAGTTCACAGCCCAATCTGCATGCCCTTCGCCACATGTGTTTGACAACACTTGTACTCATGTACTCATTATGCCCTGCTCAAGGAGATGAATTCATCAAACTCCTTTCTTTCCTTGCCAGACGTCCATTCATGCTTCTCTCTCTATCAGTTTGTCAACAAAGTATAGCCAAGTATAGTAAGTATAGTCAATGCTATGGTTTTTTTCAGTAGTCATGTATGGGTATGAGAGTTAGACCATAAAGAATGCTGAATGCCAAAGAATTGATGCTTTTGAACTATGGTGCTGGAGGAGACTGTTGAGAGTCCCAAGGAGATCAAACCAGTCAATCCTAAAGGAAATCAACCCTGGATATTCACTGTATAGATTGATGCTGAAGCTGAAGATCCAATACTTAGGCCACTTGATGCGAACAGCCAGCTTATTGGAGAAGACCTTGATGCTGGAAAAGACTGAGGGCAGGAGGAGAAGGGGGCAACAGAGAATGAGATGGTTGGATGGCATCAGCGACTCAATGGACATGAGTCTGAGCAAACTCCAGGAGATAGTGAAGGACAGGAAAACCTGGCGTGCTGCAGTCTGTGAGGTCGCAAAGAGTCAGCCGCAACTTAGCAACTGAACAAAAACAACTCTCTCTCTCTCTCTTTCTGTGTCTCAGTTAAATAGAATTGGACGGTGAGCTGATAAGCCACTACTTCTCCATTCCCCGTATGAAGAGCTCTATCCAACAGCAGAAGCGTCCTGAGAAGGAAGCAAATTTCCCTTAGCTCACCATTTGGGGAGTGAATGCCAGGACTGGGGCTTTGACTTTCCAAATGTCCAGGGCAGTCTAGGTCAGTGGGAATTGAGAACATCTTTTTTTTTTCCAGGCTCTCCCTTTGGAAGCTTAAGAAGGGAAGCCATCAAACCAAAGAGACTCTAAAGTTGGAATCAGCTTATTCCTCATGCCCAACACAGCATCTGATGCTTAGGAGATGTTTGCCTGAGAAGGAGATAAAAGGGATTACAAGTTAGGTAGAAAATATTTCAGAGTCAAGAAAGGACTAATAGGACACAGAGGAAAGTTGGAGAGGAGGGGATTTTGTGCTGACTAAATAATGCAGATTATTAGATTATTAATAATAGAGACAGTGCCTAATGGTGAAAATGCCACCTGTTCTCTTGCCTATATACAAGAGCTAAATGTTGAGCCAGCCCTGCTTATGGTGAAGAAAAGTCATCAGCATCTCAGTCCCTCCTATTAATTTCCAGGCCTCCAATTAATTGATTTTTCCTCATTGAAACCCCATAGTAATAAGTAGCTGGTATATAAATATGACAGGTATGCTGGGTGGATAAGAGTATGCCGTGGACATATAGTGGCATTATTCATGATCCTGTCATCAGTAAAACTGCAATATTTAAAAAAAAAAAAAATTAAGCCTTAAGCATAGCTTGGGTGTGTGTCTGAGACCATCTTGCATGCCTTTTAAAAGTTGCTGATCCTAAAGAAATTTTTTCTCCTTTGTGTTGCAACTTGGGCTTCTTTTGATGTTTGGATATTACTTAAATAATTAAAGCAGGTATCTTTTACCTACTTTACATACAGAAAATTTAGTTTCCATTATTAAATTAGAAAATTATTTAATGGCCCCTAATTAAATAGAAATAAATGATAAATAGATAGATAGATAGACAAATACTGGATTCTTTTATCAGAAATGTATATGTCATGAAACCCAACTGAGCACAAAGTCCCACTGTGATTTTCTGAAGCCTCCAGGTACTGACTTCCCACTAACATCAAAGGGAATTGAGGAGGAAGAAAGCCCAATGCCTTGAGAATGCACCTGGTGAGAAGCAGGTTGCAAGGTCCATGTGGCTTATTGCTACTAAAGGACCTGATGGAAAAATCTGTCTGCCTTCATGCGCAGCCCCCAGAGCCAGGTCTGTCAATGAAGAAGGAACATGTCTAAGGCCACGGGCCACTTTTGAGTCTCAGCTCCCTCGTTTAGTATCTGTGGAGTCCTAGACAAGTCAGTTAACCTCTTTCAGACTCTGTTTCCTTACTTATAAGATACAGATTACATTATTTATACTAAAACTGAAAATCTAAAGGCGTTTGAAGAGTTTAAGTCAAGGTGTAAAGTGCCTAGACGTGGTAGATGCTCAGCTGCTGTTGTGTAGTCTCTAAGTCGTGCCCTACTCTTTCGCAACCTCATGGTCGGTAACCCTCCAGGCTGCTCTGTCCATGAAATTTCCCAGGCAAGAATAGTGGAGTGGGTTGCCATCTCCTCCTCCAGGGCATCGTCCTGATCCATGTCTCCTGCATTGATAGGTGGGCTGTTTACTGCTGAGCCACCAGGGAAGCCCAGGTGTTTATTAAGTGGTATTTATTATCACCATTATGATTACAAATAACTAAGTATTCTCCTCTCTCCATATGGGGTCCACAAAGGTCTTCCCCTTAACCTACTTGTTCATGAAATTCTAGCCTTTACACATTCAACCTGTCAGTCCAGCTTCCCTTGACCATGGCAGCCTAGAAGGGACCCACTTCACTGAAACTCCAATGTCACTGGCAAAGCTGTCCTTGAAGTGGGGGTGGTGTCTCCTCACTGATTTTACCCTTCTTTCAATAGGTTTTTAAAACGTGACATCACTAACTCAACTATAGCTTCTTACTTACAGCCTTGGTGACAACTTGAGAGCACTACAATTTCACCACCTAGGATATTACTGGAAAATGTTTAGAAGATTCATCTTCTAAACATGCACAGAGTACTTTTCTTTTCATCACGCAGAACAGAAACCAGGGAACTCAGCCTTGAATTTTACGACTGGAGGAAGCGGTGATGCCCATTCAGGCCACAGTGGTCTTTAGTCTCACTATCTATTCTCGAGTCCTGCTTCCTGCGTCCAGTGGACAGACACTCATCTGATGTCCTCTTCAGTTTCACTCCCCAAGTGGGCCCCAGGGGTAGCCTGTCCTCTTAGGTTCTGTGGTCCTAAATGATAACATTAAACTCTCATTGCTATTCATACATATTCAACAACCAGTTACTGAGGGTCTATATGATGCCAGGCACACTTCCAGGCTCTAAAGGAATCAATGATAAAAAAGAAATAAAAGACACCATCCTTACCCTCATAGGAGAAGCAGACATTAATCAAATAAATAACAGTGCAATTGTGTGAATGTGCTATGGAAAAGATACACACAAAGCTGTCAAAGAAAATAATAAGGGGAAGTGGAGCAGTCCAAAGTATCAAGGAGGGTCTGTCCAAGCCAGGGATTCTTGAGCTTCAACCTAAAAATGAGGAACATGAACTCAGTGAGGTAAATGCAAGGATGGAGGTGAGAGATTATTCCAGGTAAAGGAAATCGATATTCAAAGCCTAAGGCAAGCGGTTTCATGGTGTGTGCCTGATAGATCAGTTGGTAAAGAATCTGCCTGCAATGCAGGAGACCTGAGTTCAATCACTGGGTTGGGAAGATCCTCTGGAGAAGGGAAAGGCTACCCACTCCAGTATTCTGGCCTGGAGAATCCCATGGATACAGTCCATGAGAGTTGGACACGGCTGAGCGGCTTTCACTTAGCAATACTTATTGAGCACCCAGGAAATGAGGAGGAGACTCTTGAGACAAGCAGGCAACATTCATATTATGTAAGACTTTGTAGGACTTCTTCGGGATTCTGGTCTTCTGCCCAACAGCAATGAGAAGCCACTGAAATGTTGTAAGTGGTTGGAGAATGACATAATCAAGTTTGCACTTTCAAAAAGATCTCTCCAAAAAGATCTTTCAAAAGGTCTTTTGCTAGCTGGACATCAACCATCCTTACAGGTGGACTTTCAAGACCAGCCTCCCAGCTGGCTCTGAGACATGAAACCAGGAGGAAGCCTGAGTCAGGGGCTCCTATAACTGGCTGCCTCTAATCTCTGCTGTCCTGTTTCTGATGACTGGAGGACACCGTGATTTCAGCATCTTCTGTATCTAGTCTTCTGGTGCCAAAGAGCTTTCAACATCGCCAGCCTTTCTCTGCCTGGAAGGCAAGAAAATCACCATGCTTGATACCAGCATCCTCCTCTCCTCAGAAAGGAAAAAAAAAAAAGATACTGCATTTTAGCCTCATTAAAGGTTAAACCCATTGATAAGTTAATCCCCTGTGGAAAACCTTTATCATTTTGGATTACAGTCTCCTTTGTATTTATTGCCAATAAAACAACTAAACCATAATGCCCATGAAAAAGAGACTGCTTTTTGCACAGTGCTAGTTCCAACCTCTTGTCCAGTAGTTGTTCAACACATATGTGTTATATAAATAAACCTTTTAAAAAACTTAGAAGAAGAAGTAAAAGGAAAAAACAACACTCATCGTGCAACTACTCTAAAATAATTTTCTATCTGTTATAGAATGCCTTTGTTTTTATCAAGATAGACATGTACATTTAATAATGTTTTGGCATGCAATCCTAGTTTATATATGATGTATGCATTGTTTACAATATTTTCTTATCATAAATACAACAGTCAAACTATTAAGAATCTTCTTTACACAAGTTATACACAAAGCAGGATGTTAGAAGACATGTTTATACGTTTAAAGCTATAATCCCACAACTTCACTGGAGCTTTTTTCTCCACACAAACGTAAAGAAATTGAAACATACTTTCAAGGGAAGAAAGAAGAAAGGAACAAACTGAGTTTTAGGAATAATTACTGAGAGTTTCAGTTCAGTTCAGTGCAGTCACTCAGTCGTGTTCAACTCTTTGTGACGCCATAGACCGCAGCACACCAGGCCTCGCTGTCCATCACCAACTCCCGGAGTTTACCAAACCTCACGTCCATTGAGTCAGTGAGGCCATCCAACCATCTCATCCTCTGTCGTCTCCTTCTCCTCCTGCCTTCAATCTTTCCCAGCATCAGGGTCTTTTCAAATGAGTCACTCTTCACCAAAGAAGAAATGTGGCCAAAGTATTGGAGTCTCAGCTTCAACATCAGTCCTTCCAGTGAACACCCAGGACTGATCTCCTTTAGGATGGACTGGTTGGATCTCCTTGCAGTCCAAGGGACTCTCAAGAGTCTTCTCCAACACCACAGTTCAAAAGCATCAATTCTTTGACATTCAGCTTTCTTTATAGTCCAACTATCACATCCATACATGACTACTGGAAAAACTATAGCCTTGATTTAAATTTTACCTTATTAAAAGCTTTGAGCTGACTTGAAAGTACAGGTAGAAAAGTACTTTGGGGGAAGGTATCTATAAATACAGTCTTTCCCAGTGGCTCAGTGGTAAAAGTCCACCTGTAATGCAGGAAATGCAGGAGACATGGGTTTGATCCCCGGGTTAGGAAGATACCTTAGAGAAGGGCATGGCAACCCACTCCAGTATTCTTGCCTGAAAAATCCCATGGACAGAGGAGTCTGGTGGGCCACAGTCCACAGGATTGTAAAGAGTCAAACATGACTAAAGCAACTGTGTGCACACACGCACACATATAAGTACAATCTTAGAGAAAGAAGGGAAGACCTCTAAAGAGAAGGACTTGGATTCATGGAATCAGAGGGTTACAAAACTGGTAGGGACTCCCCACTGGCCGCTGTGCCCCAAAATGTGTGTCCATCTCTCCCAAAGACCCCAACCCTCCCTGGGGCTCTCATTCTTTCACAAATGGCCCCCATCCTCTCAGATCCTCAGTACATTTGCCAAATTAAAAAAAGGTTCTCAAGACTTAACTCTTCCACCCAGAAAACAGATCTTTCCCTCACCCTTCTACTTATACAAGCATACAACTGACCTCATGGTTTTTGAGGTCTAAATGATGACTAAAGCAGCACCAAGGTGGAGGTGTTGTGGCTCTCAGCAGTGTGGGGAACTGTGCCTCACTTAGGACTCCTCAAAGGCCATGTATGGGGGCTTTTCAGGATTGGAGGCAGGAACCAAAGACTGCCCCAATTCCATGTCTTTGTAGCTTCAGGTCTTTGAGTGTCTTAGCTTTCCCAGAAGTACAGACAATGTGAAAAGTTCGCAATAAGTATTAAATGAATGAATTTCATTGTTTCCTTGACCTCTTGCTGTTGTTTAGTCACTAAGTCATGTCAGACCTTTGCGACCCCATGGAGCCTGCCAGGCTCCTCTGTCCATGGGATTTCCCAGGCAAGAATACTGGAGTGGGTTGCCATTTCCTTCTCCAGGGGATCTTCCTGACCCGGGGATCCAACCCACCCCTCCTGCATTGGCAGGTGGATTTTTTACTGCTGAGCCACCAGAGAAGCCGTCCCTGATCTCTATAAACACAGATTACCTCTTCCTTGGAGTTAACCAGATGTCAGGTAACACTATGAATCCCAGTTTGGGTGGATTTAGTCTCTCTGAAACTTCTTCCTCATCTGAATAAAGAGGATTATAATCCATCTCAAAGCTCACTGTGAATATGGAAAGGGCTAGTTTATAAAAATTACCTAGCACAGGGGGGCAGGGTGGGGGGAGCACAATTTAGTGATACTGATTCCCTTATCTGAATGTCTCAGGTCCTGATACTCAGTATCACTGAGCCAAGGTCAGTGCTGACCAGAAGGAGCCATGTAAGAGGGCCCTCAAGATCACAGACTCTGAAAATCAACTGTTTTTCCAGGTGAATACTAGCTTTGTTCCTTATAGCTGTGTGACTTTGGGTAAGTTACTTTGCCTCTCTGAGCATCTGTTTCGACATCTAAAAGATGAGAATAATAATAGTACTTACCTTGAAGGGATTTTGTGAACACATGTAGAGTTTAGAATAATGTCTGGACTTATAACTGTTCAATTACTGTAACTCTTATGTCATGTGTATAAATCTCTACTTGAAATCTAAACTCATGCCAAGAACTAACATTTTTCTCTCTCTAGCCTGCCGTCAGTGCTTTCTCATTTTGCTTGACTCCCTAAGGCATACTCTGGGATTTGGGCTGAGGAGGTTTGCTCTCCTTTGCCCCATGCCACCCACCACCCCATCCTCCTAGACCTCAGAGAGCTTGGAGCAAGCCCGGGGCGGGGGGAGTGTGGTGGCCCTGGGGCAAGCCCTGTAGCTTCTCTGCAGCACAGGAAGGCTTGCGTGTCTTTGGAAGTCACTTCCAGCCACATACTCTGCTCCCTATTCAAAGAACTACACAGCTCAGGTTGAGGGTCATGTGGATGGAGTTCAAGAGATTTTTAACTCAATGATCCTAAAACTAAAAAAACCCTCCTTCCATTTTTTCTATGTGTGAGTGTGTATATGTGTGTTCTTTTTTTTTTTTTTTTAAGGTGAATGGGTGCACGAGGAGACATAAAGATTTATTAAGTAAGAGGCAGAAATGCTTACAAACTTTATTGCTCCTTCCAGGCCTGTAAACAATTCCCCTCAATCCTTCTTTCCAAAGCAATAAAACCTAGAAGGCGGTGAGCCCTGGAACCTCAGGGTGAGGGTGGGTCTGTTCCCAGGCTGAGGCTGAAACCCAGCTTGAAGTTATGGCAGGCCCCTCTCTGGTTCATCCTGCACAGGAGGGGAGTTTAGGGGAAACCCACGGAGCTAAAACTGCTGGGAGCCCAGAAGCACTGAAACCCAACTTGTACGTGAAAACTAGAGAAGGGGCGATCTCAGGGGGGCTGGGGGCAGTGCAGGGACCTAGGAGGAGCCAGCAGAGACTCTGCAGCCAGTCTTCTGCCAGCAAGAAGGCAAATAACTCCAGGGGGGACAATAAGGGTCATGACTCAGGATGCTGGGTTCTGCTATAGGATCTGTCACTTACCAGGCAAGTGCCTCTGAGCAAGGGACATAACCTCCTTCAGCCTCAGTCACCACATCTGTTATGAGGATTATGAAATATTTAATGTCTGGATGAAGGCATAAGCCAGTCAATGTAAAGCAACTTAACACCATGATGAGACTATACGTACATGTGTGCTAAGTCCTTTCAGTTGTGTCCGACTCTTTGCAACCCTATGGACCATAGCCAGCCAGGCTCCTCTGTCCATCGGATTCTTCAGGCAGGAATCCTGGAGTGCATTGCCATGCCCTCTTCCAAGGGATCTTCCAGACCCAGAGATCGAACACAGGTCTCTGACACCTCCTGCATTAGCAAGCGGGTTCTTTACCACTAGCTAGCACCATCTGGGAAGCCCATGATGAGAATATAAACATCATGTTAAATCATTACTTAAAAGGTGGGTTGAACACAAGCATCCTGAAGGATTTAGAGTATGAAGCTATATATGGTTAATAATAATCTGAGAGCCCAGAGGACGCCTCCATGGATGTGGGCAGACATAAGTGGTGCTAGGATGATAGGCTAGCAGGGTCTCCAGGGGTTGTTGTCTGAAGGGTCCACCTGCCATGGCACTGGTTTTCTTCTCTGGCTGCTTCCAGCACCATGATGTCATGACATTGCCCAGTGAACCCTGGGAGTTCAGGGTCCAGGCCTAGAAGATACCAAGGTTGACTTGTAGTCCAGTGGCAGGCCAAACAGTACGCGATGCACTTTAGCAAGGAGGAATGTCAAGACCCACACCTGGGTCCGAAAGCATACCTGCACAAAGGGCAGCCAGGACCTGCAGCTGAAGCGTACTGCCAAAGTCAAAGAGTCAGCGTTCCTGGTAGACAGTGGTTTCTTGTGTGATCTTTGACTGGACTGTGTTTCTTATCTCCCATCAGCTCAGTTTTCATCTGTGAGGCAGGTTAATAAAACCACATTTCCTTTCACATATTCAGGGGGTTCTATAATAGATCACTGATGCACTTTTTTGGGGAAAGTGACTTGGAATGGGCCCTGCTTAACTGAACGCTAAAGCAAAAATCAGAACTCAAAAATGGTGTAAAATGGCTACTCATGAGCACTAAAATCAGTTACAAATACAGGAAAAATTAAATCATTGTTTTACGCTTAAGACCATATAATAAAGTTAAACTTGCATTTGGAAGACTCAATATTTGAAGTAAATGACAACAACAATAATAATTCTATATCAGTATTCTGTAGCTAAAATTTCTGCTAACAAAAACTGTGAAGTAGAAGAGAAAAATGGGAGGATGGTAGGGGGAAAAAAGGCAAAATTATGTTAAAACTCCTTAGTTCAAACAAGAAGAGCTAAATTTAATACAGAGTACATAAGTAGTTAAAAAGAAAAAGAAAAAAAATGAGATGCATTAAAAATATCCAATAAAAAGCAAGAGAAATCAAGAAGACTGAAGAAAGAGTTTAAGAGTTATATTAAGTGTGACTTTAAAATATATGAAAACAGGGATCTAATCAAGCTTTTAAGCTTTTGCACAGCAAAGGAAACCATAAACAAAACAAAAAGACAACAATGGCTTAATTTCCAAAATGTGCAAATAGTCCATACATCTCAATAGCCAATAAACAAGATGTACAGTTGGCCAATAAGCAAATGAAAAGATACTCAAAGTCATTAATTATTAGAGAAAATGCAAATCAAAATTAAATGAGGTATCACCTCACATCAGTCAGAACGGTCATCATTTCAAAAGTCTATAAAAATTAATGCTAGATGAAGAAGATGACCAGTCCAAGCTCGATGCATGAAACAGGGCACTCAAAGCCAGTGCTCTGGGACCACCCAGAGGGATGGGATGGGGAGGGAGGGGAGAGGGGGTTTGGGATGAGGGACACATGTACACCCATGGCTGATTCATGTCAGTGTACGGCAAAAACCACCACAATGTTGTAAAGTAATTAGCCTCCAATTAAAATAAATTAATTTTAAAAAAACCTAGGATAAAGTTCTCCATTAAAAAAAAGAATGCTACAGAGGATGTGAAGAAAAGGGAACCCTCCTCCACTGTTGGTGGGACTATAAATTTGTGTAGCCACTGTGGGAAATAGTATGGAAGTTCCTTGAAAACCTAAAAATAAAGTTGCCATGTGATCTAGCAATCCCACTCCTGGGCAGATATCTAGAGAAAACTCAGATTGGAAAAGATGCATGCACCCCAGTGTTCATAGTAGCACCATTTATAACAGCCAAGACGTGGAAGCAACCTACATGTCCATCAACAGATGAATAGATAAAGATGTGTTGTACATATATATAAAATGTATCAACATAAATGTCCTTTGATAGATGGATGGATAAAGAAGATGTGGAATATTACTCAGTCTTAAAGGAGTATGAAATAATGCCACTTGCAGCAACATGGATGAACATAGAGACTATAATTTTAAGTGAAGTAAATCAGACAGAGAAAAACAAATATCATTTATTATTTATACATGAAATCTAAAGAATTTTACAAATGAACTCATTTACAAAACAGAAATAGACTCACAGACACAGAAAACAAACTTATGATTACCAAAGGGGAAGAGGGGTGCTGATAAAATAGGAGTTTCATATTAGTAGATACAAAACTGCTGCATGTAAAATAGATAAATAAACAACGAGGACCTACTGTATGGCACAGGGAGCTATATTTAATATCTTAGAAAAAATATATGTATACATTAATATCAGGGAAAATATATGTATATAAAGAAAGATTCTTAAATTTAATCACAATCTAAATTTAAGCAGACTTTTGAGAAATGAGTTATGAGTTTAAAATGAAATTTAAAAAGAAACAATAGTCACGATATCACTAGCAGACAAAAGGTTAACCGAGATAGAGAAGCTCACTTGCTGATGATAAAAGTTCAACCCACAAAAAGAAGAAAAGGAAAAGACAGGAGAAATAATCATCTCTTTAAAAAGTTAAGAGTATTCATCTCTCAGTTTGTAATTTACATATGAGTTTTATTTTCTTACCCAAATTTCCTCTGTTTCCTTCAATTGTACAAAGAGGAAGAGGTATATTGACTTCCCTTGACTGCTCTGCTCATTCCCAAAGAAATTCACACAGCCCAAGTGTCTCCTCTTCTTGGAAGCTTCCCCTGATGTTACAAATCCCACTCCCGTGTGGACCAGATTAGGTGCCCTTCCCAGTAATGTGCTGAGCCAGCTCCTGTGAGCTAAAAAGCAGGGCATGTAAATCTCTGCTTAATTCCACATGCAGCAACACCAGGTTCCTAGATTGAAATCTGCCAAGGTGGAAGTATTTGCACCACGGAAAGCAGGAAAAGCTACAGATCAGATCAAGCCCCCCTCATCTTCCACCCTACCTCCCACCTTAGAACCAGTTGTGAATCATGTATCAACACACTGTTGTTTATGTTCCTGGAAATCTGCGCACTATCCTCTGTACAGGTTCTGTCATGCTGTACTACAATCCTTGCATGCACGCTTGCTAAGTCACTTCAGTCACGTCCGACTCTTTGTGACCCTGTGGACTGTAGCCCGCCGGGTTCCTCTGTTCCTGGGATTCTCCAGGCGAAAATACTAGAATGGGGTGTGATGCCCTCCTCCAGGGAATCTTCCTGACCCAGGGATCAAACCCACGTCTCCTGCGTCTCCTGCATTGCAAGCAGATTCTTTACTGCTGAGCCACCAGGGAAGCTCACTACAATGTTTAAATTTTTTTTTTTTTTCCCATTACGAATTCATGAGCACCTATGAGGTAAGACCATTTATCTTGAACCCACACCACAGTACCTAACACAGAGTTGATAGAAGGAGGAGAGGAAGAAGAAGGAAAGAAGGATTCATGGAAAGAAATGAAGGAGGGAAGGAGAGAGGAAGAAAGAGAGGAAAAGGAAGGAAAAATAACTATTTTATTTCCTCCAATAGAATAAAAGTGCCTAATTATCCCTAAATATCAACTCCAGCCAATTCTTAGGAGCATGAAATTCTCCAGTCGTCACCAAGAGCTTCCTCAATTCTGGTTCCTAAGAAGAAAAAGCCTTTGCAAAGCAACCACTGGAATTTCAGTCTCTGGAACTTCCAGCCAGACTGGTCAGGAAGGTAGAATGAGGCTATTGTTGAAAAGACATCTCAATCCCAATCAAGATGGCAAATCCCAGTTTTGCTTAGAGTATTTCTTGAGAATGAACAGTGCTGAGTCTATTTCCTCATTCAGCACAGGGAAGCCACTAGAACCATAAGGCCTATCATTTCATTGAGGACCAAGTATTAAGGAAGGGCTCCATTCATTAGTGAGAAAAGTAGTGAAATCAAATGAAGTCTGTAGTTAAGGTCATAGTATTGTACCAACATCAATCTCCTAGTTTTGACCAACATGCCATGGTTCCCTAAGATGGTAACATTGTAGGAAGCTGGATGAAGGATATATAGGAACTCTTTGCACTATTTTTGTTGCTTGGGACTTCCCTGGTGGTCCAGTGGCTAAGACTCCATGGTCCTAATGCAGGGGGCCAAGGTTCGAGCCCTAGTCAGGGAACTAGATCCCACACGCCACAGTAAAGGGTTTGCATGCTGCAGCTAAAGAAAGACCTGGTGCAGTCAAAGTAATTAACTTTAAAAAATTAAAATATAATAAAAATGACTTCAAAATTAGAAAGCTTAAAAAAGAGAAAGGGGTCTGTAAATATAAAGTACTTGAAAAGCTTACCTATTTGGTTCCTACCTCCCTTTCAAAACGTATCAGAATCTCTTCAAGAATCATTTTGCTATCATTGCCAATTAGGCCCCTTTTGGTAGTGATTTATCCAAGGAATCTGCTCTTTATGTTAACATATCCTATTATATCATCATTGATGTGAACGCCACTTCTTCATGAATATGGGGACCCAAGCCAGGAGAAGCTCAGAGGCCAGGGAACTTGTTGAAGTTACGCAAAACAGAAAACAGTAGCTGGCCCAACTGGTTCAGCCAGTTTTTCAGATACAAAGGAACTACATCCACTAAGCTGCTATTTCCATTGTCCTGTTCAAGTTCTTCCAGGTTGAGTGTGCCAGTCTGCGTGGTGCACAGCTACTGCCGCTTAGAAGAGAGAAGGAAATGAAAACCACTAATTATTGAATAGCCTGTGGATCCATTCACTGGTTCAACAAATATTGGTGGAATGGGGTGCCAGGCACTGGCCCAGCCCCCGAGGTTACAGATGAATGAGACAAACTTTTGGCACGTGCAATCCATTGGAGAACTGGACCTAAGAGAAGTAATAAAAAGCCAATAACTACTGTAATTACAGATTGTAATAAGTTCTAGTAAGGAAGGGAACAATGTGTAGCAGTTCCTTGTAAAGGAAGGTTATTATGTAGAAGGGACAGGAGAGAGATCTCTGAGGAGGTGACATTTAATGCAGGATCACAAGGATGAAAAGAAACTGATCATGCAAAGGAGAGAAGCATTCCCAGCAAAGGAAACAGCAGGAGTGAAGGCCTGAAGATGGAAAAGAACTCAACACACTCAAAGAACATAAAGGAAGCCTGTGTGGCTACAGGAGTGTCAAGAATGAAGGTAAGAGATGAAGGGAGAAGCAAAGCGTGATAAAGAACTAAGATTTTAAATGCCAAGGGAAGTCATTGACACATTTGAAGCCACAGAGAGACAGGAGCAGGCTTCAACAAAATTTTTCCTCTTTTGAGCACAGAAAAGTTGAGCAGACAGCAGAAGATAGGGACTGGAAAGGGAGGAGAGAAACCAGGCAGTTGAACGGTTGCATGGAATTCCTTTCATCAGAGTTCGGACTCAGAGGATGGAGGCATGTTCACTACCTCCAAGTTTTCAAGTGTGGGTCCATTTGGCCGAAGGAAACATTGGTGTTCTCATGCCTTTCTCATACGTGGAGCTGTGAAGTCTTGAACACATTACATCTCCTCTCAGAACCTTGGTGTCTTCATTTGTAAAAGCGGTTTAGCCGAATCTCCCAGAGTATCCAGTAAATGTTATACTCTTTGGTTTCTTGGAAAGGAAAATGACTCATATCTGCTGGAAATAAACCAGGTGGCTCCAGGCAGTTCCCTGGGACATGTGACTGCCAAGCTTGGGTGGAGCTTGACAGGGGTAAGGGTGGAGACTCAGAGCAGCCTGGGTACCTGGTTATGTAGTTTGAAGTCCCACATCCCAGGCTGCAAACCTTTAGCTCAGGAATGTGGCTTAGGTGGGGCCTGCTAGTGATGAAAAGAGCACAGAGAAAACCAGGAAGTCCTAGAAGAGAAAATACAGATGGAAATTTAAACAATTGTAGGATAGGGAAACTGATACATTGAAAAGCAAAGGCAGAACACACAAAAGCAACGATTGACAGAATTTATGAAAAATCCCAGATTATCCTATAAATCAAAAATAAAATCATGGGCAAATCAATTTAAAAATGGGCAAAAGACATGAACAGGAATCTCACAGAAGAAGCATAAATAGTCAGTAGACTTTTGGCAAGACTTCCAACAGTACTGGTGTTTAGGAAAATACAAGTCAAGACAGCTGTGATCTATAATTTTGTGTGCATGTGCTAAGTTGCTTCAGTCATGTCTGACTCTGTGCAACCCCATGGACTGTAGCCTGCCAGGCCCCTCTGTCCATGGGATTCTCTAGGCAAGAATACTGGAGTGGGTTGCCATGCCCTTCTACAGGGGGATCTATAATTTTAGGCACATTCAATCGGCACAAAATAAAAAGAAAGCATATAATACTAAGTTTTAGAATGGATTTAGAGCTACAGGATCTCTTACATGCTTCTGGTGGAGTGTAACATGGCATTATCTCTTCAGAAAAGGAGTGAACAGTGTCTTCTAATAATAGGTGGCGTTAGTGGTAAGGAGACTGTTTGCCAGTGGAAGAGACATAAGAGATGCAGGTTCAATCCCTGTGTCAGGAAATCCCCTGAACAGGGGAATAGTAACCCACTCCAGTATTCTTGCCTGGAGAACCCCTTGGACAGAAGAGCCTGGCTGGCTACAGTCCATAGGCTCACAAAGAGTCAGACATGACTGAAGCAACTTACACATACGTTCTGTGATCCCATAATTCCACTCATGGATGTAATTATTCATGTATAATCAGGACACAAAGCAAAGAATATTCAGAGCTTCGTTGTTCTCAATGGCAAAAACTTGGAAGCTATTCAAACATCCATCAGTGAGAAAGTGGATTCACAAAAAATGGTATACTTACACAATGGTGAGGGACAGGGAGGCCTGGCATGCTGCAGTCCATGGGGCAGCAAGGAGTCAGACCCGACTGACCAATGAACAGCAACAACAGACAGTGGAATAGGATACAGCAGTTAAAATGAATGAAGCAGAATCACATGACACGCAGCCATGTGAATGCATTTTAGTAAAATGACATTACATGAAAAAAGTACCGAAAGATTACCAAAAAATTCTTTAGATGACCAGAAAAGTTTTCTATGTTGGAATGGGAGATTGTTACATAATAGTTATATTGTTTTACATAAATAATTTTTTCTCCACCAAAAGTTTATGGAACTATATATGTTCAATATATAGTGAACTTTCAGATGTTCAAGCTGAATTTAGAAAAGGCAGAGGAACCAGAGATCAAATTGCCAACATCCGTTGAATCATCGAAAAAGCAAGAGAGTTCCAGAAAAACACCTACTTCTGCTTTATTGACTACACCAAAGCCTTTGACTCTGTGGATCACAACAAACTGTGGAAAATTCTTCCAGAGATGGGAATACCAGCCCACCTTAACTGCGTCCTGAGAAATCTGTATGCAGGTCAAGAAGCAACAATTAGAACCAGACATGGAACAACAGACTGGTTCAAAATTGGGAAAGGAGTATGTCAAGGCTGTATATTATATGTCACCCTGCTTATTAAACTATATACTTAGTACTTTATAAGTTTTTCATTTTAAAAAATTTTTTATTGAAATATAGTTGATTTACAATATGTTAGTTTTATGTGTACAGCAAATTGATTCAGTCATATATACCTATATTCTTTCTTATAGTACTTTGTGTATTTTAATACATATAATGATTTAATTGGGCTTCCCCGGTGGCTCTTCCGTAAAGGATCTGCCCGCCAATGCAAGAGATGTAGGTTCAATCCCTGAGTCAGGCAGATCCACTGGAGAAGGAAATGGCAACCCACTCGATTATTCTTGCCTGAGAAATCTCATGGAGAGATGACCCTGGTTGGCTACAGCCCATGGGTTGCAAAAGAGTCAGACATGACTTAGCAACTAACCAAAAACAAGAACTATTTAAGACACTACAATGATATAATAATTTATATTATAATATACAGCAATTAGAATTATATTATTATAACAGTTTATATTATAATAATATAACAATTATACTTATATTATAATAATATAATTTATATAATTATAAATTAATAATAATTGTCTTTAAAAGGACTGCATACACTTCCTATGAAATTTAAAATTGAAACATTTAAAAATCTACCTTTCAATATTACAACTCTAGCTTTATTTAATAAAACAGTAAAAAGATTCAGGACAATGGAGCCTTCAGAATACAGGAGGCATGGAGTGGATTAGGAGAGAGGAGACAACCTTAATCATGTGTAGATTTTTTGTCAAAGGGTAAGCTGAATTTGGGGAAGCAATTCATGGATGTTTATTGTACAACAAAAAATAACAAAGAAATCAAGTAAATGAAATCAGGCTGAGATGGTTAGTTTTATATGTCCACTTGACTAGGCAACAGGGTGTCCAGATATTTAGTTAAACATTATTTCTGGTGATGGTGTTTCAGAGTAAGATTAATATTTGAATCTACAGATTGAGTAGGGCAGACAGCCCCTCACACCGAGGGTGAGCCTCATCCAATCTACAGAAGGCCTGAGTAGAACAAAAGGCTGAAAAGGGGGACTTCCCTGGTGGTCCACTGGTTCAGAATCCACCTGCCAATGCAGGGGACACGAGTTTGATTCCTGGTCTGGGGAGATTCCACGTGCTGCAGGGCAACGAAGCTAATACCCCAGAAGTACTGAGCCCAAGGTCTAGAGCTGCAACTACTGAGCATGTGTGCTACAGCGATAGAAGCCCGTGAACCCAGAACCCCTGCTCCATGACAAGAGAAGCCACCAAAATGAGAAGCCCGCACACCGCAACCAGAGAGCCGCACCGACTCAGTGTAAGGAAAATCCACACACAGCAACAAAGATCCAGCACGGCCAAAAACAAATAAAATTTATCCTTGCTTTCTTTAAGAAAAGATAAAAAGGCTGAAGGAAGAAGTTTCTCTCTGCTTTACTGTCTTTGATCTCGGATATCAGTCTCTTCAGCCTCGAGACTCAGCTCTCCTGGCTCTCCAACTTGCCAACTGCAAATCCTGGGACTTAGCGTCCAAGACAGGGTGAAGCAATTCTTTGCATAGAGGAGATATAGATACACAGATAGTAATATATGCTCTATTGGTTCTGTTTCTCTGGAGAAGCTGGTAGAGGCCATACAGGAACAATGAAACAAGGTGTCAGAACCAAGGATTATAATTAATTTATTCTGTGCAGCTGAGTGAAATCTGAAAGGTAAAAAAGAAAAAAGGTATGCTTTTCTATGAGAAAGAAAGCAGAATGAAAATTTTAAAACAAATGACAATCTTGAACAAAAGATTTTCACGTTTGTATATATAACAAGAAAGCAATTATTGATAATACTCTGAACATCTGTTGAAGAATTCCAAACAGAAGAAGAAAAGCAAACTCTTCAACTGACAGAACGTGTAAGCCACCTGATCAGGTGTTTTTAAAATAAAATGTAAAAGGTGAAAACAAATGTTAAACCTTTACTTGGAAACAAAAGTGGCTTTTCCACCTACGTCTGAATACTGGGAGCCAGTTCTCTTACTATAATGAAGTGAAGTGAAGTTGCACAGTCGTGTCCGACTCTTTGCGACCCCATGGACTGTAGCCTACCAGGCTCACTCTGTCCATGGGATTTTCCAGGCAATAGTACTGGAGTGGATACTATCATGAAAGTTTTCAAATATAAAAAAATACGGAAAGAGTAGTAAGTTTACACTGAGAGGGCAAGAAGTAATGACACACTCTTGGCATTCAGATCTTGGCTTCTAAACACCATGTTCCCCTGAAAAGAGTGAGGGCTCCTTGGGGGAAAGAAAGAGACAAGCTCCAAAGATGGTGCAGGGAAAAGAGAAGAAAGCATCAAAGAATGATAGGGACGTACCACAAGGACACATCAGCCAGCTAGAAGTAGCTCTCACTAGTGATCTTTGCAATGATTTCAGCAGCAAAATTGGATTGTAATCCAGTAAATAAAAATAAGAATCTATGATAGAACCACCATATGACCCAGCAATCCCACTCCTGGGCATATATCTGGAGAAAACCACAATTCCAGAAGAGATATGCACTCCACTGTTTATCGCAGCACTATTTACAGTAGCCACAACATGTAAGCAACCTAAAGGTTCTTCAAAGATGAAGATGTGGCACGTAACAATGGAATACTACTCAACCATAACAAGGAATGCAGTTTTGCCATTTGCAGAGACATGGATGGACCTAGAGACTGTCACATAGACTGAAGTAAGTCATAAAGAGAAAAATACCATACATTACCATAAATATGTAGAATCTAGAAAAATGGTACAGATAAATCTATCTGCAAAGCAGAAATAGAGACACAGTCCTAGAGAGCAAATGCATGGGCACCAAGAAGGGGGGAAAGGGATGGAGTGAACTGGGAGATTGGGACTGACATATACACAGTAGTATTTATACAATAGATAACTAAATGAGAATCTACTATGTAGCACAGGGAACTCTACTCCATGCTCTGTGGTTACCTAACTGGGGAAGAAATCCAAAAAAAGAGGGGGTATATGTATATGTAGCCTATGGGGTCGCACAGAGTCGGACGCGACTGAAGCAGCAGCAGCAGCAGCAGCAGAGCTGATTCACTTTGCTGTACAGCAGTAAATAACACATCGTAAAACAAGTATACGCCAATAAACATGTTAAAAAAGAATCCGTCTGTAACAATATAAATATGTGAACGCATATATATATAGATACACACATATATATATACATTCATACATATATATAGCTTCCCTGGTGGCTCAGGGGTTAAAGCGTCTGCCCGGAATGCGGGAGGCCTGGGTTCGATCCCCAGGTCAGGAAGATCCCCTGGAGAAGGAAATGGCAACCCACTCCAGTACTCTTGCCTGGAGAATCCCATGGAGGGAGGAGCCTGGTAGGCTACAGTTCATGGGGTCGCAAAGAGTTGGACACGACTGAGTGACTTCACCTCACCTCATACATATATATACACTCATACATATCTAGGAGAGATGAGAAAGTTATTCCTTACAGAAGATCAGTTCAGTTCAGTTCAGTTCAGTCACTCAGTTGTGTCTGACTCTTTGCGACCCCATGAATCGCAGCACGCCAGGCCTCCCTGTCCATCACCAACTCCCGGAGATCACTCAGACTCATGTCCATCAAGTCAGTGATGCTATCCAGCCATCTCATCCTCTGTCATCCCCTTCTCCTCCTGCCCCCAATCCCTCCCAGCATCAAAATCTTTTCCAATGAGTCAACTCTTCTCATGAGGTGGCCAAAGTACTGGAGTTTCAGCTTCAGCATCATTCCTTCCAAAGAAATCCCAGGGTTGATCTCCTTCAGAATGGACTGGTTGGATCTCCTTGCAGTCCAAGGGACCCTCAAGAGTCTTCTCCAACACACCAACTAGTATATGTAAACCTAATAATGAAAGGGAAATCGCTCAATCATGTCCAACTCTTTGCAACCCATGAACTATACAGTCCATGCAATTCTCCAGGCCAGAATACTAGAGTGGGTAACCTTTCTCTTCTCCAGGGGATTTTCCCAACCCGGGGATCAAATCCAGGTTTCCCACATTGCAGGTGGATTCTTTACCAGCTGAGCCACAATGGAAGCCCAAGAATACCGAAGTGGGTAGCCTATCCCTTCTCTAGCGGATCTTTCCTACCAGGAATCAAACCCGGGTCTCCTGCATTGCAGGCGGATTCTTTACCAACTGAGCTATCAGGGAAGCCCAAACCTAATAATAGAAAGTAGAGATCATCAAAGGATGCCAGGTGGCGGTGGTGGTTTAGTCGCTAAGCCATGTCTGACTCTTGCAACCACATAGACTGACGCCTGCCAGGTTCCTCTGTCCACAGGACTTTCCGGGCAAGAATCCTGGAGCGGGCTACCATTTCCTTCTCCATCTTCCTGACCCAGGGATCAAACCCAGGTCTCTTGCACTGCAGGTGAATTCTTTACTGACTGAGCTATCAGGGAAGCCCCAGTGTATGCTAGAACTAGAGGCTGAATGTTTGCTGTGAAACAGTATTAGCATAGTCTCAAAATATGTACCTACAAAGAGAGTATAAATGGAAAACCAGGAGCTTTATTGTGGAGAAACCTGGCAGACATTCCTTGAACTAAATGATCAAAGTTAATATCTCTAAAAATCAACAAATGAACATCACGTGCATCCTGATATGCTGTCCCAAGGAGGACACAATATTAATTCTTTAGTTTTTTCTGCTAAAAATGCATAACCTGAATCAAATCATGAAGAAATATCAGAGAAACTCAACTTGACAGGCATTCTGCAGAATAACTGACTTGGACTCTTCATAAATATCAAGATCAAAAGCCATCAAGAAAAGCAAAGAAATTGTTCCAGATTAAACACAACTAAAGAAACATGACAACTAATACAGTTATGTGTTGCAGGATTAAATCCTGGACTGGGAAAAACTAAAAAGCATATTATTAGACAATTGATTAAATATGAATGGAGGTTATGGTTTAGCTTATAGCATTGTATCAATATTAATTTCTGATTTTGATAGTTACACAATGGTTTTCTATGAGAATGTCTTTTTCTTATGAAATACACAGTGAAGTATTTAGTAAATAGTGTCTCCAAACTAACGCTTACCTGAATCAGGGAGGGGGAAGGGAATTCATATACAGAAATAGAAATATGTGCATGTGTGTAGAAAGAGAGAGATATACGTGGATAACGCTTACATGCACACATTTGTGAAACAAATGTGAAGAATGGCAGCAATTGATGAATCTGTATAAAATGTAAGCAGGAGTTCTTTGTACTAGAATCACAGAATTTAAAATTTTAAATAATATGTACATGTTCATACATGCAAATTCCCAAAGTAAGCGAAAATTCAAGAAAGAATGCACTAAAATACACTGCTAGAGGGGACATGTAAGTTGGTATTACTTTTCTGAATGTTAACAGTTTGGCAATATATCTGAACCCTATATTTCTGCATAAAATTCTGACCCCACAATATAAAAATATGAACATGGATGCACACCAATTCGGAGCTACAATTATCGTTATACAGGAAATCTGGTAAAACCTAAACAGCTAATAATAGAAAAAGATATTGAACAAAATATAAAGCATCCACCCAATGAAATAAAGATACAGTCCATGAAAGCACTAGTGCAGAAGACTCTGGAAGTTTCTCTGTACTATATTAAGTGGAAAAAAGCTAGAAACTACAATAACAACAAAGAACATGCAATTTAGCCAATTTTTTCAAAACAAAATTATATGTTATTAAAGATGACGTTCTTGGCCCCACTTCTCGACTGTTTTCTGATTCTACACCCATGGCCCCTAGACCTGGGATTCAGTCATGTGAGTTGCTGGGACCAATAAAAGGGGGTGAAAGCAACGTGTGTGAGCCAATTTTATCCTAAGTCATCAGAGCCCTTGTACAGTCCCACTTGTTCTATCAAGTTTCTGCCCACCTCCATGAGAAGAATGTAACTGGGCTGACATTTTTTCTCAGGAGGAAAATGAGAGCCTCATGGGGCAGAGCAGAGCCACCCAACCAAATTTAGCCTAGGTCAGCTGACCCCCAGCTGCCCAGATTCAACAGTAATTGCTCTGTTAAGGCCTGAGATTTGAGGTGGTACATTTTTCTGCCAATAAATAGTTGACATATATCTGAAGCAATACCTAAAAATTAGGATTGCATTGTTACAGATATTTATTATTTTCTTCTTATTTCATTTATTTTCTGAATAATTAAAATGCTCATGTGTTATTTTGATAATAAGTCAGAAATGAGTTACAATAAATAGAGAAGCAGGGGCTTCCCTGGTGGTCCAGAGGTTAAGAATCTGCCTGCCAATGCAGGGGACACAGTTTCAATCCCTGGTCCAGGAAGATCCCACATGCCATGGGGAACTAAGCCTGTGTACCACAGGTACTGAGCCTGTGCTCCACACCAAGAGAGTGCCCCCATTCACCACAACCAGAAAAACCTGTGCACTGCAATGAAGACCCAACACAGCCAAAAATATATAAATGAATTGAAAATAAAAGTAAATAATCTAAAAACCATAGAAAAAGAGAAAATAATGAACTCAAATTCAGAATCGCAGAGGATTCCTGGAAAAATGTTCTACTACTCAAATAAATACATAGCTTCCACTCACTGAATGCCCACTCTAACCCAGATATTTTAATGTGTCCCCCTACCCCTCTCCTTTCCTTGGCTACCATCTTTACTATTTTCAAAGTAATAAAGTGAGACAGGATTCTTTTCATTTTATGGTTGAGGAAACTGAAGTCTGAATAAGTTATGAAGCACGGCTAAACTTACTCAGCTACAAATGATCAGAGCTGAGAAGTCAGCCTGATATGAAGTCACCACCCTTAATTCATGCTAGGGACCTCCCAGATCCCTGGTCCTGCCAGAATTCTGCTGCTGACCTTAGGAATTTTATTTTGAGTTCCATGGAGTCCTGAAGGTCTGCCATTGCTCTTTCGCTGTGAAGTTACTCACACTACAGGCCCACCTCCAATAAGGTGAGGATGATGGATTAAAGAAAGCCACAAACTTCCTAGGCCAAGTAAATGCTGTAGCAATGAGATTCTGGGGTTCTGGGATGTCCTGAGCTCCCCCCTGGATCTTTTGGAACATTCTTGGAATCCTCCCAGCCTGTTCTGAAAAAGTCCAAGGAGTCTCTTGGAGAGGTCCACAAGGGAACTGAGTTCCCCAGCTGACAGCACCTGGGAAGCCCCAGTACCAACATCTCATCCCGAGTGTGCCATCTAGAAAGAGAATCCTCAGGCTCCAGCTGAAAGGCCCCAGGTAACCATGTGGAGCAAAGAAGAGCTGACCCACCAAGCCTTGGCACAATTGCTGTTGCATAAGCACAGTAAATGATTGCTGTTGTTTTAAACCACAAAGCATGGTTTCATTTGCTATGTAGCAATAGATAACTGGAATAGTGGATATTTTTTTCTCAAGTGATGAAGAAAGGAAAGAAAGGATAGACGGAGCAAGGGAGAGAATAAGGAAGAAGTATTTGCCACTTGATTCTCTGGAAAAATTTTCATGAATGAATAAAATTCTCCTAGTGAGAAAAGCACCCTGACTCCTGGACCTCTGCGGTCCTCTGGAGAAAGAAGGGTGTAGTTTTGGCTCTGCGTTAGGTTCCCTCTGGTTTGCTTTCCTTGTCTTCAGCAAACTCAGAATGGCAAAAGAACTGAATTCCCAGTGCAATCCTACCCTTATCCAGGCAGAGAGGCAGAAGTTTTATTTCTACACTTTCTTGTGTATTTATTTATTTATCCTGTCAAAGGAATTTTCAGACTTGTCATTTTAACTGCAGGGAATTTTTCATCCATTTTGGAATTTCAATCACCATGTCACTGAATGGTGATGGTGATGTAGGGGCCACCAAGCTCCTTTGAGTAGCATAAATCCCATGGCCTCCGCCTCCAGGTAAGCCAGTCCCCAGTGACTTGCTGCCACAAGCGGTCAACCAAAGGAAGCTGGACTCTGGTTACAAAGTGACATTCTTGTATAAGATGCTTATGTGAATGGTAGATTCCTTCTTCTCCTTCAATTGTGATAAAATCTTAACAAAATAGATTCTCTTTTCAAGGTCTCTAACTTCTGGAATGGCAATGAGAACCTAAGAGTCCATCTGGACCAGACATCTGACTCTAGTCTGGTAAATAAATAAATAGTCCAGGATCCACCTGGAGTATCAGTCATTAGCCCATCAGATGCATTTTCCAGCCTCCTACTTCTATTTTCAGCTTTGTACTGTACAGAGCCATGTCTTGAAAGCGGAACTTCCTAAATCTCACAAAGTTGGCTTCCTATTAGAGTTGACAAACCATAATCAGGGGTACTGGGGGGAGGTTAGAGGAGAGAAGGAAGGGAGAAACCATGGTATTTCTAACTCTTGCATGACTTCCATTGGTGCAGGATGGCCTTAGCTCCCAGCTTCCCAGGCTCTGTTAACTCCATCTCCTGCCTGTAGACTTGTATGCCATTTCTAAGCTGTCGATGTCTTGTTCCAGATACTTAGCACCAACACTCCTGTGTCTTCCACCGTGTACTTAACTTCTTCTACTCCAGATTGAACTCTTAACGTTCATCACCTTAGAGTTGCTGAGATATAAGGCTCTCATCATTCTACTCTTGTTCATCCTGGTGCAATCAGGCTTTCTTTCTATCCATGAGCACACGTATCCCATGGACATCCCGCAGGTCGCCGGGGCTTGGACCTGAGCTCCAAGAGCGAGCACTCGCTTGAAATGCCGCATTTTGGTGCTTGCTTCTACTATGGTCTTTCCAGCAGTCATGTTTGATGTGAGAGTTATGAAACGAATCGCCAGTCCAGGTTCGATGCCTGATACTGGATGCTTGGGGCTGGTGCACTGAGACGAGCCAGAGGGATGGTACGGGGAGGGAGGAGGGTGGGGGGTTCAGGATGGGGAACACGTGTACACCTGTGGCAGATCCATGTTGATGTATGGCAAAACCAATACAATATTGTAAAGTAATTAGCCTCCAATTAAAATAAATAAATTTATATTTAAAGAAAAAGAAAGAAATGATACTTTTGACCTGTGGTGTTGGAGAAGACTCTTGAGAGAAGAGAGTCTTGGAGAAGTCTTGCAGAAGACGCCTTTGGACTGAAAGGAGATCCAAACAGTCCATCCTAAAGAAATCAACCCTGAATATTCATTGGAAGGACTGATGCTGAAGTTGAAACTCCAATACTTTGGCCACCTGATGCAAAGAACTGACTCACTGGAAAAGACCCTGATGCTGGGAAAGATTGAAGGCCAGAGAAGGGGACGACAGATGATGAGATGTTTGGATGGCATCACCGACTCTGTGGACATGAGTTTGAGCAAGCTCTGGGAGTTGGTGATGGACAGGGAAGCCTGGCGTGCTACAGTCCATGGGGGTCACAAAAAGTCAGATATGACTGAGTGACTGAACTGAACTGAATGCTTGCTTCAGCAGCCCATATACTAAAATTGGAACTATACAGAGAAAGTTAGTATGAGCCCTGCACAAGGATGACACATAAATTCATGAACTGTTCCATATTTTCAGAGTCTAAAAAAGAGTGGCTATATGTATGTGCACAACTGATTCATTTTCTTGTATACCTGAAATTAACACAACATTGTAAATCAACTATATTCCAATAAAAGATGTTTTTACAGGTCCCACTTTAGAGTGAAAGTCCCTCATGGGTAAGCAACTCGAGGACAATTTACACAAGTCCTTGAAGGTTTCAGACTGTGCTACATATGTCTTTATCATCATTACCCTGTTGTCACCAAGAATTTAGCATCTGAGACAGAAAGGCATGGGAGGAGAATCCTGGTCCCATCTACTTCTCTCACTTCCATCCATCCACCAGCCAACCCTTCATTGATTCCAACGAGCTTATGGATTAAGTGAAAAGATTCAGGAATCTGGAAGACCAAGAATTAATTATTTATTAATTAATACAATATAACCTCATTTTTTAACTGTGTGAACTTTGCAAATTATTTACCTTTCTGAGCTTTAGTTCATTTTCTGTAAAATAGGACCTACCTCATCAGATTGCTATAAGGATTGAAAATTATGATGTATAATATACCTGTACTTAATAAATGATAGTTACTCTGTTATTCTAACCAGCATCTATTCACTGGGTGTTTTATGCCCGCCAGACACTGCGCTGGGTGGTAATGCCACAGAGTTTCTCAAGTTGATCTGGGAAAGTTTACACTGTCAACAATCAGAATGGAATTTATCCACTCTGAGCCTCAGTTTTCTGTTCTATCAAATGAGATTGACCATCCCTCTGGGTCGTCTCAGTGCACCAGCCCCAAGCATCTAGTATCATGCATCGAACCTGGACTGGCGATTCGTTTCATAACTCTCACATCATATATGACTACTGGAAAGACCATAGTAGAAGCAAGCACTAAAATGTGGCATTTCAAGCGAGTGCTCACTCTTGGAGCTCAGGTCCAAGCACTGGTGACCTGCGGGATGTCCATGGGATACGTGTGCTCATGGATAGAAAGAAAGCCTGATTGCACCAGGATGAAGAAGAGTAGAATCAATCAATATCTCCTGTGAGGAATAAGTCAAGCAACCCCTATAAAGTGCTTACTCAGAGGTTAAAGTGTCTGCCTCCAATGCAGGAGACCCTGGTTCGATCTCTGGGTCGGGAAGCTCCCCTGGAGAAGGAAGCGGCAACCCACTCCAGTACTCTTGCCTGGAGAATCCCGTGGACGGAGGAGCCTGGTAGGCTACAGTCCCTGGGGTCGCAAAGAGTTGGACACGACTGAGCAACCTCATTAGCATAAAACTAGCTCCAAATAAGTGTGTGTTGAAGAAGAAGGAAGAGGAGAAGAAGAGGAAGAAGAAGGATGAGGAGGAAAACAAGAAAAGAGCTCAGACAGTGAGAAAGGACACAGAGGAGGAAGGAGAGGAGGAGATGACAACTTTGATGCAGATCCCAGGAGCGATTCAAAGATGCCTCTGCCTGAAAGTGAGTCCAGACAAACCCTTTGCAAAACCTTAGAAATTCTCATGAAGCTGTCTGTCCAGCTCCTGTGGCCTGAGCAATGCCAGAGGCCCACAGAAAGCAGAAATCCTGATAACAGACCTGGTCTAACTTCATGGAGGGCAAAGGACTATGAGGTCAAAAAAGACACTTATGGACCAGGAGTAGGGGATGCCAACCCTCTGTGTGATGAGAGCCAAGATCTAAACGCTCTCTGAACATGAGCCCTCTCTGTGAAAAGGCAGAAGTACCACAAGCCCAGACCAGATTTACGGTAACAGAGCAGGACTGGATTAGATAATGTCTGCTAAGCATTTTGGACTCCTTGGAGAATGGCCATCTATAAATAGCAGGTGGTGGTATTATTATTAACCAGGCAACTTCTCTTTGAAGCTAATTGCTACTGAAGCCAGTGGACATTTACCTGGGTATAGCCAAGAAATCAGGCTTTACAGTAGCAATCCATTATTTATTTATCATTAGATTAGTGGCCAAGAAAGAAATGCATGAAGAGCATAAAGAGCAGTGATATTTGTTGTCTACAGGAAAGCCCCAAAGAGAAAAATATCTGTTTTTCTTGGTATAAAGATTTGGGTTCTGGGGACTTCCATGGTGGTCCAGTGGCTAAGACTCTGCGCTTCCAATGCAAGGGGCCCAGGTTCCATCCCTGGTCAGGGAACTAGATCTCACATGCTGTAACTAAAGGCCCTGCATGCCACAACTATAACCCAGTGCAGCCAAATAAATAAGTTTTTGATTTTTTTTTTTTTAACAAAAAGACCTGGGTTCTACGGGGAGTCCAATCTGGCACTCTGTGATGACCTAGAGAGGAGGGATGGGAGCAGAAGGGGGAGGCTCAAGAGAGAGGAGATATGTGTGTAGTTGTGGTTGATTTCCATTGCCATACAGTGAGGGATTGGGGGCAGGAGGAGAAGGGGACGACCGAGGATGAGATGGCTGGATGGCATCACTGACTCGATGGACGCGAGTCTGAGTGAACTCCGGGAGTTAGTGATGGACAGGGAGGCCTGGCGTGCTGCGATTCATGGGGTCGCAAAGAGTCGGACACAACTGAGCGACTGAACTGAACTGAACAGTGGAACCCAACACAACACTGTAAAAGTTAAAAAAGAAAAAGTGACTCGGGTTCTAATCCTCTTTCCTCCTCTGACTGGGTACATAGATAAGGTAATTAACTTCACTTTTCTGAGCCCAGTTTCTTCATTTGTAAAAAATAAACACAGTTCTTACCTCAGGCAGGGATTTTGAAGACAAAGAGAGATAATGAATGTTTAGTCCCAAGTCTGCTGCCTGGTATGAGATAACTGTAGCAGCAGGGGACACAAGCCCAACAACTCTATTCCATGGACTCCCCAATACCTTCAGGTCTGAAGCTGCCTTCTTGCCTGTTCCTGACCACAGTGAGTGCAAAAATAATAAAGGACTTCTACACTGGCTCTTCACTTGTTATATCATTTAGTCTTTACAATTCTGGAATGTCGACTGACTGTATAAATATTCCCATGGGGAAGCTGGGGTTCAGAGAGGTAACACCTTGCCCATTAACAGCAACTATAAATGGCCCATCTGAGATTCTGCCAAAAAAAAAAAAAAAAAAAAAACTGCTCTCCTTTTTTTGGTAGAAGGACAAGCTCTGAGAAGTGCCTGAGCCCTGATGGTTCTCAGTGCTCCACTCTGACCGTGATTGCCTAAATCAGAACTAGAGCCTAGACCCAGGTGGCTAGAGAACTCAGGAAGGCGAGATGCTTCACTGGAATATCTAGATGTGTGTGTGAAAGTCGCTCAGTCGTGTCCGACTCTTTGCAACCTCATGGACTACACGGTCCATGGAATTCTCCAGGCCAGAATACTAAGCCTTTCCCTTCTCCAGGGAATCTTCCCCACCCAGGGATCGAACCCAGGTCTCCCTCATTGCAGGTGGATTCTTTACCAGCTGAGCCACAAGGGAAGCCTAGGGGGATAGAAGTCTTTACTTCCTCTTTGTAACAAAGAACTGGCTTAAATCAGAGAATGGTGTGAAATTCTGCATGCTTACACAACTCTCAACACTTTAGGATGTGTACGGTCAAGGAATTAGATGGTAAAAATGTACGTGGTTGACTATTCATCGATTATGAAAATGTTGAGTATCTATCATTTGCTGGACCCTTTTAGGCAGTATCCTTCACAGAGCTTACAGTCGGGATGAACCATCATCAAATCGTTATTCTTTTGAGTCATATGAAATTGCCTACACTTGACTATCTCACAGATGCTGCACGTAGTTCAACTTATAGTTACATAATCAATTATATTGAAATTGCTTTTTGATGTTTTTGATTGTGCCACAGGGCATGTGGGATCTTAGTTTCCTGACCAGGGATCAACTTGTGCCCCCTGCATTGGAGTCTGAGCGTCTTAACTACTGGACTGCTAAGGAAGTCCCAAATACATTGAAATTGTGATTAGAGCTATGGACATTCTAAAGCAAGAGAGGCTATTATATTTAAAAAATGAAAGAGAAGCTATGTCTGGGCTCGTAAGGTGATAGACATCGGCATGAGATGCATCCATAGTAGAGGGCAAGGATTTCAGGCAGGGCCTGTGGATCAAGGTAAAGACTTTGGATTTAATCCTGATAAGGAATAGAGAGGATTCATTCCTTCTCATCAGACCCTTATTAGATACCAGGAACCAAGCTGAGCACAGAGGGCAAAAAGGTGCCTTTAGCACAAACTTTACATTGTTGAAGAGACAGGAATGGAGGATCATCAAGGAAGTCACAGTGCAGTGTAATAAATGACAGGGTGAAAGTAGGTCAGTGCTGAGAGGCAACAAATACTGACAAGGTCAGAGATGGAGTCTGGTCAGATGACACCAGTGCAATGGGTTTGGACCAATGACCAGGTAGACCTTAGGTAAAGAGAGGAACAGCATTTCCAAAGGCAAAGGATTTCCAGCATAGTACATCACCTGGAGTCAGGCCATTCTAGGATTTTGTCCTGTCTCATTACTACCCTGTACAAACACAGTACACCTCAGAAAACAGGGCCAGAAAGACTTTCCAGAACACATAAAGGGGCTTTAAAATACAAGACACCTTCTGACCCCATCACCTTTATATCTTCTCATTCTCTTTGGGTTGAGCGGCAGTAATGTGTAGCAGAAAGGAAGGAAGCTATGAGTCCAAATCCCAGCTCTGCCTTTTCATGTCTGTGTGATGTGGAGTAAGGGAAGTCTCTCAAAGGAGGTTGATAACCGCTGCCCCGCGTAGCTGTTATAAGTATGAAGGGAGATCCTAGGTGCTCAAGACAGATAAAAATAATAGCAGATCATTGACTTCCCTGGTGATCCAGTGGCTAAGAGTCTGCCTGCCAGTGCAAGGAACATGGATTCGATCCCTGGTCGGGGAACTAAGAGCCCACACTGCAGGGCAACTAAGCCTGAGTGCTGCAACTCCTCAGCCCAAGCTCTAGAACCCACAAGTCGCAACATGAGAAGACACCAGAATAAGAATCCTGTGTACTACAACTAGAGAGTAGCCCCCACTCACCACGACTAGAGAAAGCCCTCAGGCAGCAATGAAGACCCAGTGCAGCCAAAAATTAATTAATTAATTTAAAAATATTCACAGAGCATCTACACTGAGTTCTTCCTGGGGAGGTGCCAAGAACTTGATGTGACTTTTTCACTTATTCCATATCACCTCCAGACATGATCAAGGCTCTCATTTAGTTCGTTTTACATGAGAGGAAACTGAGGCATGGGGATGAACCAGCTTGACAGAAACAGTATCACAGCCCAGCAGACTGATGCCAGAGACTAACTACCTGATAGTTAGGCTACAGCCCCTTCAGAGAGTCTTAATTATGTGTGAGTGTTGGACCCATCTGCAAATCTATTTCTTTCCTGGGAAAACGTGCAGACATTTTGCACACAAGTTCAGGGGTTTCTAGAGTCCCCAGAGTCTGTCATGGACTCCCTAGGGCACCAAACCAGCAGACCACATGATAGAACTCACAGCCAGCTTCCATAGGGGTGAGGAGGGAGGAGAGAAAGAACCAGACGAGTGGCCCAGGGAAGGTGCCTGCGACTTGCCCAGACTAGTAGAAGCTGGAGTCTGCTGGGGGAGGAAGGCAGGCACCAAGCACACTGTCGCAGGAGGAAGAGGAGGAGAAACATGCATCGGGTGACACCAGAGTCACGCTAGGGTGGGCCGGCCCCCAGCGGGAGGAGCACCTCCCAGGAGCCCAGAGCTTCTGACTCAGGAGAGGGTCACTGAGGCCGCAGTGCCTCCAGGGAAACACGAGGGAGAGGCCCACGGGAGCCAGAGCTGTGTGCAAGCGGCAGCAACAGCAGGGCTCAACCTGGGCTTCAGGGTGAGGTGGTGCCAGGACAACCCAGCCATGTGTCTGTAAACCCGACCAGCCCTGGCCTGGGGAGGCTTGGGGAGGGCCTGGCAGGACCGCCTTCTCAGGGAGGAGGTCGAACAGGCTGCCAGGAGGCCTGGGGTGGGGATGGGTCTAGGCCAGGGTGAGGCTGCTTCCCAGTGGCCTGGGAGGATGAGAATCCCAGGCCACCCTGGGAATAGTAATTCAGCCCATGTCAGACTCGGGCTTTAGGGGGGCACCCTTTTACCATCTAATCCAGAAAGGCCCATGAAGGTTATTTTTTCTGGTGAGAGTTTTGAATATTATCAAGTTGTTTGATTTTTTTTAACTTTTTATTTTAAAATGATTAGAAACTCACCAGAAGTTATGATAATAATTGTAATAACAGCAATAATAATATAATAATAGTATATGGAATCCCTTGGACTTTTGTCCAGCTGCCCCCAAATGGCAGCATCTTAACCACTGTTACACAATATCAAAACCAGAAAACTAATGTTGATAAACTCTTGTTACCTAGACTACAGTCCTTCATCAGTTTCAAATGTCCATGAAGCCTTAAATCAATGGTTGGCATTTACAAAATGGTGCTGGGCCACCACCCTTGCCCATAAGTAAGGTTAGTGTTGGTTCAATTGGGAGGCAGAGGGCAGGAGAGAAAAACAAGTGCAAGCAGCTGTCATGCCTTCTGTCACAACTGTAACCACACCATGTGGCTCAGACACAATGCAACTTGGCCTGACACCTCCTGTGAATCAGACACAACATGGCACACAGGTGGGGTCAGATCTTGACACATTCCTGGTAGCTTCTATAGCCACTTGCTTTGCTTATATGGGCTGATGGGTGGCCTCCCCAAAAGCTTCCCCAGGTCCTAACCTTCAGATCCTGTGAGTGTAATCTTCTTTGGAAAAGGGGGTCTTTGGAGATGTAATTAAATTAAGAATCTTGAGATGGAATCATCCTGGATTATCCATCAGTTCAGTTCAGTTCAGTTGCTCAGTCGTGTCCGACTCTGTGACCTCATGAACCACAGCATACCAGGCCTCCCTGTTCATCACCAACTCCCTCCCAGCGTCCACCCAAACCCACGTCCATCGAATCCGTGTAGCCATCCAACCATCTCATCCTCTGTCGTCCCCTTCTCCTCCTGCCCTCAATCTTGCCCAGCATCAGGGTCTTTTCAAATGAGTCAGCTCTTTGCATCAGGTGGCCAAAGTATTGGAGTTTCAGCTTCAACATCAGTCCTTCCAATGAACACCCAGGACTGATCTCCTTTACGATGGATTGGTTGGATCTCCTTGCAGTCCAAGGGACTCGCAAGAGTCTTCTCCAACACCACAGTTCAAAAGCATCAATTCTTCGGCACTCAGCTTTCTTTATAGTCCAACTCTCACATCCATACACTACCACAGGAAAAACCATAGCCTTGACTAGATGGAACTTTGTTGGCAAAGTAATGTCTCTGCTTTTCAATATGCTATCTAGGTTGGTCATAACTTTTCTTCCAAGGAGTAAGCGTCTTTTAATTTCATGGCTGCAATCACCATCTGAAGTGATTTTGGAGTCCCCCAAAATAAAGTTTGACACTGTTTGCACTGTTTCCCCATCTATTTCCCATGAAGTGATGGGACTGGATGTCATGATTTTAGTTTTCGAATGTTGAGCTTTAAGCCAAATTTTTCACTCTCTTCTTTAACTTTCATCAAGAAGCTCTTTAGTTCCTCTTCACTTTCTGCCATAAGGGTGGTGTCATCTGCATATCTGCTACTGCTGCTAAGTCACTTCAGTCGTGTCTGACTCTGTGCGACCCCAGAGATGGCAGCCCACCAGGCTCCCCCGTCCCTGGGATTCTCCAGGCAAGAACACTGGAGTGGGTTGCCATTTCCCTCTCCAGTGCATGAAAGTGAAAAGTGAAAGTGAAGTCGCTCAGTCGTGTCTGACTCCTAGCGATCCCATGGACTGCAGCCTACCAGGCTCCTCCGCCCATGGGATTTGCCAGGCAAGAGTACTGGAGTGGGGTGCCATTGATATATCTCCTGGCAATCTTCATTCCAGCTTGTGCTTCTTCCAGCCCAGCGTTTCTCATGATGTACTCTGCATAGAATTTAAATAAGCAGGGTGACAATATACAGCCTTGACGTACTCCTTTTCCTATTTGGAACCAGTCTGTTGTTCCATGTCCAGTTCTAACTGTTGCTTCCTGACCTGTATACAGATTTCTCAAGAGGCAGGTCAGGTGGTCTGGTATTCCCATCTCTTTCAGAATTTTCCACAGTTTATTGTGATCCACGCAGTCAAAGGCTTTGGCATAGTCAATAAAGCAGAAATAGATGTTTTTCTTGAACTCTCTTGCTTTTTCCATGATCCAGTGGATGTTGGCAATTTGATCTCTGGTTCCTCTGCCTTTTCTAAAACCAGCTTGAACAACAGGAAGTTCACGGTTCACGTATTGCTGAAGCCTAGCTTGGAGAATTTTGAGCATTATTTTACTAGCATGTGAGATGAGTGCAGTTGTGTGGTAGTTTGAGCGGTAATTCTTTAGCATTGCCTTTCTTTGGGATTGGAATGAAAACTGACCTTTTCCAGTCCTGTGGCCACTGCTGAGTTTTCCAAATTTCCTGGCATATTCAGTGCAGCACTTTCACAGCATCATCTTTCAGGATTTGAAATAGCTCAACTGCAATTCCATCACTTCCACTAGCTTTGTTCATAGTGATGCTTTCTAAGGCCAACCTGACTTCACATTCCAGGATGTCTGGCTCTAGGTGAGTGATCACACTATCGTGATTATCTTGCTCGTGAAGATCTTTTTTGTACAGTTCTTTTGTGTATTCTTGCCACCTCTTCTTAATATCTTCTGCTTCTTTTAGGTCCATATCATTTCTGTCCTTTATTGAGCCCATCTTTGCATGAAATGTTCCCTTGGTATCTCTAATTTTCTTGAAGAGATCTCTAGTCTTTCCCATTCTGTTCTTTTCCTCTATTTCTTTGCACTGACCACTGAGGAAGGCTTTCTTATCTCTCCTTGCTGTTCTTTGGAACTCTGAATTCAAATGGGTATATCTTTCCTTTTCTCCTTTGCTTTTCACTTCCCTTCTTTTCACAGCTATTTGTAAGGCCTCCTCAGACAGACATTTTGCTTTTTTGCATTTCTTTTCCTTGGGGATGGTCTTGATTCCTCTCTCCTGTACAATGTCACAAACTTCCATCCATAGTTCATCAGGCACTCTATCAGTTCTAGTCCCTTAAATCTATTTCTCACTTCCACTGTATAATCATAAGGGATTTGATTTAGATCATACCTGAATGGTCTAGTGGTTTTCCCTACTTTCTTCAATTTAAGTCTGAATTTGGCAATAAGGAGTTGCCAAATGATCCGAGCCACAGTCAGCTCCCGATCTTGTTTTTGCTGACTGTATAGAGCTGCTCCATCTTTGATTATCCATGTAGTCCTTAAATCTCATATTGTTGTTGTTGTCCAGTTGCTAAGTCACTTCTGACTCTTTGTGACCCTATGGACTGTAGCCCATCAGGGTCCCCTGACCCTGGGATTTTCCAGGAAAAGACACTGGAGTGGATTCCCATTTCCTTCTCCAGGGGATCTTATTAACCCAGGGATAGAACCCACATCTCCGACACTGTAGATGGATTCTTTACTGCTGAGCCACCCAGAAAGCCCTAAATCCAAGGATAAGCGAGGAAAACACAGAGAGAAAAGGAGAAGGCCTCCAAGACAGAGGAGGGATTGGAGCGAGGCCGTGACAAGGAATACTGTGGCCACCAGAAATACAATGGTGGAGTTTTTCTCGAGCTTCCCAAGATAGCACAGCCCTCTGACACCTCGATTTCAGGTTTCCAGCCTCCAGGACTATGAGAGAATACATTTCTGTTGTTCTAAGCCACCCTGCTTGTGGTAATTTGATATGTCAGTCCCAAGAAAACAATGCATTCTAGAATAAAAATTGCCCATCCGCAGAGCACTGGCTTTTCACCACACAAACATGCAGATGTCATCTGATTTGTTCTTTACCTGGGCAAGAATTCTGATCCCAGGCTATGAACCAGGAAACTGAGGTACAGAGCTCTGCTTTGCCAGAGGATGCACAGCTGCTTGGGGCTGCTCTGTGACTCAGACTCATCTCTGGCTCCCTCCCAAGCCCCTGATCTTCACTCTGGTCATTGACGGCCGAGCAGAAGGACAGCTGGTTGCCTGTTGGAGCAAGTGTGTGTTCGGAAGCTTTGACCTCTTTCTATGTTAAAAGAAAAATGCCCACCAATGGATCTGGGAACTGGGAAGGGACAATTCCTGGGTCATTCTCACTGACCATGCCTCCATCTGAGACAAGGATGACATACATTGTTGAGGGGGATGGTGCGGGCACCCCATGTAACATGCCCCAGGGAGCACCCTTGACTGGGCTCCCCAACAGACCCTCTACTGGCTTCCACGGCAGCTTCAGGCAGCTGCCCTCCCCCAGAGGGCCCCTCCAGGGTGCCCTGAAAGCCAAGTTGTTAGCCAGCCCATCCTCCATGCCCTGGAGACCAAGTCAGCCCAAGTCATCCTTGCCATGCTGGCCTGGTCTATTCAGAGTTTGGTCCTGCTGCACATTGTCCCTCGGAGCCCTGAGACTTTTATTTTTTATGTTTTTCAAAAGGTGTTGCACATATATAGGAAGAAGAAAGTCCCACAATTCAAAAAGATAAAATAGGAAACATCTCCCTCCCACCCAAGTCACCAGTTCCTGAATTCTCTTCCCTAAAGAATAACTCTAACTAGGTTCTGGGGTTAACGGGTCTCTATCCGGGTATGGACAGCTAAACATGCCCTCCTTTTATGTAAATACCCTACCCATCTGCATGCCCCACCCACCTACACCTCTTCCCATTTGACCCAGCATGAGGATTTTCCCATGGCATCATATATTCTTGCTAACAGCTTCTGTTGTATTCCGTGGCATAACCACACTGCAATTTCTATAACCTACCCCCTGCGCAGCAACTTAGGGTGTTACCAACATTTTCTCACTCTGAAGTAGTGTGATGCATATCTGGTACACTTACCCTCACACATAGATAAGCGTGTATCTAAGGATTAATTTCTGAAAGAGGAATTGTTGCCTCCATAAGTATGTGTGTTTTAACGTCTAATAGATAGAGTGAAAATGCCCCCTGAAGGGGTTGTAAGAATTTATACACTCAGCCAGTGGTCAGCATCTGTTTCTCCACAACAGTGCCGTAACGGTATATTATCAGATCTTTTCTCTTTGCAAATGAGATAAATAACAGTAAGTATATGCGTGCTGATGAAGGAGCTGATGGTGCGGACAGGAAAGTAGACACATAAAACTCATGGAACTGTACACTTAAATTTCATAGGCTTAAGGTACTTCATTGTGTACATGCTATGCTTTAATAAAAGGGAAAATGACACAATACGAAGGAAAAAACAGGATTCTGAGATTAAAAAGTGATCGATTCTTCTCCTTCAATAAGGTGGTCTTGAAATGCCTCCCTGAAACCCTAAAGAAGTTGGGGCTCCCATGCAGGAGTCAAGCATAAGAAAGAGGGTTTCAGACACAAGGAAGAGCAGTCAAAGGACAGGGAAGGGGCTGACTTCTTTGAGGAAGTGAAAATAGCAAGCTAGGGAGACTGGCCCCAGATGAAGTCCAAGAGGTTATCAGGGGCCAGATCAAATAGTCTCTTAAGCAAGAAGTTAAGGTTATTTTTCTCACAGCAATATGAAGACATTGAAGGGATTAAAGCACATGAGTCGCATGAACCATTCTATGTTTTAATCGCCTGGTTGCTATAGGAGTAGATTTTAGGTGGGCAGAAATGGAAGGACAGGGTCCGTCTACTGTGTTCTCCAAGCTGAGACATGTGGGTGGCTCGGATCAGAGCGGTGATTAAAATGGAAAAAGGTGGGAGGATTGTGGCTGTTTTAGGAGGAATGATCTATGGGATATCTATACAGATAACCTATAGGATGAAGTATTGAAAGGAATGAAAGAGAGTGGGGTCCAAAGACCCTGCAAGCTTTCTGGTTGGGCCAAGTAGATGGGTCATGGCACCACTGTCCAAAACTGGGGACGGCTTTGTAGGTGCTGGTTGAGGCCATGGGAACAAAATAACCAAATATCTGGTCTTTATCCTATTAAGTTGTAGATGTCTAAGATTCAAGAGGTGTCAAACTGGAATCAGTCAGGTGGGAGGCCTTGAGATTCGTGAAAAGCCTGCACATGCATTTGCATAAAGACACAAACCACCATCACTCCTGCTTTAGTCTGAAACCCCAAGGATTTAAGGGCATTGTCTTTTGTAGCTATGGAATCTCCATTTCATGGAAATAGGCCTTATCTTTACAATTTGTTCAAGGGCTGAAACTGACTGTAAACCTCCTAAACCCCCAGGACTACAGCTCATGCCTCCCAAACGGGTTTGTTTGCAGCCAAACCTATGGCTTCACAGGTTTAACTCAAAGCATTTCAGAAAAGAGGCAGTCAGCTGAGCTCAGATCGTCACCCAATAGGGGCAACATAGAGCTTGTCATTGCCAGGAGGAGAGAAGAAAGCCCTCTCAAGCCCCCCACCATGTTGGAATTAGAAGACCCTAGTAGCATTGCTTCCAGCATCCAGATGATTAGACCAAGAGAGGCCGTGGCCAATGGTGATGGGCCTGGCGTCACCTTCACTAAATGGAGACTGTAAAAAGGTGAAATAATCCCTCAGAAGACCAACCTTCTTCTGGGCCAAGTCCCACCACCACCCCCACCTAACCCAGGTCAAATATGCCATTAAGAAAGTCAGTAAGCTTCTTGAACATGACATCTTTTGCCCATTCCCACAAATAGCCATTATCTCATCCCCCCACCTTCCAACCTAATCCCTGCAGGGATGCTAACACACAAATCTGATCATTCCACCACCCTTCTGAACTGCCTTCCTGGTTCCCATTGCTTTTAACGTAAAGTCCATCTCCTTACCCAGGCACACATGGCCTTTTATGATCTATGTGTTTGTTTATGTGTATACTTAGTCACTCCATTGTGCCCAACTCTTTGTGACCCCATGGACTGTAGCCTGCCAGGCTACTCTACCCATGAGATTCCAAGCAAGAATACTGGAGCAGGTTGCCATTTCTTACTTCAGGGATCTTCCTGACCCAGGGATCAAACCCACGTCTCTTGGGTCTCCTGCACTGGCAGATGGATTCTTTACCACTGCACCACCTGGGAAGCTCCCTGTAGTGATCTGGCCTCTGCCAACTTTTCCACCGTCTTCTCCACCCATGCACCTTGAGTTTCAGACTCACAGACTTTCCCCCAGTTCCCCAAACATTCCAGGTCCTCACAACTTCATCCCTTGGCTCTTTTCTTGAAAAAGCTGGTTTATATTTAACATAAAAAATTTGGAAAGATTCTATCAGCACCCAGAGGAACAAAAATTAGAACAAGATAATCTTTTCCACCTAAAAATTGCTTAACATTTTAAAAGACTTAGAATATCCAGAGGTTAAAGAGAGACAAGAGGCTGTGCATTACTCTGTTGATAAGAGCATAAGTCACTGCAACACAGCAGTGCAATTTAAAAAGCAGATGTGCTTTGCCTTCAGCCAACGAACTTCCAGAATCTTTCCCATTGAAGTCCTCAGACATGGATACATGTAAAACATGTTAACAGCACCCTTATTTGTTGTAACAAAAGTAGGGATCACTCAAATGCCAAAAAGAAGAGCTCAATCATTTGTGGCACATCCAATCTGCTGAGCTCTATGAAGTTGTTAAAAAGAATGAAATAAATTTGTATGGACAAAGAGATGAAGCGGATTTATTTGGAAGAATGTGCATGGATCATTGTTAATGCCAAAGAAGCAAAAAAAGTTGTAAAATTGGACAATATGATCCCACTCTGGGGAAAACTGAGAGAGACATAAAGAGACAGATCTCGTATACACATCAGTTCTGCTCAGGAGAGTTTCCTGGAGCAATGGGAAGGGAGAACTGTCAGCAAATAAGAAAGAGTTAGCCTTTGTACACTGCTTTATAATCAGCATGTTTTTCCACAAGTATGTACTCCTTAAAAATGAGAAAAAGACATATATAATGAAATACAATTAAAGAAAATCTTTAGAGGGCTCCATGGCCCTGGTCATAGCAAACACCCTCTTCCAACAACACAAGAGAAGACTCTACACATGGACATCACCAGATGGTCAACACCGAAATCAGATTGATTATATTATTTGCAGCCAGTGATGGAAAAACTCTATACAGTCAACAAAAACAAGATCGGGAGCTGACTGTGGCTCAGATCATGAACTCCTTATTGCCAAATTCAGACTTAAATTGAAGAAAGTAGGGAAAACCACTAGACCATTCAGGTATGACCTAAATCAAATCCCTTAGGGTTATACAGTGGAAGTGAGAAATAGATTTAAGGGCCTAGATCTGATAGATAGAGTGCCTGATGAACTATGGACGGAGGTTTGTGATATTGTATAGGAGACAGGGATCAAGACCATCTCCATGGAAAAGAAACGCAAAAAAGCAAAATGGCTGTCTGGGGAGGCCTTACAAATAGCTGTGAAAAGAAGAGAAGCGAAAAGCAAAAGAGAAAGGAAAGATATAAGCATCTGAATGCAGAGTTCCAAAGAATAGCAAGGAGAGATAAGAAAGACTTTTTCAGCGATCAATGCAAAGAAATAGAGGAAAACAACAGAATGGGAAAGACTAGAGATCTCTTCAAGAAAATTAAAGATACCAAGGGAACATTTCATGCAAAGATGGGCTCAATAAAGGACAGGAATGGTATGGAGCTAACAGAAGCAGAAGATATTAAGAAGAGGTGGCAAGAATACACAAAAGAACTGTACAAAAAAGATCTTCACGACCAAGATAATCACGATGATCACTCACCTAGAGCCAGACATCCTGGAATGTGAAGTCAAGTGGGCCTTAGAAAGCATCACTATGAACAAAACTAGTGGAGGTGATGGAATTCCAGTTGAGCTATTTCAAATCCTGAAAGATGGTGCTGTGAAAGTGGTGCACTCAATATGCCAGCAAATTTGGAAAACTCAGCAGTGGCCACAGGACTGGAAAAGGTCAGTTCTCATTCCAATCCCAAAGAAAAGCAATGCCAAAGAATGCTCAAACTACTGCACAATTGCAGTCATCTCACACGTTAGTAAAGTAATGCTCAAAGTTCTCCAAGCCAGGCTTCAGCAATACATGAACCGTGAACTTCCAGATGTTCAAGCTGGTTTAGAAAAGGCAGAGGAACCAGAGATCAAACTGCCAACATCCACTGGATCATGGAGAAAGAAAGAGAGTTCAAGAAAAACATCTATTTCTGCTTTATTGACTATGTCAAAGCCTTTGATTGTGTGGATCACAATAAACTGTGGAAAATTCTGAAAGAGATGGGAATACCAGACCACCTAACCTGCCTCTTGAGAAATCTGTATGCAGGTCAGGAAGCAACAGTTAGAACTGGACATGGAACAACAGACTGGTTCCAAATAGGGAAAGGAGTACGTCAAGGCTGTATATTGTCACCCTGCTTATTTAACTTCTATGCAGAGTACATCATGAGAAAGGCTGGACTGGAAGAAACACAAGCTGGGATTGCCGGGAGAAATATCAATAACCTCAGATATGCAGATGACACCACCCTTATGGCAGAAAGTGAAGAGGAACTAAAAAGCCTCTTGATAAAAATGAAAGTGGAGAGTGAAAAAGTTGACTTGAACTCAACATTCAGAAAACTAAGATCATAGCATCTGGTCCCATCACTTCATGGGAAATAGATGGGGAAACAGTGGAAACAGTGTCAGACTTTATTTTGGGGGGCTCCAAAATCACTTCAGATGGTGACTGCAGCCATGAAATTAAAAGACGCCTACTCCTTGGAAGAAAAGTTATGACCAACCTAGATAGCATATTGAAAAGCAGAGACATTACTTTGCCAACAAAGTTCCGTCTAGTCAAGGCTATGGTTTTTCCAGTGTATGGATGTGAGAGTTGGACTGTGAAGAAAGCTGAGCGCCGAAGAATTGATGCTTTTGAACTGTGGTGTTGGAGAAGACTCTTGCAAGTCCCTTGGACTGCAAGGAGATCCAACCAGTCCATTCTGAAGGAGATCAGCCCTGGGATTTCTTTGGAAGGAATGATGCTGAAGCTGAAACTCCAGTACTTTGGCCACCTCATGCAAAGAGTTGACTCATTGAAAAAGCCTCTGATGCTGGGAGGGATTGGGGGCAGGAGGAGAAGGGGACGACAGAGGATGAGCTGGCTGGATAGCATCACTGATTCGATGGACGTGAGTCTGAGTGAACTCCTGGAGTTGGTGATGGACAGGGAGGCCTGGCGTGCTGCAATTCATGGGGTTGCAAAGAGTCAGACACAGCTGAGTGACTGAACTGAACTGAACTGAGGGCCCAGAGTTCACTGTGACAATTCAAGAAGTTCAAGAAGAAACAAGCTTCAAAGAACATAAGAGATGGTTCTCCAAGATCTGAAATGAGCTCGTCCAGGGAGTGGAGGAAGGGAGGGAAGGGCCATTTGCAGCAGAACTCAACACAAAGAAGCCTTTTGGGTACTTCCAGGGGCATGTTTGTGCAAAGAAGCCACAAGATGGCACAGGAACTGACTGAGATCCACATGTCAGCAGTGTCTGAGCCACTCTGAGGATCACTCCAGGCTGCCTTGTCTCCTGTCTCCTAGGACCCATCTTCTGGACTCTGCTTAGAGCCATCAGCTCTGTATCTGCCCCTGCTGGGGCCAAGCCCTTCTTGTGTGACCTTAAAGACAGAAGTTCAAAGTGAACATCTTGGAGAAGTCATGCAAAAGGAAAATGGGATGGCTTGATATACAGTACTGTATCTGGATCTCAAATCCATCCCTCATCCTGCCCCAAATTCTCCCGAGTCCCAGTGTGAAGTGGGGCACAATGAGTGGGAATGGATGGGTCACTGCTCACATTCTTTGTCGTGATTAGGATCTGGTCACATGAATGTAGTCAGTTTCAGAAAATTGAGTAGCTATATACTTAAGATATGTGGGCTTCCCTGTTTGCTCAGATGGTAAAGAATCCACCTGCAGCACAGGAGACCTGGGTTTGATCCTTGGGTCAGGAAGATCCCTTGGAGGAGGGAATGGCAACCCACTCCAGTATTCTTCCCTGGAGGATCCCATGGACAGAGGGGCCTGGCAGGCTACAGTCCATGGGGTCACAGAGTTGGGCACAACTGAGCAACTGAGCAAGCACACAGACACACTTAGGACATGGACACATATATATTATACTTCAGTGAAAGTTATTTATAAAATAAACTAAATAAAATAGAAAAAGCTGTATTGTTTTTTTTAAAGCACAGAAGACAGGGAGGACCTAAGAGGAAGAATCCTTTAAACCCTAGGAGAACAGAAAAAGAGGAACCCGCTGTGTGCTAGAGCATCTTGAGGGTATCAGTATACATTCCATTAGTGGAGGCCAAAGTGACAGTGGTACCCTCTCCCTAAGCCATATTTGTAAATGCACAAAAAGAGTAACAGATGTAGCTAGAAGGGTACGTGGGGATTATACTCAAATTTTTTATGTTAATAGAAAAATATCTCGTAGGATGCATACTAATCTAAGGACATTGGTTACCCTGAGTGAGTCATTTTTATTTTCTATTTCATTTATGTCTTCATGATTTGATTATTTTTACAACATATATTTTAAAAATTACTTCATAGCATTGTAAAGTCTTTTCTGCTCTTGCTTGTTGACAAATCTTAATCCACCCTTTAAAGTACAGTATTGTCCCCTTGAAATTTTCTCTGATTTCTCGGTACAGATTTTCTCAGTGTGTGGTCCTTCCACCCCAGACCACTTGTCCCAGAATCGCCTGGAGAGATGGATAAGTATGTAGATTCTTGGATCTCTTCCCAGACTTTCCAAGGTGGAATATCAGGGGCCCCTGAATCTATAGTTTAAGGTGATTCTATTGCTCACTGTAGTTTGAGAATTTGAGGTTAGACAGACATTTTATTCTCCTTAATGTGCCCCAGCCTCCTTGTTGCATTCATCTCATGCCCCAGGACGTATTCAGTCCTGTGCATGTTCCATCCACTAGACTGCACTTCTAGAGAAAAACGGCTACATCTACTTCAACTCTGTCTCCTAGGGATCTCACTTGAGACCCATGACATGGGAAATACGTGATGAATGAATGAATCAGTCAGTCAACGAATCAATCTGCACCATCACACAGCCATTGAGTTCCCAAGGATGAGACCTTCCTAATGGGCCCAGAGTAGACACTCAACTGGGCTTGGTTTGAGTATGTTTTTGTCTCTGAGAAACTGGAACCTGTGATCCCAGGAAGCTCTGGGTGGAGACTAAGCCAGACTTGGACAGACAAGGAATAGGAAAACCCCAAAAGCCGGTGGAACTAGTCAGAGGAGTGACCCAATAACCCTGATTATGGGGTTCAGCTTCCATAAATTGGGCTCTCCATTAACCTTAAAGGGACTGTGGCATAAATCAGAAGTTACACGGTTCCCAAGATTGAGGGCCCCTCAGATCAGCAAGCCCAAACTCTCCTGACATCACAGAACAGTGGTTGTGAGCTTGCACTGCGGGGCCAGCTACCTGGCTTCAATTTCATGTTCACCTCGTAAATATAGGTTTAAGGTTGGCACCATTGTAAGCCTCAGTTCCTCCATCTGTAAAATGAGAAAACACAATAGCACTTTTGGGACTTGCCTGGTGGTCCAGTGGTTATTAAGACTTTGCCTTTCAATGCAGGGGATGCTGGTACAATCCCTGGTTGGGGAACTAAGGTCCAACATGCCCCACCGCCAAAAAAACAAAACAGAAAACAGAAACGATAATGTAACAAATTCAATAAAGACTTAAAAAAAAAACAATAGCACCTCCAATATTCATTAAGTTCCTCCTGTGTGCCTGGCACTGCTCCTGATAAGAAGACAATGGAAAACAAACCAGGAAACAGTCCTGTCTTAGAGAGGGTTAATTCATGGAAAGGAGCTTCTCTAGCACAAAGTGACTGCTCTGGGTGGCCGAGGAGGACACTTTTCATGGAAATTTGGCATAAAGAGGAGGCTTGAAGCCAGCTATCAGCTCCCAGAGCTTAGAATTAAGACCTCCAATAAAGAGGGTGGCAAAAGTCATCCCCTTATCCTTGGCAATGACCAGAGGGGTATTGCAAACAGCCAACAAACAGAAGCTGTAAAGACTGCAACTGCCTTCTGTGTGGCACCCAGAGGTGGTGCCTCTTAGGGCCCCGGGGAAATAAGAGCTGTGTAAACAGAGCATCGTGGGAGGACAGGACACCAAAATGTGCCGCAGCCGCAGCGCGGGTTCAGAGAGCTCCCCTGGCTCCACTTCTTGGAAATAAGTTGCTCCCTTTGGCCAGAAGAAAATAAACTGAAACAGGAAAGCGCTTCATGATTCAGTGGGTAGCCCAGGGCCCTTGAGGAGTGAGTGGGTCTGACTGTGTCACTTGTGGCTTTCCACGCACCCAGCAAGTCAGAGAGGAAGCAAGGTTTCCTGGAAGTGAACACCGCCTGCATTGGTGTGTGTTTACGCCCGTGTCTAGTTATATATGTGTTTGTTTATATGTGCCTCTGTGTGTCTGTCCATGGGTGTGTGGATGAGTCCCTGTGTGTGTGTGTGTGTGTATTTGCTCCCATGTGGGTTTCTGAGTATATGTATCTTTCTGTACTTTTTGCTTTGACTTCTGAGAATTTGTGTAAATATTTTAAATTGAAGTATATAGTTGATTTACAATGAGGTGTTAATTTCAGGTGCATAGCAGAGCAATTTAGTTATATATATATACATATATCTTTTTTCAGATTCTTTTCCATTAGAGGTTATTATCTGAGAAAACTCCAGGAAATAGTGAAGGACAGGGAAGCCTGGTGTGCTGCAGTCTGTGTGGTTACAATGAGTTGGACACAACTTAGCAAACGAACAGCAACAACAACATCACAAATTAATGAGTATAGCTCCCTGTGCTATACAGTAAATCCTTATTGTTTGTCTATTTTATATATAACAGTGTGTATCTGTTAATCAGAAACTCCTAATTTATCCTCTCCACCCTTTGATAACCGTGTTTGCTTCCTATGTCTATATGTATTTCTGTTTTGTAAATAAGCTCATTTGTATCATTTTTGCTAACTTTCAAATAGAAGTGATGGGCTTCCCTGGTGGCTCAGATGGTAAAAAAAACACCCGCCTGCCAGTGCAACAGACGCGAGTTCGAACCCTGGGTCCAGAAGATCCCCTGGAGGAGGAAATATCAACCCACTCCAATATTCTTGCCTGGAAAATCCCATGGACAGCAGAGCCATGTCCATGGGGTCACAAATAGTTGGACACAACTTAGCAACTAAACAACAACAATGGGAAATATGTGGTGAGGATGGAGAATCTGCCTTTTCCACAAATACACTCAGACCCCACTAGTGAGAAGCCAGCTCAGTGCTCCCCGTCATCCTGCAACCCATCCTCAACCAGGGTTTCCTTCTGACTGACCATTTCTGTGCTAAGAACCCCGGAAGCCCCACGTGCGTCTGCCTGAAGATTGAGAGCTCAGCGGGTGCTGGATCTCAAGTGTAGACCATAGATGTCCCGGACTTCTACCTCCCCTGCAAGTGAGCCCTTCCAGGGAACGCCTTCCGAGAGAGCCTGAGGCGGGGGATACGGCCATTGTACTCTCACTGAATACCAATTACTGTCCTCAGTAGAAGGGGGAGAGAGAGAGAGAGAGACCGCTGTGCCCTGGCACTGAGACCAGAGAAGGGTAGTGAGCATGAATTATGTATGACACAAGCAATAGAGATAAGAGTGGAATGGGGAAAATCATAACCCTATTAATAATGGAAGTGCAGTTTGTAAACTCTCCACCAGGAATAATTTGCATTGCAATATAAACAGGGAGTATAACACAGAGCAGCCAGCAATGGTGCTTCAGGAAAATGTAAAAGCCACCATTCCAAACCTTAAACGTCATGATTAAATTATAAGAATTTGTTCAGCGGAACGTACTAGAAGAGGGCGTGTGCCCAGACCCCCTGAGCCTAGGGTCAGCCCTGGCTCCCTGTAACTGCCAAAAGCATGAACCAGGGGTCTGGGCCTTTGAGACCCTGGCCGTTATTATTATCTTTATTAGTTGCTGTTGTTGAGTGCTTACTACCCACTCCACTGTAAGCATGTCACATGCAGTGACTCAGTTCTGGACTGAATGAGTCTATGAGGGAGCCATATAACATCTCCATTGTGGGGCTCGGCGGGGGGGTGGGGTGTTTAATGTTTATTTATTTATTTAACTGCACCAATCTTAGTTGGGACACCCTTTATCTCTTAGTTGTGGCATGCAAGATATAGCTCCCTGACCAAGGACTGAACCCAGGCCCCTTACACTGGGACCATGGAGTCTTAGCCACTGGACCACCAGGGAATTTCCCAACATCTCCATTTCAACAATGGGAAAACTGAAGCCCATAAAGGCTAAATGAATCATGTTAGGCTTGCATTTGGTGAAGCTGAACTTGTTGAAGCACAAACCCAGAACTTCTATCCTCTGAACTGCCCCTACATGCTCTGATATCTCGAGGTAGCAACTCAGATCCCTTCATGTGCCTCTCAACCAGGGCTGATGGGATGGAAAATTGAAACTACCCTTTTAATAAATACTTTGCCAGCGCATTGGGAACTTGATCAACCTTTGGTTGAGTTGTCTTCCATTTTTAAAAATCTCTTCTGAAAACAACTCAATACCATTATGATCTCTATTAGCTGTAGAGTACAGTCATTTTATTGTTGTTGTTGGAGAATGTTGTGTTAGTTTCAGATGCACAGCAAAGGGACTCAGTTATACACATACATATACCCACTCTCTTTTAGATTCTTTTCCCATATAGGCCATTACAGAGTATTGAGAAGGGTTTCCTGTGCTATCCAGTAGGTCCTTATTATGATTGACTCTTTATATATGAAAGTTCTGGGTACGAAGTTGGTTTTTATTTTCATGATATCATGTGAAAAATTAAAAAACAATCTAAAGGTCCAATTGTCGTCAAAAGAATAAGCAAACAGTGGTGAACTGCTATGCATTCAGAAGGGAACTGTGGATAAACAACTCATAATCATAAGGAAAATGCACTTGTTAAGTGAAACAAGTGAGGTATAAAAGGACAGACTCAATATGGACTCCGCTGGGTAAAATGATACAGAGAAAAATACAGAAAAAATATACCTACAAGGTTAAGAATGTTCATCTCTGTTGAAAGTATGAGTGATCTCCTTTTCTCTCTTTTCTTTCTTTTATTTTTTCAAACTTTTAAAATATTTATTTACTTGCTTGTTTGCTTGACTGCACGAATCTTAGCTGTGGCACACGGGACCCTTCGATCTCTGTTGAGGCATGTGGGACTTCAGTACTGCACGTGAACTCTTAGGTGCAGCATGCAGGATCTAGTTCCCTGACCCAGGATTGAACCTGGGGGCTCCCCTGCATTGGAAGCGTGGAGTCCTAGTCACTGGACCACCAGGGAAGTCCCATCTCCTATTTTCTGTATTTTCCAAGCTATCAAGAGCAAGCATGCACTGCTTCTAAAACAAAAGAATTCTATGGACAGGTATATGTGTGTATGCATATATATACTGTTCACACATAGATGTTGTTCTATTTAGTAGATGCAAATGTGAAGGAGCCCTCACCATCTTAATTGGAAACACCAAACAGCGTGAGAGCGCCTCTCCGGGTCCCTCCCTAGTCCTTCCTGTCCCACTGAGTCCTCTTGGGAGCTTGGTTCCCACTCTCCTGGGGGCTTCTCTTCCTCTCTGTTCATCTTTCTCACTGCCACAGAGCTTCCTGGACCAGGGACTAGACTTTTCACACAGATGAGCAATGCCCTGTGGGCCATAGACTTTTCTATCTGGTTTCTAGAAGCACCTGCAGTGGGGAAATACCTGCAATCATTTGTCTTCAGAGCTTGAACTTGACAATCCCAAGCTTACTCCTGGGCGAATAATGTGAGCAGGTTTTCCCAGAAGCTGAAGCTGAGTGTGCCCGCCTCGTGGTGCCGCAGAAAGGGCACTGGTCTAAGAGGCAGTGCTGGTCCTACATGGGCCACCTGGCCATGGGATCTCAGGTGTGTCACCTGGACTCCGTGCACTGCATGGTCCCACCCATCAGATGAGAGCCTTTGCCTGGAACCTACCAAGGCCCATTTCCTACCATTAGATGGTATAAACATAAGCTCATGTGAATGTGAAACAAATCTAAGTGAGAAACATTTTAATGCTGATTCAGAGCCGGTAAGTACATGATAAAGCCCCAGATGCCTTGACCAGTTTAGAGTCGGCTCCAGAGACATTGAAGGGAGTTGCGAGGAGCTGTATGGTACAACAGTGTGAGGCTCTGGTGAGCTCTGGGCAGTGCAGATGGGCGCCCAGCCCCTCTGACTGGTCAAAATGTTGCCATCTGGAGCAGGTTCCACTGGGTTTTGTCACCGATGTTTGCTGCCCCATCTAATGATCTTGTGAGTGTCACTATGAAAGAAACCCTAGCAGGGCATGGGTCGCAGGGAAGATAGCCAAGTTGCCTGGGATGGTTGTGATATACAAGGGGCAGGATGCTACAGGCCTGGGAATCCATGTGCCCCCAAACACGAAGACTCAGAGGCTCTGAGCCCAGGATGGGGAGGGGGGCTGGCAGCCAACTGCACTGCCCACTGTCCTCAGCACATTATTGGCATTCCAGAAGGGAAAGGCAGGGAATTAATTTCATGCCGACTTCCTCCCCCCATGTCCCATACCTCCCCTGCCTACGCAATCCCCAGCCAAGCTAAATGAGGGTCTGTGTCTTGCAGGAAGACAAATGATCACAATTAGGAAGGTGTTTCCGAGGCCCCCACATTCCATTCCTCCATCCGCTCATCTCCAGCATCCCATTGAGGCCATGTCCCCAAATACTGGGCACTGGGGCACGCGGCAGGTGCCTGGGAAACAGCTGTTGGCTCTGAACCACATGGGTGTTCTCTTAGCTCTGCTTCCCTGAGTCTCAGCTTGCTAGAAGAAAACCTCTTTCTTTCTATTCCTCATTCTGACCTCTTGCGAATTCAGCCCATCTTTTTGTATCCTGTCTGTCAAGCCCTAAAGGACTGTAAGAAAAATTGGAGGAGATTTTCTCTTTACTTAATATCATTCAAATAACCACCCTTATTTGTTAACTTCAGAAGGATAAAAGAGCAGTCTTTGTGTTTAAGAAGTTTAACATCTTGATGAGAAAGAAAAAATGAAAAGGAGTCCTGTAGAGAAGGGCGAAGGAAGGGAAAAATACTTACTGAGCATTTATTATGCCCCAAGCATTATGCTTTGCATATATTATTTCCTTTATCCATGATAATGAGCTCAATAAGTATAAACATCATTATCTCCATGTGGTATATGTGAAAAGTGAAGCTCAGAGAACTGGCATCACTGTCCAAGTACAGGTTTCTTTCTCCCTGCCTGGCAGTGAATCAGCTAGACCTTGGACTGGGGTAGACAAAAGCCTTGCTACTCAAAGTGTGGTCCATGGACCAGCATCACTGTTGTCAAAGAACTTGTTAGCAATGCAGAACCTCTGGTCCTACTCCAAACCAGTGAATCAGAATTGGGATTTTAAAAGATCTCTAGGTGATTAGTATGCGCATTGCAGTTTGAGAAGCCCAAGTCTAGATGATTCTCCATTTTCTGTGCCTGGATTTCACCTGGAGCTAATGCCAGTCCAGAGCCTCTGACTCAGTAGGTCTAGAGTAGGAACCAGAGAATTTACTCTTCTCTTAAGTTGCTAGCAAATGCAGATTCGCTGGTTCAGGGAGCACATTTTGAGAGCTTTGGAGCTAGAGACATCTTTAAGAGTTCCAGCCATTCACCTTTTCTTTCATGCATTTAGTGGGTATTTGTTGAGATCCTGCTAGGCACCACTTGGCACCATCACTAAACCTTTGGGATGCGGACATGAGAGAGTCCCAGCTCAGGTTCCAGTAGAAGAGGCAGGCATGATAACAACTGCACTGAAATCTCCCCCAAGTGCTGAAGAAAGCTGGGTGCTATCAGAGTACTGAGGAAGGAGATACCAGGCGAGTGTGGGGGCTGAGTAGAGAAGGCCCCACAGGAAAGGTTTGAACTTGGGTCACAAAGAAGCCAGCAGACCCTTTTCTTGAAAGTTCATGAGAGGGTGGCGGCAGCAGGGGTGGAGTGGGGAGGTTTCCCTGCAGGTATTACAGACTCAGGCTTATAGTTTTATTCAACAGCCTTTAAAAATATTACAGCCTTAAAAAATACAGCTCCAGTAGATCATTAGAAGGAAATGTAAAACAAAAAAAAATAATAATAATTTTTCATCAGACGCCTAGAAAATAACATAGGTGGCAACTACTGAATGCATCTTAACTTGTATCCTTAATTTGAGTTCCAAATGCCTTTTAAATGATTTTGATGATGGTAGGAGGGAACCTCCAAGAACTGGAGACCCTCACACCTGCAAATATCCACAGCCTGTCCTGGCCTTAACTCTGGTCTTACTCTGAAAGGCAACCCCCTTTTGCTGCCCCAACCTGGCGAGGTCTCCCCACTGACAACGTCCCTCGGGCTCAGAGTGGCAGGAGGCCTGGGGGGCTTCTCACAGCTGCCTTTAACATTTCCTTCTGCTTTTGGACTGGCTGTTAAGATGACTGATGCTCTTTGTCAATCACCACCCAGGGGTCATGGAGAAAGCTTGACCAGGTGCCTGTCACAATCCGGGTACAGCCATTGGTGCTGACACCTTGTCACAGCATCACCCTGACCTGATCTTATTGGCCTTTATATGTCACTGCCCAAAGAGATATCAGGGGACATCGGGGGCTGAGAAGGTGAATCTAGGGAGCCCCGGCTCCTGTCCTTCTCTTTGTGGCAGGAAGAGTGTGACAAAAAGGCCAGAGCACAGCACTTGTGAAGCATTGAAAACCCTGGGCTCTTGGACCACAAGGACCACCAAGAGAGGAGAAAAAGGGAACAGGGTCTGTCCAGATGAGGCCCAGAGTCATAGAAGTATCCCCCTTTTAGGTATCAATTATAAGGCACTAATCAAGCACATGCTCAAAGGTTTATGTCCAAAGATGGGTTTCTCAGTGCCATTTGTAAGAGTGGAAAATTAGTAATGCCAACATTGAAAGTGTTACTTAGGGCAAGACAGCCATCTCTCCAAGCCTCAGTCACATCAGCTATAAATGGGAAAAATAATGATACTACCTGTATGAGTTGGCTGCAAAGATTAAACGAGATAAGACACGGAATGTGCTTTGTAGGGTACTTGTTATGGAATGAGGGTTGCTAAATAGCCATTGCTAAAACTATATCCAAAAATAATATATCAGTTACACAACTGGTGGTGTGCCAAAAGAGCCTAAAATCATACAGCAATTCAAAGGGAGTTTCCTTTCTGAAAGATTTACTGATAAGGGGGCCAAGTGAAGTGAAGTGAAGTCGCTCAGTTGTGTCTGACTCTTTGCGACCCCATGGACTGTAGCCTATCAGGCTCCTCCGTCCATGGGATTTTCCAGGCAAGAGTGCTGGAGTGGGTTGCCATTTCCTTCTCCAGGGGATCTTCCCAACCCAGGAATTGAACCCCGGTCTCTCGTTGCGGGCAGACGCTTTACTGTTTGCATAATAATATTTATCTGTATTTTTTCATTAAAAATGTGCATATTTATGAAGGAGACGTGGACTTTAGTTTTCTATTGGAACTTCAGAACTGTGAGGAATTAATCTATGTCTAATGTCACTGCTGGGTACAGGAGCAATTTGACCAAATATTGACCGGGGTGCAGTCCAGGAAGCCAGGTGGAGCCAGGGAGCATGTTTCTGCTAAGCAGATAAACTTCAACTCTGAGAAACATTTTCTGGTTCTCTCACACTGATTTTGGGATGCATGTGTGTCTGTGTGTGTGAGAGAGAGAGAGAGAATGAATGAATGAATTCTCCAAAGCAGTGTTTCCAGATTTCTGTCCTTCATCAAGTTCAGTTCAGTTCAGTCACTCAGTCATGTCTGACTCTTTGCAACCCCATGAACCGCAGTACGCCAGGCCTCCCTGTCCATCGCCAACTCCCAGAGTCCACCCAAACCCATGTCCATTGAGGGGGTGATGCCATCCAACCATCTCATCCTCTGTCGTCCCCTTCTCCTCCTGCCCTCAATCTTGCCCAGCATCAGAGTCTTTTCAAATGAGTCAGCTCTCCACATCACGTGGCCAAAGTATTGGAGTTTCAGCTTGAACATCAGTCCCTCCAATGAATACTCAGGATTGATCTCCTTTAGGATGGACTTGGTTGGATCTGCTTGTAGTCCAAGGGACTCTCAAGAATCTTCTCCAACACCACAGTTCAAAAGCATCAATTCTTTGGTGCTCAGCTTTCTTTATTGTCCAACTCTCACACCCATACATGACTACTGGAAAAACCGTAGCTTTGACTAGACGGACCTTTGTTGGCAAAGTAATGCTCTGCTTTTTAATATGCTGTCTAGGTTGGTCATAACTTTCCTTCCAAGGAGCAAGTATCTTTTAATTTCATGGCTGCAGTCACCATCTGCAGCAATTTTGGAGCCCAGAAAAATAAAGTCTGACACTGTTTCCACTGTTTCCCCATCTATTTGCCTTCATCAAGGGGCTTATTCAAAATATATATTCAAAATCCAGATGGCTGACCAGAATCTCTTGGGAGGAGAGAGGCACCCCAAACTCTGAGTGTGTGACTAACCCCACAAAGCATCCAAAGAGTTGGGTGACTCTGAGGGTAGAGATCTTATTCTGTTCACTTTCACATCCCCGGTGTCCAGCACAGCACCTAAGTCATTAAAGTCTCAATAAATGGTCAGTTAATCATTGGATCAATCAATCAAGTCATTGATCCACATATTTTTCCAGGTTTGGAGGAATACGCACATCCTGAGTTGCCTTGGACTATAATTCTTAAAGGAAGAACCAGTATCACCCTCTACATGGCAGAGTAGATGTCCCATAAATGTATAGAATTCAGTTCAGTTCAGTTCAGTTCAGTCCCTCAGTCGTGTCCGACTCCTTGCGACCCCATGAATCGCATTACGCCAGGCCTCCCTGTCCATCACCATCTCCCGGAGTTCACTCAGACTCACGTCCATCGAGTCCGTGATGTCATCCAGCCATCTCATCCTGGGTCGTCCCCTTCTCCTCCTGCCCCCAATCTCTTCCAGCATCAGAGTCTTTTCCAATGAGTCAACTCTTCACATGAGGTGGCCAGAGTACTGGAGTTTCAGCTTTAGCATCATTCCTTCCAAAGAAATCCCAGGGTTGATCTCCTTCAGAATGGACTGGTTGGATCTCCTTGCAGTCCAAGGGACTCTCAAGAGTCTTCTCCAACACCACAGTTCAAACGCATCAATTCTTCGGCGCTCAGCCTTCTTCACAGTCCAACTCTCACATCCATACATGACCACAGGAAAAACCCAAGCCTTGACTAGGCGAACCTTAGTTGGCAAAGTAATGCCTCTGCTTTTGAATATACTATCTAGGTTGGTCATAATTTTTCTTCCAAGGAGTAGGCATCTTTTAATTTCATGGCTGCAGTCACCATCTGCAGTGATTTTGGAGCCCAAAAAAAAAAGCAAGAGAGTTCCAGAAAAACATCCTATTTCTGCTTTATTGACTATGCCAAAGCCTTTGACTGTGTGGATCACAATAAACTGTGGAAAATTCTGAAAGAGATGGGAATACCAGACCACCTAACCTGCCTCTTGAGAAATCTGTATGCAGGTCAGGAAGCAACAGTTAGAACCGGACATGGAACAACAGACTGGTTTTAAATAGGGAAAGGAGTACATCAAGGCTGTATATTGTCACCCTGCTTATTTAACTTCTATGCAGAGTACATCATGAGAAAGGCTGGACTGGAAGAAACACAAGCTGGAATCAAGATTGCCAGGAGAAATATCAATAACCTCAGATATGCAGATGACACCACCCTTATGGCAGAAAGTGAAGAGGAGCTAAAAATCCTCTTGATGAAAGTGAAAGAGGAGAGTGAAAAAGTTGGCTTAAAGTCAGACTTTATTTTAGGGGGCTCCAAAATCACTGCAGATGGTGACTGCAGCCATGAAAATGTATAGAATTAAGGAATTAATTTTTACCAATACAATGAAAAAGAATGTAAAAACTCTTTTTTTCCTGGAAAGATTGTCTTCCTCAACTGAGCGTATGGTCACAGGGGACCCACCTAGAAGCAGGACAGTGCTGTTGGCAGAGCCCTCTCATATCAGTGAGGACTTAAGGACTGTGACCATGAGTGGCCTGCCAGTGGAAAGATGAGCATCCGTGACAGTATGCCCACATCTCATCCCCAGAGTGAAAGTGAAAGTGAAAGTCGCTCAGTCGTGTCTGACTCTTTGCCACCTGACGGTCTTCTCCAGTCCATGGAATTCTGTAGGCCAGAATCCTGGAATGGGTAGCCTTTTCCTTCTCCAGGAGGATCTTCCCAGCCCAGGGATTAAACCCAGGTCTCCAGCATTGCAGACATTCTTTACCAGCTGAGCCACAAGGGAAGCCCAAGAATACTGGAATGGGTAGTCTATCCCTTCTCCAGGGGATCTTCCCAACCCAGGAATAGAACCGGGGTCTCCTGTATTGCAGGTGGATTCTTTACCCACTGAGCTATCAGGGAGGCCCCATCCCCAGAGGAAAAGACCAAATAAGATAACAGAATTGGCACCTGAAGTTGCTGTCACCTGTCAAGTCCATGTGGTTCTCCAGAGCTGACAATGGCTTCATCTCACTTGAGCTTGGCCATGACACCCTGGGATGAGTACCACTTTCACAGGTAAGAAAATAAAATGACTTGTCCACGTTTCTTCAGCTACTCAGTGGCATCACCAGGTCATGTGAGTCCAGTGGTCTCACTGGATCCTTTCCAGGATCCTTTTAAAGACGATGACAAAAAGACCATCATTTTCTTTGCGTGCTCTTCTCAGCCCAAGCACAGACAGACCCAACAGCAGGAAGCACCCAGCTACAAGTGTTCGACGTGCCTCTCCTAAGATTTAAGCAACAAAAGATTATTACCTAGTTGCCTCTGATTCACCCGCTTTCGAAGGTGGGACCGGTTTGGCTTGTTTGTACACAAATGCGAAATCCATTAGAAAGCCTCAGTTCCAACAACGTGGATTTTGTTTAAGTACAAATGTCCCAGAATGGTTTCCATTAATGATCTGAAATTTCAAAATCATGTAACCAACAGAAGTCACCGGAAAGATAAAAAACAATAACAGCAATGCCAAAAAGGAAAACACAAGGAAAGACAATATTTTTCAAATATTTTCCCAACTGTCATTTTAATAATGGTCTAACAACAGAGTATGCTAATTTCCCTCCACAGATACCTGTGAATGCAAATACAAAACAAATAGTAATTAACGTCTCAGTGTGAAAATCAAGCAATTGATATTAATTTTGCATCAGATATGAGATTATGCACATTCAAAATCACACTCTGTTTTCAGCAGCAACTGTGACAATCATAAAGAAAAAATTGGGAGGGGAGACTCTGGGGTTAATAGAAGCCACACAGCCAGTCCCTGATACGACCTCTTCCAGTTTTATGCTAAAATACACATGAACACTCTGAGTAAGAAGAATTACCAATCAAGTCTCCAATTCTTTTTTTTTTAATTGAAGTATAGTTGACTTGGGCTTCCCTGATGGCGCAGACAGTAAAGAATCTGCCTGCAGTGCAGGATGCCCAGGTTTTATCCCTGGGTTGGGAAGAACCCCTGGAGAAGGAAATGGTAACCCTCTCCAGTATTCTTGCCTGGAGAATTCCATGGACAGAGGCTACAATCCATGAGGTTGCAAAGGGTCAGACATGACTAAGAGACGAACACTTTTTCATAGTGGGTTTACAATGTTGTGTTAATTTCTGCCAAGTCTCTAATTCTGAGCAAAAGTTTTACTAACTCTATTGGTGGAAGGGAACTGATAAAATTAAGTCATTCTTGATGGCACATCTTAATTTCTGAAGAAGAATCTTAAGGTTGCTTCAGTTCAGTTCAGTTCAGTCCCTCAGTCGTGTCCGACTCTTTGCGACCCCATGAATTACAGCCCACCAGGCCTCCCTGTCCATCACCAACTCCCAGAGTTCACTCAAACTCACATCCATCGAGTCGGTGTAGGTACTGTCAAATCCTGGTTCGCAGGCAGAGACTCCAGAACTTTGCTGATTTAAAAAACAGACATGCTATATTGTGTTCAAAAAGTTTTCTAAAAATTATTCTCCCTGAGACCATCAGGAATGCTTTTCCGTTTCATCTGAGAGACTATTATAGGACCACACAGAGGCGAGAAGGGGAAGAAGTCTAAGCTGGGGTGTTAGGCAGACAAAGTCATAAAAGGAAGCCCAGGAGTTATGTTCCATAGGGGTTGTGAGTTTTCAGATATTATTTCTGGAAAATGAGAGACTATCTCAGAATGTTCATAAATGAAGCATTATAGAACTGGGGAATAAAATACCCTGGGACAGTCCAGCAAAATACACAGCAGTCAGTGCATACTGAAAAGCAGACATCCGCCTAGAGTTGTGCTGTCCAGTAGGCAAGGCACTAGCTCTAGGTAGGTTTAAATTAAAATTAGTTAAATCTAAAGATCCCGTTTCTAAGCTCGTAGCCACATTTCCAGGGTTCAATGATCACTTAGGACTAGTGGCTAGCGTATTAATCAATATAGGTACAGAATATTTTCATCATCGTAGAAAGTTCTGTTAGATAGCTCTGATTGAGAGCCTACACACATAAACTCCAAGAGCTGCTGTCTTTCACTCACTTGCTATGAGCGCCTCTACAAGACAGACTTGCGTGAGATGCAATAAATGAATCCTCTGTCTACTGGTTTCTGGTTGGCTTCAGCCTTTGGGAGGCACCAGCGTGGCTGAGTGACTGAACTGAACTGAAGCATGGCACCCTAGGACAGAAGAGTGAGATGAGAACATCTGTTACTCTGGCTTCCTCCCTACTAGTCATTGTGATTTAAAGGCATCTCTCTATTAAAAGCTGCAACTCTTTTCTTTGTTGTTGGCCACGCCAGCAGGGCATGTGGGATCTTAGTTCCCTGAGCATCAAACCTATGCCCATTTCGGGGCTTCCCTGGTGGCTCAGTGGTAAAGAATCTGCCTGCCAGTGCAGGAGACATGAGTTCGATCCCCAGTCCGAGAAGATCCCACGTGGCATGGGGGAACTAAGCCCATGCACCACAGCTATCGAGCCTGTGATCAAGAGCCCGGGAGCTGCAACCACGGAAGCCATGTGCCCTAGAGCTTGTCCTCCACAATGAGAAGCCACTGCAGTGAGAAGCCTACGCAGCGCAACTGAAGAGTAGTCCCTGCCTGACGCAACTAGAGAAGAGCCTGCCAGCAGCCATGAAGACCCAGCACAGCCAAAAATAAAAATAAATAAGTAATTTTCTTTTAAAAAAAAAAGCCATGATCATCACAGTGGAGTCTTCATGGCTGGACCACTGGGGAAGTCCAAAGGCACAACTCCGATCAGGCAACTCTCCACTGAGTTATTCTCTCTGGATAGTGGTATCCCTCCCTTCCTCCCCTTAATCCTTCAGACTATGGTAGTAAGCTACTAGACTTGGGGTCCTTCATCACCCCCTTATGGAGTCCCTGAACTCTTCCCACTCTTTGGAAATAGTCCCTTAATGAATCTTTTATCAATTATCCAGTATGACTTTGCTATCTGTTTCCCGCAAGTATCCTGATGGTATGCTCCTTGTTCTAATTTAAATCTGAGAGGACAAATTTTATCAGCATCTCCAGACAGAGTGTAATAAATAGCCCTCCGAGTCAAACGATAAAGTTAGAAATAACTTCTTCCTTTAACAGTGATTTAACAGCGGAGACTATCACAGGGGTTGGCAGACTTTTTCCATTAAAAAGCCAGAGAGTAATATTTTAGATTTGGGGGGCCACCCAGTCTCTGTTGTAATGACACTGTAGGGTTTAAAGAAGCAGCCATAGACGACGTAAGTGAGTGAATATGGCTGAGTTCCAACAAAACTTTATTTACCACAACAGGGAAAGCACCAGATTTAGCCCACGGATGATAATTTGTAAATAGTAAAAGTGCGTCCCAAAGACATGGAGAAAAGGAATGTCTTTAAATTTGTTTACTTTAAAAAATTGAAGAAATTCTCAGAAAATCTGTATATTCTGTTCTCGATAAATCATAAGACAACATGGCTTCTAGAGGAGGAAAGGAGATGGAAAATAAAGCAAAATGCAAGCTAAGATGAAGGGACGTCTGGCTGAGATATCCAAACAGACCGAGAAACTGTAAATGCACTCTTAGAATCACAGTTTACATCAGAAGTAATAAAGAGCAGAATTTATACCACAGAAAACTGAATTTCAGAGAAATAGTAAATTTGAGATATATCTTTCAGAATCTGAAGTTGAAAATAATGAGACTGCAGATGGCATGTATGAGAAAGAGAGAAAAGTGATCCAATTCACAAAAAGAAAGGAGATGTGATCCTTAGAAAGTCTTTTAAAAAGTAGTGACACTGAAATGCCAATCGAATCTATAGTAGACCATTCCTGAACCTGAAAAAAAAAAGATCTAAGATTGTGAAACAAAATGGCATATGCTGTACCAAGCACAATTAGTAATAATAAAAAGAAATGCACAGCTTGACAGAAATGAAAAAATAAATCATAAGTATCCCAAGCAGAAAATAAAACAAAGCAAAGCAAAAATAATGAAAACCATGTTCCTTGCAAATGAGTTTAAAAAAAAAAAAATTAAGGCAAAATCAGGCTGGGCTGACCTCAATACTCTCCTTGATAAAAAAATTAAAAATAAACAACATGGCCCGCAATGTGGAAATGGTTAGGTGTACTTACAATGCAACCAGATGTTAGAATATTATGCAACTATCAAAAGCAATGTAGAGCAGGTGTTTTTAATGAGATTGGAAAATGCTTATGAAAAAAATGTTTAGAAAGCAAGTCAGACACTAAAAAACACATAATAGGCAAGTAGGTATATTAGCACATCTATTGTATGTGTTTCTATTGTTCTGCCTACCTGTGTACACAAGTAGAAAAATACCATGAGGGCCATCTGGGAGCAAGACATTTTCATCTCCTTTACTGCTCATAGTTTAATGCTCCCAACAAATGTGTGAAGTAACACATTACAGCCCAGTTAAGGACACTGGGTATCAGAGACATCATGGGTGATGGTGAAAATCGCTCAGTTGTGTCTGACTCTTTGCAACCCCATTGACTATACAGTCCATGAAATTCTCCAGGCCAGAGTACTGGAGTGGGTAGCCTTTCCCTTCTCCAGGGGATCTTCCCAGCCCAGGGATTGAACCCAGGTCTCCCACATTGCATGTGGATTCTTTACCAGCTGAGCCACAAGGGAAGCCCAGAGAGGTCATAGGCTTATCCAAACCATCCAGAAAGTGGCACAACCAAGATCTTATTCCATGAAGACAGAGGCTGAATCCTGGGGAAGGGAGGAGACAGGAGGGACTGCCTGCCTGCTCAGTCACTTCAGTAGTGTCTGACTCTCTAGGACCCTATGGACTGTAGCCTGCCAGGATCCTCTGTCCATGGGATTCTCCAGGCAAGAATACTGGAATGGGTTGCCATGCCCTCCTCCAGGGGATCTTCCTCACCCAAGTATCCAACTCGCATCTTCTGTGTCTCCTGCATTGCTGGTGATTTCTTTATCCACTGAGCCACCTGGAAACCCCAGGTGGTACTAGTGATAAAGAACCTTCCTGTCAATGTGGGAGGCATAAGAGACATGGGTTCAATCCCTGCGTCAGGAATTTCCCCTGGAGGAGAAAATGGCAACCCATTCCAGTATTGCTGTCTGGAGAATTCCATGGACAGAGGAGCCTGGCGGGCTACAGTCCATAGGGTCCCAGAGCCAGACACAACTGAAAGCGACCACATATACCCGCACACACAGGAGAGACAACAGGAACCTAAGTCCTGTGGCTACACCCCTGGGGTCCCCAGTGCTGTCAGCAGTGGTAAAGCTCATCAGATGGGACCAGTTTTTCTTTACCCATGATGTCCTAAGATTTCCCCCTCAGAACATCAACAACGACTCATCTTCCTTGGGTCCTGAGCTCACCCCTGGAGAGGCTGGAGGAGCCAACAGAATTGAACAGAAACCCCAGAGCTGGTCAGCTCAGATGATGACTGATGCTTCATCAATGTGCTGAGATGTGAATTTAATGATATAACTGCCTTAGACCACAAGGATAACTTTGTTTAAAGAAAACACCAGGAAGAAGGCAACTGTCCCCGGTGTCAGGAAAACACATCAGGAATCCAGCTACAGAGATCTTACCCAGCTCTGAAACGTTGACCTCTTCTGAAGGAACATTTTATAAAGTCAAATGTTTCTCCTGGGCTTTCTGGGAGAGTTAAGGCTTCAGGGACTTTTATAGACAGACTGAAAAAAGCAGCCAAGAAGGGAAAAAGAGTAATAAGAACACCTTCCCCCCAAAAGGGGACCAGTGGAGGAGGGGCTGCGTGTCCTGGACTTTCAAGTTCTCCACGATGTGGGGAGATTTTGTTCATCCGTTCATTCATCCCATCAGTGATTTATTCACCCAGTTTTTATCAAGGAGCATCAGACATAGTGTCAGACTCACAGGACGCAAGGAAGAATCAAACCCTGTCCCCACTTCCAAGACCCAACAGTCTGGGAGCAGGGGAGCATAATAAAAGGGAGAGAAATAATGGACTGTTGTGTGGTTTAGGAAGCACACTCTATGCACTAAGCAAGCGGCAGGAATTATTTACATTGTGAAGCCATTTATTTTAATAAAAACAAAACACATCCGAAGTGACTGTTATACACAAATGTAAACATACAAAGGCATGAACTGAATATGTATCACACTGATGATATGTGGTTCTTTGGGGAAGAAAAAAGAATTAGAAGAACTGAAACATAGGCGATGTCCCATTTATCTCTAAACATGTCTTTCTAAAAAAGAAGATACAAAATAAATACAACACACGAAGCATGTATTGTGAGGCTGCATTTACATAATGAATGAAAGTTCACAAACCAGGCTATGCTGTTAGATTCAGGATAGTGATTCCCTTCTAGAGGGGGTGAGGAGGACGGATAACCAGAAGGAGGCATATGGGGAGGCTGGGAATGCTCTGTTCACGTGTGGTGTTGGTTACATGACTAAGTTCTTTCTGTGAAAATTCAACAGGTGTACAATTACAGAAAACGTGGCTTTCCTCCTGTATGTTATGTTTTAATAAAAAATGATTGGGAGAGAGAAAGATTAGATAGATAGATAATTGATAGATGAAATTTAGATAGATAATTGATAGATGATATAGATAGATAGGCAGATGCTTGCTAAAGGACAGAGACATAGATTGAATGAATAGATAGATAGATAGATGGAACAGGGCAGAAAGTGAGCATCTGCTGATTTGGCATGGCAAATATAGGGATGTTAGCCATAATATCTATCTAGCTATATAATATACCTTTCTGTAATTTTTAATATTGTGATGATGTCAATAATGAAAAACAGAAGAGGCCACTCTAGCTGTAATAAATAGTAGGCAGAGAGTGAGTCTGACTGATTAACTGGTAAATCATTGCAAGAGGCCAAGTTAGAGAAGATGAGATCTGAAGCAGGAGAATGACACAGGGATAGAGAGAAAGGGACAGTGAAGAATCTACAGGACCTGATGACCAGGAGCCACCCTCTTGGTTCCTCTGAGACTTTGAACTCTCCATCTGCATAACCAACACCAGTACTGTCTACCTAGACAGCATATTCAAAAGCAGAGACCTCACTTTGCCAACAAAGGTCTGTCTAGTCAAAGCTACGGTTTTTCCAGTGGTCACGTATGGATGTGAGAGTTGGACTATAAAGAAAGCTCAGCACCGAAGAATTAATGCTTTTGAACGGTGGTGTTGGAGGAGACTCTTGAGAGTCCCTTGGACTGCAAGGAGATCCAACCAGTCCATCCTAAAGGAGATCAGTCCTGAGTGTTCATTGGAAGGACTGATGCTGAAGCTGAAACTCTGATACTTTGGCCACTTGATGTGAAGAACTGACTCACTTGAAAAGGCCCTGATTCTGGGAAAGATTGAAAGAAGGGGATGACAGAGGATGAGATGTTTGGATGGCATCACCTACTCAATGGACATGAGTTTGAGTAAACTCCAGGAGCTGGTGACAGACAGGGAGGCCTGGCATCCTGCAGTCCATGGGGTCGCAAAGAGTCAGAAAAGACTGAGAGACTAAACTGAACTATCTCAGCAGCCTTGAACTTGGATCAGCCCCGTCATCTGTGGGATGAGATGTGCTTGGCCCTGAAATCCCCTTCCAAAATGCTTCCCTTTAATCTGCCCTCCTCTGATTCTGAATCCTTCCAGCCATGTAAGTCATTCCCCCAGAGCCTTTTAATTGGTGTAAATATTAAACATGAGATTCCCTGGAAGGGATGATCCATGCTTGAACCAGGCCTAATCAGCATGATTAGTTTGTCTGATTAACAAGCTCTCTGTTATCACCTACCTGAAAGGAGACCATGCAGGCTCGAACAGCAGGTAGGCAAAGTCTCAGGGCCAGACACCTGGGCATGAAGCAGGGCGGGGGGGTCCCTGCAGGTAGTGACTTAGAATCACAGGGGCCACAGCAGTGCTTGTCCAAAGGTTAGAATAGAAGCGGCCAAGGAATGGGAATGCCAGCCCTCACCAGCCACGTTGCAGACATCCACCTGGTGGTGTCCTGTGGGCCCGTGCTCCATCTGTGAGTTGGAGCACTTCTTCACTTATTCTGCAGCCAGAGGATTCCTGCTTCCCCTCCTCAGAAAGGAGCAATAGTCAAGAACGTTTGCTATTCCTCTCCCCATTCTCTCACTGCCCCCATCCTATGGGAAGAAAAATGACTCATCTGACTGGTGAATGGAGAGAGTCCATCCATCCATGGGCCATACTTACCAGAGCAGCATGGATTATATTCTGAATCATGAGGATCTCTGTCCATCTCTTCCCCCTCTACTCTCTCTTCTTAAGATATTTTCATATTTTCAGTACAAGTGAGCCCCCTTTCTCTGCATCCTGCTTCCAGTAGACAAAACTGACCTATGATTGCTTCCTTTTTCCTTCTTAGCCTGCATCTGGTTGAATAAACTCAACTAACCCAACCCCGACTAGAGGTCTGGAAGAGCAAACCCCTTTTAGCCTAATATCCCCTGAGATGGATAGCACTATTGCTTCCAATTCTTGATCCCTTCCTGTATGCTTGCTCTTTGGATGTGCCTTTGGCATACTTCTTACCCAAGACAGAGTGTATTTCCCTGCCCTGCTAAGGTTGGGCTTGTCCATGGGATTTGCTTTGGCCCGTAGAATGTGGGTAGAAGTGACAATGTACCAATATAAGCCTTGATGTTAGGAGAAACTCATGTTTCCCCTCAGGTGCTTCTGTCTGACTTCTGCCCTCACAATGAGAAGAGCATGTCCCAATTGGCCCACTAGTCCATGGATAAGCAGAGACTTGTAAAACAGAGCTGGGCCCCCAACCTGTAGCTTGGATTCAAGCTCAGCATAGGTGAACTGACCTGCAGGTAGAAAAGTGAGAATTAATGATTGTTGCTTTAAGACACTGAGTTTGGGAGTGGTTTGTCATGCAGCATTTTCCAGCAAGAGCTAACTGATATATCCCATCATCCTTTGTTCTCCAGTTAAATAGTGAAAACCACTACTTTGAGTTACAATCTAATACTTTGGCTAAATTCCTGTGTTTTTACTCTATCAGTCAGACCCAGGGAGGGAAATTTCAGAAGCTGTGGGATTAAAGCAGCAAGTCTATGGTAATCATGTGTCCCAGTGGGTCTGCACAATTCTGATTTACACCTCAATATAATTAAAAATAACACTCCTTCCCTAAAGTGCATACGTTTGGATGTTTAAATTACATAGCCACTCTACTTAAACCCCAGAAGACCCAACATGAACTACAGTCTCCCTACCATAACCATGGGCACCCCTTTATGGTCAGTAGATACCACAGAAAATTTCTAAAGCCGTCCTCTAAAAGGCTGGAGGCCTGGACAGTGAATCCCAGGGCAGCAGGTGAGGTAAAAATAATTCTCCTAAATGCAGTCCCTCTATGTAAGGTTTTATAAAAGTGCTATAGGGTATTTTCTGAGAAATAAACTCCTTAATATGACTTCATGGTAAGAGTTCTATTTCCTTTATTCTCTGGAGTCCCAAGAAAGAAAAATATGCCCCCTGGCAGTGTTCCATAAAACTAATGATGTGGGGGAATACGTGAATAATTGCCTGAATTGCGGGGCTACAGATCTATTAGGAAATCTCTTGGCAATATAAGGAAGGGGCTCAGGACAGTTAAATTGGAGTCAAGTGAAATAAACTCGTGCTGCATCAGCTAGACAGCCTTGTGGGTCAAGAGAGCTGCGGCAGCCAACTCCACAACTTGAGAGATTTGAGCTTCCAAAAATTCACTGTTCACAGCAACAGGGACTTAGGATGGGGGAGCAGAGGTGGAAGAAGGGATACATAAGATACTGGCAAGACTTTGCAGAGGCAGAAGGGCGAGACAAAGCAAGGAGATCAGAAACTTGGACTAGTAACCCAAGCAATTTGTTTGAAGTGATGGAGCAGCTAGATGTGGTACCTGAAAGGTATGCAGAGAGTCTTGATGCAATGATAGGCATCATTCCCAACGAAGAAGCATCGTGCCTGCTTCCTTCCGGGTCAAGAATTAGTCCCCAGTCATGGGCAGTCCAAAGGCACTCGGTGATCATAAATAGGACAAAGGACCTGAGAAGAAATCACTTGACAGGATAAAAAATGTTATATCCTAACCTCATTCCAGTATGTGATTCAGTGGTTGTTAATTTCTTAAACCATGGTACTTGATGGCTGCCTGTGGAAAATCACACGAGGTGATCAACATCATCAATCGGAGAAAATCTGGCAATGTTCAATAAATGTTTGATCTCTGTGTGATTAAGTTAATACACTTTACAAATGTTTATTGAGCATTACTTCTGCGCCAGACACTGCCTGAGGGCACTGGAAATATGGCAGAAGTTAAACAAACCATGGTCCCCATCTCCATGGTACCTTGAGTCTCATTCCTAGGGACACATTAGAATCACTTGGAAACTTTTAATAGAATGCCAAAGCTGAGACTTCCTTGATGAGCAGGTGGTTAAGAATCTGCCTTGCAACGCAGGGGACATGGGTTTGATCCCTGGTTGGGGAACTAAGATCCCATGTGCTAAAGCCTGAGCACCACAACTACTGAGTCCGTGTGTGTGCCACAACTAAAGAGTCCACGAACCACAACAAGACCCAACACAACCAATAAACAAACATTTTTTAAAATATCAATGCCTCGGCCTCGCCCAAGACAAATTACACTAGAAACTTCACTTACAGTTGAAAACCACTTGATTAGTAAGTGGGTAGATAAATAGGTGATGAATGATTGAATGAATGAATTCTAAATGTGATGGTTTTCCTTATCCTTGACATATTAATGTAGTGCTTCATAATATCAATCTTGAGAGTCCCTTGAACTGCAAGCAAATCAAACCAGTCCATCCTGAAGGAAATCAGTCCTGAATATTCATTGGAAGGACTGATGCTTAAGCAGAAGCTCCAATACTTTGGCCACCCGATGCAAAGAGCTGACTCACTATAGAAGACCCTGATGCTGGGCAAGATTGAAGGCAGGAGGAGAAGGGGACAACGGAGGATAAGATGGTTGGATGGCATCACTGACTCAATGGACACGAGTTTGAGCAGGCTCTGGGAGTTGGTGGTGGACAGAGAAGCCTGGTGTGCTGCCATCCATGGGGTCACAAAGAGTCGGACACGACTGAGTGACTGAAATGAACTGAACCGAATATCAATACTACACTTTCAAAATTACTAGAACGAAAGGAAATAAAGACCTTTAGAAAATGCCAAGTGATGAGATCTACAAATGAATAAATCAAGGTGAAGTTCAATGTGCTGTGTACTAAAAAGTCCTTTCTCACACACTCCATTGTCAGCCAACAGAAGACGACTGATACTTAGAGCATCAGAGACCAGATTATTCTTCCAGGGTCGTATAGAGATTTGGATCAAAGTCTTCAAATCCTAACAAAGTAGACCCTCAGTTTACACAACCCAGGACACCAATCCACATCCTTTATCAGCAGGCATTTGGTGCTGAATCGCACATGTGTTGACACAACTTGATAAATCATATTTCTCCCAGCTGCCTCTCTACCTGGGATCTCCTCTTTAAATTCACCTTGTAAATACCCAGCAACCAGAGTGATCTTTCCCAAACAAGAACTTGCCTGTGTTGGTCCCTGAAACCTATCAATGGCTTTACACGGGGCTTAAAGGTTAAATCTAAATCCTTTATAAGGCCCTGAACAATCTGGCCTCAGCTTTCTCCTCCAGCCCCATCTCTCTCTTCTCCCTGTTCTTCAATTCCTCCATTTAATGGCATCCTCAGTTCCTCCTGGCTCCTTGCTGTCTCTCACTTCCTGTTGTTGAACATCCTTTTTCATCCCCAGAAACTCAGCTGCCCGCCCACCCCAGTCCTATCTTTGAAAGTGAAAAGTGAAAGTGTTAGTCACTCAGTCATGTCTGACTCTTTGAGACTCTGTGGCCTGTTGCCCACCAGGTTCTTCTGTCCATGGGATTTTCTGGGCAAGAATGCTGGACTGGGCTGCCATTTCCTACTCCAGGGGATCTTCCCGACCCAGGAATCAAACCTGCATCTCCTCCATTGCAGGCAGACTCCTTACTGTCTGAGCCACCAGGGAAGTCCTATAATTTACCCATCCGCCAGTCCTTTACTCCTCAGGTCTGGCTAAGGCCCTCTGCTAAATCCTCCAGCACGGTATGCCCCAAACCCTCTAACCTGTCACTTAAGATGCAGTGTTTTGTTGACTTGATCAATTTCCTGTCCTCCCCTAGCCTGAAAGATCAGAAAATTCAGAGCTCGGGTCAGCCTTGTCTGTGGCTGAATTTCCAGAACCTGGTTTAGTTTCTGCCCCTTGAGAAAGACTTTTTTCTAATTATTACTTTTATTTTTTCTTGGAATATAATTGCTTTACAATGTCATGGTGGTTTCTGCTATACAGCATCATGAATGAGCTCTATGTAGGCTCATCTCCCCTCCCTGGTAAGCCCCTCTCCCACCCCTACCCCATCTCACCCCTCTAGTTCATCACAGAGCCGAGTCCCCTGTGCTGTACAGCCAGTTCACACTAGTTACCTATTTTACACATGGCAGTGTTTATATGTCAGTGCTGCTCTCTCAATTCGCCCCGCCTTCTCCTTCCCTACCCTACGTCCACAAGAACAAAGCAGACTTACAGAAAGCCTTTTCGAACGTCAAATAAATGCTTGAGCAGAAAACAATTGCTTATTCACTCAACATACGTTAACTGAGGGCTTACAAGGTGTCAGACACAGTTCTCAGTGAGCTGGATGCATTAACAAACAGGTAAATCCTGCCTTGATTGAGCTGACTTTCCAGACACATAGAGATATTTACTAATGTATTCAGCAAACATGTATTGGGCAAAGAATCATCGCATGCATGCACACCCAAAGAAGAAAAAGCAGGGTGGCCTAGCTGACCATGAGTGACAGGTCAGCATTCAAATATTTCGCTTGCTTTTAATTATTACCTCAATGGGGAAAAAAAAAATGGGTATCATTTTAGTGCTACAGTCCTAGAACCGCCCGTCACTTACCTACTTAATGTTTTTCTGTAAAACTTCTCACCATTTAATTTAAATATAATATGCTAATATGCTCTATGTAATCCCTACTGTCTGTGCTCATTCAAGGCTTGAGGAATTAAATAAATGAATGAGGAGTTTATTCAACAGCAAAACTTGCAAACAGGTGAGAAAAGGAGTCTTAATGATGAGTCTATGCAATGCAAAAGAGAGAAAGATAATTTTTTGTTTTCAAACAGCCTGGAAAGGGTGAAACGGTTTGCAAAATTTGGAGAACCAAGAGTTCTGGTTGATTTTTAGGATTCAGGGCAGAAAGCTGAGCAAATGACAGCCTGTCTCATGTTTGAATATAAGGTTATTTACGTAGTGGCTTAATTATTATGTCTCAATATAGGAAAAAAGGCAAGTGTTTTTTTCCTCTCTTTGCCTTAATGCTCCAAGGGTAATAAGTTGTTAGTTTTATTCTTAATTGGTACATGCTTCTTCTCATTTCTTTTCTTTAAAAAAAATCAATATGTGGTTTGTGATATCTTTTATGGAGAGGAAAGAACTGCACCTGGCTTATGATTTTTATTATTGTGATAATCTGTCAGCATTTATTCTTTAAAGGGTCTTCATGTAAGGCAGATTCGTGGTCAATTTTCTGCAATAGCAAATGTCAAGCCATTTCTAAACTTATAATCATGTGAAAAGTATAACCGATTCAGGCTACGCTTGATTTAAAAAAAAAAAAAAAAAGCACTGCCTCTTTTGCAAAAAGCATGATCTGCCGAAGCAGGACTCCCAACATCTTGGAAATGTTGTGCCCGGCCACTGCCCTGGCCCAGTTCCTCCCCCACTGAGCTTCGGGAAGTGGCGGCTGCTCTTCCCAGAGAGTCTGGCCAGAGGCAGAGGCCACTGGTAACTTTAACCCCACGTGGGCAGGCCCTCATCAGAGCCTCTCTCCAACCCTAAAATTAACTGGTAATTTTTTGGAAGGGGAAGTGGACACAAAAGTGTGGGGCCATGTTTGCTCTTCGGAGCCCAAAGGAAACAGGATTCTGAGAACTGACTCCTTGGACCCGAAAACAGACATCCTTGAGGGAGTTTAAGGGCACAAGAGGTTCCCTAGCCTGATCTGCAGTAATCAGAGCTGTGTGTTCAGAGTTCCGCACTCTCTGAAGGAGGTGGCGTGGACCAGAGGTCACTCTGGGAGGGAGGAGGGCGGAGTGTGGGAAAGTCTGAAATCTATCAGTAACCGAGTATGTGACCGAGGCTAGGTTCTGGTAAAGCCCTACCTACAAACCTGACTCACGTTTCCTGTGCTCCTTCATGGTGCCTGCATGGACTGAACAGTGTGCCACAATTTAGCATCTCCAAAAACTGTGTGATGTGGGCATTAATTTTGTGCCCATTTTATGGATGATAAAGTCAAGGCTCAAAGAAGTGAATTAACCTCCCCAAGATCACACAGGCAAGTGACTGGGCTGAGATGCACAAGCTGTCTGTGCTAGGTCTCATGCTATCTTTCCTATGCCAAACACCACAAGCGCAAAGAAAGCAGCAGGACTCAGTTCAGTGCCCTGCGAAGACCTAGAGGGCTGGGATGTGAGAGGGAGTGGGAGGGGGGCTCAAGAGGGAGGGGATATATATATACTTATAGCTGATTCATGTTGTTGTACAGCAGAAACTAACACAACATTGTAAAGCAATTATCTTCCAATTAAAACATAATTTTTTTAAAAAAAGAAGGTAGCAGAAGTAATGGTAAAAAGTGTAGACCCTGGAGCTAGGCAGCCTGGATTCCAATTCTGGCTCTGTCCCTTGGTAGCTGTGTGACCTTGGATAAGTTACTTAACTTCCCTGTGCCCTCGTTTTCTCTTCTGTAAAACATGGACAAAAGCTGTATCTTTCTCAGGCCACGCCTTAATTAGAAACTTGGAACTTCGAGTGCATCCAACCTGTTTTCATCCTCCAGGTTGAGTTAATGATCAATCATGCCTACATGATGAAGCCTCCATAAAAATCTCAAAAGTAGGATTTGGAGAACTTCTGGACTTCCATATATTAGGAAGTACACCTGAACTCTAAGGGGATGAAAGTTTCTGTTCTTGGGACTCATCCTACATGTCTCCTCATCTGACTGTTCATCTGTATCCTTTTGACATCCCTTGTTATAGAATAAACTGGGAAACATAAAAAAGTTAGTATCTTTCTCATTGAGTGATTAGAGGAATTTAAATGTGTCAATATTTATCAAGTACTTAGAAGACTGCATGGTACCTAGGAAGACTCTTTATATGTTTCATGCTTGTTCAGTAAATAAATCAAGAAAGAGATCTTTTCATTCTCACCATCATACACCTCACTTTCTAATCCCCGAGTTCACAACATGCCTTCCATTTTCCTAACATCACAGCATGTACAAAGTGCTGTCGCTGCCATGACTTCTTACTGTCACGACAGCTGTCTGGTGAATGAAGAGAATATCCATGTTATTTAAGATGCCTCAGAAAACTGACAATGTGAGGGCCTTCCAAGGTCATTGAGCAGGTTAATAAAGAGCAAGGACTCCAACTCAATCTTTCTGACCTTGAATCCTGAGTTCCACAAACACCCCCAAATAAAAGCATGAACTTAAGGACTTTGTGGATGAAAGCTTGGCATTGCATCCACCTGGGACCTCAGGACAGACTCCTGTCAACATCTTGTCCTGGCTCTTGATTTCATGGGCCCTGGGGACAGTGACTTCTGGTTATGAACACTGTTGTGAACTCCCCACTGTGTGTCTCTCCTCTGAACTCAGGAAATGGAAGTTTCTTAAGCATTGACACATTCTTGATCACTTTGTACAAAAGACATGTTGCATTCTCCTTTTGCACATAGGATAAACGGAAGCTTCAAGCGTGTGAGTGGTTTATCCAAAAGTCACATGAGTTCAGTGAGTAGGGAACTACATCAAGAGAAACAGTTTCCAGTTAATTTTATGAACATTATATGTATTGCCCAATATGAGTGTTCAACCCCATGGTTCCCTGTTTTTTGTGCAATCAATGACCCAGATTCTAAGGAAGTTGGACTAGGGCAAAGGGGAGATAGGGAAAAGTAAGAGTAAACGAAATGCACTCAGTTTGGTTTGAAGGAGAGGTGAGGAACCTGGAAGCAGATGGAGGAGGTTTGAGGAATAGGAGAAATCAAGAATATCAGTGTCCTTGGGAAGAACTAAAGCCAGAGTTTTCAAGAACAGAGAAAAGTGACTGACGGCCATGCTCATGGAAACTCTACAGCCACCAGGAAGACTTGAACTCTCAGAGTCAATCTGGTGTCTTAATGCTGCTTGTGATTCCAAAATAAAGTGTCCGGTGCTCAGGATCTGATCCATTCCTCTGATGGGGAAACTGAGAAGCAAGATGCGTGGGTTCTAGACCCCATCCTAGTTGGTTAAATGCCAGGTCCATGACCACAAGCCTAATTCTGGATCCCTCTCCCTCTCCAAGGGTTGATGCCTAAGCTCCTGATCCTCCCCAATCAGGTCAGGACCCCAGTCTGACACTTGAGGGACGGACAATAAAAATGCCCACGTTTCAAATGCATGCATGCCACAAGGTTCTGACGACAAAGTCAATACAGGTTTATTTGGGAAAAAAAAAAACCAAAACTTGGATCTACTGGCATGTACATGTATTCTGCAATGAATCAAAAGGATATTTTTCATCAGTGGTATCAGTCAAAGGCTAATGGATCAGAAGAAAGACTTGGTTTTATTTGTGTACCTTTTTGGACCCTTTTAAATTGAAAATCAGGCTCATGTGTCACTGTGTGTGTGTGTCTGTGTGTCCATGCACATATGTACAGAAGGTATACGGGATATGTAATTGCAGGAGATTCTGTCTTTGTGTTGTCATCAATTTACTTCTCTGGACTGAGAGAGAGATAAAGGAACATGATAACAATGATCTATCAAATCATTTGAAAACTAAAGGAAAAAATAAAATCAACAACAATCCCACCATTCAGATGTGTGTAGTGTACATCCTTCATGCTTGAATAATGAGGAGAATTTTATATCCAAATTCTAAAATCTTTTTTATTTATTCTTACTTTTTAATTTTTTACCATTAATGCTCTTTCATATTTAGATATTCTTTCAAAGCATCTTTTTAGTAGTCTTTAATGAGTCTTTTAATGAGTCTTTCTCCAAAGTAATTTTTAATTTTTTTATTTTATTGAAGTATAGATAATGTACAATATTACACATAAGAGGTGTTCTGTGTATGGATTCACAATTTTTAGAGATTGTACTCCGTTTATAATTATCATAGAATATTGGCTATATTCCTTGTGTTGTAAACTATATCCTTGCAGCTTATTTTCTACATAATAGTTTGTGCGTCTTAATTCCCCTATCCCTATATTGCCCCTCCCCAATTTCTCCCCACTGGTAACCACTAGTTTGTTCTCTGTATCTGTGAGTTTGCTTCTTTTTGATTAGGTTGGTTTTATTTTTTGGATTCCACATATAAGTGACATCATGCAATATTTGTCTTTTTCTGTCTGACAGTCCACCAGGCATAGCTGATCATTCATTGAACATTTTCCCCTGTGCTCATGCCTCCCACGGCTTCTGTTGAGAAGCCTAGATGAGTCCACATACACAATGCATTTAGCACTGTGATGGAGTGTATAACCAGAAGGGGTTTTGTCTGAGACTACATACATAACCACTTTCTTTCTAGATGTAATGCAATTTCTTTAGCCAACCTTCTTTGGTAGAATATTTATACTGTTCCATGATTTTCACTGTTAAATAACCCTGTGATGAACCTCTTCATCCATAAATCTCTGTGTTTCTGAATATTTCCATCAGTGGAAACTCTTAACCAAAGAATTGTTTGAGGCATAAGAATAAAAAAACTGTTCAGGCTCTTGATAACATTTCCTTAAGTGAAAGGAAGGAACAGGGCTTGTTTGAGAGGTTAACTTTCAGATTTCATTGTTCACTTACCTTTATTTTATTCCACGGAAGAGAATTTTTCCAGTTTGTCAGCCATGTACATTTCTTAATGGTCAGCGCATCGTTTTACAAAACCGACCTCACTGATACAATAGTTCCTTTGATGTTCCTTTAGCATAGATGTGGAATCCTCTTTAAAATTCAGCAGCACTCTTGTCTGGAGAAGTGAGCTGCTCTTCTGAAATGAGGGGGCACTTCAGGATTGCAGCAGGGAGGGCTCTGGGAGGAAACAGATGGTGCACTCGATGGGGGTAATTGAGGAGAGTTTATTAAAGGGACATTCCCAAGAGTGAGAGCAAGATGAAGGAGTCCTGGAAGAGCTAGTGCAGCACGGGGCGGGGGCTAGGATCACTGAGGAGCCTTAACCTTCCCAAGCTACAGCGGAGGAAGCAGTTGCAGGAACTTGGGGAGAGCAGCTGTAGCTGATAGAGAGGACCGCTGGGCAGGAGAAGCCATGCTGGAGGGGGGTGGCCCGCCCTCAGGGTCTCTGCAAGGAGGAAGCCATGGCATCAGTTATACTGGCTCCACACCCATTTCTTCTGGTCCCCGTGTCTCCCACCGGCCAATCCAAGCAGAAGCCAGAGGAGGAGGAGGAAGCCCCACCAGGTGGGGGGGCTTCCTGAAACACAGAGCAGTGTGGAGAATGGATCTGGAGAGGGGCATATGGAAAGCATCCAAACATCATGTGCCATCTGCTGGTTTTGACCTTTCTGTTCTTTACTGAGCCCACCAGAATGGAAACTCCACCTTGGAGGGAACTGGGACTCCATCAGCCTGGCTCACAGTGGGTTCCCAGCACATGGCACCTAACACGTGTCCAATAAATGCCTGATGAATACAGAATGCATGATGAATGAACTCCAAACCAGCCCTGATAGTTCCTGAAGCTTCTATCCAAGAAGCCCCTTGTAGAAATCTACAGATCCCCACAAGAAAATCCTATTTCTTGTTCCTAATATTAGCTGGCAACATGGGCTTGACAAGCCACACTTACCCCCACCCTCTACCAGTTCTGGGTCTCAGGACTGCCTACCCCTCCTCCATCTTTCCTCCCCTAAGAAAACCCATATTAGAGATATGCCTTAGTCACTGCTTCTGAACAGGATTCTCACAGTGATGGGCAGGGGCCCAGGGGCTGCTCTCGCCCACCACCTTGCTTGACAGTGGACTGGCTTCCTCAGGACCACCAAGACAACTTATGAGATTCCTGGATCCCAACCTCAGAGGTTTAGATGTAGTCGCTCAGATGAGATCTTGCCAATCAGCACATTTTTGCTTTTCAGAAGGTCATTGAGAGGATCAGCTCTGCTTCCTGGGCAACCTGGGACTCTTAGTGCTGAACCTGGGAAAGTCCTGGGGGAACGAGGCTGAGTCCATTGCCCTACCTACTGTTGCACTGAGCCCACTGCATTGTGTTTTCCTGATCCCTGGAAGCTGTGGCTTTTTCTCTTGGTAAAGCAACGTGAGAGTGTGTACATGTGCCTGCAAGTGTGTGTGTGTGTGTGTGTGTGTGTGTGTGTGTGTGTGAAACTTACAGGTTTAGCAACTGACTCCCACTCTGTATATTGAGCCCTGAAAGACAGAGACCTTGGCCATGTTCACCAAAGTCTCCCCAGCACAGAGAATGGCATCTTGGCATGTGGGAACGGCTCACCAAATTTTGAGAAATCAGTAAACAAATCAGGAATGGATACTGAGTAGGGACATAAACTCTAGGGTACTTGCCACATACTAGTCACAACCTTTTTCCTCTACCCTCTTAACAAATTTTGAAGTGTACAATATTGTTAATTCCAGGCACAACCTTGGAGAGCAGGTCTCCAAAATGTATTCATTATACAGAAATGAAATTGTGTACCCCTCTATTAGCAACTTTCCATTTTAGCCCCTGGAAAACACCCTTCTATTCTTTGCTTCTATGACTTTGACTATTTCAGATGTCTCATATAAGTAGAACTGTGTAATATTTTATTTTGTCAGAATCCCAGGTGATTTATAATGATATCAGAAAAAAATTAAAAGTTTTTTTTTTAGAAGATTTGCCCAAAACAAAAGAATCAGTATGTAGAGGACAACAGAAGGAGACTATTCAAAAATTTCTTTTTTGACAAAAATTAACAATTGGGTATAAATCTGCTGTATGAGCATCACAGCAGCCAAGACAAAGAGGCAACTCAGATAAGATACAAGTTTGTTATATGCAGAAGGCAGCCTGGTGTCTCAGCCCATGCCTCAGATGAACAGGAAGGTATTATGACTCCCACTTGGCCACAGCAGATCTGCTTGAAAGAAATGACTCAGCATTCAACTTTTGTTGCATGTGGTCCACTCAGACCCCTGTCTCTTCTTCCCCTATCTGCAATCCTATCAATTACTTCCCATTAGGAGCCGGCTTAAAACAACATTCAGAAAACTAAGATCATAGCATCTGGTCCCATCACGTCACAGCAAATAGATCAGGAACAATGGAAACAGTGACAGACTTTATTTTCTCGAGCTCCAAAATCACAGCAGATGGTGGTTGCAGTCATGAAATTAAAAGACGCTTGCTCCTTGGAAGAAAAGATATGACAAACCTAGACAGCATATTAAAAAACAGAGACATTAGTTTCCTGACCAAGGTCCATCTAGTCAAGGCTATGGTTTTTCCAGTAGTCGTGTATGGATGTGAGAGTTGGACCAAAAAGAAGACTAAGCACCGAAGAATTAATGCTTTTGAACTGTGGTGTTGGAGAAGACTCTTGAGAGTCCCTTGGACTGCAAGGAGATCCAACCAGTCCATCCTAAAGGAAATCAACCCTGAATATTCATTGGAAGGACTGATGCTTCAGCTGAAGTTCCAGTACTTTGGCCACCTGATGCGAAGAACTGACTCCTTGATGCTGGGAAAGACTGAAGGCAGGAGGAGAAGGGGACAACAGAGGATGAGATGGTTGGATGGCATCACCGACTCGATGGACTTGAGTTTGAACAAGCTCCAGGAGTTGATGACGGACAGGGAAGCCTGGCATGCTGCAGTTCATGGGGTTACAAAGAGCTGGACACGACTGAGTGACTGAACTGAACTGAGAAGGAGAACACCTGGGGGCTTTATAGTTTTCCTTTCTATAGCCAAGGTGACTAATAGGGTGAGATAGTGCTCATCTGCTGGGAGGGCCAGATACATTCTGAGAGCTCTGTGAGATTTCCTGTCAGGAATCACTTTACAAATGTAGCATGCCTCCTCCGAAGTACCAGGACTCTGAAGGAGATATACCTTGGGGAGACCCAGGGAATTTAGAGGCAGGAAACACCACAACTGGGAGCAACCTTCCAAAGGCAAGAGTCATCCCCCTTGGAAATAGCAAACTCACTCCACACAGAAGGCTCCAAGAAGCTGTACATGCATGCTGTTTGTGTAATAAGTCACTTCAGCCACGTTCAGTTCTTTGAGACCCTATGGACAGTAGCCTGCCAGGCTCCTCTGTCCATGGGATTCTGCAGGCAAGAATACTGGAGTGAGCTGCCATGCCCTCCTCCAGGAATCTTCTCAACCCAAGAATGGAACCCGCATCTCTTAGGTCTCTCGTTTGGCAGGCGGGTTCTTTACCACTGGTGCCAGCTGGGAAGCAAATACTGATTGATCCTTTGCTCAGCCTAGAAGACGGAGGCAGCTGCAGCCCAGGGTGTGGGGCTGCTCAGAAGCTGGGAAGGGGTCAGACCAGAAGCTTCCATGGCATGCTACTGTACTGCCTCTAGGAGGTGCCCCAGTGCAGTGGGAGGACCTTTGAAATCCACTGAAGTGAAGTGAAGTGAAAGTCCCTCAGTCGTGTCCGACTCTTCGCGACCCCATGGGCTACAGTCCATGGAATTCTCCAGGCCAGAATACTGGAGGGGGTAGCCTTTCCCTTCTCCAGGGGATCTTCCCAACCCAGGGATCGAACTCAGGTCTCCCGCATTGCAGGCAGATTCTTTACCAGCTGAGCTACATGGGAAACCCAAGAATACTGGAGGGGGTAGCCTTTCCCTTCTCCAGGGGATCTTCCCAACCCAGGGATCGAACTCAGGTCTCCTGCATTGCAGGTGGATTCTTTACCAACTGAGCTATCAGGGAAGCCCTGGATAACTTAGATTCAAATCTACCTCTCCTACTCATTAGCCCCCTGTCCTCCCACAAATGACTTTACTTCTCTTTGGCCAGTTTTTCCTCCTTCAGTAGAACAAGGTCCTTCTCATCCTCCCTGTGCAGGGGGTCAGAATGTAAGTCTAGAAACCGGATACTGGAGTTGAACTTTGTTTACCGATGGGGTGCCCCTAGGCAAGGACCTTTATGGTCTTGTCTTGACGTCCATCCTATGACTGAGGCAAACACCTGTCATGCACTAAGTATATCGTGAATATAACTCTTTTTGTTCTCCAATGTTTGGGGCTTGTCGTGAGGCTCATGGAAGAGTATAAACAGCTCCGGGCCCAACTGTCAGAGTCTGAGGCCCGGGGAAAGTCAGACCCTGGGCATAAAGCCCCTTGGAGGGCCGGGTCCCTGCTCCAAATCCTCCAAGTGTTCCTGGACCAGCTCACTGGGGAAGGTCCAGGCCAAGCCTTTTCCCTGGATGCAGCAGACAGAGGCGACTGCGCTGGAGAGGAGCTGGCCAGTGCCTGCCCCCCAGGGAGTCAGAGAAGCAGAAATAGGAAGCCCGGGGCTGGTATTTACAGTAACTCCTCAGCCCCTGACCACACTGTCTTGTCTGTGGCGCATTTATTTTGGGGACAAACACTGAAGTCATTGCTGCCCGAAAGTGCTCCGGGCTGGCCCGCCTCACCTCTGCTTTCCCAGAGGAGCCGTGGGGCAAGGGAACCAGACCCGCAGGCAGGCCCGGAGGTGCCCCTAGTCTGGGAGGCCGACCACAGGCGGGCTCAAGCCCGGGCCTGGGATCAGACTCGGGCTCCCAGAGAGACTTTCAGAGGTAGTCAGTCCAGCAGGAAGCTCTGAGGAGGTGGGAGGGGGAGGGGCAGCCCCATCCCACCCACTCCTGCCCCCGGTCTCACTTTCCTTTTCCTCCAAGAGTTGCCTCAGCCTGTCTCCCTGGCTCGTAGGCCTCTGTGCTCTTCATTTCTCATAACTCAGCAGGAAAAGGGGAAGTAGATTCTTCAAAACCTCTTACTGGCCTTGATGGGCACACTCTCAGGCCTGGGGTCCAACCTAGAAGGACCTCTGTTAATCTGTTCCCTGGGCAGAATGACAGGGAGTCCTAAAAGGCCTTGATGGTAGACAACTTTGGGTAACAAGGGTCACTGAAGTTCTCCCCAGGTAGGCATAGGTCTCTACCGGTGACAAGGTTGTCTTTTCTGTGAGGTTGCCCTGGCCAGAGCCTCCTTCCTGCTCTGGCATACTGCAACCCTACCCCACATGCCTGCCCTACCCCCATCCCCCCAGGCCAAAGAATCCTGGTGGGCCCTATTCTCACAATGCAACTTTCGACTTTCATTCTCCAGCTGCAAAATGGAGAGACTGACCAGGGCGCTGGCTTGTATCTGTCTTTATCTTTAAAGAAAACCTTCCACCAAATCCCACTTACTACCACGGGACTTTTCTAAAGGCAAGTGAGGACTACAGCAACATCTACTTGCCAGCATCCCTATCCTCCTTCCAAAATCAACGCTAAGGAATCCCTTAGATAGGGCCGCCATAGACAGTTGTGCAAGTCACACACTGCACAACCTTAGGAGATGCCTTTCACATTGTAGACTATGAGGATGACTCTTCCCCGGGTTGTTCAGAGGACCATCAAACATGGCGGCTCCATCTATAGAGTATCACAAAAAAGAAAGCTCAAACCACTGGACTTAGATCATTACATTGCAAACTTGGAAGGCTGACTCCCTGTTACAGTTACATTCCGCCGCTACTACTGGACTTGACTAACTCTTACCAAAGTGTGAGTACATAAGGACTTGAACCCACTAATCTTCCTTAGTGGTATGTGTATACTCACTGAACACACTAAAAGCCGTTTTAATGCCCTTTTTTTCCTTTTTATTTTTTCTTTTTGATTGGAGTATAATTGCTTTAGGGGCTTCCCAGCTGGCACAGAGGTAAAGAATCCCCTGCTAATGCAGGAGACGTGGGTTCAATCCCTAGGTCTGGAAGATACCCTAGCAGAGAAAATGGCAACCCACTCCAGTATTCTTGCCTGGAATATTTCATGGGTAGAGGGGTCTGGTGAGCTACAGTCCATCGGGTTCCAAAGAGCTGGACATGACTGAGCACATATGCAAAATTGCCTTACAATGTTGTGTTGGTTTCTGTTATATAACGAAGTGAATCAGCCATATGTCCCCTCTCCCTTGTACCTCCCTCCCAAGTCCCCTCATCCCACCCCTCTAGGTCATCACAGAGCACCAAGCTGAGTTCCCTGCGCTGTACAGCACCTTCCCACTAGCTATCTATTTTACACATAGTAGTGTTTGTATGTCAATGCTCATTTCAATTTGTTCTACCCTGTCCTTTCCCCTGTGATTAAAGTTCATAGCTGGAGAATTTGGGGCATTACCTAAGGCAAGAAAAAGATGCCAATGGTCCAGGAGTCTTCCTTGTGCCTGACAATTTATTCCAGAACACAAATGCCCTGGCTGTCTGTGACTGATCCTTTCTTAAGGCCGAGAATTATGCCTCTTGGGCATTTTTACTTCCCCAGAAGACAATGTCTTTTCCCTAAACCCAGGACAGGAAGAAAACTGATTTATCCACCCCCTACTTGGGGCCAGAAATTACTTTAGCAGTGTGACCAGCGTCATCTCATTTATTTTGACTACCACCCCCTAGGTTCTCACTGTCACTTTAACAACAAGAAATGTGAGCCTAAGAGCATTTGAGCATCTTGTCCCAAATGACCAGCTGATTAGGAAGCAAACCCCTGGGTAGGGCTCATATCTCTGCAAGCCCACACCCTGTCCTTGCTCGCCATTCGGTGGAATCCCACCCATGTGGTGCATGTCAGAATCCCTTGGGGATTGTATCGAAATGTATGTTCCACCTGAAATCTGAATTTCTGAAGGGGGAAATTCCAGAAATTTCTATTTAATTCTCTTGAGGATTCTGATGCATAACCTGATTTTGAGACTGTTTAAATATGCGGTAATCATAAATGCTCATAGCCTACCTTCCATAACCTTGTTCATGCATTCTCCTCTGCTTAGGGGGATGTCTTCTGTCTTTCATCCTCCAGGGTCCAAATCTAATTCATCCTTTCACAGGAAAACTTCTTGGACGCCTCATCTTCTCCTCTGTTTCTTATAATTATCTCTTTGGGCCTCCCTAACACGCTAACCACAGTCCACCTCAGTCCCCAACCTTTTTGACACCAGGTACCAGTTTTGTGGAAAACAGTTTTTCCACGGGCCGAGGGTAGGGGTAATGCAGGCAGGAGATGGTTTCAGTTTCACCTGCCACTCACCTCCTACAGTGCAGCCTGTCTCCTAACAGGCCACGGGCTGGTACCAGTCCATGGCCGGTGTTGAGGACCCTTGTCATACAGGATATCTGCTTGCTTTTGCCTCCCTGAGCCTTGAAACTCCTCCTGGGCAAAGCCTAATTCTTACATACGCATCTCCATTCACCTGCATCGTAGCGGCAGACACTAGACACCTGGACAGGGCCCTAGGTGAGAATCCAAAAGTATTCACTGTATTGAGTCGGTTGATCAATACATTTCATTAGAAACTGGTTGATATGTGCTCAGCCTGTGGCCTTCTCAAACCCCTTGACCACTTCAGGTTTCTTTGCCTTTAATGACCCAAATCCCTCAACCAGGAAAAAAAAAAAACTCTCTCTCCAACTCATCCACCTGGTGAATTTCTCTGGCTACTTCAAGCATCATCTCCTGTACAGACTCATTCCCAACCAAGCAGCAATTATTATACCTGCCTCTGTGAAACCTCAGCTAAGATAGTACCTCCCCCAAGTCTTGTATATATTCTTGCACACCTTGATGGCTCAGAGGTAAAGAATCCACCTGCCAAGGCAGGAGACTTGAATTCAATCCCTGGGTTGGAAAGACCCCCTGGAGAAAGAAATGGCAACCCACTCCAGTATTCTTGCCTGGGAAATCCATAGACAGAGGGAGTCTAGTGGGCTTCAGTTTATGGACTCACGAAAGAGCTGGACATGACTTAGCAACTAAACAGCAACGACCACTTTCCCACTGAGCTACGAAGTTTCTGACAGCATTATGTCTACTTCGTTTGGAATTTCTGGAGCCTTAACACTTGTCAAGGCTCATATAGAAGCTAATAAAGGAATGAATGAGTGAACTAATGAATGAAGGGAAAATAACTTGGTGTCAGGTGACACTGCTTGCCTAACAGGTAGGTCAGTCTTTCTCCCTAAACTTAGGGTCTCAGAGCATAAACAAAGAGCAGCTGCCAACTACCCAGACCTGGGCTACACAGATTTTTATGGGAGTCTTTTGGTAGTTCTAGGTAGAAAAGGCTGTCTCTAAAACCAGATATCTTTCTGCCTGCCAGTGGCGAAGGGTCACCACTGGTCCTGCTGCCCAGCACCTGGTACCCGGGGACATAGTGGAGGAGTCTTAGTCACCCTTCATTCTCAGCTTGCATCTTTTCCTCATCACCTCCTCCCTCCCATGAGATATGCATTTGGTAACATGCTTTTGACTACTGGAGACATTTCCAGAAATGGACCCGAGTGCAACAGTGACCCTCAGGAAGGCAATTCATATGGCAAAGCAAGGTCCTTGCAAGGACCTCTCCCTCCATCCCTCCCCTGCCCAAGTTCCACGAGCATCAGACAGTGACAAACACCCGAGTCTCCGGGAGTTCATCAACATGGTCCAGATGCAAGTCACAATGGTCAATATCTCTCCCCATTTTTACCCATAATCAGCAACAAACGCAGCAAAGACTAAACTTGCTTTTCTAGTACTTTTTAAGAGACCTTTAACCACAGAATTTTTATTAGCTCTCTCCCTTTTTTTTTTCTTTTTGGTCATTTAACAAATGAGAAAATCCCAACAAATGGAAGCCAGATGTGTGTGCAAGGACTATCGAAAGCCGTGATATTTTTATCATGCCTGTTTTTATTTATTCAGTCTCCTTTGCTCTCTAGTCATGGGATTCCAAGTGTTTCCTCATTATTTTGAAAGCCAGGAGATGTTGGCTTGTGGGGTGAGCTGATTCTTCAGCAGCCCATAAGTCTATCAGTTCTAGATGCTTCTTTGTTGGGAACAAAAAGGAAGCATGTGAAATGAGAATCTCTGGTCCATTACAATCAAGTCTGGTCCATGGACAATCTGGTCCATGACTCAATCAAATAGGCCATCTTGTATATACAATCAAGCCCTGATATATATCATAATTGTGAAACTGGCACAATTTCGTGTCTCATTACAGTAAATGGTGTGATTAGAACAATATAATGAACCCTGGATAACTTCCACCTCCTCCCATGTACACACCAGGCCAGGTTGTTATGGTGTTTCAGAGCTTTTACATAATTGGGCCATCCCAGTGAGGCTGTGGGCTCATGGGCGCAAGCATTCATGGTCACTGGCACTCAAGCACATTGGCACCACACCCACTGGCTCGATGTTCAGACTCAGAAAGACTCCATTCAGCTCCATCCCAGACCAAGAGAAGAGAAAAATCAATACTTTTAAGTGGAGAAAAGACCCAATACGGTGCTGAAAAAGTAACTTTCGTTTCTATCTCTGCTACTAAGAAGGCACACATTTGAGCAGTAAAATGACAAAGTGGTCGGAGCACGGAGGAGGTGACCAGACCGGCTCCCCTCCCTGAGTCAGCCACTGCTCTCAAGCTGTTTGCATCCCCAGAAACTCAATTAACCTCACCAGGCCTCGCTTCTCTGTTCATTAGTATTTATTTATTTGATTTCCTTAAGTTCGCTCTTCTTGGATTAAAAAAAAAAAATCACCTCGAGCACCAGAGAGTAACAATTAATTAAAATACATAAAGCAGAGCTGAGATGGCCAACAGTCTTGAACGTGAAGTCAGTCAGAGAAGCCTTTTTAAAGATCTAGCTCCTGAACTCTCTAGAACTAGAGGAAGAGGCCGAGAATGCAGCAATGAAGAGCTCACTAGTACAGGGATAGAGGCTTCAGGTCTCAGAAAATGTCAGCAACAGCACCAGGCTCACCATGCCCTTGGTGCAAAACCCATCTCAGAAGCGTGGAAAGGTCGTCTCAGCTTTGGAGTCAGTGTTGGAGAATCTGTGCATACAAGGCGATGATACTCCCTACATAAGTGACCCCCATTCAGAGTCAAGCCAGAACTCCTGCTGGGGCTTAAAAAGAGACGTGCATGCATGCTAAGTCACTTCAGTCGTGTCCAACTCTTTGCGACCCCGTGAACTGTAGCTGGCCAGACTCCTCAGTCCATAAGATTCTCCTGGCAAGCAGATGAGCTCAAAATAAGGTTTCTCCTAAGAATTGGAACTGTCTAGCAAGAGAGAAGGGCAGTGGTGAGTTCTCTCCCTGGAGAAGTTCCTACCAAGATGAAGACCCACTACATGCCAGGAACCATGCTAGGTACTTGCACAGCAGTTCCTGGGGAACCAGGACATCCAGATCAGGAGGGACTGTGCCCAGGAGGTGAGACACAGCTCGGTCTATTGCTGCCTCAGCCAAAGGCTTTCTACAGGAAATATCTTTGCAAGACTGCCTCTACGAAGCCTAAGAAAATTCTCTAGTACTTTTTTTAAAAGATCCTTCACCACAGAGTTTTTATTGCCTCTTTATTTTGTTATTTAACCAATGAGAGAATCTCTGAAAAAAATCCTGTGGGTAGCATCCTTCCCTTGGTGTCTTCCACTCAGCAATCTATCTTGAATATCATTCCCTATCAGTCCATGAGCAGTGTCTTCATTCTTTACAATGGTTACAATTATAAGCACCTTTTAATGTATTGTTTCTTACAAATGAACTTATTTACAAAATAGAAACAGACTCACAGACTCAGGGAACAAATTTATGGTTGCCAGCAGGGAAGGATGGGGGCAAGGGATAGTTAGGGAGTTTGGGGTAGACATGTACACACTGTTATTTTTAAAATGGATAACCAACAAGGATCTACGGTACCGCACAGGGAACTCTGTTCAGTGTTATGTGGCAGCCTGGATGGGAGGGGAGTTTGAGGGAAAATGTATACATGTATTTGTATGTATACATGTATTTGTATTTGAGCCCCTTTGCTGAAACTATCGTATCATTGTTAATCAGCTATGCATGCATGCTAAATCGCTTCAGTCATGGCTACCCTATGAACCGTAGCCCTGCCAGGCTCCTCTGTCCATGGGATTCTCCAGGCAAGAATACTGGAGTGGGTTACAAAGCCAGGGGACCCTCCTCCAGGGGATCTTCCCTACCCAGGGATCGAACCCATGTCTCCTGTGGCTCCTGCACTGCAGGTGGATTCTTTAGCCTGAAAAGCCCTAATCAGTTATACTCCAATACGAAACAAAAAGTTGTAAAAAGTATCATTTCTTAAATTTAAAAATCTCCCAATATATTGAGATTGTTTCTGGGGATTTGTTATCACAAACTTGGATTCAATGACTAATCCTTGTTCATACGCTGTATAAAAGCAGATCTCCAGGTCACGTTTCTGGAAGTAGAATCACTGGATCAAAGAGGATGTACCTACTAAATGCTGATGGATCCACTGCCTTCCTCAAGGGTTGTGCCTTTATTGAACACTCTCAGAGAACAGAATTGTGACATGATATTACTGAAAGCTGACTGCCAGCTGTGGTTCTTCGACTGCACATGACTCCCTCTTGTAGAAGCGTCTCCAGGTTACTAGTTTATATAGTCATGTTGCTGCACCCTCAGATGAAACACAGACTCCTACTCTTGGAAACCCTTGCACACATCCTGAATATCGATCCCTAGAGAGCAAAACCCAAAGTGGTAATCTCTCTGATCTGAGATTTTCTTTCCACATTCCCACATCTTTCTGCAGGATCTGCTTTCCCTTTGGGTGCCTCTGATCTATAAACATTCACTTCTTTTCCTTTGTGAGGATGCAGCCCCAGCCTCAGCGTTCTAGACAGACACAGCAGAGTACACTGCCCCAGCATCCAGACAAGGTTTATACACACATGCCTCGTTCTTGGCATTTTTCTCTCTTTAGTCACTGCTGCTCTCTAAAGAAAATGTGTCATGTTTAATAAAGGCCCCTGTCCTGCTGAGGATGTTGATGAATTTGGATGTATAAATATTGACCAAAAATAGAGTTGGAGCCAAGGACAACCAAACATTTCTGCACAACATCGGAGGAATCTGGAATTTTGAGAGTAACACATGAAAGAGGGTATGAGGAGGAGTGATGGAGAAGTTGCAGGGAAGGAGTTAAAGAGCCATCAAGACAAACACCATATCCTAACAAATAAATATGGAATTGAGAAAGATGGTATTGACAGTCCTACATGCAGGGCAGCAAAGGCAACACGTAAAGATGTAAAGAACAGTCTTTTGGACTCAGTGGGAGAAGCAGAGGGTGGGATGATTTGCAAGAAGAGCATTGAAACATATACATCATCATGTGTAAAACAGGATAACCAGTGCAAGTGTGATGTTTGACCCAGGGCACCCAAAGCTGGTGCTCGGTGACAAACTGGAGTGACATGGTGGGGAGGGAGGTGGGAGGCGAGTTCAGGTCGGAGGGGACACATGCATACCTATGGCCCATTCAAACTGATGTCTGGCAAAAACCATCACAATATTGTAAGGTAATTACCCTCCAATTAAAATAAATAAATAAATTTTAACAAAAGAAAAAGGTTGCAGTTGTATTAGATCGGGGAGGGGCCAGTGAGCCTTCGGGGTCCAGGGACCCAAGGATATTTTGAATAAGCAGACCAGCTCAAAGCAGGCTTGTGACGCTCTGGTGTAAGCTCCCTCTTGGTAGCCCTGCTGCCAAGCCATTTCCAAAGTCTACCACACTTATACATGCTTGGAGAACAAATGGATTATTGGGTCTTCATTAGCAAGTTCTTTCTTTATCTCTCTAACTACAACCACAGCCCCTGACCTATCCTCTCCACCCTCAAACGTTATTTTGTGTCTCATTAATGCTGCATCTCACTAACTGGCATCGTCCACTTGTTTTTTTTCCTTTAAGCTTTGTCTGCTCACTAGAATACAAGCCTGGTCATAATAGGAACTTGGTCTACTTCCTTTGTTTCTTTGCTCTCATTGCCAAAAGTATGCCTAGCATATACTAGGTACTCAATAAATATTTGTGGAATGTACTGTGTAAGCAAAGAATGACCACAGTACATGGAAAAGAAAACATGAAAACATTTGGATGATGTTTAAAAACTCAGCATACTAAAACTTTAAGTGTCCTCATGTAGCTGAGAAAACATCCATTTTATAAGAACGGGGTGAAATTAAAGTCTGAGGGTTTCAATTAAGAAAAAAATACTGGCCCTGTTATCCTCATGTTTTGCAGACTAATCACATTTACAGACTGAGGTGCAGAGAAGGACAGTTAATTTCACATCTTTCGGCCTCATATGACTTCCTGCCGTGAACAGGGAGGGTGTGAGTCCTGGGCCAGATAGCCACGAGCATCCGTGAGTAACTGTGACCCAACTTCCATCATCAGGCCAAGCTTTTGCACTAGGAATTAGGTGGATGCTGCTGAGGTCAGCAACTGGCATTTGGGTCTTCTGTTCTGTGCCAGCCCAGACAATTGACACCCCACCAGTGAGAATACTAGCTGTGCCCTCACATTCCCTTCCACTGGGGAGTGTAGAACAGGCCATGGTTTGGAGGTGGGAGGGACAGGGCCATAAATTTAACCCAAGAGTCCCCTGCATTTCCACCATCAAGCTATTCCTTTTTCACTCACCCTGACTCGTTCGCCATCCTCCCCTGTGGATTCAGGACAACCATGTCTACAAAATAAGAAGATGCCATTAGCCAGCTACCAGGGATCACTGGTTCCACCCACACAGAAGGGCAGGGAGGTCAAAGGCAGACTCTGGCCTGAACCATGCTCAGGCAACCAAAGCAATGAGAACCCAGGGCAGCAGAGTCCCTGGTCCAAGTAACCCAGATCCACATAAAGAGAAGCAAGGAGCTTCAATTTCATGGCACAAGACAATGTAGATGTGTGATCCGAGCTACTCAGAATATGTCTCCATAACCTCAACTTACATGAGAACTATTCTCTCCTAAGCTTCAATGAGACCATGGAGATCATAGGGTCGGTGGAAAAAAATATAATAAATACCCATCCCAGGCTTCCTTGGTGGCTCAGTGGCAAAGAATCCTCCTGCCAATACAGGAGACACAGGCTCGATCCCTGATCTGGGAAGATCCCACATGCTGTGGAGCAACTACGCCTGTGCGCCACAACTTTTGAGCGTGTGCTCTAAAGCCCGTCCTCGGCAACTAGAGAAGCCCCAGCAAAGAGAACCCCACACACTGCGACAAAGAGTGGCTTCCTCTCACCACAACTGGAGGAAAACTGGAGCAGCAATGTAGACCCAGCACAGACATAAATAAAAAAATAAATAAATAAACTCTATCATATTATCCTTTTAAAACATAAAATTAGAATAAACCACCCATTCCAGTTTGTAAATGGACTTCCTTAGAAGGATGTTAATAAAATCATGTTTGCATTCCTTGACAGCAGGCACCAGTGTAACAGTGTGGTATTGTTTTTCAGACTGAACTTGACACTTGTCTATTCAAATAAATTAACAATCTCATTTTTTGACCATCTTTTTTTGGCAGAAATAAACTGATTGCGTTGCCAATTTATGTGTTAACTACAATGGAAAAAAAAAAACAAAACTATGGTGAGTACTTCATTATATTTTGACACCATCGTGAAAGTGGGTCACTTTTCTTTCTTCCTTTTCTTTCTCTTCATCTAAAATCCCTTGTTCTGTCACAGTCTGTGTAACACCAAGGTGAATGCAATTTGAGGAAGAGGAAGAAGGGAAAAAGAAGATGGGCCAGGGACACGTGGGAGATGCAAGTTACAGTTTGTCAAGGGAAGAGAATAACACCTCATCTTCTACGTTAAGAAGCACGTGTTCTCAGTGTACGTAAGAAATATGTGTTATGCTTCCATTCTGTTGCAACCCCATGGCCTGGAGCCCACCAGCTTCCTCTGTCCATGGCATTCTCCAGGCAAGCATCCTGGAGTGGGTTGCCATTTCCTTTACCAGGGGATCTTTCTGACCCAGGGGTCAAATGCAGGTTTCCTGTGGCCTGCATTGGTAGGTGTATTCTTTACCACTGAGCCACCTGGGAAGACCCCTATTAAGAAGTACTAGAAATCAATCAACCATTCACTTAGTTAGTCTCTCTGAAGATCCAACATCTGGCATGATAACATAACGTAACCTTTCCATATTTCCATGCTACTTTTTTAATGACTGTAGTTGAACTAAAAGGACATTTAAAAAGAAAACACTTGGAAGTACCAAATTGGACTACTTTCTCCTAATTTTTCTGTTAAACTATTATTTTCTGCTTGTTGATTGAGGTTTGGTCTCTCAACAGTTAAATAAACAATGCAATGAATTTTATGTATAAACCCATGTCACATCCACCCAGATCAAGAGGTAGAACATTTCTACAGCTTTAGAGGGCCTCCCTGGTGCGTCAATGATAAAGAATCAGCCTGCCGATGCAGGAGACGAGAGTTCAATACCTGGGTCAGGAAGATCCCCTAAGGTAGGAGGTATCAACCCACTCCAGTATTCTTGCCTGGGAAATCCCAAGTATGGAGGAGCCTGGCAGGCTACAGTCCAAGGGGTCGCAAAGACTCAGACATGACTGAGTGAGTAAACAACAGCTTCAGAAAGTTTTCTCATGCTCCTTCCTTCCCAGGCAATGTCTACCCCTTACCCCAGAGGTAAACTCGATATGACTTCCTTCACCTTTGTTTAATTTTCTTCATTCTTGAAATTCATCTAACCAGAATCATGCTTTTTGCTCTCTTTTGTGTCCATCGTCTTTAGCTCAGTAGGACACTTTTAAGATTCACCATTTACCCTGAGTTTTATTATTTTTAATTCAGTGTAGTAGTCTATTATATGAACACATCACCATTTGTTTATCCAGTCTCTTACTTATGTGCATTTGGGTTGTTTCCAGTTCCTGACTACTATGAAACAGCTGCTAGGAACATTCTTAGACAAGTCTCTTGGTGGACATATGTACTCATTTCTCTTGGGAATGATACGGCTGGGTCACAAGGAAGGCAGATACTTCATTAGAAACCGCCCAGTAGTGTTCCAAAGTGGTTACACCATGCTCCTATTTGCTTTTTAAATGACTGAGTCTTTAACTAAATCCAGCGTGCACCCCTGTTTTATGATCCCTTCTCTCCCATGAATAATTTGCTCATGAACCTGCAGACATTTGAGCAGTATCACAAGAGGTTGCACACTTTGGAATCAGATAAGCCCCAAAACCCTATTCAATGGGGACTTCTCTGGTGGTCCAGTGGTTAAGACTTCACCTTCCAGTATAGGGGGCATGTGTTCAATCCCTGGTTGGGGAGTTAAGATTCCACATGCCTCCTCACCAAAAAAAACAAAACATGAAACAGAAGTAATATTACAACAAATTCCATAAAGACTTCAAAAACGGTCCACATTAAAAAAAAAATCTTTTTAAAAAACCTTGTTCGTTATTAGTTTACAAACTTTGACTTGGATATTATTTTTAATCATGTCAAGTTTCAGTGTTATTTTGTAACATAGTTGCAGGATGTCTACTCCCTCTCTAGGTCCATTGTGAGGACACAAGGAGATACAGGTGGAACCATCTAGCCCAAGCTCAGACACAGAGCAGGCACTGGAGAAAAGCTAATTCCCCTCTCTCCCTGCTTTCCTCCACAAGCATCTTCCTACCTCTAATAGGTTTTTGGATCTTACAGATCGTCTCTCTTTATCTCTCTTCTAAGCAGCAGAGCTTGAGGAGGAAGGAGTTTTAGAAGAGACAGACCCTGCAAGATGGAAGGTCAAGGGGCCGAATGCTGACAAGAATCTGTCTTCCAGCAGCAGAAGGGAAAAGCTCTATTTACAGTAGGACCCAGATGGAACTGATTTGTTCAGAGCCATCTTATTCCTGAGTGTGATATTTGTCCACATCATAAAACCACAGGCTACAATGTGTCTGACATTATACCAAGTGATATAACCCCTCTTAATGATATTATAATAAATCCCAAATGAGGCAGCCATCACTGGGCAGCCCTTTCAAAGTGTTCCTGAAATAGTTTTTACAGAACAAGGGATCTGTGTGCCAAATGCAGATGCTCACATGAGGCTGGAGGAGTTAGGTCAGGCTTACACATGAACATGACTCTGGCTCCGTTCTTGGCCAGGAACGTTTTCTTTTTATATTAATCTGTTGGCTTTTATGGAAATCATGATGCTCCTTTTTTATTTTTTTATATGAGAGATGAAATTGGACTTTTTCTAAATGCAATAAAATGTCCCCCAGGGTGGTTGTTTTTTATTATTATTATCCTTTAAATCAGCAGTTTCTGTGTCTCTTCGTTAGTAAAAGCCAATGACCTTTCATCTTGGCCTCACCTCCCTTGGTGCTCAAAGAAAGCTGACCACATTTCCTGCCGTCCTGGTGGTGGAATCTTGTTTGGCTGTGTTTTTCTGCTCACATACATAGGTATCCTTCTGAGATACCATGTGATCTGCTTCCACAAGCCTGGGGAGCTTGCTGACTCAGGAACCATTGAATCTCTTCTAGGACGAATGTGCAGCCCTTTCTGCCCTTAAAGGCAAGAACCACAGGAAATCATGTGTCTCCACTAATAGGGCTGGAGGCACCATCCTGCTGCACTGTGGTCACGGAATTAGTGGGGCCAGAGCATATCTATTCCCCTCATTCTTCACCATCACCAGCCCTCCATCACCACCATAACCAGCATCACCACATCCATGGCCCGGTGCACAGCACCCCGTGGTGCTCTCCCCCTCAGCAGGCCCCTACTCATCCTCTCCACCACCATCACCCTTCCTGCCGTCCCCACTGCAATGGGTCATCCACTGTTTGGATCTTCCCATCACACCTCTGTTTTCTCCCTTTCGCATCCCATGTGGTTCCATCACTGCCCAAAATTTGGGCCCAAGGCTCAAGTCTGTTTACCAGATACTGGGAAAGATGACTGTGGTTTTTACTCTCTCACTGGGATCACAAAGATATACTGAGTAAACCTAAAATGGCTAAAGATCACTTACTGCCACCGTTAAGGTAAGGGGACCTTACTTAAAAAGAAATACACCCAGAAAGCAGCAGATCAGAAGGAAGGAAAGAAGCTCTACTAAAAATCAGACTCCTTGGATCTAACCGTGCCTCTATTTTCAGTTACTTATGCCAGAATGTTGCCTGATATGCCTGTACTGGTTTGAATTCGGTTTCTTTCAACTTGAAAATGAAAGAATTCTGACCAAAATGACCACCCTTGTCTCCTGATCTGTATTATCCGTGCCCACCCCAAGCAGACTCAAGGTTGGCATTCCAGAGCTGAGTTTCAGCTGGTAAGCCAGAGACTGGGGTTGAGATTCTGAGGGCTGACTATAGTCTTTTACCCAAGGTAGCCCAAACATAATGAAATAAGATGAAGTCAGATTCCTTAAAGAGAAGCAGTCACTTCATACCAAAGAGGTTAAATGCAAGCTTCAAACCCAGAAGAATTGGGATAAGATCAAGTTTGCAACAAAGGCAAATGACCTAAGACCATTTTTCCCAGCACTAATGGAGTGCAGTAAGTTTCCTTTATGGGCCAGCATTTGCGGTGGTAGAGATTCGGGCTGACTTTGAAAATACAAAGTCCCATGATGGGAGGCACAGCCCTCACCGACATCATGATCCACCAAGTATCAGGCGTGTCATGGTAGCCATCAAGTATTCACCCTTTCCTGAGGCTTTCAGTTCCAGAGATGCAGAAAGGGCCTGTGTTTTGCAGGAGGATATACTTCAAAAAGGGCTCCTCTGGTGGCTCAGACTGTAAAGAATCCACCTATAATGCAGGAGACTCAGGTTCGAGCCCGGGGTCACGAAGATCCCCTGGAGAAAGAAATTACAACCCACTCTAGTATTGTTGCCTAGGAAATCCTACGGACAGAGGAGCCTGGTGGGCCCCAGTCCATGGGGTCGCAAAGAGTCAGACATGGCTGAGCAAATAACACTTTCACTTTTTCTCTTACTCCAAAAAAGGGGAAATACAAAAAGCCAAACTTAACAAATAAACATTTACATGCGTAAAAGGTTATTTGTCCTAGGAAGAGGGCTTCCCAAGTAACTCCGTGGTAAAGAATCCGCCTGCCGATACAGGAGACAGGGTTTAGATCCTTGGGTTGGGAAGATCCCCTAGAGGAGGAAATCTTACCTGGAAAACCCCAAGGACAGAGGAGCCTGGCAGGCTCCAAGTCCATGGAGCCACAGGCACTTAAGCACACATGCATGTCCTAGAAGAGTGACTAAGATAAGAGAAATACGTGAACCTGGCTACAGAAGAAACAGACAAGGCTGTGTGTTCTCCCTAACACACAGAGACACACAGAGATGCCATTTGCATCAACCACCTCCAGGCATTCCCCAAAATCACTTCCACCATCATTCTTAGCACTTATATCACCCCCAGAATAAGACAGCCCAGGGTCAAGGACTCAGAGAATAATCCTTTTCCCACAATTGGTAATGCTTGCTAACAACATGTGTTCTCCTTCTGAAAGTGCGTGCATGCATGCATGCTAAGTTGCACAGAGTGTCTGACTCTGTGCAACTCTATGGACTGCAGCCAGCCTGACTTCACTGTTCATGGGATTCTCCAGGAAAGAATACTGGAGTGAGTTGCCATGCTCTCCTCTGGGGGATCTTCCTCATGCAGGAATCAAAATTATGTCGGTTATGTTGCCTGCATTGGCTGGCAGTTTCTTTACCACTAGCGCCCCCTGGGAAGCCTGATTCTAAAAGTGATTGTGTCTGTTATTCATTTGTTAAACACTCTTGGCCACAAGTAGTAGGAACCATCTGAAGCCAGCTTAAGCTTAAAGGGGCCTGTGATAGAAAGCCATATCAGTGGCCGGAGAACTTCCCTGGTGGTCCAGTGGCTAAGACTCCATGCCCCCAATGAAAAGGGGCCTGGGTTCTATCCCTGGTCAGGGAACTAAGATCCCACATGCCACAACTAAAGATCCTGCATGCCACAGTGAAGATCAAAGACCCCCCGTGCTGCAACTATGACCTGGTGCAGCTAAATAAATATTTTTTTAAAAAGGAAAGAAAGCCATGTGGGGTCACACAAAACCCAGGGTACAGGTTCCAGCCAGGCCTCAAAACAAACTGGAACCAGGCAGTCCTCCTCTCTGCTTCTCAGAGTGCTTTCTGCAGTTTTCTTCCTTCCTATGTGCCAGCTTTCTCCTATGTACCAGACTCTTATGGAAGATTTAGAAAGGTGCCAGAGGAAACAAAATGGTACTCTGAAATAGCAATTACCTTCAAAAGATGGCTGATCCTAAGATTTAATTTTCTTCTGGGTGTCACTAAAGGAAGGCAGTGCAGCACTTCAGGTTAGCTCTATGACTCCCATCTGTGAAAATAAAAAGAAATAGTGCCCTCTTCAGAACAATGCTCTGTGAATGTTGACTATTATAATTACAAAAGGAGTCAATGACCAATTCTTTTGGCTAAAACCACCCTGATGGGTTGAGAACAATCAGAGAAAAGGCAAGAGCCAATTTCCAAATTAGAAACCAGAGACTGCAGAAGCACTCACAGGAATAGTGAGAAGATTTCCAAGTTTCCCAAGACAAACTGTGAGGCGAGAAAGGGAGGAAGAGAAATGTAATATCATATCTACCATATCGTAAGAGAATAGGATTTAACATGGCACAATGTTGAAGAACAGGGATGCCTAATACAAGGGTTCTCCCCCCAGAGCCTGTGGATCCCAATTGGTCCATAGTAAGAATTCAGAAGATCCTTGAATTGAGATGAAGAGAAAATTATATCTTTATTTTCATCAGTCTCTAACTGAACATTAGCATTTTTGTCTATTATGGATATAGACAACCCATAACCATAGTATTAGCAGCTTTTGTAACAAGTATTTTATGTATTTATTTATTTTATCTTTTGATTGACATGTAGAATCTTAGTTTCCAAACCAGAGATCAAACCCATGTCCTTTGCAATGGAAATGCAGAATCTTAACCACTGGATCATCAAGGAAGTCCCAATATTAGTAATTTTTATAGCTTTGTAATCAATGGATCAATCCCTATTTTCATGCCATATTATAACTGTTGTGTATATCTCAAAATATCATTTACGCTTATCATTATTTTGTCATGAATCTTACTTTTCAAAATTATTGTGTATCCTCAAGCATGACATTGAAGATTATGTAATGTTCTGTCATGGAGATGATGTCATTAATTCCTCTAATATTTTACATTTAGATTGTGTCCAGTTTTCATTTACAAATAATGCTATACATAAAAAGTCTGGCACATAATTATTGCATACAGAGAACTCTGACTATTTCTTTAGGATAAATTTCAAGGTAGAGAAAAGCTGAGTCGAAGTCCATTCACTGTTTACCATTCGTGAAATATATTGCCAAATTATTTTTTTATTATGCCTTTAATAAGCCCATCAGATATATATGAAAGACAGTTTATCTCGCTGTATCCTTACCAGCACTGGGTATCATCCTCTTTTTTTCCTTTTGTGATCTGTATTTTATAGCATAGTGTTTACAAAGTTGGGTGCTATGGCTCCTCCCATTCCTGGGTGCATCTAATCTTTTTTTTTTTTTTTAAGACTTTTTGATGTGGACCATTTTCACAGTCTTTCTTGAGTTTATTGCAATATTGCTTCTGTTTCATGTTTTGGTTTTTTGGCAGCAAGGCATGGGGGATCTTAGTTCCCCAACGAGGGATCGAAACTGCACCCTCTGCACTGGAAGGTGAAATCTTAACCACTGGAATGCCAGGGACGTCCCCACGCCACCCACTTTCTCCTGTGACTTTGCAACCCCTTCCTCCAAGAAGGATTATATGAAAAGGAATAGAGAAAAGTCGTGCCATCTGAGGTTCTCTAGAACAACTGGTCCCCAGCAGACCCACCAAGGACCACAGCAGAAGGTGCAACCCTGGGTAAGACCAGCAGAAAAATCGCCTATCCGAGCCCAGCCATAATGTTAAACCTGCAACACTGTGAGCAAATGAAATGGCTTATGGCGGTTGTGTGGGTGGGTCAGAAGAGTCAGGATGACATCATTTCTCCCAATGTTTTCTGGAAGCCTCTCAGATGAGCACAGACTCTCTGAGTGGTTGGTCTCTGTTTTTGCATCTGCTCAGGCACCCCCACTCAGCAGGCGTCCCCCAGAGGCAAGAACTGTCCCCTTCCCAATTACTGGCAGCATGATTTGGGGACCAAGGAGAGAAGCGAGTGCATCCAAGCTGATGGGGCTCCTCTTGTGACCTATACCCTTCTCTTCTCTGTGGCTTTCATGGACTGCTGGTGGCTCCTTCATAAGGGACTTCCCAGAATATCAAGTCAAAGTGAGGGTGTGAACTCTATATCTGCCTCTCTTCCACTCTGGCCACACTTGAAACTTTAAAAGCCACAGAGAATCAGTTTCTCTTTTGTTTTACCTTCCACTCCTCTGCTCCAGACACGGCAACAAGTTAGTATTATTTGATGTCCCAAAATGAAGAAGTGCTGAGTGAGAGACCCTCCTATCCTTCCTTCCCATCCCTAACCCCAGACTTCACTTCCCTTTTCTCTGCTTTCCCTCTATTCCATGAGATCTTGTGGGCAGGAACTATGTAGCCTTGGGAACCTTAGCATACATCCTACTGGCCCCCTGGAACCTCACCGCCTGCTAACCCCTCAAAATCAGGAGCACTTGGGCAATAAACAAGCTCTCCCAGAGGTCAGAGAGCTGGATTTGTAGTTCAGGCTCTACCACGCACTGGCAATGAAACTCTGCTTTGACACCTCTGCTTCTCAGTTCATAAAATGAAAATAACAACAGCCTCCTCGAAGCACTTTGTAAGGGATAAAGATTTATCAACTCATAAGTAATGGAATTATTTTTTAAGAAGGGGCAGACAACAGTGAATCCATGCTAATAGCAAAGCCAGGAGAGGTGATGAGCTGCCCTGGACATACAAGGTGGCAGACAGCCCGGCCTCAGCCAGCCTCTCCGGAGGGTCAACACCAAAGTTCTTAAAGATTTTAAGTTCCATTAAGCTTTTGCATGGAAAGTGTTTGCCCTGGGAATTGTTCCTTATTTCTTCAAAGTTATTATTTCCAAGATATCCTTATTTTAAGAAAGGGTGAAATATGGTTTATACTCCAAGACCCACATCAAAATCGTAAAAGACCTTTATTCCCTAAATGTGACCAAAACCACCTGCATCAGAGGGAGCCCGAGCATTTTCAAAAATGCAGATTCTAAGGACTTACTTGGGCTTGAGCATCACATAATTTTTTTTATCCTTTCCACATTGAGAAAAACTGTGTGGATGCTCAGTCATGTCCAACTCTGCAACCCCATGGACTGTGGCCTGCCAGGCTCCTCTGTCCATGGGATTCTCCAGGCAAGAATACTGGAGTGGGTTGCCATGTCCTCCTCCAAGGTTTAATAGTAGCCCATGCCTAAAAGAGTTTAGGCAAAGAATTTATCTACTCGCTTATTCCACCTAAACTCTAAATTTGGGTGGAATAAGTGAATAGATAAAAATAAGAATGCCTTGCAAGGTGAAAGGTATGATTTGCCACTGGAGAAGATGACCCTCCAAAGTTCTCCTTAAATCAGGCCTCTCTTATCTCAGATCCCAGAGAATGTCTTAGGCCTCAAACAACCAAGAAAGTGGTCCCCATTCCTGGGTCCACAACCCACCCCAGTCAGACACACAGAAAGCGTACCCCTTGGCTGGGCACTCGGCCAAGGCTGGAGCTGTTAGGAAATAAGAATGTGTGTATTTATTGAGGAAAATAAAAATCCGCACGTGACGTCTCACAGAGGCGATTTATGGGGTTTTATGGAAGTGTCACTGAAAGGCCCACTCCATCACTGCCAATCTCAAGTCTGCAGACACCTGGGAGCACGGGCAATAAAGTTCCCTGCTGGAGACGGTGGGTGCGACGTGCCTGTGAGAAGAGGGAACCATACAGTCCAAGTACCTATACCTACAGGGTATGTGGGAGGGTGTGGATGGGTGAAAAGCACCATACACATGCAGTGGGTGTGCAAGGGAGCATGCATATGTGCGGGTATCATGAGAGTGTGTGGCAGGGGTCACTCAGGAGGCTGAGCCACAGTGCAGAAGGGCACCCATTACTCAAGCTCTCTTCAAGGACAGCAGAGTCCTGGCTGCTCCCAGGAAAGGGTTAGTCATCACCTGCCACAGAAATGAATGCCTTGGGGATGTCAAGGTGCAAACATCTCTGAGCTGAACATTCAGGGATGGATAAAGTCTGGCCAATGAGAAGACGAGCAGGGTCCTGACTTGCTCACCTGTTCCCATGGGTCTAAACCCCACCATGGGTGCTTCAGCCAATAAGAACTAGGTCTTTGAAGCTTCTGAAAGTTCTGTGAACCAACCTCCTGCCTTTTTGCCCTCCATCATCTGCCCAGCCCTCCTGCCAAGTTCAGCAGAGCCTGGATGCATTCACTGTCTGACTCTCAGGGGAGTAGCGTCAAGGAAGTCAATAGAAAAGAGGAAGAGGAACGATGAAAGGAGGAGAAGGAAAAGGAGAGGAAGAAAGACCTTCAGGTCAAGTCCATCTTCCTAAACATGGTGTTAAGATCCCAAAGCAAGCAGAGCCCTGAAGACCTTGCCGGAAAGAGGGATGCCCTGCTTCCTCTCTCCCTTCCATTGCTCTGCAGCAATGAGAAAATCAGGAGTTTTGCAAGATCCTTTGGTTGCCTGGTTGCCAGCCTCATGTGCATCTTCTCAGCATGTGAGAAAGGTCACTTCCCTGCAAGACAGGGAGGTGCTCTGGGCAAGTGTGGTTTGTGAAATGAAACCAGACCCTTCGGTTTATTGCCCCTGGCATGCCAGGATGGTTGGCCCGGCCTGGAGTCTGAGGTTACGGACCAGAAGCGTGTGGCTCCCTCCCCTCTGCTGCATCCTCTGCTGGGCACTTCCGCACACTCCAGCCACCAAGGAAGCCCAGATGCCACACTTCTTCGTAACTCCAGGGCGGTGCTGTCAGTCCACAGATTGCATCAAACTACCAAGGGCCCAAGCTCAAGATGGCTGGTGCTGGCCAAATCTAATATTCCTCCCCTTGCACATGTCAACATTAAGAAGAAGCCCCAGTACCTGTGAGGGAAAACCCAAGCCCTTGTGATGCAAGTCCCTTCCCGGCCAGGACCCCACTGGACCCCCTCCACCCCAACTATGCTCCAGACACACCAAATAGCTGGCTGCATCCCAGGCTTCTCAAACTCTATACCACGACCTGTCTTTACAGCCTCTGGTCCCTCCACCCACAAATGCCATCTCCTATTTTGGGGCTTTCCTGGTGGCTCAGTGGTTAAAAAAAAAAAAAAGAAAGAAAGTAAGAAAGAAATGTCTGCCAATGCAGGAGACACAGGTTCGATCCCTGGTCTGGGAAGAGCCCACATACCATGGAACAACTGAGCCCTGCACCACAAATATTGAGCTTGTGCTCTAGAGCCTGGGAGCCTCAGTCACTGAGCCCTAGCACCGCAAAACTGAAGCCCACACACTCTAGAGCCTGTGCTCCCCAATAAGAGAAGCCACCACAATGAGAAACTCATGCTCTGCAACTAGAAAGTCATCCCTACTCTCCATAACTAGAGAAAAGCTGAGCAGCAATGAAGACCCAGCACAGCCAAATAAACAATAAAGTCTTTTTTTAAATTTCCTAGTTTTTAATTTTTACCCAAGTATAGCTAATTTACAATGTTGTATTAATCACTGCTGTACAACAAAGTGGCTCAGTTATACACACACACACACACACACACACACATATACACTCTTTTTCATATTCTGTTCCATTATGGTTTATCACAGGATATTGAATATAGTTCCTTGTGCCATAATCTTTTTAATTTAACTTTTATTTTCTATTGGAATATATTGATTTACAATGCTGTGTTAGTCACACGTGTACAGCAAAGTGGTTTGGTTATACGTATACATATATCCACTCTTTTTCAGATTCTTTTCCCATACAGATTATCACAGAATATTGAGTAGAGTTCCCTGAGCTGTGCAGTAGGTCCTTGTTGATTATTTCATTATATGGTAATGTGTATATATTAATCCCAAGCTTCTAATTTAGGAGCTGTGGGTTTTTTAAATATGTCCCCCCAAACTCTCTGGCTCTTCTCCCATTAGGAGATGAGATCTCTGCTCCTTTCCTTGATTCTGAGCAGACCAATAGCACACGGCAGCAGTTCCCTGGAACAGTTTCTAGGTCTGGGCTTTAAGAAGTCGGCACATCTCCCCTTCTGCCTCTTAGCGTGCTCACTCTTAGAAGTCAGCCACCATGCTGTGAGGAAGCCCAAGACACACTGTGGAGAGGCTCCTGGGAGGAGAAACCAAGAGTCAGAACCACCTTGCCAGTTGGGTGTGAGTTATCTTTGAATTAAATACTCAGCCCGACTCGAGCCACTAGCTGATGCTGTGCGGAGAACTTCCGTTCCTTCCGAATCCTGCTGCAGTTGTTCATTTGGAAGCGAAGGAAACAACTGTTACTGTTTTCAAGTTACCGGTTGGGAGGTATCTTTATGTAATTATAAATCAGAGCGTTTGCCCCTGAAAGAAAATGCTGCTGGAGCATTCAGTTTTTGGAATTCTGGACTCTATTAAGAACAAGTCTTCTGCCTTCTCCTTCAAGGTCAGAGTGACATTGTGACTTCCAGGAGAGCACACCAGGAAAACAGTTTTGAAGACAGAATCTCTGGATTCTAGTCTCCATAGAGCCTCAAGGAATTTACTTGTCCTCTGTGAGCCTCAGTTTCATTATCTGTAAAATGCAGAAAATCCGCCATCTACCATCCAGTCTCAATTAAGGTTAGGGTTAGGGTTAGGGTTAGGGATTAGCTATTTCACTTATGGGGAGCCAATGGTGAACATTTCAGACTTTGGAGACCCTGTGTTTTTGTCACAATTATTCAATTCTGCCAGGGCAGCAAGAAAGCAGATACATAAACAAATTGGCATGGCTGTGCTCCAATAAAACCTCTTTTACAAAAACAAGATTTGGTCTGTGGGCCGTGGACTATAGACTCCCTGCTGTAAAGGACAGGGAAGCTTCCTGGCATGGATACTTGCTCTTAGCACAAGTATGATTATTATTGATATAAATACAACTTTCTTCAGGCAAAAAAAGGTGTCTAGGGATTTCACCAGCTTCATAACCACAGGGTTCACCAAAAAGTGTTCACCCTGAGTTAATCAGCAGCAAACCTAGTAACAAGATGAGTCACCCTAAAGGGATGACATGGAGAAGTTTTGTAAATTGCGCTATCATCTTCCTTCTCATCAGTCTTGACCAAGTCACCTTCTCTCTTGAATCAAAGTAGTTCATCTGTACGATGAACATACGATTGCCACATTTTCTGGGCAAAATTGATATTTCGGATCCAGAGCTAAGTAATTTTCCCATGTGTCCGTCATTTCTTTCAGATGAGACCCCCTGGGTGGGAATATTAGAGGCGTTCAGCTTTAGGATTAAAAAAGGAAGTAGGCAGGGGAGGAGCAGAGGGAGGGCCAGGGACGGGCAGTAGCGGGGAAGAGTCTGGAGGAAACGTGCCCCTGATAAATTTTGTCTCCTGGGTGCCCCATTCATTCATTTGCTCATTCAGCCCTGAGTATTGCCTGCCAGCTACATGCCAGGTCCCAGGCTGAGGGTCTGGTGACTAGAAGTGATCAGGACACTCCCAGCCCCCACCCTTGTGGATGGATCCCACATCCAGTGAAGGGAAGAGACCATTAAGTAAGACATGGCAGCAATAGTGTTGTGCATTATGAAAGGGGAAGTGGAGGGTGGGGACCACCAACCGGGGCGGGGGACCTGACCCAACAGGGGTTCAGGGGAGGTCTCCCCGAGGAAATGGCATTGAAGCCAAGACCAGAGGGATGAGCAGAGATTAGTCATCCTCCCCTGCCTTCCTCTTCTTCCTACTCCTTCACTTAGAGAAACTCACCTCCTGACATCTGTCCAAGCACAAGATCACTCCTCCCTTCTCCTGGACAATGTCTTCCTTTGTCTGTACAACCTTTTGAAACCTCTTTTTCCTCATTTAAACCTTTGCCTGAATAATCAGTGCTCTTAGGATAAAAACCAAAAGACTTGACATGGGCCAACTGGCCTCATGTGATGCAGTTCCTGATATCTCTCCAGCCTCAGCTCACAATCTCTCATCAGCAACTCTGCTCTGGATTACTTTCCAGGCTTTCCTACCACAGTCCCTTTGCATATGCTCTTCCCTGTACCTAGAATCAACTAGTCAATCCTAAAGGAAATCAACCCTGAACATTCATTAGAAGGACAGTTGTTGAAGCTGAAGCTCTAATACTTCGGCCACCTGAAACAAAGAGCCGACTCATTGGAAAAGACCCTGATGCTGGGAAAGACTGATGGCAAAAGGAGAAAGTGGTGGCAGAGGATAAGATGGTTAGCCAGCATCACTGACTCAATGAACATGAATTTGAGCAAACTCGGGAGATAGTGGAGGACAGAGGAGCCTGGCATGCTGCAGTTCACAAGGTCTCAAAGAGTCGGTCATAACTTAGCAACTGAACAACAACCTAGAATATCTTCCCCATTTACCTAATTAACTCCTACTTATCCTTCAGATCTCAGATCACTTATTCCCTCAGGAAAGCCTTCTCTGACCTCCCAACTCATTAAAAGATTGTGGCTTTAAGCTTTCAAAGTCTCATAAATTCCCTCATTCTTAGCACTTACCACAAGTCAACCTCCATGGTCTATGGTCTATGGAAGGATTGGACCAATGTCCATCTCCCCAGTGGGACCGCAAGCCCCAGAGGATCCTGGATGTGTCACTTATAGCTTCATTCCAGCACCAGGGTCTGGCTCATAGTGGGAGCCCAGCTAAAATATTTATTTCGATGAATAAAGTGTTGGATGCAAAAGTCTGGGGCCACCACATTTCTATTTTCAAACCTTTAAGAATATCGCAGCCCTAACCCACTTAGTACATGTATGTGTGATGATTTGAGCTCATAAGACCAGATGTGGCACAATGAGGGGGAAAAAAAAACTACCATGGAGTTAATAGAAGCCAGTTACAGCCCCGTCTCTAATTGCTTGGATCTTAGTTTCCTCATCTATAAAATGAGAGCATCTTTCCCAACCACGCTCCTTGGAAAAAAAGTTATGACCAACCTAGACAGCATATTAAAAAACAGAGACATTACTTTGCAAACAAAGCTCCATCTAGTCAAAGCTACAGGTTTTCTAGTAGTCGTGCATGGATGTGAGAGTTGGACTATAAAGAAAGCTGAGCACAGAAGAATTGATGCTTTTGAACTGTGATGTTGGAGAAGGCTCTTGAGAGTCCCTTGGACTGCAAAGAGATCCAACCAGTCAGTCCTAAAAGAAATCAGTCTTGAATATTCATTGGAAGGACTGATGCTGAAGCTAAAACTCCAGTACTTTGGCTACCTGATGTGAAGAACTGACTCATTTGAAAAGACCCTGATGCTGGGAAAGGTTGAAGGCGGGAGGAAAACGGGACAACAGAGAATGAAATGGTTGGATGGCATCACCGACTCAATGGACATGAGTTTGAGTAAAGTCTGGGAGTTGGTGATAGACAGGGAAACCTGGTGTGCTGCAGTGCATGGGGTCACAAAGGGTCAGACACAACTGAGCGACTGAACTGAACTGAATGAACTTCCCCCAACCACCCGTTGGAGTTGCTGGGCATAATGAGATCATTTCAAGGATGCATGCTTATGAGTTTATCATGGCCCAACCTCTGCCAGAGAATCAAAGCAGAGGCATCAGCACACAGAGGCCCCCTGCTCTGTACGGATGGTGCAGAAGCAGGTGGCACACCCTCTGGGAGAGACACCAGTTAAGAGGAACATGTCTAAAGCTGCCTGTGCCACCCAGAGCCCTGTAGTATTGATCATCAGTCTTGCAGAGGGAACATTTGCCTTTCTTCCCTTTCCAAATAATTAAAGCATAATACTTTATGGCCTGGTAAAATTTACTGGGACCCTTGGCACGTAATTATAGCGCTTCTTTAACGGAGACCCCGTAAAAGATGCCTGATGAGAAAGTTAAGGATCTGGATAGAATTATAGCGGTGTGACAAATTATTTACAAGTGATAAACTGTCCAAGGGAAAAAAATTCCAATAACCTCTGATGAAGGCTAACAATTAAAATAATAAATTCCCCAAGAGCAAGGGTAAGCCTTTCTTCTTGGTCAAAGGCTTAAATTCCGTGATCCCAGGAAGAATACATCTTTTTGTCCAAGTCAAATCCTGGTATCTTCAGGCATCTATCCTATACTCAGGCATTCTGTATGTATTTGTATTTGTACTTAAGCACTTACTTAATTCATCTTTCTGATCTTTTATTCATCTGCTGACTGGTCATCTTTTCTCCCCAGCCTTTCTTTTGTTTCGTTACCAATTCTACTTATTCTTTCTCTTCGTCATCTGCCCACTCACCGCATCCACCCATCCTCCTATTCATCTGGTCGTTTATTAATTTATCATTCATCTGTTTCCATCTGTTCATTTGCATTTATTCATTATGCTTTGATTCATTTATACATCCCTTCATTTATTTCTATTCTTCATCTATTCATCTATCTATTCCTTCCACATGGATTGCTCACTTGAGCTACGCAGATTCTTTACCCTGTTCTAAAGCAGCCCTGTCCGAAAGACCTATGCGTGCGTGCTCAGTTGCTTCAGTGCAGTCCAACTGTTTGCAACACTATGGACTGTAGCCCACCAGGCTCCTTTGTTCATAGGATTTTTCCCGCCAAGACTACTGGGGTGGGTTACCATGCCCTCCTCCAGGGGATCCTCCTAACCCAGGGATCAAACCTGTGTCTCCTACATTGCAGGCAGATAGATTCTTTACTGCAGAGCCACTGGGGAAGCCCCCAAAAGAACTATAATGTGAGCCGAACTCATTTACACCCGTGGCAGATTCATGTTGATGTATGGCAAAACCAATGCAGTATTGTAAAGTAAAATAAAGTAAAAAAAAAAAAATTTAAATTTTCTAATAGCCACATTTTTAAAAGTAAAAAATAAATAAGTGAAATCTATATAAATAATCATTATTTATTTAGTAATAATTTTCATTGTTTTATAGCTAAAGCTCAGAGACAAGTGATTAAAAAAAAAACATTCTAGAATCAATCAGCGAACTATCCCAAAACACTGTGTCAAATGATCAGATAGAACGAGGACTGAGCAGCTATGGCAACCTGAAAGGGGTTTTTCTGGCTCTGCTCAAGGCCTGTGAGGGCTGGGAATCTGGCCCTGGGTCAGCTTGGAGCTAAGAGAAGTCCTTCCAAACAAAGCAGACAAACAGAGAGAAGAACTAACATTCCTTTACATCCAAGCCCATCCCTGAGTTCTTCAAATATCACTGGGTAGAGACTCAGAATGTGAAAGAGCATATTTGGGAGAATACAAATGTTCACACAGATCAAAACTAATTTTCTGCACCCCAAGTCATCATTTCTTATCCATTCATAATTAAGAGAGCCAGGATTCCACAGCCAGTTAACCGCATGGTACTCAACCGTGAAGAGTTGATGGAGGGGATGACAAAGACCACGGTGATGGGAGTAAAGAGAGCTCACGTTACTGAAGGTTGACCACAGTCTTCTAAGCGCTTCACTGCACTGTCACTGATACCCTTATTTTAGAGATAAAGAGAGTGAGGCACTTTCCCAAAGCCTCCTAAGTGTCATATCTACCATGTGCTAGTCACATAGACCACCACCACCCCCCCCCAATGAACCTTTCACTGGAAACTGGCTCAGCCAGGCAAGACACAGGCTGTGGGATGCCCACTGTGGCTGTGAAGCTAAGCACCTCATGAACAGTGCTTCCGTGAAGTTCATAGTCCAGTGGGGAAGAGGAATTTCTAGGCAAATAAAAACCCTCCCGATTTCTGGTGGTGAACTAGAGCATCCCAACACAGTGAAGACTTAAGTCAGCTATCACTTCTCCGTGGCAGAGGTGGTCACAAGGGCTTCACAGAAGAGGTGGCACTGGGGTACTGTGAGGCTTTCTCTGACTCCCTCAGTGAGAAGCAATCTCTCTCCCTTCTAGAGATGAACCCCTTTGACAGGTCCTTGGAGCACAGGCTCCCACTTGGCCTTCTGGAACCATTTTCTCCCTCTCCTCCCCCTTCCCTGCACAGCCGCTCAGCCTGTAAACCCCCTGCAGGCATCAGGGAATCTTTTATACTAACTCAACACCATGATGGATCCATGGAGAAATACAATTGCTGGGATTTCTGAGAATGTATATATTTGTTTAAAAACCCCTGCCTTTCTCGGGCACAGACAAAACACCACCGGCTTCACACCTCCCAGAGATGTACTGTGGGAATGATTTCAAGGCTTTAGCTGTCAGTAGCGATATCAATCAGATGGTCCACCCAGTGGCCCCAGCTCAGGAACACAAGAGACATCAGCAGAAGAGCGGAAAGCACTTGGAAAGAGATGAAGCCAAAGTTAGATGGAGACAGAATGATAAAGAGAGAGAGAGGCAAAGGCACTAAGGAAACAGGAGCATGCTGGAGGAATGACAAAGGCTGAGAAAGGGTTATTCAGAGTTAGGGAGACGGATAGAGTTCGCGGATGAAGAAAACCGAGCCAGACTCAGACTCAGTAAATCAAGAGCCAAATTATGGATGGAGATCAAGTGTTTCCTGAGATGGGAGAGAGAGAAAGAAAGCAGAGACAGAGAAAAGAGAGGGGTGGGAGAAGCAAGGCAGGCTGTACAGAGCTCCTGCACCTCACCCCCCGCCCCAGCACCCAGCTCCTGCCTTGGATTTTTGAGCCCTGCCTGGAAGAATCTTCCCCAGCTTCTTGCATCTCTGGCCTTTTCTCCTCTTCCTGGCCTTTGTTGACCTGAGACGTTCTCATCAGGTTTCCAGTGGCCATGCAACTGGAGGTCCATTCTACTCACTGCTGCCTGTCATTCTCCATTAGGAAAGAACACCCAGTTGATTTCCTTTGTAGGACTTCTTGGCTTTTCATTATTCGTGTGTGTATTATCCACTGCTAAGGCCACCACTGTCTTGCCATATCTTCAGGATCTGGAATAGTGTTTGGTATAGAATAGGTGCCACTTCACAGTTGAGGAACAGATGGATGGATGGGTAGATGAATGGATGGCTGGAAAGAGAGATGGGAGGATGGATGGATGACAGTGAAGGCAAGTCATTCCCAAGAACTCCTCTCTGGATGCTTAAGTCACCCAGGTTGAATGAGCATGATCTGTGACAGGATTGAGTGCTGATCTGGAACACAAACTCTTCCTCAGCAGCTGAGCAAAGGTGGAGACCACCAGTGAAGGAGATGGGAGTGAAAGCAGAGGGAAGATCCTGCACCTGAGGCTCGCCCTAGAAGTCAGCAGGCCAAGAGGACCCTGGGAGAGGGTGGGGGAGGGGAGCCTTCCAGCCCTGTTTTAAGGGCCCCTCTGGAATTCCTTTCAGACAGAAATGGTTCCATCCATGACTTTGCTTTGTCTGAAGCTGGAAGTCCTGTGGGAAAAAAATACATGATGCCCATGTGGGCTTCTCAGGTTAAGTTCCTAAGTTAATGGGGCTTCATCAGACCCGTTAATGTAGTTAGGACTAACGCAGCCTCCCTTCCCAGGCAGAGTTTTTGCCTGTTTGGAAAGTGCTCTCAGGATCAGCCCCTGTTGACCAACACTTGGGGGTTGGTCATGGAGACACAGGAGATGCGGGTTCGATCCCTGGAGAAGGGAAAGGCAGCCCACTCCAATATTCTTCTGGAGAAAATCCCATGGACAGAGGAACCTGGTGGGCTACAGTCGGTGGGGTCGCAAAGAGTCAGACATGACTCAGCACCCATGCAGGCAACAAACATCTTCTGCTTATAGCTATTGCTTATTCAAGAGAATTTTCAACCCAGTCTCACCAGCAGTGGGCATTAATAAGACCATTCTTCTTTTCTTAGGTGGTAGATATAATTCATGCTAATTTCTTTGGTCAGAATTACAAATGAACATGTTTTAAGTGCTTGATTCCTCTCTACATTCCTTTATATGTAAATTTTTGTTTATAGATTTTTGTTCAGCTCATCTGCTTACCCATTTTCTTCATCCGTAGATGTGAGTGTTAATCACCACCTTCTGAAGAATGAAGAATGATATATGCAGCAGATGGAGCTATAAATCATGGGTAGCAGTCAAAGCTTCTAATCCTGTCCTCAATGGCATCAGGGCAGCCATACTGGCAAGGGCCCGATGCCAGGTTAATGGTTTTAATGCACTTTGTGCCTCAGGCACTGCGCTCAGCACCTGACATAAATATTTCACTTAATCATTCAACATCACTGAGAAATAGACATTAGAATTTCCATTTTTTACACATACACCTGAGAGAAGTCAAGGAATTGACCCAACATCACCCAGACTAGTTGGGATTCAAACCTAGATCCTACGGATGGTAAAACATGATCAAAGGATTTTAAAAAATAACTGACGAACATGATGCCATCTGTATCAGTCAAAAGTTCTCCAGAGAAACAGAATCAACAAGACACACAGCTATATATAGACTAGAGGGGACTTGTTGTAAGAACTGGCCCACATAATTATGGAGGCCAAGAAGTCCTACAATATGCCCACTAGAAGCTGAAGAACCAGGAAAGCTGGCAGTGTGATTCAGTCTGAGGCCAAAGGCCTGAGGAGTTCCAGTTCAAGTTGGAAGTTTCAAGAACCTGAAGCTCTAATGTACGGAGGCAGGGGAAGATGGCCCAGCTCAAGCAAAGAGAGCAGATCCCTGTCTTTGTGCCCCATTCGGGTCCCTCAGTGAGTTGAATGTTGCCCATCTGCAATGATGAGGCTGATCTCCTTTACTCAGTCCACTGATTCAAATGCTAATCTTCTCTAGAGGCACCATCACAGATATATCCAAAAATATTTTACTAGCTCTCTGGGCATCCTTTAGTCCAGTCAAGTTGGCACATAAAATTAACCATCATATCTTTACCCTAGAGGAGCTCACAGTCCCCTAAACAAACAAGTAGGAAGAGTCACAAAGCCAGTTGGTGTGTGTCAGTAAAGACACCTGTGACAGAAAGCCATGGAGGGAAAGTGGGAATCCCTCTCTGCAGAGTTAGGAAGCCTTCATGGAGGAGGTGATGCTCCTGGGGTATTGAAGGATGAATGAGATTTTGCCTCGTGGACCAGGCTAGACAAAAACGTGAAAGGAGAGCTGAGAGATGGGCCTCACAGGGAATGGGTGCCTGCAGGTTAAAAAGGCTTGTGACTGACCACAGAGGGTAAGCTCCGGAATCGGACATTGAATCCCTGGGATCAAACCCTGCCTCCTCTGCTGACTGTGACCTTCGATAATCATTTCACTCCCTCAGCCTCCGTGTGCCCATCTGCAAAGCTAGGGCAGAGGTTTTCCCAGTTACTGAGGGGACTGAGATGCATATGAATGCACAGTATTCAGTCCAGACACATCAGAGAAGCGCCCAGAAATGGTGTGCACTGGCCTCGCTGCCATCTCGGGGGACCTTCCCCTTCCACCAGTAAACCTGAGAGCGTGACCTATGAGAAGTGGACTCCACGGGCACGCTTCTGTGAGTACACACCTTGCTAACTAAAGGAAGCCACCTGTGTACAGTGAAAGCCCTCCGGGCCTTGGATTCCAGACACACCTGATTTCCAATTCCATTTCAGCCACTTACAGCTTGGACCCTAGACCTTGGACAAGTCACTCACCTGCATCTGTGTAGTGGGGCCAGCAAGCCCTGCCTTAGATGTTATCATGATGCAAGACCGCACTGCCCTGATCATAATAGATACTCAGTGTTTAACGGAAGCCTTCAAAAGCCCAGCTCCTCACCGTTACCACACAGGCGCTGATAGGGTGGTCTGAAGCAAAAGTCCACGGCTGTGTTCATCTACATATGTAAGCAGCAGCCCCGTGGGGACTTCCCCCAAAGGTCCCTGAGGCCCATCACCCAGCCTGGCAAGGCGTATGGGCTGTAGCCTCTGCCCCGGAGCCCAACTTCTCCACATCCTCCCCCAGCTATTGCGGGAAGAAGCATGAGTCATTCGAGGGAAGAGGGCTGGCATCATCTCCCCCCACTGCATGGGGCCAGCCAGCAGGCTTGTGGTTATAGGACCTGCCTGGGTTGCAAAACAAGCCAGTTTGCTGTGCTCTGGCGTCACGTGACGCGGGCAGGCACCGGAGGTGGCATTTTCTCCCTCACCCACTGACTCACTGCACCCTGGCCTGCAGTCACATGGCCCCCCGGGCCTCAGTTCCCCCTGAGAGCTCCTAGCTGCTGAGATCACTTGCAGAAGAACCAAACTGAAGCAACCACTTCCTTTTTCTTGCACCACAAATATATAAATATATTGTCAATATGAAAAATGTAAAGATGATTAAATATAGAAAAACAGAAATCAGAAACTACTTGGTATTTCACCATACCCTCTGCAGCAATAAACCTGGTCAATATCTTCCTGAGTATCAACTCAATCTTATTTTTTAATTAATTTTAAGTTATCTAAGAAGTATACAGATGTTTTCTTCTTTTTTAAAATGTTAGATTGTCACTAAGAAAGGAAGAATGCCCCTTGACAGAGTTCATCTCTAATTGTGGGTTCCTAGCCAAAGGTTATTCCTGAAATATTTCTTTCAGATCTGAGTTTTGTATGGTATATATGTACTGGGTTGGCCAAAAAGTTTATTTGGGTTTCTCTGTACGATGTTATGGAAAAGCTCAAACAAACTTTTTGAACTACCCAATATTACATTGAAGCCTATAGGAAAAGCTGGATATCAGGGGCTTTCCCATATGTATTTTCAGGCCGTGTATATCTTTCTACAATTGCTTTTTTACCATCTTGTTATATAGAGGTTCCACTTTTCTTTCTTTCTTTTTTTTTTTTTTTTTTTTGATGGCTACCTAACATCCCTTACTATAGATGTGTCGTAATTTTTAACAATTGCCACGATGTGGACTTTTCAGTTGGCTCTGATTTTTTCACTATTTGTAAACAATGTTAAAATAACATCCTCTTACATTCCTCCTTTGCCCACATGCAGAGGATGCCAAGTGGCAGACTCCCTGTATCACAGCATCCAAAGGCTTAGGATTAATAGATCTCTCTGTGTGGCTCTCCCAAGTTGGCAGCTGCTGTCCCCTTTGTAGGTATTTCCAGATAGGGGTGCCCATACACAGGGGAACTCAATTCCAAGTGTTTGTGTTAGTCGGTACAAGAGCAAGATTGAGAAAGCAGAGAATTTCTTTGCCTTGGGACTGAGTGTCCTACTGAGAGGCAGGAAGAGCCACAGAGCATCTAAACTAAATGGAAATAGTCAATCATTTAATTCAGACTCACTCTAGTAGGGGAAACTGAAGCCTGGCAAGAGGCATTGACTTGCCAATGAGCTTCCAGCCTCTTTTGCCAAGTTACTCTCAGAAGTGAAGAGAAAGCATCGTCAGGAAAGTATTTTCCAAATTCGAAAACAATCATGTCTTCTCCTTTGCTTAAGCCATCTCCTGGCTTCCTGTGCTCCAACTTCAAGACAGCTCCCAGCCCTTTGCTCTCTGTTCTCCAGAGATCACCAGCATCTCTTTCGCCCCAGGACCTTTGCATATGCTTTCTACTCTCTTGGGAATGTTTCTTGTTCCTCCCCTTCAACCTTCACTATCACTCTGCTAGCTCATACTCCTGTTTGAGAAACTTCCCAGGTGCCCCTAGTGGTAAAGAACCCGCCTGTCAACGCAGCAGACATAGCAGATGCATGTTCGATCCCTGGATCGGGAAGTTCCCCTGGAGGAGGGCACAGCAACCCACTCCAGTATTCTTGCCTGAAAAACCCCATGGACAGAGGAACCTGGCGGGCTACAGTCCAAAGGGTCACATGGAGTTGGACATGACTGAAGCAATCTAGGCCACACGCACTAATGTTTGAGATGATACATTCCTTCTTCAGAAAAGCCACTTTGACCTCCTTAACCATGCCAGAGCCCTCTCCGAATATCTCTTTGCACCTTGTGCTTCTTCAGAGCATGGCTCACAGGTGCAATTTGTGTTGTATTTGAAAAATCTCACTTACCTACTGAGTCAAGTCAGTGGTTGGGTTTCCTTCTGCTGGAACCCCAGCATTTAGCCCAGAGGAGGGGGGTTCTTTATTTGAATGAATGAAGGAGTAACTTTCCTCCTCTTTCCCACCCCACAGGCCTTCGGTCACAACCTCCGCATCTCTCCCCAGGGCCTCCCCCTTCCATCACCAAACCTGAGGAGGGAAGTCATCTTGGACAGCACCTTTCTGGTAACAGGAGTCAGAGGACTACCGGAAAATCACCTGGGCTTCAGATTCTCCTCACCTGATTTCAAATCCCATCTCAGCAACTTGGACCTGGGTGTGTCACTTGTGTGCACTGAGACTCAGTTTTCTCATCTGTGAAATGGAGCAGCAACTTCTGCCTTGCAGGACTGCCTGAGGCACGAGAACAGGGAGTAGCCCAGAGCCCTGCATATTGTGGGGGAGCCCCAGACTCCAAGTTCCTCACAGTCTCCATACTGATCCGAAGCTGGTTTCCACGCTTGTGTTAACAATGTTGACCTCCCCCCGGGTTTCAGATCCGTGGCCTGAATCCAGCAAGGGGACTTCGCTCCATCATTTGATGGAACCAGCCACTGTCACTACGAAGCGCAGGCACTGAGGGCCAACATGAAATTCGGATAGTCCCAGAGACACCCCCACGAGTCTCTGAGACCTGGAACATTCAGCTAACTGGGAGTTAGTTGTACCTGAAAGCCACCCAAGTTTTCTCCCTTCAGAGACAAGAACCTTGTTTTTCCTTGCAGGGGAACTGCATAGCTCTCTGTGGGGCCAAGAGATATCTGTGGGCCAAGACAAGCTGGTCATACCGGGAAAAGACTCATTGACCGAGCTGCAGCCTCAGGAATGAGTAAGGGAAGTCAGCAGGGACCTTCTGCAGCCCTTATCAGAGGGACATCCCAAGCCTCCGAGTCAGAACTATGACCAAGAACTCTGGAACTTCCCAGAACTTCAGCCAGTGCCTTTTTTTTCATTCTCCCCTCTGGATGTGGACTTATGTCTTCAATGAGCTTTGCCCCCAAGTTTCATTCATCCAATAGTCATTACTGCCAGGTCCCTGCCAGGTACTGGAAGTACCCTGGTGAGCAAGTTCGACGTGGTCCTGCTCTCCCAGAGTTCACAGGCCAGCCTTGGCTTCAGCAGCAGCAGCAGCAAGGGGAAGTGAGGTCTAGGGGCCTGCTTGCCAGGTCTGGGGTATCTGGGATCTTCAGGACAATAGCATGTTAAGGGGGCAAGTCGGGGCTGACCAGGACAAACAAGTAGCCAGCCTGCTCTAAGCAGGCTTCTCTCTGGTCCTCCAGGGGCCTGGGCAGCCCTCAGCCTCTCACCTCTGTCCAGCTCCTGGTGCAAAAGTGGTCCATCACCTGCAATCCAAAACAGTCATTAGTTAACACACAGCAGACCTGTGTTGGTTCACTAAAGCATCCCTAGGAGCTAGGATAGTGTCTGTCCTAGTAAATTCTTGGAAGCAAAGAAGGAAAGGAGGGAGGGGAAGAGGGAGGGAGGGAAGGAAGTAGAGATGGAGGAAGAGAAAGAAGGAAACAGGAAGAAAAAAAGATAGCAGTGAGTGCCCTGCATTTTTTTCTTCATTTGTTTATTTATCCACTACTTATTTTCCACTCATCTTGAGCCAGACACAGTGCTGGACTCCAAGGATATGAATAAAAACAGATGAGATCTCTGCAGTCATGGAGCTTGTGTTCTGGCACTTTCAGGGCAAACGCACTTAAAACAGCATCCTTTGAGTTCCTCCCGCAGCACAGCAGTTCCACAAAACACCCAAGAAAATGTTCCTCTGTCCGATGACCTTGAATCTATTCCAGTCCTACTCCAGACTTTGGGCAGTCTCGTCAAAAGAGGGAAAGTTCTGAGAAGCTTTGCAATTACATAAAATAAAATAAAGCCTGATTAACCAGATCAATTCCAAACTTTTTCAGCCTGAAAAGGGATCTTAGAGAAATCAGGGGAGGTCCACCTCACTGTCTGCCTGGTGAGCCCCGCCTTCCTGTTGGACCACGTTCCTCCTCCGTCTGAGCATCTTACCCACAACCTGGGGATGGAACCTGCAGCCACAGTTTCCAAGGCTTGGGTTTCCTGGCACCTGGGGGGACTGCTGCATTGACCACGCTCCAGGAAAGGGCGCTCTTTGCCATTTTTCCCCCACACATGATGTGGCTACAGAGACGCCTCCTGCCACTCTGTCTTCGGGGCTCAAGGGTGAAGCAGCAGGAGAGGCCGTGAGAGGCCGAGACTCTGATTTGAACAGCAGGAAGGCAGGCAGGAGGCCTGGCCTGACCGGAAGGGTCACGCTATCATGCCAGAACTCCAGGTTTTGGCAGTGCCCGAATCCTGCTTGCCAAGGGAGCCTGGAGACTGCCAAAACCCCTTGCAGATGAAGACAAACATCAGCCTCGTGTTTCTGATTCACGCCTGCTCGGCTCATCAAACTTCTGTTTAGTGAAAGCTGCTTACACTTGAACAAGTCTAAGGACTGGCTTTGGAAATGTGACTTAGCTTTGTCCTGAGATCTCTTGGCCAGATTCAGGCCCTGCCTCTCCCACTTGCAGCCACAAGATGCACTTAGAGAAATGTATCTCACCTTTTCTGAGCCTCTGTTTCCTCATCCATAAGCCGGGGATGGTACTGACCTGGCAGAGTTGCTGGTAAGATCAAATTCCTCGTTGTATCACTTAAGGCCCTGGACTTAATAAATACTAAATAAAATGGTGTGCATTATTTAAAATAGTATTATGATTACTATCAGCATCTTCATCATCATCACTCTACAATTCAGTGAACTCACAGTTATAAATTTTTGAAATGTTGCATGCTGCTGCTGCTGAGTCATTTCAGTCGTGTCCAACTCTGCGCGACCCCATAGATGGCAGCCCACCAGGCTCCCCTGTCCCTGGGATTCTCCAGGCAAGAACACTGGAGTGGGTTGCCATTTCCTTCTCCAGTGCATGAAAGTGAAAAGTGAAAGTGAAGTCACTCAGTCGTGTCGGACTCAGTGACTCCATGGACTGCAGTTTATCAGGCTCCTCTGTCCATGGGATTTTCCAGGCAAGAGTACTGGAGTGGGTCTCCATTGCCTTCTCTGGAAATGTTGCATAGACAATCAAGATAGATTATCACATTTACCACCCTCAACGAATACCCCTTCTCAGAATCCATGGTTGTGTAGAACTATCCCCACACTGACACGTGACTTAGATTTGCCAATGAGATCACTTTATCTGCATGAAGGGCAGATTGACCCCAGGCCCTGAAGATGGTCCCAGGCACCTATGTTCCACTTGAGCCCAACACCCAGCTGAATGGAGTCACAAGATTAAGCCCAGGTAAGTCCAGCTCCGATGGCTCAGTGGGTAAAGAATCCCAATGCAGGAGACAAAGGAGACGCAGGTTCATTTCCTAGGCCAGGAAGATCTCCTGGAAGAGGAAATGCAATCCACTCCAGTATTCTTGCCTGGAGAATCCCCATGGACAGAGGAGACTGGCAGGCCACAGGCCATAGGATCCCAAAGAATTGGGCATGACTGAGTGACTAAGCATAAGACCAGCAGTCACATAAGTCATTTTCGAAATGCCATTAAGTTTGGGAGGTGGTATTTTACACTGCACAGTAAGATTTAGGGGCTGTAACACAAGAAAGAGTGAAAAAAAGTAAATGTGAGATGTGCAAGTTTTTTAAACCTTTATTCAATTCCTGAAGGAATTTCTAAATTGGAGAGGGCTGGCTTTTCTGGTGGCTCAGCGGTAAAGAATTCACCTGCCAATGAAGGAGACTAGATGCAGGTTCCATCCGTGGGTTGGGAAGATCCCCTGGAGAAGGAAATGACAACCCGCTCCAGTATTCTTGCCTGGGAAATCCCATGAACAGAGGAGCTTGGTGGGCTATACTCCGTGGGGTCACAAAGAGTCGGACACAACTTAGTGACTAAACAACAAGATCACTGATAGGATGGATTAGCTTGAAGCTGATCTACCTTCTCACCCATTCCTCTAGGGACAAAAAATGTCACCTATCATTTTCAGTAAACAAAGAATGTTGCCTGCCATCAAGTCATCAGCCACTGCAGCTGCCTCCCCACCCCCAGGATACCCTGGTATACGGGATACCCTGGTATACGGGATACCCTGGTATACAGGATACCCTGGTGTACAGGATTCTGGTCCTACATAGTTAAAATGCATATCAAAGGAATAATTTCAGTGAGCCCAGACTCTTGTATCTTCCCACACATGGAAAAGTGCTAAAGTCACTAACTTGAGGTGTCTAATTTTTGTGATTAGCAGTAACCCCTGGAGAAGGAAATGGCAACCCACTCCAGTATTCTTGCCTGGAGAATCCCAGGGACAGAGGAGCCTGGGAGGCTACAATCTATGGGGTCACGGAGTAGGACACTACTGAGTGACTGAGCACCTTGATGCTTGACCATATTTTTGTTTGTTTTTTCAGCAAAAACTCCTATGTATCCTGGCTCCTCCCTTACCTTTTTGGAACAGCCCCTCAGAGCTGCCAGAGAGGCTATTTCCAGGGCTACAATCCTCAGTAAGGCCACTGAATAAAACATAAAATCTCAACCGTTAGGATGTGCTTTTATTTTTTTCAATTGACACTCTTCTTTCACTATTTACTTTCTTTAATCTTCTTATTCAACTAGGTTCTTTGGATGGGAGAAATACAACACCAGGAGACTGGTTAAGGGAGTTTATTTTTATTTTTATTTACCTAATTATCTAATTTGACTATACGACAAAGATCCATATAGTTAAACCTATGTTTTTTCCAATAATGAGAGTTGGACCATAAGGAAGGCTGAGCACCAAAGAATTGATGCTTTTGAACTGTGGTGTTAGAGAAGACTCTTGAGAGTCCCTTGGACTGAAAGTAGATCAAACCAGTCAATCCTAAAGGAGATCAACCCTGAATATTCATTCACTGGAAGGACTGATGCTTCAGCTGGAGCTCCAATACTTTGGCCACCTGATGCAAACAGCCAACTGATTAGAAAAGACCCTGACGCTGGGAAAGATTGAAGGCAGGAGGAGAAGGGGACAACACAGGATGAGATGGTTGGATGGCATCACCAACTCAATGGGCATGAGTTTGAGCAAACTCTGGGAGATGGTGAAGGACAGAGAAGCCTGGTATGTTGCAGTCCATGGGATTGCAAAGAGTTGGACATGACTGAGGGAACAACAATTTGCCTCAGCACCCCCCAACCCCTCCCCGACCACCGCAGGCTCTCCCATTCAACTTAGAGCATCATGCCCTGCCATTTAAACAACAGTGCAAGCGAGTTCAAATAATGAGACAGAAGACCACTTAGAATACAGAGAAGTGAATTGCACTTTTTAAAAAAATGGACTGCCTTTTTATTGTTCCAGAACACACACTGTAACTCAAACTAAATACTAAAGTGCTGCCAACAAGTAGTCCCTGGGGCAGTGCTGAGGAGTGGAGTAGCTTGGTTTGCAATTGGCATATTAATTGTTCAGATGCAAATAAGTTCCTCCAAAGAATCTACAAGTCGGTGAAGAGTTGATTCTTTCAACTGCTTTGACATTGACCTTGCAAATACCTATCCTGAGGAGAGGAGGCAGGACCCAGGAAAATAAATCTCCCACGTCTACCTTCAGCCCAGGTCTCCCTCTTGGACTTTAGACCTATTTATTTGAAATGCACGTGTTTATTGCAATGGGTCAGAGTGTCTTTAACCAGCAGTTATAGCGTCAGCATGTGTCAGTCACAATACTGAGCCCGATTTATTTCATTCATTCTCACAGCCACTGAGGCAATGACTTCCCAGGTGGTGCTAGTGGTAAAGAAACCACCTGCCAATGCAGGAGACATAAGAGACACAGGTTCAGTCCCTGCTTTGGGAAGATCCCCTGAAGAAGGACATGGCAACTCGTTCCAGTACTCATGCCTGGAGAATCCTATGGACAGAGGAGCCTGGCGGGCTACAGTATATGAGGTTGCAAAGAGTCAGACATGACTGAAGCGACTTAGCAGCAGCAGCAGCAAGCAATAAGTACTGTTAACAACACCACTTTACAAAGGAAGAAACCAGAGGTCGGGGGTGGGGGCTTATGTGACTTGCCCAGCATCGCACATGGTTCCAGAGTTCCACACCTTGGCTTTGCAGACTTAAAACATACAGCCTAAAAGTTGATAGTTACGTTTCATTCAGCAGGAATTTTTAGGACTTCCAACTCTCAAGGCAACATCTCAAGTAACCCTGAAAGAACTGCTCCCAGGAATCAAGGTGGGGAGCCAGGTTATGGAGAAGTTTTGCAATGAAAGGCAGGTAATTTGAACATCAAAAGATTATTGGTAGTTAAAGAAAACCAGATATCTCAAGTTAAGGAATTTAGTACTTCTCTATGTATGGGACAATGCAAGAGTCTGGGCTCACTGAAGTCATCATTTGATATGCACCTTAGCTATCTGGGGCCTATACCTTGTATTTTCACATTTAGAGTTTCCTCAGGGCTTCCCTGGTGGTGCAGAGGTTAAAGCATCTGCCTGCAATGTGGGAGACCTGGGTTCCTTCCCTGAGTTGGGAAGATCCCCTGGAGAAGGAAATGGCAACCCACTGCAGTATTCTTGCCTGGAGAATCCCATGGATGGAGGAACTTGGTGGGCTACAGTCCACGGGTCGCAAAGAGTCGGACACGACTGGGCGACTTCACTTCACTTCACAGGGCTCACCATAGGGAGTGGCCACAGTCTGATGGCTGCTTGATGGCAGGTACTCTATTCTCTCCTGAGTTCCCTCAGGGCTCACCAGCTCACCACCAGTGGTGGCTGCCATCATTGATGGCTATGACAGGCTTTGTTTACTGGTATGGAAGGAAACAGGGCTTCCCTGGTGGCTCAGATGGTAAAGAATCTGCCTGCAGTGTGGGAGACCAAGGTTTGATCCCTGGGTTGGAGAAGGGAATGGTTACCCACTCCAATATTCTTGCCTGGAGAATTCCGTGGACAGAGAGCTATTGTCCATAGGGTTTCAGAGTTGGACACAACTGAGCAGCTAACACTTTCACTTTTTCATTCTATTTCTCAGCCTCAACAGATTCAAGAGCTTCTCCTGCCCCTCCTCTCCTCCCTGTGTTTCTTCCTTCAGTGTCTGTGTTCACCCATGAGTTCATCCAAGCCCCACTCAAACCTTCTAAAAGACCTCCTGACGATCTCCCAAACCTCCCCACTTCTCTGCACCCACTCCATCACTGCCCCAGCCCTGGATGACTACAGTGTCTGCTAACTGGTGTCTTTCACCCCACACTTTCTACCAATTCTCTTGGCAGCAGCCAAGGGATCTGCCTACCTAAGCCTGAACACTGTAGCTTGGAACTCACATGGTAGAGTGGGCGGAGTTTTCTAAAGAAGAGCTCAAAGGTGGTGAAAGAGCTACCAGAAATATGGAGAAGGGGGGGTGCATGTAGATAGGGATGGAAGACAGGAGGAGAACTGGGCGCAGAAGGGAGATGACACCCACAGAGACCACTGTCCTTGTGAAGGCAAAACACAAGAGAAAGGCAAGGTTAACTCCACTTCTGTCTTTGCCCCTCCTCTTCAGTAGTGTACCTCTGTGACTGATCTGACTCTTTAGAAAAGGATTATATGTTTAAAAAAAAACAAATATAGTGGAAAAGACCTTGAAGAATCTCAATACTACAGGCTAGAGGATCTCCCAGCCAGATTTGTCCACACTCATCCTCCTTTTCAAACATCACCTAACTCAGTCTAAACTTGGGGGTTCCTTGAATGCCCTCCATGCTGTCTCCTACCTCAGGACCTTTGCACATGCAATTTCCAGAATCTGGAATACTCTTCTTTCTCATGAGTCCTTTCACTAGCTAATTCCTACTCATCTTTTGGGTTTTAACTTATGCATCATTTCCTCCTAAAAATCTTTCCAGAGCCCCCAGGTCCCAGTTAAGTGTGCTCAAAAAAATATCACCCTGGTTGAGTCCCCCTCCTCATTAATTGACATCATTTTCTTATTCTTATTTCTGTTGATGGTGGTGCCCAGTTAACTATTGATTGAATGAATAAATAAAGATGTGTTTGCCAAAACGAGTTTGGTCTCCCCCAGTCTGTGAAGCCTGAGCATAAGGGGTGCCCTTAGGCACACCACACCAGAGTCAGACAGACCTCCACTTAGAAAAAGCTTCTCTGAGCTCAAAGTCAAAAGAAGGTCTTTGGCTTCTTGGACTCAGTGATAGGGCAGCTGGTAGTCAGCCTCCAGCCCCTGAAAACCATATCAAATCCCACTGAGGTGCGATTTCTCACCCAGACCATTATCTGGGCCATGAGAAGCCTATACCCTCTGAAAATGATGACCCCACTTTGAAAGGAAACCAGACTTTCATTTGTATCCAAGTCAAAGAAGACAAGAGCCTACCTTGATCTGGAAAGACCCAGACCAAGGCACACCCTTTTCCCCAGGTTCTAGGACTAACTGGTTGGCCAGACAAGTTGGGATATCAGCAGGTCAGGAGTCACCATTCAGAATAGAGACTCAGCAAAGTATAGAAGGAGAGAAAGCAGGAGGTGGATGTTCAGGCCAAATGGTGTCATTAATGCCAATTACAAAAATGGCCCATTATCACCATCTAGTCATCGCCATCACAGGCGTGGCCCCCCGGACACCCACCAGGATGCAGCCATTAAATGTGCCCCCTCCTCCTCTTACTCTTGCCCTGTCCCCTGAGGGTGAGGGATGTTCCTCTGGCTGCCCCTTTACTCAGAGCATCCTGAGCCAGAGTGCCTTGAGAGGTGGTGAGCTCCTCATCTTGGGAGATAATCAAGAGAGTGATGACTTACAGAGTTAGGGGTAGAGAGAATCATCATTGAATTACCTTCCAAAGTTAGACCCAAGAATCTTCAGGAAAGATATGAATTAAGTATTTATTTATTTAAATTCCCACCTTGGGAAAGTGGGCACCATTATTCAGACAGATTAGAAGGCATGGGCTCGTGATTCCAGGACTCAGAGTTACATCACTGTGACTTCAAAGATACCTGCCTTTGTCCCCCTATACTTCATTCAAAGGAGGCATATGACTGCTTGGAGTTAAGAGTACAGGTGTAGGGGGGCAGACAGACCTGGGTTCAGATCCACCACCCACCAACTATGCGCCTCTCAGCAAGTCACTTCAGCTTCTCAGCATCAGATCCCAAATGAGGACAAGAGTGAGGCTCATTATGGTGAAGAATCTAGGAGATGACGACCATCAGGTTCCCAGCCAGGATCCTGGCCCATAGGAAGCCAGTGCTCAGTGAATGGAGTGCCGTATGTGTAGCGATACAGCAGAAATGAGGGGCTGGCCCCAGAAAGGGATCTAGGAATGACGGCGGTTGGGGATACGGCCCACAATCACAAGACCCGGACCATCTAAGAATCTTGGCTTTAAGCTGAGCAGACACCGCCAGCCTTTGTTCCTGCTCTTCCGTGACACAATGTCCCTTGGTTGGTCTGGACCCTCAGTGCGCCCACCCTGCCCTATGCCAACAGCCCCCAGGTCTCCAACTCTGCTCCAGACTTGAAGTGAATCCTTTAACCATTAAACGCTGAACATCTGTTTTCCACCCTGAGAGGTTTCCAAACAGTAATTAGGCAGTGGAGCGCCCTGCTAGGGTGGTGAGAGTCAATATCATTAGTGTGGGAGGGAGTGCGGGTTAAGTGGAGGTGCCTGGAGGCTTGGCTCATGGCAGGGACTGGGCTGGCACCAGGGTGGCCAAGGCCTGGCAGAGCAGCTCCACTGCCAAACCCCCAGCTGGCTAGCACTCTGAAGGAACCAGGCTTTGAAGCTGTAAGAACAGGTGATATAATCAAAAGAGTGCTGTTTTGAGGTTAGAATATGATTTCAAAATACATCCCTAAAAGATTCCACATGTCACAACTAAAGATCCTACAGGATCTTGCAAAACTTATCTTTACTTTTTTCCCTCTCTGTGTTACAACCCCCAAATCGTACTGAGCCATGTGGGACATCAAGATTTATTCAGGTTGCACATTCTTTAGAGTTTGAATCAAAGCTCTTGAAACTGATCCCAACCACCTTCTCTGACCTAGCAGAATTACTCATTCCTCTCTTTGTAAAACCACAGCATTTTATTATATCTACCTTGCTTTAAGTCTTCACTTGGGGATATCTTATTTGCCTATGTATTTCTCACTAGCATCAGTTCCCCAGGTCCTGAGAGATCAGCGTTGGCCATATCTTCACCCTCTTCTCTGAATCTCCAGCTCCCAGAAGAAGAATTTCTGGCGTTGAGAAGCGGTCATCTATTCTTGTTGAATATACTACTGAATACCAGGCTGTCTTATGAAGTCCTCCTCACCCAGCTGACCCAGCACCCGACTCTCACCTTGGCCAGTCTGAGATGGGAGTCTCCCCTACAGAGAGGTCAACCTCACTTCTAGATGCCACGACTTTCAGTTTTGATTCTGACCACTTCCAGCTGAGAACGGAAAACAGAAGTTTTTTGTTTTGTTTTGTTTTGATTTAAAGTGTCTGAACATTCAGAACCACAAAGAGGAGTTGTCTATTTCAGTCCTTGCATGCACCTCTTCTCCTTTTCCCTACCCAGATTCAACCAAGTCCAGTAAAAACTGACTCAACCCTCACCCTGCCTGGAGGATCAAGTCCCAGCCACAGTCACACACACAAGCATCTCTGGAGTCTGGAAACAAAATGAGTTCCAACACGAACCATCCTTCTAGTGGTTGTGTTTTCTGCTGTTTCTAAGTCTGGAAAGCTTTTATGCCATGGACCTGTTTATCCTCCTCTGAGCCTCTGGCATCATCTGAGTGTTAAAGGGACCTCAAACACATGCTCCCTCCTCATTCACTGAGTTGATATGCTGGCCTACGGAATATTCTATGACACCCAAGCTGGCATCTCAGAGAGCCGGCGATCTGGCAACTTCTTTCATTCTTCACGCTTTAGAGGAATAGAAACCAGGGACCTCTTCAACTACAATGGACACCTAATAAAAAAGGAAAGTTGAAAACACCAGGGGAGACTTAGTTCCTCATACATAGTATGAGCCTTCTAGAGAAATAGCCTCCCAGGAATTTTGAACGAATCCATAGGTTTCCCTGAAGAAAAGTGACAGCAAGGTGACCAGTCAAGGAGAAGAGATGGAAGTAGCCCTCCCTCATGTTCTGCCTTTTCTTCAAGCGTGTCTACTTTTCCAGCATCTCTCCTCCTTCCTAGAGAAGCCATTCATGCCTTGGGGTTGCCTTTGGTGACACTCAGGTTGCCAACCTCCAAGCAGAACTAGTTGGATCTCAGTGTTCCCTGCTTCTGAGCACTATATGACCATGAGATGTCAAATCCAAATCTGACTTCACCACTGGATGGCCAAGTGACCACAGGCATTACTTCACCTCCCAGAGCCATAACTTCTTTAAAACATGTATTTTGATGGTTTGCTCTGGGGATTTGATGAAATCATGCATGCAAAATGCCTGAGGGCATGTAGTGAGCTCTCAGTCACTCTTAGTCATTATTATTATCATAATTCAAAATACTAGCAAACTTCATTTGGGAGACTGCCCCAGACTATGCTAGATTTCCTTGGATTCAGTCCCCCAGCACCCTGAATGTCCTCCTTTGTAGCTTTCTCCACATCTGTCATTTCTGCTCACTGTCTGGCTTCCCTCGTGGCATATGAGCTCTAGGAGTAGTTCACAGGCAGCCTTGTTCACCACTGTCCCAAGTGCCTAGAATAATAATAAGTGATCAAAAGAGAAAAAACTGTATCAACCTAATTCATTCACAGCCCATACATTCCCATCCCAGCTTAACTTGTTTTACGTTTTTGCCCATTTCCAAGTTAACCTCTCAGTTCAGTTCAGTTCAGTCGCTCAGTCATGTCCGATGCTTTGCGACCCCATGAATTGCAGCACGACAGGCCTCCCTGTCCATCACCAACTCCCAGAGCTTACCGAACTCATGTCCATAGAGTCAGTGATGCCATCTAACCATCTCATCTCTGTCATCACCTTCTCCTCCTGCCCTCAATCCCTCCCAGCATCAGAGTCTTTTCCAACGAGTCAACTCTTTGCATGAGGTGGCCAAAGTATTGGAGTTTCAGCTTCAGCATCAGTCCTTCCAATGAACACCCAGGACTGATCTCCTTTAGAATGGACTGGTTGGATCTCTTTGCAGTCCAAGGGACTCTCAGGAGTCTTCTCCAACACCACAGTTCAAAAGCATCAATTCTTCAGCACTCAGCTTTCTTCACAGTCCAACTCTCACAGCCATACATGACTACTGGAAAAACCATAGCCTTGACTAGATGGACCTTTGTTGGCAAAGAAATATCTCTGCTTTTTAACTTTCCTTCCAAGGAGTGTCTTTTAATTTCATGGCTGCAATCACCATCTGCAGTGATTTTGGAGCCCAAAAAAAATAGTCTGACACTATTTCCACTGTTTCCCCATCTATTTCCCATGAAGTGATGGGACCAGAGGCCATGATCTTCGTTTTCTGAATGTTGAGCTTTAAGCCAACTTTTTCACTCTCCTCTTTCACTTTCATCAAGAGGCTTTTTAGTCCCTCTTCACTTTCTGCCATAAGGGTGGTGTCATCTGCATATCTGAGGTTATTGATATTTCTCCCAGCAATCTTGATTCCAGCTTGTGCTTCTTCCATTCCAGCGTTTCTCATGATGTACTCTGCATAGAAATTAAATAAGCAGGGTGACAATATACAGCCTTGATGTACTCCTTTTCCTATTCGGAACCAGTCTGTTGTTCCATGTCCAGTTCTAACTGTTGCTCCCTGATCTGCATATAGGTTTCTCAAGAGGCAGGTCAGGTGGTCTGGTATTCCCATCTCTTTCAGAATTTTCCACAGTTTATTGTGATCCACACAGTCAAAGGCTTTGGCATAGTCAATAAAGCAGAAATAGATGTTTTTCTGGAACTCTCTTGCTTTCTCCATGATCCACTGCATGTTGGCAATTTGATCTCTGGTTCCTCTGCCTTTTCTAAAACCAGCTTGAACACCTGGAGTTCACGGTTCACGTATTGCTGAAGCCTGGCTTGGAGAATTTAGCATGTGAGATGAGTTCAACTGTGTGGTAGTTTGAGCATTCTTTGACATCCCTTTCTTTGGGATTGGAATGAAAACTGACTTTTTCCAGTCCTGTGGACACTGCTGAGTTTTCCAATTTTGCTGGCATATTGAGTGAAGCACTTTCACAGCATCATCTTTCAGGATTTGAAATAGCTCAACTGGAATTCCATCACCTCCACTAGCTTTGCTCGTAGGAATCTCTTAGAAGAAATGGAGTGGCCATCATGGTCAAAAGAGTCAGAAATGCAGTACTTGGATGCAATCTCAGAAATGACAGAATGATCTCCGTTCATTTCCAAGGCAAACCATTCAATACCACGGTAATCCAAGCCTATGCCCCAACCAGTAATGCTGAAGAAACTGAAGTTGAAGAGTTCTATGAAGACCTACAAGACCTTTTAGAACTAACACCAAAAAAAGATGTCCTTTTCATTATAGGGGACTGGAATGCAAAAGTAGGAAGTCAAGAAACACCTAGAGTAACAGGCAAATTTGGCCTTGGAGTACAGAATGAAGCAGGACAAAAGCTGAGTTTTGCCAAGAGAACGCACTGGTCATAGCAAACACCCTCTTCCAACAACACAAGAGAAGACTCTACAAATGGACATCACCAGATTGTCAACACCGAAATGAGACTGATTATATTCTTTGCATCCAAAGATGGAGAAGCTCTATATAGTCAGCCAAAACAAGACTGGGAGCTGACTGTGGCTCAGATCATGAACTCTGTATTGTCAAAATCAGGCTTAAATTGAAGAAAGTAGGGAAAACCACTAGTCCATTCAGGTATGACCTAAATCAAATCCCTTATGATTATACAGTGGAAGTGAGAAATAGATTTAAGGGACTAGATCTGATAGATAGAGTGCGTGATGAACTATGGAATGAGGTTCATGACATTGTACAGGAGACAGGGATCAAGACCATCCCCAAGGAAAAGAAATGCAAAAAAAGCAAAATGGCTGTCTGAAGAGTTCTTACAGATAGCTATGAAAAGAAGGGAAGTGAAAAGCAAAGGAGAAAAGGAAAGATATAAGCATCTGAATGCAGAGTTCCAAAGAACAGCAAGGAGAGATAAGAAAGCCTTCCTCAGTGATCAATGCAAAGAAATAGAGGAAAACAACAGAATGGGAAAGACTAGAGATCTCTTCAAGAAAATTAGAGATTCCAAGGGAATATTTCATGCAAAGAAGGGCTTGATAAAGGACAGAAATGGTATGGACCTAACAGAAGCAGAAGATATTAAGAAGAGGTGGCAAAAATATACAGAAAAACTGTACAAAAGAGATCTTCACAACTCAGATAATCACGATGGTGTGATTACCCATCTAGAGCCAGACATCCTGGAATGCGAAGTCAAGTGGGCCTTAGAAAGCATCACTGCAAACAAAGTTAACCTCTACTTCTGCTTTATTGACTACACCAAAGCCTTTGACTGTGTGGATCACAACAAATGGTGGAAAATTCTGAAAGAGATGGGAATACCAGACCACCTGACCTGCCTCCTGAGAACTCTGTATGCAGTCAAGAAGCAACAGCTAGAACTGGACATGGAACAACAGACTGGTTCCAAATCAGGAAAGGAGTACATCATGTCTGTGTATTATCACCCTGCTTATTTAACTTATACAGAGTGCATCATGCAAAATGCCAGGCTGGATGAAGCACACACTGGAGTCAAGATTACCCGGAGAAATATCAATAATCTCAGATATGCAGTTGATACCACCCTTAAGGCAGAAAGTGAAGAAGAACTAAAGAGAGCCTCTTAATGAAAGCGAAAGACAAGAGGGAAAAAGTTGGCTTAAAGCTCAACATTCAGAAAATGAAGATCATGGCATCCAGTCCCATCACTTCATGGCAAATAGATGGGGAAACAATGGAAACAGTGAGAGACTTTATTTTCTTGGGCTCCAAAATCACTGCAGATGGTGACTGCAGCCATGAAATTAAAAGACACTTGCTCCCTGGAAGAAAACCTATGACCAACCTAGACAGCATATTAAAAAGCAGAGACATTATTTTGCCAACAAAGTCCGTCTAGTCGAAGCTACAGTTTTTCCAGTAGTCACGTATGGCTGTGAGAGTTGCTCTATAAAGAAAGCTGAGCACTGAAGAATTTATGCTTTTGAACTGTGGTGTTTGAAAAGACTCTTGAGAGTCCTGTGGACTGCAAGGAGATCCAACCAGTCCACCCTAAAGGAGATCAGTCCTGGGTGTTCATTGGAAGGACTGATGCTGAAGCTGAAACTCCAATACTTTGGCCACCTGATGTGAAGAACTGACTCATTGGAAAAGACCCTGATGCTGGGAAAGATTAAAAGTGGGAAGAGAAGGGGATGACAGAGGATGAGATGGTTGGATGGCATCACCGATGCGATGGCCATGTGTTTGAGTATGCTCTGGGTGTTGGTGATGGACAGGGAAGCCTGGCGTGCTGCAGTCCATGAGGTCTCAAAGAGTCAGACACGACTGAGCAACTGAACTGAATTGAAGTTAACCTCAGCTTCCCTACTGCTTCTCTTTCTGCCAATCCTAAATCTGAAGAAGCCTAAGCTCTACTGGAGTGAAAGGACTGATTTCTACAATCCACATTGATAGACAACCTGCATGAATACAGGGTTCAGAGCCCAGAGACCTCTTGGGTCTTGCCTCTGGAAGAAGGAGCAGGGCTCCTTCTGGTGGACTGTTCTGAAGGCTTTCAAGTCCCCTTCATTGGGGGAAAAGCCAGGCATGGTGATCAGGTCCATGTAACACTGGCAAATTCAAGATGAGACAAGCCTATCAGGCACTCTAACAAACGTGAGTCAGCTGCTATTATTCCCATTTTACAGATGAAGAAACTGAGACTCAGGAAGTTGAGGTCACTTCCTCAGGGCTTTCCAGCTCCCCAGACAGTGATTGAGAAGCATCTGAAAGAGAGCATCTGGGGAGATAGGCAGTTGAGCTCACTGACACATCCCTCCTCCCCCCATCCTGGCCCCCATCTCACCATGTACTAGAGGATATCTAGAAACCCAACTGCAGGTCCTCTGGCTTAGTCTGGGCACATCAGATGTCAGACTGAGCAACTCAGGGATCCCTCCCTCTTTGAACTGAATCCCCTTATTCTGCCGGTGGGTGAGGGAAGGACAGGAGCACCTACTCTCTGATCCCCAAAAGAAATGTGAAACTTCAGATACCCTGGCAAATCCCCTCTTGAACATCCCATTGCTGAGGCAGTGGGCTGGTTTTACTCCATCAGTGGAGATGAGGGCTGAGTCTATCCTGGGGGCTTCACACTGGGAGCAGACAGAGGCCAAACACACTCCCACCACTGGATCTCCACCTTCACGGCCCCTCGTGGTCTCTGAACTATGCACAGCTTCTCTTCCCGTCCACACCTTCTTTCTGTTCTTCCCTCTCCCCAGTTCTATCCATTTTATATTTGAAATATATCCCATTCGAAAATGCATATATTATTCACTGTTTCATAGTGTTCTCACTGGGATAATCCTGTGGACAGAGGAGCCTGGAGGGCTACAGTCCCCGGGGTCACAGAGTCAGACATGACTGGCTGACTAGCGCACACACCCATTTACTATTTCATATACGCACATCACAAAGTACCAACCTGACGGCCGCATCTGATCCACAGAGATGGTTTATTTATGCCACCTATAATGTTCTAAGAAAGCTTGAATGTTCTGCCCATATGGAAATTTGCAGATTTCCTGTTAAAAAAATACAGATTTCTACCTTCTCTTAAATCATCAGAAAGCTGGCAGTTCTGAGCTCAAATTCTCACATAGCAAGTTAGCTAAAATTAAAGAACATCTTCCTCATTGGGTTGGGATATTTTCCCATGGTGTTTTCCCCTAAAAGTAGCTTCCTTCACTCATTTCACTACCTGACTTCCTGGGTTTATATTTCTGTGCTATGAACTCAAAAATTCCCATTATACTGAGAAAAAACCAAGGCACCAAGAGCTTAACTTGCCAAGGTCACTAGTAGGGACATCCCTAGGGTCTTCACTGATGACTGTCCTTCAGAAATTCCCAAGTGAAGAAAAGAAGGCCCCTCAACCCGCCACATTCTCCACCTTTCACAATCCTCTTGTGCCTATCCTAGAGCTACAGAAGATCCAGGGTGATGAAAGACGGACCCAGGCGCCTGGACACTCTGCCCTCAACACAAACAAGGTCGCCTCCCCTGCAGGAGGCTCGTGGAGGTGGAGCTACCACCAGGGCAGGCGAGGACATCTCTAGGGCCGACAGTGTCCTTAGACACCCTCACAGGGCCAAGCCACCCCAGCAGCGGGGCCTCCGAACTGACAGCACAGAGTCTTTTACTCAAGATTTACTCACAGTCCTACTCATCCAGGGTGAGAGCCTTCTGAGCTGAAGGTGAGCACAGGTGCCCCTCACACACATATACAGTACATGGACAAACATACACATGAAAAAACACACATGCACACACATACAAATATACACAAGCATACAAAATCACACATAAATGCATGTGCACATCAGTGCAGTTTAGCTCAGTCGCATCCGACTCTTTGCAACCCCATGGATTGTAGCCTGCCAGGCTCCTTTGTCCATGGGATTCTCCAGGCAAGAATACTGGAGTGGGTAGCCATTCCCTTCTCCAGGGGATCTGCACATACACAAATATATATATACACACACACATACACATACACCCACATACATACACATACACAAGAACTCTTAGAGCGCGAGGAGGTGAGCAGTAAGAGGCTGGAGGGAAGAAAGGAAAGAAAGGAAGGGAGGGGTAAAACTTTTTAAATTACCATGTGCTGAGTATCTGCTCTGTGCCAGGCATTATGCTGTGTTTTCCATGCTTTATGTTCTTCAATCCTCTCAACATCCTTATAAGTGGGTTTATCTTATTTAATCTTTTCATATGGAGAAACAGAAGCTTGGAGAGGTTGGACAACTAACCCCAGGTCTCATAGCCATGATAGTTTGCAACAGAGCTGAGGTTTGAACGAAATTCTCCTTAAGTGCCAGTTCAGTTCAGTTCAGTCGTGTCCGACTCTGCAACCCCAAGAATTGCAGCACACCAGGCCTCCCTGTCCTTCACCAACTCCCGGAGTTCACTCAGACTCACGTCCATCGAGTCGGTGATGCCATCCAGCCATCTCATCCTCGGTCGTCCCCTTCTCCTCCTACCCCAATCCCTCCCAGCATCAGAGTCTTTTCCAATGAGTCAACTCTTCGTATCAGGTGGCCAAAGTACTGGAGTTTCAGCTTTAGCATCATTCTTTCCAAAGAAAACCCAGGGCTGATCTCCTTCAGAATGGACTTGTTGGATCTCCTTGCAGTCCAAGGGACTTTCAAGAGTCTTCTCCAACACCACAGTTCAAAAGCATCAATTCTTCAGCACTCAGCTTTCTTCACAGTCCAACTCTCACAGCCATACATGACCACAGGAAAAACCATAGCCTTGACTAGATGGACCTTTGTTGGCAAAGTAATGTCTCTGCTTTTCAATATGCTCTCTAGGTTGGTCATAACTTTTCTTCCAAGGAGTAAGTGTCTTTTAATTTCATGGCTGCAGTCACCATCTGCAGTGATTTTGGAGCCCAAAAAAATAAAGTCTCTCACTGTTTCCACTGTTTCCCCATCTATTTCCCATGAAGTGATGGAACCAGATACCATGATCTTTGTTTTCTGAATGTTGAGCTTTAAGCCAGCTTTTTCACTCTCCTCTTTCACTTTCATCAAGAGGCTTTTTAGCTCCTCTTCACTTTCTACCATAAGGGTTGTGTCATCTGCATATCTGAGATTATTGATATTTCTCCCAGCAATCTTGAGTCCAGCTTGTGCTTCTTCCAGCCCTGCATTTCTCATGATGCACTCTGACTCTGTGCTAAACCTTGAGAATACAGAAGTGGGAAAACATTCCTGGTACCTACCTTCACTGGGTTCCTTCAGGTGGGTTCCTTCAGGTGGGGAGGAAGGGAAAACATTATACAAAAAACAATCACACAAATAACCACATGAATATAGGTGTGACAGGTCCAATAAAATTAAAGCACAGAACACCATGTATGGTTTTAGTTTAAACTTAGGGGTGAAGGAAGGCCTCCCTGCAGAAGTAACTACCCTCCAGCCTGGTTGCCCCAAGTATGGTTAAGCACCTTCCATCATCACCGTCCTGGGATAAAAGAGGGGATGGAGCTCCTACAACCTCACATCAGTACCAGTTTTAGAGACAACCTACCTAATCTTACGTAACAGTTTGGGATTCCAACTGTTGGGGTCTTGTTGCATTGAAAGTCTACTTAGCCTGGCCCATTCTGAGACTCCTCATACCTGAAGCCTACTTCTGTGCAAGGATTTAGGCAGGAAGGACATCACTACCTCAGTGTCAGTCAGGCAGTCAGTTCAGTCGCTCAGTCATGTCTGACTCTTTGCAGCCCCATGGACTGCAGCACACCAGGCTTCCCTGTCCATCACCAACTTCCGGAGCTTGCTCAAATTCATGTCCATCAGGTTGGTGATGCCATCCAACCATCTCATCCTCTGTCGTCCCCTTCTGGTCCCGCCTTCAATCTTTCCCAGCATCAGAGTCTCTTCCAATATGTCAGTTCTTCACATCGGGTGGCCAAAGTTTTGGAGCTTCAGCTTCAGCATCAGTCCTTCCAATGAATATTCAGGATTGATTTCCTTTAGGACTGACTGGTTTGATCTCCTGTATACCCCAGCTTATTGGGCCGTACAAGACTGGTGTGCAACACCCACCATGTGGATAAGACTCAGCTGACACTCCTGTCAATAGGTCAGAATTTCTGGTTCTTTCACCTGATGTCTGTTAATGAAATAGTCCCCCTTCTAACTAAACAAGATCCCAGCTGGTCCTTGGAAACTGAGGACTTCTTCCTAAAAATATAAGTGGGGACTCAAGTGATTGAAGGGAAAAAATAAAGAAGCATTGACCCTATTGTCCCTCAGGCTGGTCAAACAGCTTCAAATGAGTTTCCAGAATGTTCTCTGGGCTTCCCAAAGAAAAGCTGCATCATTCTTTACCTTCCTCAACTGGAGTTCCCACACTTGGCTAACCTCTTTCCCAGCAAGGCTGCTCACAAAAATCCTCACCAGTATGTTGGAAAGAGAATGAGTTTGGTATCAGATAAACCTGATTTTTGGAGCCCACTGGGTGATAACCATGGATACTTTTCTCAATCGCTATCAGAATCCATTTTTCTTTGGTGGGCCGCTGTCTGTAGGTCACACAGGGTCGGACACGACTGAAGCAACTTAGCAGCAGCAGCATCTTCGTAGGCTGCTTTAAAAGGATACTGTACTAAGCTCCTGGAACTGTCATAACATAACCATAGACTGGGTGCCTTAAAACAACAGAAATTTATTGTCTCACAGTTCCAGAGGCCAGGAGCCTAAAATCAGGACGTTGGCAGAGTTGAGCTCTCTTTTATGGTCCCCTTCTTGCTTCTGTTGGTTGCTGTCACTCCTTGGCATCCCTTGGCTTGTAGCTGCATTGGAGGGTAAAGAAAATGACATACGCAGAGAACAGGTATGCTGTATACAGCCAGCTAACTTTATTTGCATCTGAATCTGAGTTTATTGTGCCCAGTTTCAAAGTCCTTTTGTTTCTTTCACCACTCAGTCAATAGTCATCATGCGTGCATGTGTGTGTTCTAAGTCGCTTCAGTCATGTTTAACTCTTTGCAACCCTATGGACTATAGTCCACCAGGCTCCTCTGTCCATAGGAATTCTCCAGGCAAGAATATGGGAGTGGGTTGCCACGGATCTTCTGAACCCAGGGATCATACCTCCGTCTCCTGTGGCTCCTGCCTTACAGCTGGATTCTTTACTGCTGAGCCACCGGGGAAGCCCCGGTAGTCATCATATCAAATCATAAATATGGCCATTTCATTCTCTATGTTTATAGTCCTCTATGGCTCCCCAGTGCCATTAATAAAAAAGTATATCTCTAGAATAGCCTAGAAACCCATTAAGTGGCCCAGTCTGATCTTCTCCTCCTCTTCCATTTACCCCTATTCCAAACCATTCATCAGTCTGTGAAAACACCATGCATATTCATACTCTCAAATCATGCCCTTTTTTTTCTGTCTCTAAAACTCAACTCCACTCCCTTTTCCACTAGAGAAGCATTTCTTCTCCTTGTTCAAGGCTCGTTCTGCATTCTGTTGTTCGTGAATCTTTCCCAGAAACCTCTGAACAGAGATCAACCCTCCCACCTATGAGTGCCCACAGGGTTCTCGCGTGACTCTGTTATGATTTGCCCAGACCCCATTGCCATTTTCACTGCCTTTATGTTCTCCAGCATAAGCACCATAAGCTCCTTGAGGACAAAGGTCTTATTCACTCTTATCCCCAGGTCCAGCCCAACTGATCATGCTGTTGTTCAGCTGCAAGTTGTGTCCAACTCTTTGTGACCCCAGGGACCGTAGCTTGCCAGGTTCCTCTGTTCATAGGATTTCCTAGGCAAGAATGCTGGAATAGGTAGCCATTTCCTTCTCCAGGGGATCTTCCTGACCTAGGAATCAAGCCTGTGTTTCCTGCACTGGCAGGCGGATTCTTTACCGCTGAGCCACCAACTGATCACAGACCTCAATATACATGTGCTAAAGTAGACTTCATATCTGAACAGGATCTGAGGACCCCCAAAATGCTTAGGGGTGGAAAAAGAAACCACCAAATCCTTTCTGATATCTGTGACATCACCTAGAACAGTGAAGAGATCTGAATCTGAAAGACTCAGGAGACCAGGTTTCTCCCTCCTACATTTTCCTCCTCTTGAAAACTTTAGCAAACCTCTTAACCTCATGAAGCTTCAATGTCTTCATCTGTCATCCTGAAGTAACACATGTACTAGACAGGGCTATGCATGTTTAGACATCCCACCTGTTTTAATCTCTATAACAAGCCAGGAATATAGGCATCTGATTTCCATTTTAAAGAGGAAGAAACTGAAGTCCAGAGAGTTTAACTAATTTTCCCACCTTACCACAGCTGGTAAGCAGCAGAGGTGGGATTCAGAGTATCAAGCCCCCAATTCCAGAGATTTCACTTATTCCTTCATTTATTGCTTCATTCCAAAAAGTTACTGAGCATCTACTACACACCAGGGCAGCAGAGGGTGAGGTTGGACAGCCTCACCGATTCAACGATCATGAACTTGAGTGAACTCCAGGAGACAGGTGAGGGGCAGGGAGGCCTGGCCGTGCTGCAGTCCATGGGCTCACAGAGTCGGACGCGACCTAGCGACTCAACAACAGCACACACCAGACACGCCTCTAGATGCGGGGGACACAGCAGTCCCTAACACAGACAAACATCGCCATGTTCAGAGCACTTAGATTTCCACTCGGTCAGGCTGTCCTTCTAAAACTGGTCGCACAAAGGAAAGGGGGCAACAGGACCGCAGTGGCCCAGATCAGCCCCTTGGCACGCACACCGTCTTCAGAAGGAGAGCGCAGGAAGACTCGCGGGAAGACGCTAGCCCCGCCCACAGGCGAAAGGTGGAGCCAGATAAAAGTCCCCTGGGAAGGGTAGGTGGAGTCCTTCTGAGCCTGCAGTTGTGTGGGCCAGGGCAGAGAGAAGGGACAACCTGAAAACGGCAGGTCACAAATCTGCTCTCCTGCCACCTGCAGAGCACCCCCACCCCCACCCCCGCCGCCGCCACAGTCCTGTCCTCAGCCATGCCCAGGAGCAATCGGTCAAGTTTATGATGCTCCCCGTGCAGGTGGCAGACCTACCGTCATCCGTAATGGGTTGTTGTTTTTATTTTCCATTTATAGGAGAGCCTGAGTTACTACCTGCGGTCACCATGGCCATTAAACTGCTCCGGGGTCTTAGATTTACATATTGGCCACGTGACCTGCAACAAGCTTCGGGGGGGACGGAGTGGGGAGGGAGTTTGTTTACAGTCTAATTAGAGCAGGTGATTGATACACAGGGACAAAGGAGAGCAGCCTCATCAACCCCTAGAAGCCCAGGAAACGCTCGCTCACAGTGCACTCCTGAATGATAACCACGGTGGAGGGGCAGGCTGGGTGCGCTGAAAGGAAGGACCGCAGGTAAGGAAAAGGATCCAGAACAGGTAGACACACTCCCGCAACTGGACTGGCCAGGGAGAGCTGGGAAGTGGGTGGAGAGAAGCTCGGAGGTCCTCCACTCCTCTCCTCCACCGTACCCAATTAATGTAGTAATTAAGTCTATTACCGGAACAAAGGTTGCCGACAACCAGTTAATAACATGCTGCAGCCGCCACAGCTTTCAACCCGAGATCTCAAAACACGTTATAAATAATTAAATGCTATTATTTAGTGATTTGTGTAATCAAAGAACTTTACAACCATCTTTTTTTTTTTCTTTTGCTGCACACAACTCAGTACCATGCTCTGCAGTGAGGAAATTGATACATAGAAAGATGCCAGGTGACCTGGTTTAGATCACCTAACACCTCACTCAGCAGGCCCTTGGTGCTCACCACCTTCAAAAAGCGGGGAGGGAGATCCAGCAGGACAAACCAGCCACTTCCAGTCCTGGCCTCTGCCATGACCCCCCTTTCAGCATCTGAACCCTCCAACCTGAACAGGGTCACAGAATGTACCCCTTTTTCATGTGGGTTAGTAGAGGGACAGGTTTTGATTATTACAAGCAAAGTACATGATTCCACTGAGTGTTCAGACGCTGGTGCCCTCTGCACCTGCTTGGTTGCTGCCTCCTGAAAGCTATCATTTTCTTTATCCTGTGAGTGCTGTGCATTAGAAGCTAAATTCACACATGTGTGCAGGACCTCAGATTCAAAGAGATGTTTCCTCATTGTCTGCTGACAGAGCTGTAGACTCCAAGCCACGAACCACTCAGGTCAAGGGCTGTAGGAAACCAAGAATATCACATTTATGCAGGTGTGGACGAAAATCATCATGGCCTCTATGCCCTGCACAGGCCAAGGTCCAGGGTGAGCACTAATAATTAAGGACCCCACAGTTGGTCTTGGACTGACCTCTGCCAGGATACGGTTCTTAGGTCAATTTTTTGGTTACTTACCTATCTCCTCCATCAGCCTGAGCTCCTTATCTCAGGATCTTTCCTACAGTTCCTTAATACTCTGAGTAATTCTATGGAGTAGATTTGGCTATACCCATTTTACAGATGTGGAAACTGAGGTTTGGATTTTTTTTAACCCAAAACTACATAGATGATAAATGCCATAATCGTGATGAGACTTAGTTTCTCTGATCCTAAGTTCTTACAGTCCCCCAATTAATCTACCATCCAGTCCATCTAACTAAGTCAAACTTCCAAGCCAGTGCTCTGGGAATTCAAGGCCACATCCTTAGAGTACAGAGCAAAAAGAAGAGTTGGAAAATACCCATCTCAGACACCCAAGCCAGAATATTAGGCAGGGGGATGAGAAACTCTTATTATCATCATGACTGCCAACACAAAATTAATAGCTAGATTGTACCAGATTTCTTCACTGCCTTGAGGACATTTAGCTGTATCTTTGCACATAAGTGAAATTACAGCGGATCTTAGCCAATCATCTTGTCTATAAGGATGAGGCAACTCCACCTTGTCTGTGATCTATACCTCATTCTCATTCATCAGATTTTTATTGGGCACCAGTTTTGTGCCAAACCCTGTGCTAGATATCAGGATGACACAGATGCCTGAGACAGTCCCCACCCTTGGGAAATTCCTGGTCCAGAGAAGCCATGGCATGCAGCTCCCGAGGGAGAGTGTAGGGACAGGTGGAGGAAAGCAGGGAAATGGTACAAGTTGAGGCAAACCCGTCATAACTGCAGTGGAGATGAAGCAAGCTACTTACTCTGAGCCTACGAAGCAGAATAAAGGAAACTAGGAGGACTTAAATTTCTCTTTTCCCTCCTTGGAGTCTGGGATACCACCATTAAAATCTTCCCACAAGTAGCAATCTTCATGGGTGGAAGGCTAACCAAGATTCTGGCCTTCATGGCAAGTCATTTTGGCATCATCCACCTCCTCCTTGCCAGAGTGAGCACTTCTGTCTATCCTCCCATGATGATGTCCTCCCTGGGTTGGGAGGACCCCATTCCCACCAAGGGTACACTTGGGCAACTCATCAAACAAGAGGCATTCCCCTCTTAAGGCAGAGTCATACAGCGTCCTCCCTGGGGTCTTGGGGACTTGGGCACAGGTCCTTCTGAGGCTAAATTGGCTGATAGCCCAATCTCACCTGCCCTGAACACTCCTTCTGGATGTCTGGAAGCTCACCTACCTCAGAATGAGTCCGTTAATTTATTTAACCTACAAAAATCCAAATTAAAGAGATTGACAGCAGCATTGGACAATCATATCCAAGAGTCTTCATGCTGGTGCACTGGAGTCTTGCCCAGTGGTACCAGAAGGCAGCTCAAGATCTTAGGCAAATTAGAGTCCTTGCAATTACCCTAGAGAGTCCAGAAAGCTTCAGATATAAGCACCACGTCATCTGACCCTTCGACCCTCACAACCTCTGAGGCAACTCAATGGGTTGACATCCAATAGTTCCCGGTATGTTGAGCCATGGAGACACTGGGGAAATAGAGTTGAAATGGAGTGGACAGTGGAGATACTCGGAGCCAAACTTTTGTTCATTGGTCTACAATGTATGGAGAAGGCTGGCCACCATCATTCCTCTGCAATGGCAATTGAGAGGATTAGAATTCAGCACCTAATATTATGGCAGGCATACACTGGTATAGACAGAAGAGCAGAGTACTTAAAGGCTGTCAGTCTTGCCAGCCATTAGCTGAGCCTTGAGAGGGACAGTAAGCCTCCAAAGAAGACAATTCTTTTTTTATTATTATTTTTTATTTTTTTTACTTTAAAATACTGTATTGGTTTTGCCATACATTGACATGAATCCACCACAGGTGTACATGAGTTCCCAACCCTGAACCCCCTCCCATCACCCTCCTCATATCATCTCTCTGGGTCATCCCAGTGCACCAGCCCCAAGCATCCTGTATGCTGTATCAAACCTAGACTAGCGATTCGTTTCTTACATGATAGTATACATGTTTCAATGCCATTCTCCCAAATCATCCCACCCTCTCCCTCTCCCACAGAGTCCAAAAGTCTGTTGTTTACATCTGTGTCTTTTTTGCGGTCACGCATATAGGATTATCATTGCCATCTTTCTAAATTCCATATATATGTGTTAGTATACTGTATTGGTGTTTTTCTTTCTGGCTTAGTTCACTCTGTATAATCAGCTCCAGTTTCATCCACCTCGTTAGAACTGATTCAAATGTATTCTTTTTAACGGCTGAGTAATACTCCATTGTGTATATGTACCACAGCTTTCTTATCCATTCGTCTGCTGATGGACATCTAGGTTGCTTCCATGTCCTGGCTATTATAAACAGTGCTGCGATGAACATTGGGGTACACGTGTCTCTTTCAATTCTGGTTTCCTCGGTGTGTATGCCCAGCAGTGGAATTGCTGGGTCATAAGGCAGTTCTATTTGTAGTTTTTTAAGGAATCTCCAAACTGTTCTCCGTAGTGGCTGTACTAGTTTGCATTCCCACCAACAGTGTAAGAGGGTTCCCTTTTCTCCACACCCTCTCCAGCATTTATTGCTTGTAGACTTTTGGATCGCAGCCATTCTGACTGGTGTGAAATGGTACCTCATTGTGGTCTTGATTTGCATTTCTCTGATAATGAGTGATGTTGAGCATCTTTTCATGTGTTTGTTAGCCATCTGTATGTCTTCTTTGGAGAAATGTCTATTTAGTTCTTTGGCCCATTTTTTGATTGGGTCATTTATTTTTCTGGAATTGAGCTGCATAAGTTGCTTGTATATTTTTGAGATTAGTTGTTTGTCAGTTGCTTCATTTGCTTTTGTTTTCTCCCATTCCGAAGGCTGTCTTTTCACCTTGCTTATAGTTTCCTTTGTTGTGCAGAAGCTTTTAATTTTAATTAGATCCCATTTGTTTATTTTTGCTTTTATTTCCAGTATTCTGGGAGGTGGGTCATAGAGGATCCTGCTGTGATTTATGTTGGAGAGTGTTTTGCCTATGTTCTCCTCTAGGAATTTTATAGTTTCTGGTCTTACATTTAGATCTTTAATCCATTTTGAGTTTATTTTGTGAATGGTGTTAGAAAATGTTCTAGTTTCATTGTTTTACAAGTGGTTGACCAGTTTTCCCAGCACCACTTGTTAAAGAGATTGTCTTTAATCCATTGTATATTCTTGCCTCCTTTGTCAAAGATAAGGTGTCCATATGTGTGTGGATTTATCTCTGGGCTTTCTATTTTGTTCCATTCATCTATATTTCTGTCTTTGTGCCAGTACCATACTGTCTTGATGGCTGTGGCTTTGTAGTAGAGCCTGAAGTCAGGCAGGTTGATTCCTCCAGTTCCATTCTTCTTTCTCAAGATTGCTTTGGCTATTCGAGGTTTTTTGTATTTCCATACAAATTGTGAAATTATTGGTTCTAGCTCTGTGAAAAATACCGCTTGACAAGCAACCATTGGTGTCAATAATGGGGTGAGACCCTGAGCTGGGCCTTGGGAAGCAGATGAGGGGCACATCTCAGGTAGGAGGGAACCGAAGCTACACTAGCAGGTCATCATAGGAAAGGAGCGTGAAAAATGCAGAGAACCCAGAACCAGCACATCCCATGAAATCCGAGAGCCTTCAGAAAGGAGGAAAGTTTTGAGGTAGGCTTTGAAGCCTAAGTGGAAGATCCCTGGGTAAATGCGAAGAGAACCTTCAAAAAGGCAGCAATAATGTAATGCCCCAAAGCCATAGACCATGGAGTCAGACTTTGTGGGATTATACATTAAGCTAGTTTCCACCATGGTGACCCAAGGATTCCTCCTATCTCTATGTCTCAGTTTCCCCATCTGCAAAATACAATTGTTCTGATTATCACATTAGGCCATGTATGGCAAAGCACCAGATACAGTACCTGGGAACTGGCAGGTGTCCAAGACGTGTCAGCTCTTGTCATTTTGTGCAGAAGGAGAAGTGAGCAAGTCGATGCAGTTTAGGGCCTTGGCACAAAATGAAGGACGGTAACTGCCCAGCTTAGGATTTGAGTATTTATCCCATAATTGATGGGAAAAACCAAGTGGCTTCTGACCTGGAATACATCACCTTGGAATAGATTGGAGATCATGGGCTTGCTGCTAAGTCACTTCAGTCATGTCTGACTCTGTGCAACCCCATAGACAGCAGTCCACCAGGCTCCGCCGTCCCTGGGATTCTCCAGACAAGAACACTGGAGTGGGTTGCCATTTCCTTCACCAATGCCTGAGAGTGAAAAGTGAAAGTGAAGTCGCTCAGTCGTGTCTGACTCTTTGAGACCTCATGGATTGCAGCCTACCAGACTCCTCCATCCATGGGATTTTCCAGGCAAGAGTACTGGAGTGGGTTGCCATTGCCTTCTCCAGATCATGGGCTTAGGTGCCAGCAAACCAGAGAGGAGCCATTGACCTTGGGGCTTGTAAACAAGGATGGAGAGAGAGAGGTGGGAATGATACTGAAGATCTGATTTTGGTGACTGTGGCGGTCAGTTTTAATGTCCACTTGGCTAGGCTACTCTCCTCCAAGTCATTCAGTCACACACTAATCTAGGAGTGCTGGGAAGGTATTTTGTAGATGTGATTAAAGTCCATAAGCAGTTTCCTTTAAGGAGATTTTCCTGTATAATTGAGTGGCCCTGATTCAATCAACTGAAAGACTTCAAAAGCAGAGCTACTGCTTCCCTGAAGAGAAATTATGCTTGTGGACAGAAGCTATGAAATTAAAAGATGCTTCCTCCTTGGAAGGAAAGTTATGACCAACCTAGAGAGCATGTTAAAAAGCAGAGACATTACTTTGCCAACAAATGTCCATCTAGTCAAGGCTACGGTTTTTCCAGTGGTCATGTATGGATGTGAGAGTTGGACTATAGAGAAATCTGAGTGCCAAAGAATTGATGCTTTTGAACTGTGGTGTTGGAGAAGACTCTTGAGAGTCCCTTGAACTGCAAGGAGGTCAAAACCAGTCCATTCTAAAGGAGATCAGTCCTAAGTGTTCATTGGAAGGACTGATGTTGAAGCTGAAACTCCAATACTTTGGCCACCTGATGCGAAGAGCTGACTCATTGGAAAAGACCCTGATGGTGGGCAAGATTGAGGGCAGGAGAAGGGGACGACAGAGGATGAGATGGTTGGATGGCATCACCCCCTCAATGGACATGAGTTTAGATAAACTCTGGGAGTTGGTGATGGACAGGGAGGCCGGACGTGCTGCGATTCATGGGGTCGCAAAGAGTCGGACACGACTGAGGGACTGAACTGTACTGAACTGCTTCCCTGAAGAAGAAATTCTTCTTGCGGACAGAAGCTATAGCTCACACCCGAGAGTTCCAGCCTCCCCTACGGATTTTGGGCTTGCCAAGCCAGCTCTCACCATCTAAACAGTCAAGGCCCCACAATAAATATTAATGCATATTTCCAACTAGTTCTATTTCCCCAGTTAAAGCCTGACTTATATAGTAACTGATTAAAAGTAAGGGAAAAAGAAACCACATCAGTCCTAGAGATTCCTCACAAAGCCTTGGACATACGGTTCCTGCCCCATCCTTGTGCCAAAGTCTATAAAAATCTCCCTTTTATGCGGCTACCTTTTCTGGACAAGGCAGCATTCCTGCCTCAGTTGGCAACTCTACAGAGCAGATCGCTGCAGTTTGGGCTTATCGACTCTGACATATGAATAGTGTGCTCCTGGGTTGGGTTTTGGGGTTTTGTTTTGTTCCTAACATATATAGTTTTATACAGTGTCTTTTATGTTAGACTAGCTCTTTGATCTCCCCAGGAAAAATGTCTGCCCCCCTGGAGTTACTTTTAATCTACAAAAATCACTGACCACAGCTGCGGACCAGGAAGGGTTCTGCAAAGAGACACGCCAAGCAGAGTAAGTGTGGACACAGAGAGCTGAGAATAACAGTGCATCTCTTTGAGGTCCCTGCAGTATGTGTTGGGAATTCTCTGAGGGCCTCCCGAGCCCTGCATTCCAGGATGTGTGGCTAATGGACAGGGAGGGGAAATACAGGCTCTGATCCCTGTCCTAGGCTTATCTCAGATGCCTGCTGCTCTAAATCCTGGCAATAGCCTAGGTGGGTAAAGACTCTGATCTCTTTTGAGGGATTGAGGAAACTGAGGCTCAGAAGGTATCTGAGGTTGAGTTCCCTGGAAGCCCACTCTGAGACAAAGGTTCCTTTTATTCTGATGCAATTTCAAGCTTATAGAAGAATTGCAATAGCAGTATAAGACTCTCCTATATATCCTTCAGGCCTTCTTGGTGGCTCAGACAGTAAAGAATCTGCCTGCAATGCAGGAGACCCGGGTTCAATCCCTGGGTTGGGAAGATCCCCCTGGAGAAGGACATAGCAACCCACTCCAGTATTCTTGTCTGGAGAATCTCATGGACAGAGGAGCCTGGCGGGCTACAGTCCATGGAGTCACAGAGAGTTGGACCCAACTGAATTGACTTAGCATGCACACAAACAAATCAGCTCCAGCTCTTCATGGACATGAGCTGAGAGAGGGAGTTCCTGCAGCCAGAGGGCAGAAGCCCTTGATTGGCTGGTGTGTACAAAAACAGTAGAGGGATCTGGGGAAATAAAATTGGTGCCTGACAGTGTATACTCCAAAGGTCTTGGCTTACCCAGGATCATCCTTGCAATTCAGAGGATGTGGGTTCAATTCCTGATTAGGGAACTAAGATCCCACATGCTGCAGAGCCACTAAGCAACTACTGAGCACCTCAGCTACTGAGCTGGAGCACTCTGGAGCCCACGTGCCACAACTAGAGTGTCCATGGGCCACAGTGAAGATCCCACGTACTGCAACTAAGACCTGACTCAGTTAAATAAATAAATTATTTATTTATTTATTAATTATTAATAAATTATTTTTAAAAAATTTCACCCAGCTCATAAGGGACAGAGCTAGAATCCCAGCAAGTTCCATGCCATGTATCCAAGCTCCATCACTTCTCTAGAGAATTAAATCACCCAGAAGCCTTTGATATTCCTATGGCTTAAAGAGATGTGAGGTCAAATGTCATTATTTTGCTGGAGAAATGGTATTTTTTTTTTTATGTTTTAAAGCAGAGTCACACTGTGTCTGCATTTTGGATTCTATGTGTTTGGCTTTTATTTTCTTACTTTTTTCCATTATTTTAAAATATACAAGGAGCACAGGATAATTAATTACAGAAATGACCAAGATTCTGAACATGCATGTGTCCACGGGGTATTCAGGTGGAAGAATAGCAGTGTCTGAGAGCTTGGGCCTTGGTGCCAGATTAACTATGCCAGTCACCCACATATCAACTCTCAGAGTTCTGCTCAGCATCTGCGAGAGGTAATAACAGTGCCAGGGCAGGAGGCTGGTTGAGAATTAGAGGAGGCAAAGTTTATATAAAGCTCTTCATATAGTACCAACACATGGTGAGTCCTTTGTAGATGTTAAACTGCTTTATTAATACCCTTGATTTACCCACAGACTGTAGCAGATATGCCCTACCCTCATCTAGTTGCCCTCTGTCCCCTCCTGCCTCCAGAGTCTGACACCCAAAATAATAATAATATCTAATGTTTATTGAGCACTTACTGTATGCAAAGTTAGTTTTGCTTTTCAAACTTTATCTCGCTAAAGTCTCCAACTAAACATCATTAAACCCTCCAATTAAACATCATTAAACATCAGGAAATGGGTTTACTGATGAAATGGTCCAGAGAGTTAATATGTGGCAGAGATAGATCTTGAACCCAAGCAGTATAGTGCCAAGTTCTGTGTATGGAATGCTTGTTGGCAGACTCTCCACTGAATCTCTGCCATTAGGTCATAGGACTGACAGTGACCGCAGGCCCAGTACATGCATCTGCCATGCCATCCATGGATGCCAGACCATGCCATGGATGCCGGACGTCCCAGTACATGCATGGCCATTCATGCATCTGCCACTCAGAAGAGCGAGAGCCTCGCAGGTTTCAGAGACGAGTCAGAAGAAGCAAAGTCAAGACTGGAAACAGCTGGGTTTGGATTTCCTGGAAAGCCTGGGCTGGAGGCCAAGACCAAATCCAGGGATGAAATTTTCATGTCCAGGTTAGGAGCCAACAAGACCCTAACACAGTGAGCTGCTGAGGGATCAGGTCTATGAGCCAGGCAAGGTCCCAGCAGGGCCCAGGGGTGGAGGACAGCCATCTGGGAGACCTGGATATCTGAAAGCTCATGAGTATTTCTTCACACAATCAATTCCCCTTGGGAAATGGAGTATTTCCTGCTATATCAGTAAACAAGGATATCACAGTCATCCGTGATTCCGGCCCTCCAAATGTGAATTTCTGAGCCCCAAGAGCACCCAGGAAGAACAATACCTGCAATCCAGCAGCTGCTCCCTGTGGGTGAGCTCTGAGGGAAAATGCAGGATACTGGCCCCAGATTGCTGACATGCAAATGAAGGGAATGATTTCAGTGAGCCCAGACTCTTGCATCTTTTCATACATAGAAAAGAGCTAAATTCCTTACCTTGATATAGCTTGTTTTCTGTAATTCACAAAAGTACTTTTGATGTTCAGACTACTTGCCCTTTGTTGCAAACCTCTATATAACGTGAGCACCCCTCCACCTCCTCTGAACAATTCTCTTGGGGCTACTTGAGATGCTGTCTCCTGGCCTTTAAGTCCTAAAAAATTGCCGCCAAATAAAACATAACTCTCAATTTTTAGGTTGTGACCATTTTTTAAGTCAACACTTGTATTTATCATGTGTCAGATACTGTCTGGGGTAGTGAAAATAGCAAGAAATGCATCAGACAGAAATCCTTGTCCTGGTGGAGTCTGCATGCTAGCGGGGATGGATAGACAGGCCGACAATTAAATGTATGGGTCGTCCCTGGTGGTCCAGTGCTTAGGACTCCGCACTTCCACTACAAGGACCCCGGTTCTATTCCTGGAAGGGGAACTAGGGTTCTGTATGTTATGCAGCACAGCAAAGAAAGGAAGAAACTTAAAACCTACTTTACAAAATGCATATTATAAAATAGGAGACACAGGAGATGCGGGGTTGATCCCTGGGTCGGGCCGAGCTCCTGGAGGAGGGCATGGCAACCCACTCCAGTATTCTTACCTGGAGAATCCCATGGACAGAGGAGCCTGGCGGGCTACAGTCCCTAGGGTTGCAAAGAGTTGGACATGACTGACATGACTGAGCATATGCGCATATTATAAAATAGGAAGTTTTAAGTGCTAGGCAGAAATAAAGCAAGAAAAATAGGCAACATGCTGTGAACAGAGACGTGGATGCATTTAGTGGGAGAATTATCACACATGGAAAATGTAAAGAGTGTGGCCTGATTATATTAGCCATGAAGTACAGTGTTATGATTCCCAGTGTATGAAAGGGGGAGAATCTCTTAATTTGTCCTGTTAGTTCAGCAACTTTTTACAAAAGTCCTCTGTCTTTAGTATCAGGAATCAATAAACCAAACTCATGGGTATTAACCCAGGCTGGTTCTACCTGATTTCTAATGGGGACCCTGGTAGGAAGCTGGACAGCCGAAACTATCCAACAAGGTCTTCTTCTCTGTGGGTATAAAGACTGGGAAGCAGGTGGATAGAAGTATAGAGTTCCACCTAAGTCAACAGGATACAAGCCAACATCTTGGACTGTTTGTGATGGCAGATGGATCCTAGGTTCTAATCCCATCTTGCAGGAGGCATGCTGGTCAGGGGACCAGAGGCAGACACTGAGACGTGAAGATGGTCAAACCGATTGAGGCAAGGAATGTCAAGGGCTTCCTGTGGTCCCACCGGGAGCCCATCAGCAACACGAATGACTCCAGCCATGTGCAGCTCCTGAATTCTTCCAGCCATTCTGCAACATGCGTCATCGGGTACTCTTAGCCCAAAGCTTTGCATAGTTCACAAGTGTAGAGCCTAACCTCGCTCTTCTCCAGCCTGGATCTGTTCAACCATCAGGCCAAATCTGTTGAATACCACTTTGACCCTCCAAGATATGGTTCCAGAGGCACCCACAGGATGCTAGGTTTTGTCTCAGAAGCACGTGATGGATTTTCCCTCTGCTATCCCTTTCTTGTCTCCAATAATCTCGCGGACTGACTTCTGGACGAGCACCTCCTAAGTACCAGGCACTGTGATCATGTAACCCTAGAACACCTCTGCGAAGGACTGACATTGTCTGTGTTATAGATGAAGCAATTGAAGTTCCAAGACAATAAGAAAATTCATGAAAAAACCATGCATGCAGGATCCCAGCCCAGGTTCATGGCATGCCAACCCATCCTCCCTCCAGTTCAGGAAGCCCCTAGCCTGTGTTTCTCTGCTGCAAAATGGATTCAGCCATGCCAATCTCATACGGTTGCCATGAAATTTCAATGAGAATCCCATAAAGCCCTCAGACAGCACCTGGACAATGAATGGAAGCTGGCTGACAGTAGTAAGAAAAGAGGCATCCCCTCCCAGCCCTCCTAAGAAATTACTGCTCATTGCCTTGAGGGAAGAAACAGGGCAGGAAGGAAATGGATGTTGAGCATCCTTAAGAATATTTGGTTTCTTCTCCCTATATGAACTAAGTTGCTTTCCAATTCCTGAGCCCTCATGGCTCTGATCAGGCAGGCACTTGTAGGTGAGAATCTAGGCTGCACAGAAGCCTGAAGCATTTGTTCGAGAATTTAAAAGTCAGCCTGTGTGCCCCCCACCCCCAGTAAATTCCCTGTGGGTGAGCTGGTTAACAGTGGGGCCCCACGCGATAAGCCATTAATCTCCGTGTGTAATGCAAGTGCCGTACAACTTACTTCAACCCTAATCTCCCATGAGTTACAGCCTCTTCTGTGATTCATAAAACAAATCAGTCACACCTCCCAGGCTCTCATCTATTTATTACTGCTTTTTAAATGCTCGGAGAGGGAGAACCTGGAGGATGTTATTCATCCCTTCCCCAGCCCAGATGACCTGCAGGGAAATGGACTCGACACCCTTCCTCGGGTCACAAACCAAGGTCAGTTGAATTCTGAGACTTACAAGGAGCTGATGGTTTTGCATCCATCCAATAGGAATGACCTGGGCCTCCCAGATGGTACAGTGGTAAAGAATCCACCTGCCAATGCAGGAGACCTGGGTTCAATCCCTGGGTCAGGAAGATCCCCTGAAAGAGGAAATGGCCACCTACTCCAGTATTCTTGCCTGGCAAATCTCCTGGACAGAGGAGCCTGATGGGCTACAGTCCATGGGGTTACAGGGTCAGACATGACAGCACCGCCTCCACCGATAAAAAGGACCTGCCCTATTGCTAACCTTAGGGGCTGGAAGCACAGTTCTGACTAAGCGGCCAGCCTGGTCATCACTGACTTAACTCAGGAGTTAGACAGGGATGGACGCTCCACAGGCTACACCCACTGGATAACTTCCATAGGAGATACCTGAGCCCAGGTCGGACTCTCACCTCTTGGCCGCATGAGCCCTGGAGAGCGTAGCTCATTTCCTATAAGGTCAGCTCTCAGACCCAAGAGATGGTCTGTTGGGTTTAATTTCCTGGGTCTTCCCACAGAGAAGTTGCTGAAATACAGGTCTTTGCAAAATCAGGTGGCCTGATCAATTGGTAAAGAACCTGCCTACAATGTGGGAATTTCAGGTTCGATCCCTGAGTCAGGAAGATCCCCTGGAGAAAGGAATGGCTATCCACTCCAGTATTCTTGCCTGGAGAGTTTCATGGACTGAGAAGCCTGGAGGGCTACAGTCCACGGAGTCACAAAGAGACACAACTGAGTGACTACCACTACTAACTACTACAGGGTACAATCCTCGCAAATAGAGGCCCTGGGTGGGGACATTGGGTGGGCAGCAGCCTTCAAAGTGGAAGAGGAGACAGCAAAGCAGGAGCTTGGAAAGGTGGGATAGTGCGAACTCTAGCCATTAGATGATACTATCAGCCCAATTTAGCCATCCCTCTCCCCTGATTAAAACTCTCTAGGGAAAAAAAAAAAAAAACTTCTCTAAGGATTTCCCTGATGGCCCAGTGGCTCAGACTTTGCATTCCTAAGGCAGGGGGTCCGGGTTTGATCCCCAATCAGGGTACTAGATCCCGCATGCCACAAATAAAGACCCCGCGTGCTACAATGAACCTCAATGATCTGGCAAGCCGCAATTAAGATGTGGCGCAGCCAAATAAACGTTTTTTTAAAAAGTAATAAATAGACCTCACCATTAAAAAAAAAAAAGCTCTCTAATAGTATTCTCCCATGCTGGGGGGAAAAGTCCAAACTCCCTCCTTTAGTTTAGCAGAAACTGTCCAACTTGGATCCCCTGTAGGACTCTGCTGCTGCTGCTGCTGCTGCTAAGTCGCTTCAGTCGTGTCTGACTCTGTGTGACTCCATAGACGGCAGCCCACCAGGCTCCCCCATCCCTGGGATTCTCCAGGCAAGAACACTGGAGTGGGTTGCCATTTCCTTCTCCAATACATGAAAGTGAAAAGTGAAAAGTTGTGTCCGACTTTTCGTGACCCCCTGGACTGCAGCCTGCCAGGCTCCTCCGTCCATGGGATTTTCCAGGCAACAGTACTGGAGTAGGTTGCCATTGCTACTCCTAGAGTTTCTGACTTAGTCCACCTGCACTGGGGCCCAAGAACATGCATTTCTAACAAGTCCCCAGGTGATGCTGATGGTGCCAATCCAAAGGCCTACAGGATCCAGGATATTTTGTGTTATGCTCACTTGTCTCTACCTAACTCTGGTTCTCTATACCCAAGCCACAAAGAGTCCCATTGGGATCTACAAACCCCCCAGATGGCTTCTTGCCTTCTGAGCCTTATCGTGCAGGATGTCCCTCTATCTGACCCTCTTCTCCAGCCGTGGACCCCTTTCCATCCTCCAGGCCTGGTTAGTACCACTCCCTGAAACACCTCTTCGCCCACCCCCTCACCCCCAGGATGCTCTCAGTGTTGCCTTCTGTCAATGTTTCCTGTCCTTCGGCTTCTTATCATCATCTAGTGTGCGCTGGGAATCCCTGGCTCTGTGTGTTTGTTGGTCTATCTCTGTGTATGCGTGCAAGAGTTTCCCATCTCCACCTTCAGACTGCAGGCTCCCTCCTGCAGACTCTGTCTTGATCACCCTGTGACCCTAGCACACAGCTCAGTGCCTGTCACATAGCAGGTGATATGAAAATGTGTGTTAAACGGGTGCATCCCCTGGGGTCACACTTATGACAACCCTGTGAGAAAGGGAATATCAAATCCATGTCACAGATGATGAAACAGAGGACCAAAGAGGTGAAGTCATAGGTCCAAGGTCAAACAGCCAGGTTCTGAACCCGAGTCTGGAGACTCCCAAAGTCTTAACCAACACTCTCTGCATGTCTCGGTGACAGATGGGGAGGGGTGAGCAGGGAGGTCATCTGGCTGTGAGGTGCTGAAGCAGGAACAGGCTGCAGGAGGTGCAGGCTGACGGAGGCGGGCTAGGGAGGCAGGCGGGGAGGTCAGCTGGGAGACCCGGGCCTCCCCAGTGGAGTTCAGGAAACACTGCCCGGGAGCCCTGTAGGGTGGTTGCAGTTCTGCCTCCAGACACAAAGGCATTCCCACCCCCAACCCCATCAGACTCTCTTTTTCTGGGCTCTCATTGGTCTGGGCAGTAGGTGGAGCAGGCCAGGGACATTGGGAGGGGGCAAGGCTCAGGGCAAAGGCCAGTGCAGGGCATGAACAGGGGAGGGTGGAGCTGAGCAGGCTGGGAACCAGCAACAGAAGAGGACATCGTCATGGGCTCGGTCTGTTTTCGAAAGTTTCCACGCGGCCAAAGGGCTTCAGCTCCATGGCAGGGATTTCACTGCCAGTTATGCAATGACCATCCCAAGGTTGCTGCCGAGGGCTGGGGTCTAAGGGTCAGGCCCCTTTGGGACCGTGACCTGGCCTCATGCCCTCAGCTGGGTGAGTCTGGGCAGCAGTTGTGAAATGCCGGGTAGTCTCCTGGGGACCCTAGGAAGAAGGGACTCCCCTACTGAAACCCCCCATGGCGGGGAAGGGAGGGAAGGAGGAAAGCATGGCTTCAGCCACTGGCCCCCCAGTCTGAGCACAGCCCACATGGGAACAAGAAGAGCAGAAATGGAGTCCCGGGACGTGAGCTTCAGGGGAAATGAGGCCTCCCAGAGGGTCTGGACTGATGTGCGGGTAATCCCCAGGGCCTCCCAAGAGGGTAGATGGTCCCAGAGAGCAATGCCTGACTCACAAGCATCAGGCCCCCTCTCCCTTCCCTCTCTAGACCGATTCAGAAGCCAGGCCTGCTAACCGGGCCCAGGGGCTCCAGCCTAAAGGTGCAAAGGAGATTTGAAAAGACATTGCTCATCCTGTGTGCACATGTGTGTGTGTTCACATGCTCACACGTGTAGGAGACTCCTTGTGTGAAAGTACACGTGAAGTAGAAAGTGTGTGATGTAGAAAGTACACATGAAAAGTGTAAAGTGGAAGCTGGAGGATGGGACCAAAATCGCACCCGGTTAAAGTCCAAGCAGACACCAGTAGTGTCCACTAAGAAGCAAAGACCAATTAAAATCTATCAGGAATCAGCCCATGGATATTTATTGAATGCTGTTGTGATTATTTTAGTCGCTAAACTGTGTCTGACTCTTTGAGACCCAGTGGACTGTAGCCCACCAGGCTCCTCTGTCCATGGGATTTCCCAGGCAAGAATACTGGAGTGGGTTGCCATTGCCTCCTCCAGGGAATCTTACAGACCCAGGGATCTAAGTGGAGTCTCCTAAATTAGCAGGCAGAATCTTTACCACTGAGCCACCAGGAAAGCCCCTAATGAATGTTACCAGTTGCCAATCATCGTCCTGGGCCCTGGGGACCCAGGGGGAAATGGAACAGATGTGAGGTTCTGCCTTCATGAGGCTTAAAGCGCAGGGGAAAGAGGTGATAAGTGTGTGTAGATGAAATAGGTGATAGAGGTGATGAGAGTGATGAGGTAGATAACAGGAAGGAACAGGACACTTTGGAACGCATTCCAGAGGATTTCTCCAGTGCGGAGCATCAGGGCGGCCTCCCTGAGAAGGTGAATGTAAGAGGACAACTAAGTGATGACTAGAAAGTTACTAGGAAAGTGGAGGGGACACAGAACAGAGGGGCTGAAGATTCTTGGATGGAGCACCGAGCGCGAGAGAGAACAGGAGACGGCCCAAGATGCAGCCAAGACAAATTAGAAACTCTCCGAGAAATAAAAGTCATCATTACGACACTAAAGCGCATCCTCAAACTAGTTTAACAAAATGTTACCTTAATTATATCTCCCTTAATGGACAGATAAAAATGGGTTGTGATTAGTTCTCTAATTGTTTATGTGAAAAGTGATGCTCCTTCGAGGTCCAACGCATGTGGTCCTGTAGACGATTTATGAGAATGGAGATGGTTCTGCCCCTACTAAAACATGTCATCCTGAAGAGCTGTCAGGTTGTCTTGCCTTGTGATCACCTTTTTTCGTAGGTTCTGCAAAGGTAAATTTGACCCTCATCATCCTGGATTGAAGGCCAAAAAGTTACAAAGAGCTTTTACTCTGTGACTCTACTGTTTATCATAGAAACAAACACGTGCGTGCATGCAAAGTCACTTCATTGTGTCTGACTCTGCGTCGCTATGGACTGTAGCCCACCAGTCTCCTCTGCCCATGGGATTCTCCAGGCAAGAATACTGGGAAGCGTTGCTGTGCCCTCCTCCGGGGGAGCTTCCTGACTCAGGGATCGAATCTGTGTCTCCTATGTCTCCTGCATTGGCAGGTAGGTTCCTACCACTAGCACCACCTGGGAAGCCCAGAAACAAACACAACTGGATACAAACCCCACCCTGTCCCTCATAAGGTCTGCGACCTTGGACAATCTCCTTACCTTTTCTAAGACTTAAAAGGAGGGTGGGCCGTGGCAAATTCATGTCAATGTATGGCAAAACCAATATAGTATTGTAAAGTAAAATAAAGTAAAAATAAAAATTTAAAATTTAAAAAAATAAAAGGAGGGTGGGGACCTCCCTGATGATCCAGTGGTTAAGACACCACACTTCCCTGTGGGTTCCATCCCTAGTCAGGGAACTAAGATCCCACATGCTGTGCAGCACAGCCAAAAATGAGAAAAGGAAGAAAATAAGTGAAATGAAAGGAGAGTGATAACAGTACCCACTTCACAGAGTTGTTATGGAAATTGAGAAAGCTCAGACATGCAAAGTGTGTAACACAGTGCCTGGCACATAGAGAACACTCAATACATGCTGCGTGCCGTGTGCGTTGATTGCATGTGTGACTGGCATGATCAGTTACCGTGAACTTCGTAGTCTAAACAACGTATGTATTGTGGTTGTGGGGGTTAGAAGTCTGACAATGGGCTGTAGTCAAGATGTCTACAGGGCTGCTTTTCTTTATGGACTCAAGGGGAGAATCCATTTTCCTGGTTGTTCCAGCTTCTGGAAGCCCCATGTATTCTTAGTATCCTTAATCGTGTATTTTAAATCATGGCCCTTGTTTCCATCTTCAAAGCCAGCGATGTTGCCTCTCTCTGACCATTCCTCCCCGTCACATCTATCCCTGACCATAGTCAAAAGAGGTTCTCCAATTTTAAGGATTATGTGATTACCTTGGGCCCACTTGGATATTGGGGAATAATCTCCCCATCTCAAGGTTATTAACCTTAATCACATCTGCAAATTCCCTTTTGTCCTGTAAAGTAACATATCCACAAGTTCTAAGGCTTAGGACATGGACCTCTTTAGAGGGTCATTCTTCTGCCTACCATGCATGTTTATATTACCTGCAAAGTTTTTTGATAAAAAAATGAATTTGAAGTTATTCCTCGTAACCTTATATATCGATTCTTCTTTTCTTTCTGTGTCTTCTCCCACTTTCTTGTATGTTTTGGCAAATGAGTTTCCCACAATATCAAGTATACATCAATTTTACAGTTACTGGAGAGTCTTGGGGGCCCCCAAACCCCCTGACTTTTGGAGACTCCCCCATCCAACATCATGAAACCACATTCAAATAAATCCACATCCTACACTGAGTAGAATTTTTCTATAACTATAGGAGTTGACCTGGATTAAACTAGTTTCCATAATGATATGCTTTATGTACATTTAATTAAACACTCATTCTTATACTTTGCAATTTTCTTTACTTATTCAGATCTGAGCTACTTTCATGGATCCCTTGAAAGCCCATAAGCACTCTACCTTAAGGACTTAGTGAATCAAAGGGCCCGAAATGAATGGATATTCCCTTGAGATACAGCAGAGGGTTAGTGAAGAAAAGAAGGAGAAATGGGAGGAAGGAAGAAAAAAATGGGGGAGGGGAGGAAGAAAAGAAGGGAGGGAAGAAGGGAGGAAACTTGACCCCTTCCGTGAAAACACAACGACCCACTTTCCCGTCCAGTGGTAGGACCCATGAATCACCCAAGAGTACAAGAACTTCTTATTCCTGTCAAGTAATTCCATTAAGAGTCACTTTTTTATTATCTCTCAGCCTGGTAGGCTGCAGTCCATAGGGTCGCGAAGAGTCGGACACGACTGAGCCACTTCACTTTCACTTTTCACTTTCATGCATTGGAGAAGGAAATGGCAACCCACTCCAGTGTTCTTGCCTGGAGAATCCCAGGGACGGGGGAGCCTGGTGGGCTGCTGTCTATGGGGTCGCACAGAGTCGGACACGACTGAAGCGACTTAGCAGCAGCCGCAGCAGTGGGGAGAGATGTAGGGAAAACAAGGGGAGCAGATTAGGAGGTAGAGATTTGTCGTTGTTGTTGTTCAGCCCCTAAGTCATGTCCAGCTCTTTGCGACACCATGGACTGCAGCATGCCAGGCTTCCCTGTCCTTCACTATCTCCTGGAGTTGGCCCAAATTCATGTCCATTGAGTCGGTGATGCTATCTAACCATCTTGCCCTCTGACGCCCTTTTCTCCTTTTGCCTTCAATCCTTCCCAGCATCAGTCTTTTCTAATGAGTCATTTCTTCACATTAGGCAGCCAAAGTATTAGAGCTTCAGCATCAAGTATAGATGATTACATATAAAATAAGATACAGGGAATACGGTATAAAATAAATAGCACAGGGAATACAGCCAATATTTTATAATAACGTTATATGGAGTGTAATCTATGAAAATGCCAAAGTATTATGTTGTACACTTGAAACTAATATAATACTTTAAGTCAACTACACTTCATGCTAAATAATAATATATTATATATACTTTATATTATACTAAATAATATATGTGTATATTTACATATGTATAAATATACAAAGAGTCATTCATTTATTCAAAAAATATTTCCTCTGTACCTGTGAAGGCCCATCCTCACACCAGATCCTGGGAACATCATGATGTTAAGACTGGTCTCTACTTCAAAGATCTAGTCCAGCTGGGAATAACCATGAACGTGAATTAATATGGTCAGTTTTCCTTGAAACAGCAAGGCCAGATCCATTGTCCAAGATCCTGTTGTCACAAAGAATGAGAGAGATGTATTGGGTCTTTAAGAGCCTCCAAAAGCATTTAGTTCTTAACTGTTTCCATCTCCCCTTTTTGGTGTAATTTACATCAGTGAAATGCACAGATTTTTAAGTAAACTAGTCTTTCAATTTTATCAAAAACCCAAAGAACTTTCCCTCACCCAGAAAGTTTTCCTGTGCCCTTTCCCATGAAATCCACCTTCTCCCGGAAGCTAGCAATGCTCTGATTTCTTTCCTGGTAAGTTCGTGTTGCCTGTTCTAGAACTTCACGTAGAATCACGCAGATGGGCACTTTTGTGTCTAGCTTCTTTCCTTCAGCATGAATTTTTTTTTTTTTTTTTGAGATTCACAGGCTTTGTTGTGTGCATCACTAATCTATTTCTTTTTATTGCTGAGTTGTATTCTGTTATATAAAAAGACCATCGCTTTTTTTCTGTTCTCTTGTTGATGAAATCTTTGGGGCTATTTCCAGTTATAAGCTATTGTGATCAAGCTGTTACAAACTTTTCTCTAAAAGACGTTGTATTTTTTTAACTTGTCTCAGAAAAATACAAAAAGATGAAGTGACTAGGTCACTTAGTAGATGCACATTTAATCCTTTCATGTCAAACTGTTTTACAAATAGCTCTACCGTTAATACTCTCACCTGTGATGTGATGGTTGTTCCACATGCTTACCAACATTTGGTTGCATCTTTGTCATCTTCTTTTTCACTCTAGACATTCAGGAAACTCAGCTCAGGACTCAGTATTTTTTATCTTCAGGAGAAATGCTTGCTCTCAAGAGCAAAGGATGCTTCAGGGAGCTCCTTTTGGTTGTTACTGTTTTGTCTCTCAGTCACGCCCAACTCTTTTGCAACCCCATGAACTGTAGCCCGCCAGGCTCCTCTGTCCATGGGATTTCCCAGGTGTGAATACAGGAGTGGATTGCCATTTCCTTCTCCAGGGGATCTTCCCAATCCAGGGATCGAACTCAAGCCTCCTGCATTGGCAAGAGGATTATTTATCACCTGTGAAGTCCTCAGGAAGGCTCTATACCTCCCCACAAATGTATTTAAAAGTATATGTGTATCTTAGGGTGTCCAGTCTTCTGAGGGAAGAAAGCACAACTTTCAAAAGCAAAAGAAGCACCTGTTTAAGAAAAAGATGGTGGTGGTGGTTGTGATTTAATTTTTAAGTTGTGTCCAACTCTTGGACACATGACTGTAGCCTGCCAGGCTCCTCTGTCCAAGGGATTTTCCAGGCAAGTATACTGGAGTGGGCTGCCATTTTTCCTCCTTCAGGGAATCTTTCCAACCCAGGGATCAAACCCAGGTCTCCTGCATTGCAGGCGGATTCCTTACCACTGACCCACTGGGGAAGCCACAGTTCATGGCGCCCTTTACAAAATATATGGCAGTCTTGTCAGATGGTATTCTGGCAGTTACAGATCTTCCAGGTTTGATTAGGAGGCTTTATAATACATGTGTACACACACACACACCAAACCATAGATACCGCAGCACTTGAAATGTGGCTGGTTCGAATTAAGAGATGCTGAGTGCATGAAATACAAACTGGATTTTGAACACTTAGAATGAAACAGACCCATAAAAGATCTCACTAATTTTAAATAGATTACATGTCAAAATTATAACATTTTGGATGATTGGGTTAAGTAGACTATGTTATTAAATTTAATTTCACCAGTTTATTTTTCAGCATAGCTACTAGAAAATTGAAAATTGCTCATATGAATTCTGTTATATTTTTATTGTATACTCAAGTCTGGGCTTCCCAACTGGCTCTAGTAGTAAAGAACCCACCTGCCAACGCAAGAGACATGAGAGACCTGGGTTCGATCCTTGGGCCAGGAAGATTCCCTGGCTCGATCCCTGGGTAGGGAAGATCCCCTGGAGAAGGGAATGGCAACCCACTCCAATGTTCCTGCCTGGAAAATACCACAGACAGAGGAGCCTGGCAGGCTACAGTCCATAGGGTCGCAAAGAGTCGGACACAACTGAAGTGACTTGCACTCATGCTCCCAAGCACACATACTCGAGTCTAGTTTATTCTGGTCTGTGTAAACATACCCCCTACCCCAGATGCAGGCCAGCTATACATGGCCACCATCACAACCTAGCAATTCAGACTCTCTGAGGTCCCCACAGCTGTAGGAATCCTGCAGTACCTCTCGTGGTCTTTAACACTGGATTTAAAAGGACTAACACTAGTCCCTCTGATCTGGCTAGATTCACAGGCCTGAGCTGATTGTTGTTGGTCCCTGGCCCCAGACTCACCCTGAACCTCAAAGAAGACGACAGCCTTGTGTGCATTTTGCCCAAAATGATAACAAACTGGCCAGAATCCAGTGATGCAGCATCCAGCACTGAAACTAGCCACTTTGGAGCAAGAGTCGCCTAGTCAGGGTGACCACCTGTCCCCAGTCGCCCAGGAATGAGGGTCTTTCAGTTTTAAAGACAAGACCATTGCAGACAAAACAGAATCAGTTGGTCACCCTAAGCCAACATAGGCGTGTGAGACTTGATTCTTAGGCTGAACTTCCCACCCGCCAACCAAGCCCCAGCATGTCTGAGGACGTGCAGGACAGACAGAAGAATTCCCGTGGCTGTAGGACTCACCTGCAGCTGCCGCTTCTGAATTAGGTGAAAACAGAAATTCTCAAATCACAGCCACTAAGGCATCAGGAAAGTGTTGCGGAACTCCTTTAGCTGAGCTTGGGGATCTGCACGCTTCCCTGCCCTTCAGGGGTGGGCAGTGGGGACAGGTCAGGGTGTGGAGTTGCCCTGGCTCACTGCCTATGCCAGGGGACCTGCCCACTCCCTCTCCTTCTTCTGGGTTGCGGCCATAGGCTGTGCCCCCAGAGGACACATGGTGGGACGGGTTTCCTTGGTTGAGGTCGAGGAAGGGGCTTTCTATCTGAAGTTCTGCTCACGATCAAATATTACTGGCCTAGTGATCAGCAATCTGTCAGTCTCTTTTCAACACACGCTAGTGTCTTCAACCGGAGAAGGCAATGGCACCCCACTCCAGTACTCTTGCCTGGAAAATCACATGGACGGAGGAGCCTGGTGCGCTGCAGTCCATAGAGTCACTAAGAGTCAGACATGACTGAGCGACTTCAGTTTCACTTTTCACTTTCACACATTGGAGAAGGAAATGGCAACCCACTCGCAGTGTTCTTGCCTGGAGAATCCCAGGGATGGGGGGGCCTGGTGAGCTGTTGTCTATGGGGTCGCATAGAGTCGGACACGACTGAAGCGACTTAGCAGCAGCAGCAGCAGTGTCTTCAACACTAAGTCATCAGGAAAGGGAGGGGACAGAAATTCACATGGTTGCCTGCTTCCCTATGGATCTGGAGACCAGCGAGGTGGATATCCAGGTGAGACAAACAAGCAGAGCTTCATTCATCCATTCAAATATTCACCATGCACCCACAATGAATCAGGCACTGAGAAAGGTCCTGGAAATATGAGGAACAAAGCCCCTGTCCTCATGATGCTTATTATTCAGTCAGGGAAACAAATGATAAAAGAATCATTACCCCCCGACCCCGAAAAAAAGGGATGAATTATTGGAAGGAGAAGAAGTAGATATAGATGCTGTAAGAACATAAATCCAGAATTTTTCCCTGTCTGAGCAATCATGGAGGACTTCCCTGAGGAAGTGACCTTTACATCAAGATGCAAAAGTGAGCACAAGTTTACTTTCACTTAACTCTATGTCTTGGACCCTTAAGGATGGGGATTCAGCAGACACAGCCTCTCGAGTGGTCCCCAGGCCAAGGTGCTGGGTTTGATTTGTTTCTTTCAGCACACTCAGGCCTCAGAGCAGGGACTAAGCTCTCTCTAGTCAGGACTGACCTAATAGGGGACCCAGTGAGGACTGATCAAGGACCTGGGAATGGGAATCCCTATAGGAGGACCCCCAGGACCCAGGCATGGGGGAGGTAGCCTTAGGAAGTAAACTCAGGGAAGAACACAGACCTTAGATTTGCATTTTGGGCTCTAGAATCTAATCAACCTGAATTCAAATGTCAGGACCACTGCTCATTGTTCTTATATTACATCTTTGAGTCTGTTTCCTTATCTGTTAAATGGGGGTAGCATAGCACCAATTTCACAGAGTTGTGTGATAACTGTGAAAGGCAATATATTTGTAGAGCTGAGCTTGGTAGCTGGCACATACAGTGAGTACTAGATGAAAAGCAAAACTTTCAGCTTTAAATTATTAGTGCTGCAGTTTTTAAAAAAATAAATAAAAGATACAAAGTGCTGTGGGAACCCAGTACCTCCTATCATTTATCTTATGTTAACAATGACTTAAAAGAAACTCCAAAACTGGCAAAATGCCATATTGTGTCTCAAGGAAGAAATATTGGAGCCGAGCCTTGAAGGGTGGGTATCTGACTTACAGAGATCAAGGAGAGGTTTCAAGGCAGAGAAGGAGTATGAAGAAAGGCATTAAGACCAGAATAGGTGGGGCAGCCCCAGAGCACTGGAGGGGAGAAGAGATGGCAGAGTACCAGGCTCGGGGGCTGGGCAGGGTGGCGTGGGAGGGGCCGCAAGGCCATGCTAAGAAGTTCTGCCTTCATCTTACAGGCAATGGCTAGGACAATGGAGATTTGGGGAGCTGATCAATGATTTGTTGGGATTTGTGTAGGCAGAATGGGGCTTCCCAGGTGGCGCTAGTGATAAAGAATCTGCCGGCCAGTGCATTAGATGTAAGAGATGGAGGTTCGATCCCTGGGTCGGGAAGATCCCCTAGAGGAGGGCATGGCAACCCACTCCAGTATTCTTGCCTGGAGAACCCCATGGACAGAGAAGCCTGGCGGGCTACAGGCTATAAGGTCGCAGAGTCAGACACGATTGAAGTGCTTAGCACGCATGCAGGTAGGCAGAATGGAGGCTGCCTGGGAAAGAAAAAACATGAGGCAAGGAATCAGGGAGGAGGCTGATACAAATGTCTAGAGGGGATATCTCTGGTGGCCCAGTGGTTAAGACTTCGCTTTCCACAGCAGGGCATGTGGGTTCAATCCCTGGTCAGACTACCAAGATTCCGTGTGACTTGAGACCAAAAAGCCAAAACATAAAACAGAAGCAATATTGTAACAAATGCAATAAAGACTCTAAAAATGGTCTACCAAAATATACATATATATAGATATATACATTTAAGCATCTAGAATGAAGTAAAGTGAAGTCGCTCAGTCGTGTCCGACTCTTTGCAACCCCATGGACTGTAGCCCACCAGGCTCCTCCGTCCATGGGATTTTGCAAGCAAGAGTACTGGAGTGGGTTGCCATTTCCTTCTCCAGGGGATCTTCCTGACCCAGAAGGGAACCCAGGTCTCCTGCATTGCAGGCAGACGCTTTACCCTCTGAGCCACCAGGGAAGACAATGAAGTATCTAGAATAAGAGTGAGCAAATTTTTTATAAAGGGCCCCCCAAACACCCTATCACCGACACAATCAGTGCTATTTCTTGGCCCCATGCTTCAGCATACGCTATTCCCTCTGCTTGTAATTCCAGCAAACATACCCTCCAAAATTATACATTCGCTCAACTAATACTTACTGAGCACTTATTCTGTGTCAACTCCATAGTCCCCACTCTCACGAAGCTGGCGGTCTAGTGCAAGAGTCAGTAAAACCTTTTCTGTAAAGGACTGGAACTAAATACTTTAGGCTCTACGGGTCACAGGTTCTCAGTCACAAATACGCAATTTGCCGTTATAGAGCAAAATCGCTATGTAAATGAATAAGCCTAGCTGTGTTTTAATACAACTTTATTTATAGAAACAAGGTGGGGGCAGATTTCTGGTCAACTCCAATAGAAACATAATTGCAGTCACAAACATGAGCCATTATATATTGAAATTACATAAATAATCATTACATACTTAAATTACATGCACAATTTAAAATTTTCCACACATTTTTAAAAGTGAAAATAAATGGGTGGAATTCATTTTAATAAGGTTTTATTTAATCCAACCTGTCAAAATATTACCAATTCCACCTGCAACCTATATGAAAAATTATGACTGAGCTATTTCTCATTTTTTTATACTAGAATATTTTTCATACTAGAGCTTTGAAATCCAGTGTGCATTTTACACTTACAGAACCTCTTCATTTGAACTAGTCACATTTCTAGTGCTTAACAGTCTCATGTAGCTGCTAGCCACTGTACTAGACAGCTCAGCTTAGCAGAAGCAGAGAGGGGAGAGATCCTGCCTGGGGGTAGGAGGCAGGGAAAGAGGACAGGGAATATCCAATGTCAACTGAAGGCACGAATTTATTACAGTCCAAATCCAGCTTGGCTACTTGCTTGCTGGGTAATGTTGAATGTGATCCTTCATCAATCTTGGTCACTTTCAAGCTCAAAGTATTGGTCCCTAGGTGCCTGCCAGTTTATTATGTGCATTTTCAGGGATTTGGGGTTTGGTAGAAGGTGTCATCAGCTTGGACTGTCTTTGCTAAAAAGCACCTCCAACAACACAGTCATCTTGTCAAGATCAGGATGACGCTCTTTGCAGATACCCCCACCGCTCACCCCTCCCGGGGTCTTAGAGGATGCTTGTCGGCTCCCAAGGGGTCAGGGGATATACAGAGAGGTTGTTGCTCAATTGCTCAGTTGTGTCCGATTCTTTGCAAGTGCATGGACTGCAGCACACCAGGCTTCCCTGTCCTTCACCATCTCCCAGAGTTTTCTCACACTCATGTCTGTTTGGGTCAGTGATGCCATCCAACCATCTCATCCTCTGTCGACCCCATCTCCTCCTGCCCTCAATCTCTCCCAGCATCAGGGAAGGAATAGGTAAACCACCCTCCCTAGCTCCCTGGGGTGGGGAGGGGCGTACCCCAGCACACACACATGCACACACATGCGCACACATGTGCACACAAGCACATACAGGAATCCAGCTCTTCCCTCCCCGACACTGAGCCAGGGGGGAGAGCTGTGATCTCCAGCCTCTCAGGGAAAAGGACGTGAGAACAGAAATACTCCACCTGAGTCAGAGGATGAGTCAGAAGGTTCTGGAGAGCTTCAGAAGGGAAGAACAGGAAGGTAGATGGTGGGGAAGGGAATCAGGCCACCCCAGGCAGAGGGAGCATGGGCTGGTTTCCCCAGCATGGAGCCAGAGAAGAACGTCCTGGGAGGAGTGGGTCCACTGCCTTGGTCAGTCTGTGCCCTGAGGGAAGGCCTGCACCGGGCTTGCAAAGTGGATGTGCTTTAGAAGGAAGCAGTCTTTTGGGGGGCGATGCAAGGAAGGATTCAGATCGGTGTGTATGGAGGCTACTCTGAACACATATGACCCCTACAATAGCTGCACTTTTCCTGACACCTGCCCTGCTAAGTGCGTGAGACTTGCTGAGCTGATAACACTTGCTGAACTGGGGGGACTGAGGAGGCTGTCTCTCCTATTTGACCCGGGTTGGACTGATTGATAGGGTAGGACCAGCTCCCCGGTGCCAGGACGTGCGTCCCCTGCAGAGTGTATGTCCACGTGGCTCACCCTAATTCAGGCACGTGGTCAGTACTGGGGACCAGCCATGCCACCAGGTGGGAACTCTCAGAGGACTCGCCAAATCATCAGATCCAAACAAAGACTTTCTAGAACCAGATGGGAGGGTAGGATGCCCTGGGGAGGAGGCAAGCTCACAGGGGAGGGGCCAGCCTGAAATGGTCGGCATCAAGAGCCCACATCCAAGTCACCGGAGGCCTCTGAACTGTCCCCACAGTGTGACACTGGGTTTGACTTACCTCCTGGTTACCCTCAGGCCTCAGCCCTGGAATCAGCCTGGCCCTGTGTGGCACTCAGTCGTGTCTGACTCTTTGCGACCCCATGGACTGTAGCCCAACAGGCACCTCTGTCTACAGGATTGCAAGGGAAGAATATGGGAGTGGGTTGCCGTTTCCTGCCCCAGGGGATCTTCCCTACCCAGGGATGGAGCCTGGGTCTCTTGTGTCTCTTGCATTGGCAGGTGGACTCCACCACTGGCGCCAGCTGGGAAGCCTGGCCCTAACTGGGACTAACTGCAGGACCAGGGATGAGGTTCCTGAAGGAAAAACCCAGGACCCAAGCATGAGGAGAGGAAGCCAAGTAGACACAAGTGGCTTCTCCAACCCATCCCCAGTCTGCCAATTCTCTGCTCACACCACCCCATATACTTGATGCCTTCAATTTTTAATTTTTATTTTAATATAATTTGTATCACTGCAAATTTACATAACTTACTTTTTCATGATGACTGTGTTTAACAACCAGTTCACAAAACTCCCCAAACTTTAACAGGCATCTCTTTCACCCTGTTATGAGTCAGCTCCAAAAATCACTCGAAATAACCCACACTCTTTCCCTCCATACACCTTTCAAGATGTGCAATTATTTTTTCTCCTTGTTTGACTCTCTTTATGCTAGCCTTCTGGAGTGTGGGTTCCATGAGAGTGGAAGAAGTGATGGATTTATGTTCAGCTGTTTCCTTAGAGACAGACACTATGCCTTGCCCATGATGGAAATTCAATGAATATTTGTTAAATGAACGTATCCATGTGTGAATGAATGGGCAAATGAGGTCAATGGATGTCATAGGGTTGGGCATCTCTGCTGTGGCTTGAAGAGTGAACAGTCACCTCCAGTGACCCATGACGAGTCCCACTGGGCTTGTTGGGGTGCTCCTGAGAGGGTGTGGAGAACAGAACAGATCCAGAGTTTCCAGATAGAAGAAGTCAGGTAGCAGAGACCAATCTAGAATCAGAGCCAAAATCTACTGGGGTCTTGCATGGATGGCCTTTGCTGGGGCTTTACCCTCTCCCCAGCTTAGCTGGCCCAAATGTGGGCAGGGTTTTCAGATGCACCTATGGGCCATCAGAGCCCCACCCACGGAACTCTGCATGGGGAGCTGAGCATACCCATTAGTTCCAGTATCTGTGGGGTCCTAGCCATTCTTGGCCCCTGTGCAGGAAGCACCCTCCACCTAGGGAAGGGCAAGCAACCCAGGAGGAACAGCAAACTCAGCAAGCCTAGGCTCATCAGCTCTCCAGTGTGTATCCCCCATCCTGCCAGCCCCTCCAGCCTGGGAGCCTGCTGCTCTACCACACAGAGGACACCCAGCCTCGCGAGCCTGTCTGTAGAACCAGGCGTGGCCCCGGCACAGCAGAGGGAGATGGCAGAGGATGCTTGAGGCATGAATGAGCCGATGAGTAAGGCAGCTTCCCAGCAGAGCAGATGTGAATCAGAGGCATTTCCCACTCAGGCCAGCGCCAGCTCTGGTACTGGGAAGGAGCACGGAGATGCCAGGCCAGCTCTACCCATAACCACCATCCAGCACAGGAGCTGAGAACTTGGCTCTAAAGACAGCCAACCTGGGGTCACAGCTCTGCCACTCTCTAGCTTGGCCTTTCATTTCCTCATCTGTAAAATGGGCATAAATCATTATTGCACCTACCTCTTAAGATGGCTGGGGGATTACATGAAATGATACAAGTAAGGAGTTTGCAGATTTCCTGGATCAGCAAAAGAGCTCAACTTGGATTGATCTGCAATTTGTAAAGCACTTACCTAGCATTGTCTTCGTGCCAGGAACTGTCCTAAGCACCTTGTAAATATTAAGTTATTTAATATCATACTTGGATTAAAGTCTTTACCCCATGTTATACTGTCTCCCACCGTGCTTTTTCTTTTGTTTGATTGGTAGGCTTGGTCTGGTTTGGGGTTTTGACATTGTTATCATTACAGAGTAATTTTCTTTCTCTCTCTGGGCCAAAACATCTGTAATAGGCATGTGTAAGTTACTTCAGATGTATCTAACTCTTTGGGACCCCATGCAACCCCATAGCCTATCAGGCTCCTCCATCCATGGGATTCTCCAGACAAGAATACTGAAGCGGGCTGCCATGCCCTCCTCCAGAGAATCTTCCCAACCAAGGGACTGAACCCTCTTCTTTCACACCTCCTGCATTGGCAGATGGGTTCTTTACCACTAGTGCCACCTGGGAAGCCCATTTGAACAGGACATTGGATTAAGTGGCCTCTAATCCAATGTCCCCATTGTTATCTATATCTGCTTTTCCATCTCTTGGCTCACACCAGCCATTCAGACCTTTCTAAGTCCTGGGTGCAGAGTGGACTCCCAGTGGAGGGATCTCACCCAGGAGGCCAGCTTTTGTGGCCAGGAGAATATGGGGATGGTGGCCACCTTGTCCAGCTGCAGGGGCTGTGGAGCCAGGCAGCCACTCTCAACACCACCCACAGTGGGTGGTGCCAACTCAGCTCTCACCTTCTCACATGAGTGAGTCCCAGCAGATAGCCTTTGGAGATGAAAATCCAACCCTACTGACTTCATTCATTCTTCAGTAGGTAAGGATTCATGGAACCCTGCCCATGCACCAAGGGCTGTACAATGGCTTCAGGAACAAGGCAGAGAATGAGGTGGGAAGATGGCTGCCTTCACTGAGTTCAGTCTACTGGAGGAAGGAGAAAATAAACAAGTCAACCTATATGGAAACTGCTTAATTTCACAAAAAAAAAAACATCAGGGAGACTTTCTTCATGGTCCAGTGGTTGAGTCTACCTGTCAATGCAAGGAGACAAGGAAGGGTTCAATCCCTGTTCCGGGAAGATCCCACAAGCTGTGGGGCAACTAAGCCTGTGTGTGAGCCCTAGAGCCTCTGCTCCACGAGAAGAGAAGCCACTGCGATGAGAAGCCCAGGCACCACAACTAGGGAGTAGCCCCCACTCACTGAAACTGGAGAAAGCCCACGTGCAGCAGGGAAGACCCAGCTCAGCCAAAAATAGTAAATAAACAGCTCTCTTTAGGTGGTGCTGCTAGTGGTAAAGAATCCGGCTGCCAATGCAGGAGACATAAGAGATTCAGGTTCGATTCCTGGGTGGGGAAGAGCCCCTAGAGAAGGGGATAATCACCCACTCCAGTATTCTTGCCTAGAAAACCCCATGGACAGAGGAGCCTGGCGGGCTGCAGTTCCTGGGGTCACAAAGAGTCAGAAAAGCCTGGGCAGCTGAGCACCTTAGAGCACATGCACACACAAGAAAAGGGAGCATCAGGGACGAGGAAGAGCATAAAACGAGCGAATAAGACGGAAGGTGGCTGGGAGCGTGGTCAGGGCAGGCTTCTTTATAGAGGTGACTTAGGCGCTGAGACAGGAAAGGTGATGGGAGCCAATCATGGGATGAGCTGAGGGGAGGTGGGCGTGGCCAGGTAAAGAAACAAGCCTGGGTGCCTGAAGTTCAGGAAGCAATTGGAGCGTAGCCACAGAGTTCAGTAAGGCAGCAGGGGCAGATCAGGTAATACCTGGCAAGTCCTCATAAGGAGGCTGGATTTTCTTCTAAGCAGGTTTGCCTCTACACAGGCCCTACTGCCTCATTTGTGGGACCCAGTGCAATGTGCAAATGAAAGACCCTTGTTCAAAAACCACTAAGAGTTTCAAGATGGCAACAGCAGAGCATTGAACCAAGCATGGGACCCTGCCCACGGAGCTAGCACTGTCTCTACAAAACTTTGTTGGCCTTAGCAAAGCTTTCTTTAATTTGACAACTATGTATTGAGAACCTCAAACAAACCAGGCACTGTGCCAGGCTCTGGGATACAAAAAAATGAGTGATCTAATGAAGAAACCTACTTTGACCTTAATTTTTCCATTAGATTTTCTCCACACTCATACAAAGCCAGAAGAATTTCCCATCTTCACGTATTTGATGATGCTGAGACCCACAAAGATTCAGACCACCCGTGGAATGGATTTGCCTTGATCCTTTGCTGGTGCTAGTGGTAAAGAACCCACCTGCCAATGCAACATTATGTAAGAGATGCAGGTTTGATCCCTGGCTTGGGAAGATCCCCTGAAGGAGGGCATGACAACCCACTCTAGTATTCTTGCCTGGAGAATCCCATGGACAAAGGAGCCTGGCGGGCTACAGTCCATACAGTCACAAAGAGTCAGACAGAACTGAAGCAACTTAGCATGCATGCACTTGGTTATAATGGCAACAATTACTGCATATCTGCTATGTGCCTGTGTGCAGACATTATTTCAGTTAATCTGCTGCCACCATCAGCCTCCAAGAGCCTTATAAAGAAAGCAGGAGATGAGAAATCAGGTTCAAAGAAGAGAATTTACTTTCCCAGGTTCACACTGCTTACTGCTAAGTGGGAGACCTGGAGTTTGAACCCAGTTCTAACTGGATCCAGAGCCTTCCATCTCTAGGTGCACAATCCTTACATACACTGTGTGTGCAGGTGATTGTTCAAACTGAAGGTTCAGGTGCAATCTTCAATAACCTTGAGCATAATTAACGTCTAATGAGGGCTTAGACAAACCCTACCCTAGCTCTCTGCACAGATTTCCTCATTTTTTAATAGACAGCCTGCTTTTGCATAGAGCACCGTTTCTGCATTTTCCTGGTGGGGAGCCTGAGATTCAGAAAGGTTAAGTAACTCATCCGAGGCCTCACAGCCACCATGTGGTAGGGCTGGGGGCCAAGTCAAGCTGTGAGTCCCAGGGTGCCCACCTATGTCCTGCTCCTCTCCCTCGCCACTAAGACCACCACCCAGCTCTTGCTGCTGTGGGCCCCTGGTCTGTTGGTCAATTTCTTGTTGGAAAGGTCAGAGCTCAGAAACCCAAGGAGCCAGGCCCCGAGGGAAGGTCTGGAGAGTTGACCTGGTGTCAACATCAGAACCGAAGATTGCTTCATGCCCGGCCCAAGAGAAACAGGGAAGTCTGACTTCTCCCCTGACCATGGGAAAGGGCTCCTTTTCTAAAAAAAGCAAGGCCAGAACTCTGAGTGTTACATGTCAGGGCCCTTTCTGCCACAGCCTTTTCCTTTGTCTTGGTCTTTCGGCCAATGGAGTGGGCTATCTTGAAAGAGGAAGGCTCGGTCACTCTTGGTTTCCTGGCCAAGGATCTGAGGGACTTCCCTAAAGAAAAGCGCCAGGCAGGAAGGGTCTGGGGCCTGGCGTGGCCTGTGGAGGGGGGAGGCTTAGCCCCTACTCTGTAGGGCAACCTTCCAGAGATCCTCAGTTCAGGACTGGCAGCCTTGCTCTGGTGTTATCAGGAAGGAAGCATGGAGAGAGGGCTGGAGCCTGGGGAGACCTCTCAGGAGAACCCCTTGACCCCAGACCAACCACAGAAAGCCCAGGTGCCCCAGGGAAACAGAGACAGGTCCAGGGGTCTCTACCAGGCCCAATTCTGTTCCGGCATGGCAGACTCCAGTGCCAGGCAGACATGGTGTCTGGAAGAACTCAGTTGGAATCTTAAATTGCCACTCACGTGTGGGACCCAGGCAAGTCCACTCACCATTTGGATCCACTAAACTGCATTTTCCTGAATTAAATGATAGGATCTGTATAAAAGGACAGATTTTTTAAAAGGGGGAATATAGTTCTTGGTCTCAGTGAAGCTGCAGAAGCAGAAAGACAGATGAAAGTAGTGCAGGTTAAACCTAAGAACACAAGTGTAACACAGAATCTTCCTAGATTTCAGAATCTGGAGTGTAAGTTTCGAAAAGGAAGGATCGCATGTCCTGTTACACCACAATTCCCCATGCCAGCAGCCTTTTCACGTTGATTTGTCATCCATCACTAGTGTGAGTCTATTTGAGTGTTTGTCTACCCTTGCCTTTAACGGTGAAATTGTCAAAATTCCTTAGTTCCAAACTTCCCTCTCCAAAACCCTCTAAAGTCTCTTCCATTTTGGAGGGTAAAACGTCTGCTCGTGCACACTCAGTCCTGAGTCATGTTCGACAATTTGCGACCCCATGGACGGTAGCCCACCAAGCTCCTCTGTCCATGGGATTTTCCAGGCAAGAATACTGGAGTGGGTTGCCATTTCCTTCTCCAGGGGATCTTCCCCACCCAGGGATGGAACCCATATCTCCTGCATTGGCAGGCATATTCTTTACCACTGTGCCACCTGGGAAAGGAAAAGTCTGAAGATAATCAATTTTCATGTTCTTTGAAAGGAGACTATTTTCTTCCTTATTGTTCATACTTTAAAATTACATTATCCTTATAATTGAAATATTCTGGGCTCAGAATAGCGAGAATCCTTTGTATTTTTCCTTGTAATGTGACTCCTTCCATTTTGAATATTCAAAGTTTTCTGAACAGATTTTTTTAAGCTACCACTTATTGAACATTCAGAGCCGCATTTTAAAAAATTAACTTAAGTAACCCTTACAAAACTTCTTATCAGAAAATGATTCATGAGTGTCATGGCTAAGAGTATTGGATGTGAAGTCAGGCTGTCTGAATATCCATCCTGAGTCAGAGCCTTTCCAGCCGAGTAACCCTGGACATGGGTCCCAAGCACTCTGAGCCTCAGTTTCCGCATCTGTAACTTGGGGGCAGTAGGGGTACTCACTTCACTGTGTCTGTGAAGATGAGATGAGCCGACACAAAACACTCGCACTGCACCTGGCACATGCAAGGGCTCTGCTAAGGCTGACTTTTAGTGTGAATCTCCTTTTCCTTTAAAGGAAACTGGGGCTCCAACAAGCTGAGTAACTTGCCCCCAGTCACACAGTGAGAAGTGATGGAGTGGGGATTCCAACTATCTTTGTAAACCCGAAGTCTACACCTGTAACCACCTGGGTGTAGTGTCTTGTGCCCAGCATCTGCCTGCCATGGAGGAAACTGTGAATCAGGAGAACTTCCTGTCATCAACCATGTGGCAGAGGAAATAGAACAGATGCAAAAGGATGGCTTCAAGCATCTTCTTCCTCCAGGCTCGGGGTTAGTAGGCTTAGCCACTGTGACTGATAAGACCTAATGGTCCAGAAGGCATACTAGCCAACAGGTTGACCCACACATGCCTGTCTGCACTATTACCCTTTATCGTTGATGTCATGTTCTTGAGATTTACTTCTGCTCCTTTTGGTAGACAGAAAATATATACGTGTGTGTGTGTGTGTGTGTGTGTGTGTGTGTGTGAGTGAGTGTTGAGAGTGTTAATCACTCAGTCATGTCTGAGTCTTTGTGACCCCATGGACTGTAGCCCACCAGGCTCCTCTGTCCATGGGGATTCTCCAAGCAAGAATACTGCAGTGGGTTGCCATTTCCTTCTCCAGGGGATTTTCCCAAGCCAGGAATTGAACCCAGGTCTCCTGCATTGCAGAAGGATTCTTTACAGTCTGAGCCACCAGGGAAGCCCCATGTACGTCCTTCAAGACCCAGAGCACATGTTAATTCCTCCAGGAAGCCTTACCTGATGACTTTCAGCCCGTGTGGTTTATTCATGTCTTCCTCTGCACTTCCACAGCATCCTGCGCGTGTGTGCTCAGAAGACAAATGCCTCAATGACTATATGTATCTGGTTTCTTTTTGGACTGCCAGGGCTCACAAATAGATTGAATTTTACAATACTTTTCTGTCTGATGTTCCTATCTGAACACTGCCTGAAGTGATTCCCAGCTGGATTCAGAGGGTGCCTTTTCATCATTATATTCAGATATGTATATACACGGACATATACATATATCCCTGGAGTAAACAATGGCAACCCACTCCAGTATTCTTGCCTGGGAAATCCCATGAACAGATGAGCCTGGCAGGCTACAGTCTGTAGGGCTGCAAAGAGTCGGACATGACTGAAGTGACTTAGCACACATACATATATCCATACATATATTTATATTTATATATCAAAATAGCATATATAATAACATATAGTCAATATATCTAGACTCCACTTCAGGCAGTGTTCAGGTAGCAACATCAGACAGAAAAAAATCATAAAATTCAATCTACTTGTGAGCCCTGGCAGTCCAAAAAGAAACTGGATACATATAGTCATTGAAACATTTTCCTTCTGATGAATACATGCGCAGTGTGCTGTGGAAGCACAGAGGAAGATGTGAATAAACCACACGGGCTGAAAGTCATCAGGAAGGCTTCCTAGAGGAGTTAACATGCATGCTGGATCTTGAAGGATGAATAGGAGTTGCCATGCTAAAAACAAAAAAAAATTGAGGCCCATACCAACAGAGACCGAGGGGTTGAAGGGGCATGGCGGGATGCAGTTAAGGAAGATCCCACCGTTATTTCTTTACATTCTCACCTCTTCCTTTGGTCAAAGAAATTAATGAACCCCCAGTAAACACCAGATCCTTTGCAAGCTACTGAGATAGTAAAGCTTAATCCAGCCTCCGATAGCTCCCAGTGCGAGCCATGAGCAGACCATAACACACGGCATGGGGGGAGTGACATGGATGCTTCTGGGGTACGTGTGAGGAGAAGGGATTAAAACTGCAATACAAAGGCAAAGAAGAGTAGGGATCTTTTGAGCTCCACTTTTGAAGCTAGAATATGCCAGATCCTGTAACTGATTATATTCCAGGGACAAGAGAAAGGGAGAAATCGGAGAGATTTTCAGATCTCCAGCAAAGAAGATCAAGAGGAGGGAATCAGAGATGAGAAATATGTTTAATAAGTTAAAAAAAAAAAAAACTTGGCTTTAGAATCCGCTTCCTAAATTTGTGAGTCTAGGAAGTCTTTGGACTGGAAACTCCGTGAGAGCCAGAACTAAGACTGAGCATCCTGAAGACTCGACATCTTTGCACGGAGCAGTGGTCCCAAAGCTTTTCTGGAACCAGGGGCCTGTTTTGTGGAGCATAGTTTTTGCACTGACCAGGGAGAAGGAGATGGTTTCAGAATGATTCAAGTGCATTGCGTCTATTGTGCACTTTATTTCTATTATTTTCACATCAGCTCCACCTCAGATCATCAGACATTAGATCCCAGAAGTTAGGAACCTTTGATATAGAAAACCTAAAGCCATTCTGGGTATATACTAGGTGCTCATCATGTGCTCGGGAACTTGACCTGTCCTACCCACACTGTTCTTGGGTCCAACCTTACTCTGCAACTCTGCAGAGCCATCCAGAGCATGGAAGGCCAGGTTCACAAGCCGATCTACTAGCATGCCCCACCTGAGCCTGACTCTGGGGTACCAATACTAGAAGCTTCCACGCATCACGGAATGACAAAACCATTTCTCTTTTCAAAAGCCGAAACATCCAAAGATTGAACGTGCAAATGCTTGTGCAGCTATAATCTCGGGAAACATCTGCTACCTTTGTGTGGCAAACGCAGCCCCTTTAGAACAGTGTCTTTGATTTCAAGGAAAGACAAATCAGGCCTCACGTTTTTGTTCTGAATGCGTCTCATCACAGGAGGAAATTTTCGACAGCTTGGATTTCTGAATTATGAAAAATGGGTTACTTTTTTTTAAACAAGGAGTTCATGAGAAAGAATCAAAAAGGTTCCTGAAAGAGACGCAGCCGATTCTCTATTCCTGTCCCTTCCCCTTCCCTGCCTCATCTTTCCCTGGATTCTCCCACGTCCTGCTCTGGGACCTGAGGCTCATCTTCACTGCCATCTTCAGATCTGAGGTGGTAGCTTTTCTGGCCTTGGCGTGTCGGGTGAGGGTCAGGGCTGGTAGCAGGCTGAGCCACCTCTCTACAGAGAGTGAGCAACAGAATAAGGACCAGGGCCCTTCTCTCCTGGTGCCTGACTTCACATTGCGTACTTATAGATAATCAGACTGGAGAAGTGTTTGCAGTACTGGAGCGTGTCTAAGACGTGGCCCTCACCTTCCAGTCAGAAGGTTTTCATGTCACTGTCCCCAAAGTGGCAGGTGTGGAGAAATAAGCTCTGCTGTCTTTGGTTCAGCTCCTCTCTTTGCTGCCTTCAGGCTGGGTGATCCTGAGGGGATGCTTGACTTGCTGGATCTTAGGTTCACTGTCTATAAAGTGGGCAGTGGTAAAACCAACCTGCTGTCAGAAGGCAGTAAGAGTGTGCACAGCTGACTTGCCAACAGCAAAGGGACATGTGGGTGAAGGGTGACCCACTGCCCCAATTTTTCTAGGACTGAAAGATTTCCTGAATGTGGGATTTCCAGTGCTCAACCCAAGAAAGAACTGGGCAAACTGGGACCATTGGTCAGTTGGTCACTGTGTGTCTTCAAACATAGCACAACCCCAATGTGATAGGAATAAGGATTAAAGTCAGCAAGGGGATGAAATGAATTTTCTGGAAAAGAGTGCACTGATTACTGACTGACTCCTTAAACAAAAGATTCTGAGAGCTTTTTAACAGGGTTAATTAAGAGGCTCTCTTATTCTGGTTTAACCCCCTCATCAGCAGATGGGAACTAGGAGAAATAAGATTCACAGATTGCTTAATGGAAAGAAATACTCCATTTACCCTTCTTAGTTCGGGAAAATACCCATGCTGGTAGCTATGGTGAGCAATGCATGACAGATGAATTAGAGTCCCTCTGGGCACGGGACATTCGTCATCCATATGAGCACCCAGAAGAAAGGTTTGAGAGCCAGCGACCACCACTGCCATCTTAGGCCAGGCCTCAGTACCCCTTCCCATGGAAGACTGCAACGTCTTCCTCACTGGATCCCTCCCTTCTAGGCTTGACTTTCCACAACCCCTGTCCTACACAGCAAGCAGAGTGTTCTTTTCAGGTGACAAATCAAAGCAGATCTTTCCCCTGCTTCATATCCTTCAGTGCCTTCCCAATGCGCTTAGAACAAAATCTCTCACAGGCCTCACGATCCCGCCCCTGTGGCCTCCACGGTCTCATTTCCAATACTCTCCCCTTTGCTCATTGAGCTGGTACCCTGGCCTCCTTTCTATTCCTCAGACATACATCCTCAGGACCTACCTGTGGATGCTTTCACAGCTGCTTCCATATCACTGCTCAGCCCTTTGTGTGGCTGGCTGGCTCATGCATTCATCTCCCCTCAAACATCACTCTTCAGGGATGCTTTCCCTGATATCACTGAAAATCACCTTCTTTGCCCGTTTGTTTCCTTGATTGTTGCCTGTCTCTGCAGCAGGATAACAGCCCCCAAGAGACTTCCTCTGTCTTATTCTCCATACCTAAAACAGAAGATCCCATAAATGTTGGCTAAGTAAATCAGGGAACAGATAAATGACATTATTAAAAAATTATAAAAGAAGGATGGGTATTTATTGGAGTACAGTAAAAGTATATGTCACCTCCAACCCAACAGAACTCCTTCTACCCCCTCCATGTAGGTGAGACAAACCTCTTCCAGTCCAAGGTTCAGAGACCTCTCTCAAGGTCATATAGCCTCAGGACTCACCCAGGAGCCTTTTCAAGCTGTCATTTCATTTTATCTCCCTATTTATCACAGTAGTACTAAATAGACCCAGATTCACCTCTTCTTAGGAGAGCCACATTTTCTCATTCAAAAACCTTAATTTGAAAGACAAGAATCTCAAAATCCTTAACCAGCCTGGTCAAAACTTAGCAGCAACAGAGAAATGAAGCTGAGCTGTAATTAGTTCCAGAATTGAATCTCTAGAGAACACCAGAGCGTGAGGGGTACAAATACACATCTAACTGCCCACTAGCCTCCACACTCAGAGGTTCACAAACTCTGAAGCTCATTGGGTTCAAGGCCAGGTTCATTATCTGCCTCCCTCCATCCACTCAATCTTGCCTTTTATCAGCATTCTTAGTGTCCCAGAGGGGCCACCATCCTTCCAGCTGCCAAACCAGAAACCTGGGAGTCTCCACTGATAACTCCCCTACCCTCGGTCCCCACATACTACTTATGCTACCTCCTAAGGACTCTGCTCCCTATCTCCACTACCACACTGAGTCCAACCAACCATTATCTCCCCCTGGACAACCTTATTTTCTCCTCACAGGTCTCCCCACATACATCCAGGCATCCTTCATTATTCCCTTGGTGGCCAGAACAATCATCTCAAAACATGAAGCAAGTTGTATCCCACAGCTTCTTAAGCCCCTTCTATGGCTTCCCACTTTTCTTAGAACAGAAGCCAAATCTTTAACTCAGCCTGCAAGGTTTCAGGTAGTCATCCACTACTTGCCTCTCCAGCCTGACTCATACCCCATGGCCCTTGTTTCCAAGTTCTCATCCTATAAACTTTGTTTATTTCCAACTCTACACAAAGACTTTGTACATGGTGTTCCCTTTGTCTGGAGTAACCACTGCCAACCACCTCCTATCCATTCTTCAGATCTACACTCAGTTTTGCGTCCTCAGGGAAATCTTCCTTGATCATCCAATTTGAGTCAAGTCCTCATAGAACTATTTTTTTTCCTCCTGAGTGCTTGTATAATTAGGGATTCATAGTTGTGACCATTGGACTATCATCGCTACCTCCCATCAAACTGTAAACTCGAGAGGGCAGGGACTTGTCTCTTTTTGGTCTGCATTCTACCCTGATGCTTGGTAGAGTGCCTGGCACAGAGTGGAAGCTCAAACCATTGAATGAATGAATAATAGTTATCTTATGGATTGGGACTCACCTTCCATGAGCTGGCCAAGTTCCCTTGTTTAACAGTCCTCATGGGAGATGGGAGAATTAGATGACCTTCATTACTAAAAGCAGAGGAAAGAAAACTGAGCCATTGAAAGATTCAGAGCCCATTGCTGAAATTAACCATTGTTTCCCATTGTAACTTGCAAGGATGCATCGCACTATACCAAGGAAGTGCATAACTGACTCCCAATCTCTTCTCAGTGAATTTAGTTTCTCTCTTTGGAAATCTTAGGTTGTATCTTGGATTCCTTACAAATTAGTGGAAAGAGTGGGCAACATGGAGAGGGAAATAAGGCTGAGTTTGCCATGGTCACTAAGCCAAAGAAAAGAGACCTACTAACATCTAAAACATGTCCCCAGCCACCACTTTACTCATCATATAGAGAACACACAGCACGCACGCACACACACGCACTCCCGCTACGGGAAAGCAACAGAACCAACTGGAGGCCACTGGGTCGAATGGTCTCAAATTACCTGTTGGTCAGCAGATATCCAGTCGACTCTTACCACGTATTCTGCTAGATGCTTGGATCACAGCAAGGAACGATCCCATGGACCCAGAGGCTGTCCTCATGCTCTCACAGTGTGATGGGGGCTGTGACTTTGAACAGGCATTCACACCAGGCAGCAATCACAACTGAGAGGAAGGTACAGGGGCCTGGGCAGCACAGAAAGGACACCTGACCTGGCCTTGGAAATAGGCCGAGATTTGCCGGAGAAACTGAGAGCAAAGTTGCACCACGCTGACCCCTCTGAGCCCATAAAATGGAGACAATCAGGCCCATCTCTCAGGGTGGTTGAGATTGTTACATTTAAAATAACAATAATATTGGCTAACATTTCAGTTCAGTTCAGTTTAGTCACTCAGTAGTGTCCGACTCTTTGCGACCCCATCAATCGCAGCACACCAGGCCTCCCGGTCCATCACCATCTCCCAGAGTTCACTCAGACTCACGTCCATCGAGTCCATGATACCATCCAGCCATCTCATCCTCGGTCATCCCCTTCTCCTCCTGCCCCCAATCCCTCCCAGTATCAGAGTCTTTTCCAATGAGTCACCTCTTCGTATCAGGTGGCCAAAGTACTGGAGTTTCAGCTTTAGCATCATTCCTTCCAAAGAAATCCCAGGGATGATCTCCTTCAGAATGGAGTGGTTGGATCTCCTTGCAGTCCAAGGGACTTTCAAGAGTCTTCTCCAACACCACAGTTCAAAAGCATCAGTTCTTCGGCACTCAGCCTTCTTCACAGTCCAACTCTCACATTCATACATGACCACAGGAAAAACCATAGCCTTGACTAGACGGACCTTAGTTGGCAAAGTAATGTCTCTGCTTTTGAATATACTATCTAGGTTGGTCATGACTTTTCTTCCAAGGAGTAAGCGTCTTTTAATTTCATGGCTGCAGTCACCATCTGCAGTGATTTTGGAGCCCAAAAAAATAAAGTCTGACACTGTTTTTACTGTTTCCCCATCTATTTCCCATGAAGTGATGGGACCAGATGCCATGATCTTCGTTTTCTGAATGTTGAGCTTTAAGCCAACTTTTTCGCTCTCCTCTTTGACTTTCATCAGGAGGCTTCTTAGCTCCTCTTCACTTTCTGCCATAAGGGTGGTGTCATCTGCATAGCCATCACCATTAGTGAGCACTTATTCTGGGCCAATCACTAGGCTAAACACATCTTAGGCATTAGCTCATTAAATCTTCATCACAAGTCCAGAAAGTGGGTACATGTATTACCCCAATTCTAAGACCCTGATGCTGGGAAAGATTGAAGGCAAAAGGAGAAGGGGATGACAGAGGATGAGATGGCTAGACAGCGTCACTGACTCAATGGACATAAATTTGAGCAAATTCTGGGAGATAGTGGAGGACAGGGAGGCCTGGAGTGCTGCAGTCCATGGGGTTGCAAAGAGTCAGACACAGCTTAGCCACTGAACAACAAAAGCAATGGGTAAACTGAGGTTTGGGAAGGTTAGGACAGCCAGCTGGACTCTGGTGACCCAAGTCTACTTAGCGCCATGCTTTGAGGCAGGGCTTTCTGACGCCTCCCCCATGTAACCTTGAGAAGCGCCCTTCCCAAAATAAACTGTCAACGAGTTTTGGTTCCCTTCCTCTCCTTGTCCCCTCCTCCCCTTTCCTTCACAGAGGAAAAAACAACAACGATCCCAGAGTTATGTGCCTTTAGCTGGTTTCTCTGAATTCCACAAAGCCAGTTTATAAATATAGTCTTTGAACAGGCCTGGAAAGGGGAAACCAGAATATTGAGAGTTATTCCTACCTCAAGAACAATAAACTAAATTCCTGAGTCCATCTGTGGCCTCAACCCTCACCCAGGGGAGATCCTGGGGAGGAGAGCTCCAGGCTTTGCCGCCCTTAGGGTGGGAGGTTACGGAGTTCCTGGTTGCCAAAGCATTCCAACGATGCGGTCGAAAAATTAGTCAAGCCCCCAAGGTGCTTGGAGCCAGACTTCACCGTGGCCTCCTGTGGCTTGCATTCTAGAAGATGTAGCTTCAGCTGCTGATCTGCTGGTCCCTTTGGAGGCCTTGGCACTCCCCCATTCACTGATGCATCACCCTCATTGGCCTGGTTGTCCTCCTCTCTTTGACCTATGTCCTGTACTACAAGGTTTGACCTCCTAAAAAATGTATTTCTTCACCCATCTGACTTATTCATTCACTCATTATTAGGAGCCTACTATGTGCCAGGCCTGTGTTCACGCACTGGCCAACTCCCCGTTGTACTGATATTCTGAGTAGTTTTATAAATAAAATCAGGAGAAGACCTGGTTTCTGGCCAGCTGCCACATTTCCCACTTGGCTGCAAGCAAGTGCATCCAGCTGTCAGCCGGCCTCCTCCCTGCACTTGATCCCAGAGCTTCAGAGGTCAGTATGGTGGGACTGAGATGTTGAAGTTACTGGGATGGTGGCCCAGCCTCCCTAGTCAGCTCAGCTAAGAACAATCAAGGTCAGCTCCCTGAGTCAATCCAACGACCCCTGGGAGATCCTGCCCCCAGCAGGTAGGACCTGAACTTGTTCCCTTGCAATGGCAACAAAACTCGGTGGTTGTTGGGCCTTAGAGAGTTCCTCACATATCTCTGAGAATCAGTCCCCAAGCCATACTCCTTGTCCTGACCTGTATGTTCAGTTGGTCCAACCTTTCAGTTTCCAACAAAGTAATTAAGTTCGTAGGCTTTGAAATCAGCCAAACTTGGGATCAAAGCTAAGCTCTGTCACTTTTCATCTTGGTGAATTGCTTTATGCACCTAATCCATAGTTTCCCCATCTATAAAAAAGGGGGTGGTAATAATCATAGTACCTTGTCATAGGGTTGGTTTGATGACGAAATGAGATAATGCATGTAGAGTGTTCAACCCAAAGTTTCTCAACATCAGCACTAGTGACATTTCAGGCTAGATATTATTTGTGCCTGAAATGTCACAAATATATTGTTATAATATCTAATTATCTAATATTATTAGATATTATCACGTGGGATATCTTGTGCATTGTAGGATATTTAGCAAAATTCCTATCCTCCACCTACTAGATGCCCACAACACAACTCCCCTTTGGTGGATACAATTGAAAGTATCTGTAGACATTGACAAAAGTCCCTTGACATCATCCCTCTTGAGAACCACTGGTTTAACCCAGTGCCTGGAAAATACATCTAATTAATGTTTGCCAATATTATTACTGGCCATTGGAACCCCATCTACTTGGATGGCCTCTGGCCCTTGTCCAGATCTTGTCAGCACCACCACATGAGAGTTATTCCTAATTCCAGTTTTCTGTGTACTAACAGACCCTGATTCAAGATATCTGGAATTATGTACTGTTAACTGCCTGACAATGCCTAGAAACATGTCTGCTATTCCATACTGAGTATATTCCTCTGAAAATACCACAAACAAACGAGAATAAATAGAATTGAGTAAGGAGTGTTAGGTAAGGATAGAATTGAGAAAAGAGTGTTACCTGAGGCAGTTTGAGGCCAGAAAGAGAATGGAGATCAATGCTGAGAGAGCTCCAGAGCACTAGGCCAATGGTGCCATTCAACCCGTTGCAATAAGACATGAAAAGAAATAGGGATGGTGATATACTATTAGTCCTATCAACACGGGGCACACAGTCCCATGATTGTAGATCCATTCTGAAACAAAATGTGTTTATGGGTATAAACATGCCTAGCCCATTACCTGGTACATTGTAGACCCTTGATAAAGGCTGTCTAAAGCAGTCATTCAGCTTGATTTATTTTTTGGTCAGGGAGGATGATGGGTTAGACAGAAATGGCTCAGCATCTTAGAATGTCAGAATTGAGAGGAATCACTGAGATAACCTGACTCAGCTCCTTAATCTTGTAACTAAAAACATTTACACAGGGAAAGGGGAAGGAGATTGTACAAAGTGTAATGGCAAGAACTGGAAATGGAACTAGGTTTTCCAGACTCCACAGGTGAGTGCAATGCATATAGACATGCACATCTACGGTCTCGTCCTGAGCCTAGCACTTAGGTTCCATGGTGTCACACTCAGCTGCTGGAAGAAAAGTGACCCCGTGCATTTGGATATGCAGCCTTAGGCCAGCCCCTACCCTTTGGCTTTAGCATCCCCAAACTATCATCTTACCTCCCCTTCACTCTGTACCCTTGTGCTCCTGGCCTTGCCTCCATTTCTATGTCTCTCTTCTCCCTAAAAATTCTGGTCACGTTTTATCAGTACCATTTAATCCCATGAGAGTACATAAGGATAATCTGACTCCTCATTATTTGACTAGTGTCTTCTCCCTGACAACAGCTAACTGGTACTGAGCATTTACTATGTGCCAAGAACCTTATGCATATAATCTTATTCAATGCTTGTCTGTACCATAAGGTTCATTACTACTATGTCCATTTTACAAATAAAGCAAACTAAGGTTGGGACAGCTTCATGTGTGGGAAAGGAGAAAGTGAAGTCAGAAAGTGAAGTCACTCAGTCGTGTCCAGCGCTTTGTGACCCCATGGACTGTAGCCCGCCAGGCTCCTCCATCCATGGGATTTTCCAGGCAAGAATACCGGAGTGGGTTGCCATTTCCTTCTCCAGGGGATCTTCCTGACCCAGGGATTGAACCCAGGTCTCCGGCATTACAGGCAGACTCTTTACCGTCTGAGCCACCAGGGACAAGCCACCAGAGCCACCAGGGAAAGGAGAACCAGTGTGTTTATCAGACAGAACTAAAAGACTAATCCTAGAGCAAAGCACGAAGATGGCTGAATTCCTGGAGAAAGTGAACTAGTTTAGTCTGAAGGTCATAGGGAGGTGGTGACTTGTGAATGCTTTCCGAGAGCTGATTTAGAATTGTCCTTTATCCTTCATGTCTGGTAAATTACAGGTGCTGGGGTTCCTTGTTGGTGGAATTCATAGCCAGGCAGCATCTCTTTGCTCTCTCCAGCCCTCCCAAAGTCCGTGCCCCCTTCTGAGAACAGGTCTGTGCCATGGCCAGGCTCCTGTTTGTCCTCACCAGGTCACCAAATCGCAGGTGGGGTAGGGATTACAGGTCTCCACTTGTCTTGACGTTGGACCTCCAGGTCCTGACCCATTTCTGACTAACTCATCTAAGGAATCGTCCAAGTCTGTGACCTACTTCCCACAGGGCTCCTCCCCAGACAAGCCTCCCCATGGACCTTCTCTGTGCTCTGGAGTTCCTGCAGCCTGCAGGCACCAGCACTACCCGTTCTGGACAGCTCCACCCAGCCCAGTCCTCACCTGGGTGTTGTCCTGGACTCCACCCTCTCCTTTCCTTTCTCTGGCCCAAAAATATGTCTCTCTCTCCTAGGCCTTTTTAACAGCTGTTCTCCTGGATGCAATTACTCCCTCTCAGAAATACTCATCCCTCAAAAACACCAATTTGTTCATATCAGATTGCCACTTAAACATCTACTGTGAATTCACTTTTTCCCTAGGATAAAACCAAGCCCTGTAGGTTTGGGTGTCCTACCCTGAAGCTGAATCTACCAGTCTATAATTTTTTCTTCCAGGTGAGTCTAAAGAAGATAGCGTTGCTTAAGCTAAGCAACTAAAACTTCCCAAAATCTGGTTCCACACACAATAGCACTTAGATCATAGAATCTTCCATTTTGTTGTTGTTGTTGTTCAGTTGCTAAGTTATGTCTGACTCTTTGCTACCCCATGGACTGCAGCACTCCAGGCTCCTCTTTCCTCCACTGTCTTCCAGAGTTTGCCCAAATCCATGTCCGTTGAGTCAGTGATGCTGTCTTTAAAGGGACTTTAAATTAACTTCCCACTATCACAAATTCAACCTTTTCTTGACCACGACCAACGACAGGAAGTTTGCAGTGTTGCAAGGCAGCCGAAACTACTGTGTAAAGGACTTTTTAAATCAGAGTCCTAGAAACTTACACATGTTATACACCCAGAAGGTGAAGACGTTCTTCCCATTGCAAACACCTCTCTGCAGCAAATCAACAAGTATTGAAACCCAAATGTAGAATTTTGCCTCTAAACAACTTTTAACACGCACAATTCATTTGGATTTTGAATTAAGCCATCAACATGACACTTCTGCTAGTTTTTTCCAATCAAATGTTTGATCCACTTGCCTAAAAATGCAGGCTCTAGAAGTCAGACTGCCATGTTAAAATACCACCTTTGCCACTTACAGGCTCTTGGCATTGGTTGAGTGATTTAATTTCTCTGATCTTTAGTTTCCCCATCTGTGGAGATGATACCTGCCTTGTAAGGATTATCTGTTATGAAAATCAAATAAGATAATATATATAAACTGCTACACATGGTGTTGGGTCTATTTAAATGTGAATGTGTTATCTTTTATTATTATAATTAATACCTTTATCTATGATATCTGGTGGCTTTCAAACATTTTCCCTAGAATTTCAGTATTTAAACAAACAAAAGCAGTATTTAGGCAGACAAAAGCAGTGTGGATATGTGTCCCAAGATCCCAGTGTCTCTGCCTTTCTCTTTCCCGTTCCTCTCCTCTGTAATTCCTTAGATACCACATTGAGACCTTAAGACTCAGCCAAGTCTACTTTGAAGACTATTTACCTAATATCATTAATAAATGCTCCACTAGAAAAGGTGGATTGCAGAGATGCATGGAATGTGTATTGGTTTCTTATTGCTGCTGTAACAAACTTAGTGACTTAAGCAGCACAACTTTATCATCTTACAGTTCAGTAGTTCGTGCTTTTGAAATTGATCTTATTAGGCGAAAATCAAGGTGGACAGAGCTACTTTCCTTCGGGAGGCTGTAAAAGAAAATTTGTTTCCTTGCTTTGTCACAGCTTCCAAACGCCATCACCATTCCTTGTTTCATGACCCTCTTCCTCCATCATCAAAACCAGCAATGGAACATCTCATTGGTCCTGCTTCCACCATTACACCCTCTTCTGGCTCCTCTTCCACTTTTAAGGACCTATGTGCTAGGGTTTCCCAGGTGGCACTAGTGGTAAAGGACCTGCCTGGCAATTCAAGAGACATAAGAGAGGCAGGTTCAATCCCTGGGTGGGGAAGATCCCCTGGAGGAAGGCATGGCAACCCACTCCAGTATTCTTGCCTGGAGAATCCCATGGACAGAGGAGCCTGGTGGACTATGGTCCATAGGGTTGCAAAGAATTGGACGCAACTTAGCATGTCCATGTGTGAGTATACTGGTACCACTCACATAAGTCAGGATAAATTCTCTATTTTAAGGGCAGTTGATTAGCAGCCTTAATTCCACCTACACCCTTAACTCCCTTTTGCCATGTAACCTAATGTGTTTACAGCTCCCAGAGAATAGGATGTGGACATCTTTGGAGAACCATTATTTCGCCTCCCATAACTAGTGCCCTGGGAGACCAACCTGGATGAATTACTGTGCCAAAGCCTTCACTGTAAGGGAAGCTGAGAAGTTGAGCATGTACCACTTTTAATTTTATGGTGAAAGAAAGATCCCACATCTCACCAAGATCCATAAAGAGAAGCTGCTGCTGCTGTTGCTAAGTCGCTTCAGTCATGTCCGACTCTGTGCGACCCCATAGACAGCAGCCCACCAGGCTCCCCCGTCCCTGGGATTCTCCAGGCAAGAACACTGGAGTGGTCTGCCATTTCCTTCTCCACATAAAGGGAAGAATTCCCCCAAATTAGTCCAAAAGGTGGAAAGATAAAAAAACAATAATAAACATCCACTGCACCAATCTAGGTAGCTGGTTTTTCTAAAGAGAAATACAGATATTTTAGAAGTATTAAAAGTTCACAGTGAACTTGTGATGGCTACAAACTGATTTCTACTTTCTTTTCTAAGTATACACAACCCTTCCACCATTTAAAGAACCCTTTCTAGTTCATTGCCAGAGACTAGTCACAAGCCATAACCCAGGTTTTGAAAAATTCTCTAGAACCCAGGTTTTGAAAATCAAGACAAGACATGCCCGTCCCCAGTCTTCTGGCATCTCTCTCACTCCACAGTTCTTCAAATAAGACCGACAGAGATTTCACAAAGACTTCTGCAAGTCCTTTCAGGACCCTGGGCTATAATTCATATGGGATTAAGATTTGAAATCATTAGGAGCAAAGAAGTGTGATTTTGGCCTCTCTCCTACCTTGAGTTCCCATCTTTTCAGATTAAAGGCTTTTACCTTGGTGAATTGAGCAGCTCTCAGCTCTCTCTGATAACTGTTGACATGGTACCATCATCACCAGGCTCTGGACTCTCCTTCCTTCCCTGCCATCTTTCTCTGAACAACACAACAGAAACCCTCATTTTTATTTTCAGTGGTGTTTCAAAGGTCTTAGTTCCTCTTGAGTTTAGCCACAGTTCTTTCAAACGTGGGTCACTTCCCCAGGCGTTTGGCTGTGTGTCCTTTCTAAATATTTGTGTTTTTAAAACCCAAGCCCGCAGAGATGACACTATGAAATCACATTGCTTCCATTTCACCCACGTCAGGACTATACAATGGGAGGAACGTGGATGCTGGACTGATTCACGGAGACGTGAGCTCCATCTGCCTCTCTCACCAGCAGTGTGAGCTTCAGCTCTAAAATCAGAGTATTCACTCTCATAGAGCCACACAACTGGGTATTTGTGTGGCTGTCCCTTGTGGACACGCTTTCAGTAAATTTTTCTTGGGCGTTTTCCGTTTGGCGAGCATGGAGAGTCGTCTGTCTGAGCGCCTGCTATCACATCCCTTAAAAACACCAGAAACTAACACATTGTAAATCAACTACACTTTGGTTAGAAAAAAAAAGATGGGCAGATCTTCACCAAATTTGGAGAGTTCTTCAAGAGAGTCCAACATAAACTGTAGGCTATATGGCATCCAATATGCTCCTTGTGGGCAGCCAGGAACATTTCAAAAACATATATAAAGTCATCCTCCAGGACAGGTCTGTCCTTAGGGTGTATGGGGGCCTGAGCAAATTGTTTTTGTTGAGCCTTGTCAAATAATCGATTGATTTAAAAACATTATAAAATGCATGGGTCCATGCAATACAGTGACGTGTCAATGACGACTTAGAATAATGGATAAAGGAGTGGTAACTGCATGCCATTTACTGTCCAGAATCGCACATGAAGATTTTTGATAGGTCCAGGCACTGCGTCTCCCTGTTCATGTCCAGAAACCACCTCTTTCTTTTCTTTATTGTCAAATGCATCATTTCTGACTAGTTTCATACCTTTCACCATGAGTGAAAAAAAGAAGATGAAATACTGCATTTATTTCCAATAACATGGCGTTTCAGAACCTGGTTATCTAGAACCAATATATTGGATCCCTGTGTCTATGCAGTGTCCTAATAGCATTTTCAATACCAGTGACATCATTGCTCACAACGCTGCCACATCCATCACGCCACCTATGAAGACTGGCTTCCAGTGACTCGAAGGTTGTCCTGAATTGCATCAGTGAAGACCACAAATGCACATACAAGAAAAGGTGAAATGATAATCTATTTTCCAGTTAGGTCAAATTTACCACGTGGAATACTAGAGGGCACACATGGCAAAACCCATCTTCCAAGCTTATCTGGAACTCTTTCAGCCATAATCACTGCAATCCTAAAAGGTGACCTCTTTCATTGTTGATGACATGACTGCCTTCCACTCACAGGTGCCAGTGGGGAGCACGGATGAGGCATCCAGGGAAAAAGCAAGAAGAATGGTCCCACTCCTCCGTCCCGTGTTCACATGGCCTAAGGTCAATTTGGAGGAGAGCATGAAACATCCATCAAGATAAGGGCAGCAGTGAGAAGGGCTCATGGACCATCTCCAAGCCCTCGGATAGACATGACCACCTCTGGAGACAGTTCACAACCACCCTAGGTGCCAGCAGTGAGAACTGCTCAAAGGTAAGGGGTGAGTGATAAGATATGAGGCTTGAGAGGTCAAAGGTCATCGGGGTCAAGTAGAAAAGTACTGGGAGGATGGGCAAACCAAGGAGCAGGATCAACACGTGGAAAAGCAAAGACCTTTGAAAAAAGAAGGCTCATCTGGGGAAACATCCAATGGTCTCCTGTGACTGAATTCATATGTCAGGCCAGGCGATGTGAACTTTATTCTGTACATCGTGAAGACTTAGTGTAGCATCGCAAGCAGGAGAGAGACATGGTCAAACTGAGATTTTAGGAAAATCACCGTAGCATCAGAGGGAAAGTCAGCCTGGAAGAGGAGGAGGTAGATGAGTGAGAAACCAGATAGGAGGAGGTTATTTTAATTATCCAGCAGGAGACAAAGAGAGCCAGAATTGAACTTGGTTAGGAGTCACTGAGAAGGAGAGAAAGGGTGGACTCTAGACAGGGTTCAGGAGCCAAGCAGGCAGATGTGATGATTGACAGGCATAGGAGCGAGGGCTGGGGAGGAGCCCTGGATGACTCCCGGGTTCTAGCCACAATGACTGGGTGGAGAACAATGTCATTCCTGAAACAGGGAATAGCGGAGGAGGAGCAAGTTGGGCAGGAAAAAGAATCAATTCAGGCTGGGACTTGTCAAGTTAAAGAAGTGGAGAATTAGAAGTTCCCAAAAGACAGGGAACGCCTTCAAAAGTCAGCAGTGAAGTCTGGCCTGGAGAGGGTTGTGGTTGAGTTGGAGCCCATTGAAGGGATTCTTAGAATGAGCACCCAGAAGAGAAGCAGGGAAACACTAAAATTTAAGCAATTTTAATGGAGTGAAAATCAAGAGTTAAAATTCAGAACACCCAGGGATCAAAGCCCATCCTCCAAGTATTAGAAACCACACCCAGTTCCTTGGCTGTTTTCATCATCGACTGTTCACAGATACCCACCCCTAGTCCCTCTTTCCTTTCCAATGATGAGTAAAAACACAACTGCACCCTCATCACATTTACAAAACTCCTATGCAAAATTTCTCTAGAGCCTCACCTGCACGTCCTCTTGAGTCAACAAATCTGAACACAGCCGGGAGGGTGCTGAAGGTAGGATAATGCGATGGGTTGGTCGTGACGGTTGATCAATTACAGTTACAAATCCTGCAGAGGTTAAGTCCAGGAGCCTCGACCTTAGACTCACCCCCCAGACAAATAAGGAAGGAAGACCCTTTAGATTTACGTTTGTCTTCCCCATTACCAAATGGAGAAACTGACGCCAATAGATGGGAAAATTTTTACTCAAGGTCAGTTGTGACCCTGACCCTACTGACCCTATTAGTGTGACTAAATCTTCCCAATTGATTAAAATGTCTTAATAAGCAGAATATTTCCAAAATTTTTCTGCCAATGCAACCAGGTGCCACCAGCTTCGTTCAGAACTGAATGAGTCTGCAGTTCCTCCAGCTCATTCACAAGCTCCTGGGATGAGACACAATCCAGGATATTTCTGAAGCACTCTTTGGACAATGGGTGGAGAAAAGGTGAAAGTGATCACCCTCCATCCGGCTCCATAGACTGTGGTTGTCACATATCCCTCCCTCTTCGAGGATGCTGGGATCTGCATTTGTCCTGGGCAAGGGCTTTGGGTTCATTTAATGATCTTGAGAAGAAAATTCAAATTTGTTTTGCAAAAGTGTTTTGCAAAAATTTCCTGAAATTAGGTTGTATGGGGTACTCCTTTCTGGAAACAACTATCCCTGGATGGGCGTTTTCATAGCTTCCTCTCTGACATCCCTGCCTCTGGTCTTACCCTATTTCAGACCTTACTCCACACAGCTGCCAGAGGGATCTTTCTGGAGTACCCTTTTGATAATGTCACTCTCTGCCTGAGAACTCCCAAGGCTCTCTCCCACCTACGAGCACCCTGAGAAAGTATTCAAAACTCTGGTCCCAGGGTAACCTTCATCCTGTCCAGCTATTATTTCTCCCAGGCTCCAGAGTTCTTCCCCTTTGGAAGTCTTAGAATTTCTTAAATACATCAGATACTTTTATGCCCCAGTGCCTTTGCACATGCTTCCTGGAATCCTATTTTTCTTGTTAATCATTTTTTAAATTCCTATTTATTCTTATTAATTCAAGTATCTTGTATCTACATTTTAAATCCTTCTACATTTTAAATCACCATTCTCAACACATAATTCAGAATCTGTCAACATGGTGGAATGAGTGTCTATGGGCCAATCAGACTACAACAGAATCAGAAAAAAGAAGAAGGCTGAGAATAAATGATCCAGGATCCGCTTCCCCATGAGTGTGGGAGAGGGGAACAGCTAAGAAATTGGCCATGAAGAGCCATGGTGGCAAAGTTTCCATCCAGTGAGGGAATCTGTTTTCAACTCAACCTTACTCAGGAAGTTACTCTTCCTACCAGAAGGGCAGCACACTAGAACCATCCCCTTCATTACTTCCTCAAAACAACTCTAATCATGGCTGGACCACAGGGAGTTTAGATGCCCTAGTGGTAAATCATAGGTGTAACTCTGATCCACTGAATAAAAAGCCAGGGCAGGCATTTTCCAGAGGGTACAAGAGCAAAGCTCTCATAAACAAAGCTCCTTAGGAATAATTAGGAATATCACTGATGGTCCATGGAGTAAACTTTGGGCAACAACATAAACAGAGGCTAAGAATGTTCTGCCAACAAATGGTACCATGAGGTCAGACGTGTGTGAGCAGGAAGAACAACATACCTTCAGAAGGAACTCAGAAGAAATGTCTCCAGGAAGAACCAGACATAACCTGTTCTCTTGGCTGCACCTCAGTTTTTGCCGGGTGCCTAGTGAGAGTGAAGTGGGAGCTTACACAGAACTCCATTGTGCATCACGAACAGGTTTTCCTGTACTAGTGCCCTCAAGTTACACATACAGATTTCTCATTCTAGAATGTGGGTTCAATATTCTCAGATAGAATTTTGGTTGTCTTTAAGGTCCTAAATTGAAGTGTTTCATTACTACTTAAAATTACCTGAGTCAGGTGCCTCCTACCAGAAATGAAAAAATGATTTGAAAGCCCACATAGGGCATGCATTAACTTAACAAATACTTATTGATCACCTATATTGTGCCCAGTATCTGGGTTAAATAATAAACTAGACAGATTATGATCTTGTGGTTGGGAAAGGGGATATCGACAAGCAACCAGGACTTAGAAAAAGCATTGCAGTTGGTGACTGTAGCCATGAAATTAAAAGATGCTTGCTGCTTGGAAGGAAAGTTATGACAAACCTAGACAGCATATTAAAAAACAAAGACATCACTTTGCCAACAAAGATCCATACAGTCAAAGCTATGGTCTTTCCAGTAGTCATGTACAGATGTGAGAGTTGGACCATAAAGAAAGCTGAGCGCCAAAGAATTGATGCTTTCAAATTGTGGTGCTGGAGGAAAAGACTCTTGATAATCCTTTGGATAGAAAGGAGATAAAAACCAGTCAATCCTAAAGGATATCAACCTTGACTATTTATTGGAAGGCCTGATCCTGAAACTGAAGCTCCAACACTTTGGCCACCTGATGCAAGCAGTTGATTCATTCGGAAAGACCCGATGCTGGGCAAGATTGAAGGCAAAAGAGAAGAGGGCAGCAGAGGATGAGATGGTTGGTGGAATCAGCAACTCAATGGACACGAACCTGGGCAAACTCCAGGAGGTAGTGAGGGACAGGGAGGCCTAGCATGCTGCAGTCCCTGGGGTCACAAAGAGACAGACATGACTTAGCAAACTGAACAAGAACAGAACTTAAAATACAGGGCACTCTGTCCTGGAGTAGCAAAGGAGGCCACAGAGACACAGAGAAGAGGGCATCAGATCTGACCAATGGGGTAAGGGAAGTCTTCCAGGAGGAGTGTTGTCTGTGCTGAGATGTCTCATCAGACAGTGAGGGAGGAAGTGGAAAACGGAGGCAATCTTCCTGGCAGAATGAGCTGGGAGATGACACACGCGAAGATCCAGAGTTGAGAGGAGCATGATCTCTTATGAGGGGAACATGAGAAGAGCAAGACAGATCCAAGAATGAACCCAGTCTGGTTCAGCCTATCTACGCCTGTTATCACAAAAGAGACCAGCAAGTTAGAGAGAGAGCCTCAGGTTTACCTCCACAGGACACTCCAGTCTCACTTCAGTTGCAGGCTTGGAGATTCAGCTTCACCAAGGCTGCCGGGCCAGGGTGATCCCTGAAGCCCTGACCCTAGCAGAGAAGAGCTCTCCCAGCTTCATCACCCAAGGAAGAAAGTCCAGCCCTGAGTAGAGACCTTCCCTGTCCCTCTCCTTTGCCCTCCTTACTCCTACCAGAGTGATCACCAGCAAGAGGGCTGCCGTCTTGGACAGGACAGGATCCTGGGATGGGGGTGGGGCGAGGGGAGGGGAAGAAGACCCAAATGCCAGCCCAGTTCCGTGGTGGCGCCGTGTATTTAGTCATGTCCGACTTTTTATGACCCCATGGACGATAGCCTGCCAGGCTCCTCTGTCCACGCGATTTCCCAAGCAAGAATACTGGAGTGGGTTGCCATTTCCTCCTCCACAGGATTTTCCCCACTCAGGGATCAAACCCACATCTCTTGCATTGTCAGGCGGATTTTTCACCACTGAGCTCTCTGAGAAGTCCCCCAGTTCCATGGGGAAGCTGTCTGTCACCAGACGGCCCAAAGAAGAGACAACTGGCTGCATTTCAGTCACAAATTGTGGACTGTGTAGACACGTATAGGTCTGTGCAGGTGCCCAAGAGAGCTTTCTAAGAGGGATCACACCTCCCAACAGCCAAGAGTCATGTCCTCAGGGACATGTGACCCACAGACCAAGGACTGGGAGAAGGGAGAAACTGCTTAATGATATTTTATAGTTCACAAACATTTTGATGTTCACCAAGCATTTATGATCCAAGTTTCTGCCAAGTACTTTTGGGCGGGGGGGGGGCAGGTATTTTATTTATTTTTTGACAGTTTCAATTGTGCATTTTATAAAATATTGGCTGTTTTCTCCAGGTTGTACAATATTTATCATGAGGTTGGTTTCTCATAACAGCCCCACAGGGTAGGCAGTATAGCCCCATTTATCAGATGAAGACACTGAGGCCCAAGGAGATGTAAGAAGCTTGCTCAAAATCTCCTTTCTAAGTGCCAGAAAGAAAATTTAAACCCTAGCTCTGTGCTTCCTTTCACCCTCATCCACACATTCGTTCATGTAATCATGTCTGGAGCCCTGGTAAGGCTGGCAAAATTAATAAGTTCAGTAGAAGAAAGTGAGGTTCAGATGGGTGGCAGAAGGTTCCAGAAACATGTGTTTCAGACAGATAAGGTTAGAACAGTCAGCACATTTTCTGAGGCAGTTCCCCACCCCCGCCTCCACTGCAGGCTACCTCCCATAACCTATTTCTGGCATTTTAATGAAAAATAAACGTCCCCCCACCTCTGCCCTATTCACTAGGCCAGATCAGGCAATTATGCAGTGTTTATGTGGGAGGCTTGGTTCTGAGAGACCTGGTCAGCAGTGAGGAATAATGGCTGTGAGGAAACCCAGCTGGCCCAGCGGGGTCTTCCCAGGCCCCCTCAGACCCCTCTTCCACTCCCTTTCCACTCCAAAGTCTGCTCAGCCTGCCTGGAACAAATTGCCTTCTGTCTCCGGGGAAAAGCAAAATCCACCAGTGACCCCCTTGGCTCCAGCACTAAGAATGTGACACGCTTCCCAAACAAACTCTAACACAAAGCCATACAGCACAGTGGTTAAGGGCTCAGGAGCTGGGGAGACACTGACCTTCAACAACACATTCCCTCTGTGAGCTTGGACAAGGGGCTCCATCTCTCAGAACCTTGATGTTATCTTCTGTAAAATGGGAAAATGGCAGCACCCAGCTCCCAGGGTTAGATGAGACAATCCATGAAAGGAGAGGGTACCAGGGCCTTGTGATGAGAACTCAGAAGACCTCGGTTGTTCGACTCTATTTTCACTTCTTATTGAAATGTGATGAACTAATAGAATGCATCTATCATTAAGAGCGTAACTCACTGGTTTTCACAAAATGAACACATCCTGAAGCCAGCACCCAAATCAAGAAAACAGAAAACGCTCACCATTTCAGAAGACTCCACCCTCATCCCTTCCAGTCATTATTGCCCACCACAAGTAATCTTAACCTTGCTTCTAGCAGCCTGACTCAGATTTGTTCCTCTTATTCGGTATGTGCCAGAATCCGGACTAAGTCTTTTAGGTGTGACATTTCACTTAGGCTTCACCACAGTCCTTCCCCTTGCCCTGCACTAAGAAATGGAGAAGATCCTAAGGACTCTGCAAAGGTGCTGGTGAGACAGAGTTTAGCAAAATCACAATGTACAAGGTTAAAATACAAAAATCAATTGCATTTCTATATACTAGCAACAAACATCTGGGAACTGAAATTGACAATACCATTTACAAAACAGAGTTAGATTTTAAAACCTTGAAAAGCTTAGGGATGCATCTAATAAAATATGTACAAAAACTGTACAGTCAACATTACAAAGCGCTGCTAAGAAAATTAAGAAGATGAATACATGAGAAGATATGCTGTCTTCTTGGATTAGAAGACTATGTTGTTAAAATGTAAATTTATCCCTAGCTGATCTATAATCTAATGCAATCCCAATCAAAATCTCAGCAGACTTTTTTTAATTGACAAACTGATTCTAAAATTTATGTGAAAACGCAAAGGGCCTGAAAGAGCTAAAATGATTTTGCAGGTAACTTTTTGAAAGATTTACATGATCTTATCCTAAGACTTACTATAAGGACTTCCCTGGTGCTCCAGTGGCTGGGAATCCATCTTCCAGTGCAGGGGGAGACGAGAGGTTAGATCCCTGATGGAGGCGCTAACATCCCACATGCCGAGGGGCAGCTAAGCCTGTGTGTTGCAGCTTGTGAGCCTTCGGGCCTCAACTAGAGAGAAGCCCCAGCTCTACAACGAAGAGTCCGCGTGCCGCAACTGAGACTAGATACAGCCAAAAATAAATGCTTTTTTTAAAAAAAGACTTACTATAAAGCTACTGGTATCCAGGCAGGGCAGTATCAGAATAAGGATAGAAACAGACTGATGAAAAACAAAGGAGTGTTCAGAAATAAACCCATATATATAACATATACATGGGCTTCCCTGGTGGCTCAGATGGTAAAGAATCTGCCGGCAGTGTGGGAGACCCAGCTTCAAACCCTGGGTCGGGAAGATCCCCTGAAGATGGAAATGGCAACCCACTCTAATATTCTTGCCTAGAGAATTCCATGGACAGAGGAGCCTGGCGAGCTATAGTCTACGGTGTCAGAAAGTGTCAGACACGACTAAGTGACTAACACACACACACACACACACACACGTGTGTGTGCTCAGTCGTGAATCATGTCCAACTCTTTGCAACCCCACTGACTGTAGTCCACCAAGCTCTTCTCCATGGGATTTCCCAGGCGAGAATACTGGAGTGGATTGCCATTTCCTTCTCCAGGGGATCTTCCGGATCCAAGGATCAGACATGTGCCTCCTGCGTTGGCAGGTGGGTTCTTTACCACTGAGCCACCAGGAAAGTCCCTTATAATATGATAATTATATGCTAATTATTAATAATGTGACTTTTATAAATAACCAAAGGATGGAAGCTGTTGGCTTTATTATTATTACTCACCTCACCATGTCCTAAAAACTGTGCCAAGTGCTTTATGTGTATTATCTTATTGAATCCTCTCAACAGTTATCTGATGTATATACACTAATGTTACCCCATTTCATAGAGGAGAAAACAGAGGCCCCTGGAAGGATGTGGAGCAACATGGCCAACGTTTCACTGCTAATAAGTAATCCAGGATTAGACCTTGACCAGTTTCAGTCAGTGAATCTGCTACCTCCAGAGCACAGAGGAAGCCTGCTCTGTACATGTAAGTAATTCTCACTCAGTAAATGGTTGTAACAGATATTGTTCCAGTGTTGCCATTTGCAGAGGTGATAATTAAAGTCCACCCCTGGGAAGGTCAAGGTCACAGGCATGTGAGCATGTGGAGTGCCTCTAACTTGAAGGACAGCTTGAGAGTGTTGGGACCCCAGTCCAATGGAACAGGTCACATCACAGACCTCAGTCAGCAGAGAACTTAGAAGCTGAGTTGAAGAAAAGGCACACTCAAGATTAAAGCATGGTGGTCCTGAGCATTCTGGGAATGCCCACACCAAGCCTGGGACCCCGAGGAACAAGAAAAAGTCTAAACAAGCCCTACACAATGTGGGGCTCAGGTTCCAAACACACTTCCTGTACTGGTCAGCAAGGATCGAGAATTCGGCAGGGCTGGCCAGGGCAAGATGAGATAGCTTGGAGAGACTCGGATGCCTGGTGTGGCTGTTCCAACCCCGGTCAATCTGAAACAGGTCACTCCTGGCAGAGTGGAAATTTTGACTGCACGTCGCTCCCTCTGACCTCAGATCCTCCCCTTGTTAACAGCAGGAAAGTTTATCTTCAGAGATTTCCCTACTTCTCTGACTCTGCCATGGCAGAGGGTAAGATCACACCTTGCAGTCATGACGTTGGTCCTGAGACAACTGTTCATCCTCTTCCACTTAGGGTTGGTGGCCCATGCTCACTGGTCATGAGCTCTCCTCCTAATCCCTCCCCCGACCCTTTCTCACGGTTCGGTTTGGTGCCTTTTAGCTTTTGTTGGAGGCAATTGCATCAGGCAGCAGGGGTGGGGGGTGGGGTGGAGAGGAGACATGGGAAAGGTTTTGAGTGATGAGTTCCAGCCCAGGAATTAAGAAACGGATGAGAGGAAGAAGACACAAAATGACTCTTTGCTTCAAAGCCTTAGGACCTTCATGAGTACCTCTTCTCAGCGGATTGCCGTTTATCAGGACAGTACTCAGAGTTGCTAAATCCAGAAGTATGGACTTTAGATCTGGCCCAGTGGAGGAGAGATTTGAAAACTCTCACTTAAATTGTCCAGTGCAAGCCAGCTTCTCCATCTTGCCCACCAATTCTAGGAGCTTCTTAATATATTTTCTTCCTAGTTATGGATTCTGTCATTTGCAACTGAGAAGCAGGGACGATTCTTAGACATTTAGAAGCAATAATTAAGAGGATTTAGTGACCAGATAGCACAACTTGTACAGTGACTGACACTCAGTAGACACACAGTAGATCTTGAAATTCTTATTGTGTGAATAGAGGGAGGGAGGGAAGGAGACAGGAAGGAAAGACGGAAGAGAGGGAGGGATGGAGGGACAAAAGAAGGATAAACAGTGTGCATATAGTGTGAGACAGGAAAGAGTGTGGGATGATACACAGATTTCTGACTTGAAGAGATTTATAGATGGTAATGCCATCGCTGAGACATGGAAGAAAGAAGATGGTCGGGTTTTAAGGAGAATATGGTGAGCCCAGTTTGAGGGTGCTGGATTGAGTTTCCTCTGGTACAATCCAAGAACAGAGATTTTCAGCAGGTAGTTGGGTATTTGGATCTAGTGTTCAAGAAGAAGCTCAGGGCAGTGGAAGATGACTTGGGGATGATCAGGACACAGTGGTGAGTATTGCAAGTGGAAGAAACAGCCTAGTGAAAAGAGAAAAGAGCAGAAGATGGACTCCTGGGGGCTGCTGGCATCTACAGATGACTAGAGCAAGGGTGGCGCACGAATAAGACTGAGGAAAACTACCGGAGTTCAAAGACAGAATGGAAACTGCTTTTCAGAGCTGAGCCTTGTAGACCGAGATACAGCCAAAGACCAGAGAGCTCTGGAAGAATCCAGGCAAGAACAAGAAATCTTTCTGCTTCTGTCTCCATGTTATTTGTGCCAAAACTCATCTTCCCAGCCTCCTTGATGGCAACAGTCAGAGGTGGTAGACCAGTGGCCCCACTCACTGATTTACTTTTCACTTGCATGCATTGGAGAAGGAAATGGCAACCCACTCCAGTGTTCTTGCCTGGAGAATCCCAGGAACGGGGGAGCCTGGTGGGCCGCCGTCTATGGGGTTGCACAGAGTCTGACACGACTGAAGCGACTTAGCAGCAGCAGCAGCAGCTGGACTAAGGATTTCCCAGGTGGCTCGGTGGTAAAGACTCTGCCTATAAATGCAAGAAATGTAAGAGAATCGGGTTCGATCCCTGGGTCAGGAAGATACCCCGGAGGAAGGCATGGTAACCCAATCCAGTATTCTTTCCTGGAGAATCCCATGGACAGAGGAGTCTGGTAGGTTACAGTCCATGGGGTCGCAAAGAGTTGGACATGATTGAAGAGACTTAGCCTGCACTCACCATGGGCTAAACAACGTGCAGGCTCATCTGCATTTGTTGTCTTTTTACTCCTCTCTGTCATACTGTGAGTGAACTGTTATATTTCCTTTATTCATATAATGAGGAAACTGAGATTCAAAGAAGGAAGGTCATGTACCCAAGTTCCCACAGGGCTGGTTATAAGAATTTGTTCAACAAGAAATTCTCAGACTCTGAACAAGAGTGAAGAGAGGAAGCATCGAAAAAAATCAGCCAGTCTCTATGTTTGTGCCCCTATCCCTACCCTGCAAATAGGTTCAGTTCAGTTCAGTTCAGTCACTCAGTTGTGTCTGACTCTTTGGAACCCCATGAACCGTAGCACACCAGGTCTCTCTGTCCATCACCAACTCCTGGAGTCCACCCAAACCCATGTCCATAGAGTCGGTGATGTCATCCAACCATCTCATCCTCTGTCATCCCCTTCTCCTCCTGCCCTCAATCTTGCCCAGCATCAAGGTCTTTTCAAATGAGTCAGCTCTTCGCATCAGGTGGCCAAAGTATTGGAGTTTCAGCTTCAACATCAGTCCTTCCAAAGAATATTCAGGACTGATTTCCTTTAGGATGGACTGGTTGGATCTCCTTGCAGTCCAAGGGACTCTCAAGAGTCTTCTCCAACACCACAGTTCAAAAGCATCAATTCTTTGGTGCTCAGCTTTCTTTATAGTCCAACTTGCACATCCATACATGACCACTGGAAAAACCATAGCCTTGACTAGACGGACCTTTGTCCATCAAAGGTCTAGACAAAGTAATATCTCTGCTTTTCAATATAATATCTAGGTTGGTCATAACTTTCCTTCCAAGGAGTAAGCGTCTTTTAATTTCATGGCTGCAATCACCATCTACAGTGATTTTGGAGCCCCCCAAAATAAAGTCTGACACTGTTTCCACAGGTTTCCTATCTATTTCCCATGAAGTGATAGGACCAGATGCCATGATCTTAGTTTTCTGAATGTTGAGCTTTAAGCCAACTTTTTCACTCTCCTCTTTCACTTTCATCAAGTGGCTCTTTAGTTCTTCTTCACTTTCTGCCATAAGGATGGTGTCATCTGCATATCCGAGGTTATTGATGTTTCTCCCAGCAATCTTGATTCTGGCTTGTGTTTCCACCAGCCCAGTGTTTCTCATGATGTACTCTGCATATAAGATGGCAGCGCAGAAGCACAGCAAAGAGGAGCTACCCCACGTCCAAGGTAAGGAGCGGTGGCTGCACTTTACTGGAGCAGTCATGAAGAGATACCCCTTGTCTAAGGTAAGAGAAACCCAAGTAAGACAGTAGGCACTGAGAGGGCATCAGAGGGCAGACAGACTGAAACCACAATCACAGACAACAGGCCAGTCTGATCACACTAGGACCACAGCCTTGTCTAACTCAATGAAACTAAGCCATGCCATGTGGGGCCACCCAAGACGGATGGGTCATGGTGGAGAGGTCTGACAGAATGTGGTCCACTGGAGAAGGGAATGGCAAACCACTTCAGTATTCTTGCCTCAAGAATCCCATAAACAGTATGAAAAGGCAACTCCCCAGGTCAATATGCTACTGGAGATGAATGGAGAAATAACTCCAGAAAGAGTGAAGGGATGGAGCCAAAGTAAAAACAACACCCAGTTTTGGATGGGACTAGTGATAGAAGCAAGGTTCGATGCTGTGAAGAGCAGTATTGCATAGGAACCTGGAATGTTAGGTCCATTAATCAGGCAAATTGGAAGTGGTCAAACAGGAGATGGCAAGAGTGAACATCGACATTCTAGGCATCAGCGAACTAAGATGGACTGGAATGGGTGAGTTTAACTCAGATGACCATTATATCTACTACTGCGGGCAGGAATCCCTTAGAAGAAATGGAGTAGCCATCATGGTCAACAAAAGAGTCCAAAATACAGTACTTGGATGCAATCTCAAAAATGACAGAATGATCTCTGTTCATTTCCAAGGCAAACCATTCAATATCACAGTAATCCAAGTCTATGCCCCGACCAGTAACGCTGAAGAAGCTGAAGTTGAACGGTTCTATGAGGACTTACAAGACCTTCCAGAACTAACACCCAAAAAAGATGTCCTTTTCATTATAGGGGACTGGAATACAAATAGGTTCATCAGTACCATTTTTCTAGATTCCATATACATATGTGTTAATATATGTTATTTGGGGTTTCCTTGGAAGGACTGATGCTAAAGCTGAAACCCCAGTACTTTGGCCACCTCATGCGAAGAGTTGACTCATTGGAAAAGACTTTGATGCTGGGAGGGATTGGGGGCAGGAGGAGAAGGGGACGACAGAGGATGAGATGGCTGGGTGGCATTACCGACTCGATGGACGTGAGTCTGAGTGAACTCCGGGAGTTGGTGATGGACAGGGAGGCCTAGTGTGCTGCGATTCATGGGGTAGCAAAGAGTCGGACACAACTGAGCAACTAAACTGAACTGAGCTAGGTGCCCTAGTGGTAAAGAACCCGCCAGCCAATGTAGGAGACATAAGAGACGCAGGTTCATTTTCTGGGTGGGGAAGATCCCCTGGAGGAGAGCATGGCAACCCACCCCACTGTTCTTGTCTGGAGAATCCGCATGGGTAGAGGAACCTGGCGGGCTGCAGTCCATGGGGTCACAAAGTATCGGACACGACTGAAGTGATTCAGCAGCAGCATACATGATTTGCTTTTTCTCTTTCTGACTTACTTCATCCGCATCAGGCCAGCTGACACAATTCCGTTCCTTTTCAGGGCTGAGTGATATCCCATGTATATTTGTGCCACATCCTCTTTATCCATTCATCTGTCGATGGACGTTTAGGACTTGTGGACACAGAGGGAGAAGGAGAGAGGGGAGTGAACTGAGAAAGCAGCATTGACATGTCCGCTGTGCTGTGCTCTCCTTAGTCACTCAGTCCCCTCTGACTCTTTGCGACCCCTTGGACTGCAGGCCGCCAGGCTCCTCTGTCCGTGAGGATTCTCCAGGAAAGAATACTGGAGTGGGTTGTCATGCTCCTCCAGAGGAATCTTCCCAACCCAGGGGTTGAACCCAGGTCTCCCGCATTGCAGGGGGATTCTTTATCGACTGAGCCACCAGGGAAGCCCATATATACGCCGCTGCTGCTGCTGCTGCTGCTAAGTCGCTTCAGTCATGTCCGACTCTGTGTGACCCCATAGACGACAGCCCACCAGGCTCCGCCATCCCTGGGATTCTCCAGGCAAGAACACTGGAGTGGGTTGCCATTTCCTTCTCCAATGCATGAAAGTGAAAAGTGAAAGTGAAGTCGCTCAGTCGTGTCCGACTCTTCGCGACCCCATGGACTATAGCCTACCAGGCTTTTCCGTCCGTGGGATTTTCCAGGCAAAAGTACTACCATGTGTAAAATAGCTAACTAGCAGGAAGTTCTGTATTAAAAAAAAAAAAAGGGCAGCCAGTTTGCTTTATAAGAAACTGAGACACAGAGCTGTTACTTGCCTGAGGTCACATGGCTAGGGGCTGGATCTAATCTCTGGGATCCAATGGTGGTAATGGTGATGATGACGATGTTGGTGATGATGACGACATTAATAATAATAATAACAATGATAATTGCTGCTACCTTTACAAGGCTCCTATTATGTCCCCAGACCAGTGTTTCATGCATTATCTCACTTCATCTTCATGACAACCCGATGAGGTAGGGGTTATCATGAACCCCTCACCTTTGACTGTGAGTGTAAAGGGGCTCAAATTGCCCCCAGAAGTGGTAATAATCCTTCCACTAGGGCTTATGGCCGGAGGGGAACATGCAGGACAAGACAGGCAGGGAACAAGCTGCCCAGCACAACAGACGCTGGTTCCTCAGACCCGGAAGCAGCCCCACGGACCAGAAAGCAGCCCGGGTATGGGAGACAGTCTGCCCAGACAAACCACAGAAGTGTCTGGGTCTCTGCCATCTCCTGCCTCCTGAGCTTGTAGCAGCTTGTGCAGACCTCGAGGATGAGATGAGCAAGGCCAGGCCCTCCTGTCCCAAGCACTGGTGAGGACACTGTCCTGTGCGCCATGGGAATTACTCCCCCAGACCTGCCTAGACTCAAGACTTTGAAATGACCCATGCGTGAGTCTACAGGTTGGGGCGTTGGGCAGAAAAGATCCCTATTCCAGAAATAGAACCCTGGAAGGGATTTCAACACCACCATGGGGGCTCTGTCCTTAGGTTTTTTACAATTTTTTTTTCCAGAACTAGGACCTCCCGGGCAGTTTATTGCCTCTCTTAAAAAAACTCACTTCTGAAACAATATTTCAGTAGTATTCCTAGTAAAGGTACTGAACTTGGTGAGGATCCTCAGTGCCTAGTAAGTAAAATAAATATTGATTTATTTATTTTTCATAGTAAAAATAGTAAGTAAAAATAAATATTGATTGTTTACTATGTGATAAGCAAGGGTGCCGTGAACTTGACATTCATTATCTTCTTTAATGTTCACGACAACCCTACGAAACCAGCTCTATTATTATCTCCATTTTACAGATGAGGAAGCGGAGACACCAACAGATGAGGTGATCTGTTCGAGGTCACATAATTAAAAAATGGCAGAACTAGGTTCTGACTGGAGTTCATGCTCATAACTGTGCCACTATGATAAAATGTTGGTCAAATGCATAAATGTATATGTGCATTCTTGTGTGTGTGTGTGAGAGAGAGAGAGTACATGCATTCCAATGCAGGCACTCATAAAGGTGGCCTAATTTGGTGCAGACATTTGAGAATCTTTGGGTCTCAGCTTATCTCTGCTGTATGAAGGCTGTGTGACCTCGTGAAGTACTTCACATCTCTGAGCCTCAGTTCCCTCATCCTTTTCCCCAAATATCCAGTTACTGGAAGAGGAACACGAAAAGGTGCTCTAAAATAACAGATATGAATGCAGTGGAAATGCAGCATGATTGAGCATACTAGTGACACATTGCTGTTCAGTCGCTCAGTCATGTCCAACTCTTTGCAGCCCCATGGACTGCAATTTGCCAGGCTTCCCTGTCCTTCACCATCTCTAGGAGCCATGTCCATTGAGTCAGTGATGCCATCCAACCATCTCATCCTCTGTCGTCCCCTTTTCCTTCTGCCCTCCATCTTTCCCAGCATCAGTGTCTTTTCTAATGAGTCAGGTCTTCACATCAGGTAACCAAAGTATTGGAGCTTCAGCGTCAGCATCTGTCCCTCCAGTGAATATTCAGGATTGATTTCTTCCCTGTGTGTGTATGTCTGTGAACGTAGCAGTTTCCTAAGCAGGGTTGTGAATGTGTGTACACATGATTCAGAATTCCTGTGTGCTCCCTCCCTGACTCTGGTTATACACTAGAGGTACAGGAAAGGTATCCAGAGCTCACTCAATATACCTATCTGCCTGCCATCCTTATAAACCTTTCTTTCCAAGAAGATGGTGGCTGCCTCCCAAATGCTGAAGTCTGGGCTATGACATGAATGGGAGCAAAAGGCTGCTTCCAAACCAAAGCCACCTTCTACCTAAGTGCTCAGCCCCAGGACCTGCCTGCCACTTTCTCCTCTTCAGTTCAGTTCAGTTCAGTCGCTCAGTCATGTCCGACTCTTTGCAACCCCATGAATCACAGCACGCCAGGCCTCCCTGTCCATCACCAACTCCCGGAGTTCATTCAGACTCACGTCCATCGAGTCAGTGATGCCATCCAGTCATCTCATCCTCTGTCATCCCCTTCTCCTTCTGCCCCCAATCCCTCCCAGCATCAGAGTCTTTTCCAATGAGTCAACTCTTCGCATGAGGTCAAGGCTATTCCCTGGGAGATTTCCCTTAGACTCGGTAAGTGAGCCATCTCTGACCCTTTGCAGAAAAGGTAACCTTGGACAATGTGGAGGGGATGGGGAAGGAGGGACCTGCTCCAGGTCTCAGAACCTGCTCTTTCAGTATCCTGAACACCCTCCATGAAGATGGGGACCTGGGCTTGTCCGTATAAAGCCAATGCTCCATAAATATATCCTAAAGACCTCAACTAGGTTCATGTCAACCTATGTCCACAAGTCCTAGATGTCCAGCCTCAAGGATTTGGGCTCAGGCAAGGAGCAATTTCTATGTAATGATCAGCGATTCCATCTTAATAAAGTTTGAGTGATCAGCAAAAAAAGTTCACTTTTGTAAGTAAGCCCCATTTTACAGTTGAGAGAACTGAGACTCAGAAAAGTAACTTACACAAGGTCATACAATATGTAAGGAGCCAAGACAGCATTCTAACTCAGTCTATCCCACACCAAAACATGTGCTTGCTCCACTGTGCCCAAGAAGGTATCAGTTTTAGGGCACCTGGTCAAATCAAAGGAGAAACAGCTGAGGTTTCCCAGCCCACTTGTCATGTAGCCTTAGTCAGGGAAACAGGGTACTGTCTCAGCCTGAGTCCATGGCCAGGGAGGGTGCCTACCTGGAGACCAGTTTATCCATGCTCTGAAGGGTATGGTCCTGCATCCTCAGTTTCTTCATCTGTAAACTGGGTTAGCACACCACATCTCCCAAAGCTGGCAGAGACTGAAAGCGCATGCCAGGTTGAACACTTCATGTGGCCAGAGTGTGGGGTGTATGTTTGAGGGAGGAGAATCAGAGATGAAGTTCTGCTAAATGGAAAGTGGCCAAACTGGACAAGAAGGTGGGACCAGATCCTGAAGGATCTGGGGAAACCTTCCGTTTTGTTTCCCAAATTGAGTTGCTTAAAACCACAGAAATGTATTCTCTCCCAGCTCTAGAGGCCATCAGTTCAAAATCAGTCTTACTGAGCTGATATCAAGGTTTCAGGAGGGCTGCCTTCCCTCCATAGGTTCCAGAGGAAAACCTGCTCCTTGCCTTGTCCAGCTTCTCATGGCTACTAGCCTTCCTTGATTTAGACCGCATCACTCCGGTGCCTGCCTCCGTGGTCACGTTGCTTCTGCTCTTTCATCTGTGTCCTTCTCTTCTGCATCTCATAAAACCCCCTTCTCCCTTTTGTAAAAACACATGTGATGGTATATGGGCTTCTCAGGTGGCTCAGTGGTAAAGAATCTGCCTGCCAATGCAGGAGACACAGGAGTCACAGATTCAATCTCTGGGTTGAGAAGATCCTCTGGAGGAGAAAATGGCAACCCACTCCAATATTCTTGCCTGGAGAATCCCATGAGCAGAGGAGCCTGGCAGACTACAGTCCATGGGGTTGCAAAAAGTCGGACCCAACTTAGCAACTGAGCACTTTTGCACGCATGCATGCATGCATTTAGATAATCCAGGATAACCTCTCCATCTCAAGATCCTTAACTTATTCACATCTACAAAGACTCCTTTTCAAAAAAAATACAAACAAACAAAAAAAAAAAAAGTTAGTGGGCAGGAGCATTTATAGGTTTCAGGGATTAGGACTGAGTATCTTTAGGAACTATTTAAAGAAGTTCATTCGTACTTTATCATGGTGGCAGTAGGCCTATTGGAAGCTCTCAAGTGCCAGAGTGCTTTGATGAGATTTCTTTGCCAAAATAAATGTGATTTATCTTGGATTTCTCTGCTGTATCCTGTGGGAAGTCCAACTCTCTACACAAGATTTCTGAAAAGTCACACTTACAATCTTTGGTCACTTCTGTCTCTCTAGTCCCCTGGATTCACTGTCTCAACTGTAAGATCCTTTACATTCCTACTCAAATATGGAATTAAATCTTTCTTCCTTGATCTTCACACACACACACACACACACACACACACACACACACACACACTCATACAAAACTTTGGTGTGTGCTGATGAGTTTATGGAAGATTTGCACTGTCAGAGGGAGTTTGTATTACACAGTACACACAATTTTAAATTAAGTGTTAAATGCCTTGTTCTTATATGTCCTCAAGCCACTCTGGCCACCACAGCTCTTTTATCAGCCCCGTTTTTCTCAGAACCTCTTCCCTTTAACCTCCTGCCACATGCCCAGCCCGGCATCTCTCCATTCTCTTTTATCACTCCTCTTTTCCCTGAAACACTCCATCTCTAAATTTCTATAACATCTAAGGTTGAGCAGTTAGTAGCAGTTAGTTCACTCCCAGGGAACTATTATTTTCCTATGCAAGGGTAACTCTGCCTCCAAGATCTTTGAAATCAGCAATTAAAATAAGAATTTTTCATCCCACTGCTTGTATGCTTGAAAGCATGTTATAGGTAAATTTATTTAGAGGGATATCATATATGTCAATAGACACACACCTGCCCCAAAGGTCACAGCTCAGTTCCAACTTGAAAGAAGGATGTTCTGCTGTCATTACTACAACCAACTATCTGTCTAGTTTCAGCTGTGGTTGGCAGCAAGTAATTACCATCCAGCAGAATGGCCAGGCCCAGTGCTCCACCATGTATCCCAACAGACTTCTTCACAGCAAGAGTCTCAGCACTGATGTAATTACCTGTGCCCTGCACACCAGTTACCCTGGTGTGATGTCAGCCCCTCTGCATTGTTTATTTTAATTAAAACAGAAATTGCAGGTCTTAGGTGCTTGTAATTACAGCCTGTGAGCTAAATTGACAGAGGCCCCTAATTAACCTGAAACATGTCTACCTGGCTGGAGATGTAAGTTTGGACTTGAATGGTCCAAAGCATTGCATTGACTTTGAAAAGAGAACCGGGAAAGAGCTGGCATAGACTAGGACAGTCCAGTTCGCCTCCAAAAACAGCCACATGGTGGCCTGTACCCTCTCACCCGCAATGTGGGCTCAATTTCATTTCATTTCTAAAGGGACATATTAGCACAGAACACATGCAACAAATTCACGTTAACAGCACTTGAAAATCAAATAGTGGAATACACCATATCAATACAATTTTTTAAAACCCATACAATCATCTCAATAGATACAGAAAAAAATATTTGACAAAATTCATCAGCTTTTCCTGATTTAAAAAAAAAAAAAAACACTCAACAAACTAGGAATAGAAGGGCACTTCCTCAACCTGATAAGGGACATCTATGAAAGCCCACAGCCAACCACATACTTAAGGATGAAAAACTGGATGCATCTCCAGTAAGATCAGGAGCAATACAAGTATGCCCACTCTCATCATTCTACTCAACACTGTACTGGAAGTTCCAGCCAGAGCAGTTAGGAAAGAAAAATAAATAAAGAATGGATAATAAATCTGTGGTACACATACACAGTGGAATATTACTCAGCTATTAAAAAGATGCATTTGAATCGATTCTAATGAGATAGGTGAAACTGGAGCCTGTTATACAGAGTGAAGTAAGTCAGAAAGAAAAACTCCAATACAGTATATTAATGCTTATACATGGAATTTAGGAAGATGGTAACGACAACCCTATCTGGGAGATAGCAAAAGAGATACAGATGTAAAAAACAGACCTTTGAACTCTGTGGGAGAAGGTGAGGGTGGGATGATTTGAGAGAATAGCATTGAATCATGTATATTATCATATCTGAAACTGATCACCAGTCCAGCTTCAATGCCTGAGACAGGGTGCTCAGGGCTGGTGCACTGGGATGACCCTGAAGGATGGGATGGAGAGGGAGGTGGGAGGGGGGTTCAGGATGGGGAACACATGTACACCCGTGGCTGATTCATGTCAATGTATGGCAAAAAACCACTACAATATTGTAAAGTAATTACAATAAAAATAATTAAAATAAATTAGTTAATTTTTTTAAAAAAAGAAAGGAAAAAGTAAAGCAACTCTCTTCTTTGATGACATGATTCTAAGGAATCCACTTTAAAAACTACTGTAACTAATAGATTAATCAGCAAGCTTGCAGAACACAAGATCAATATACAAAATCAATTGTATTTCTATACACTTGCAAAAATAAACAAGAAAATCCAATTTGCAATAGCATCAAAAAGAGTAATATACTTAAGAATAAATTTAACAAAAGACATGCAAACTGATACTCTGAAAACAATAAAACATTGTTGAAAAAATGAAAGAAGACCTATGAATTGGGAAAACATCCCATGTTCATGATTTGGAAGATTTAATATTGTTAAGAGGGCAACATTCCTCAATTTGATCCACAAACTCAAAGCAATTCCTATAGAATTACAATTGGCTTTTTTACAGAAACTGGCAAATTGACTCTAAAGTCCAAAGCAAGAATTGCCTCCATTTTTAAAAATTAACTCTTTAATCTATATACAATCAAATTTAAGAGATGATGTAAGCTGAAGTTCTAACTTTATTTCATTCCAACATTTATTTAAAAATCCATCCTCTTCCAAATAATTAACATTTCTTTTATCTTCTATTAAGTTCGTAGGTATCCTATTATGTAATTCAAAACTATCACTTCTGGTTCATGGAATTACATTTTAGTGCCATATTGTTTCAACTATTATATATATAATACTTTAATAATTAATAACATTATCACTTCAGTTTTCTTGCCAGGGGAGAGGTGTTTATTTTGCCTAATGTAATTCAGAATCGCCTTGAAAATCAAAATTCCAAATGATGTTAAATGTATGAATTAACTAGAAGACTAACATTTTTGCAAAATAATCTTTCCAACTAGGTGCACATTTCTCTTCCATGCATTCTTATATTTCATATTTCTCAAAGCTTGCAGATTTGAATCTTAAATTTTATGAAAAAACATTTCAAATACAAAAACAAAAGCTGAACTTTATAGCGAGCACTTGTATAGACTCTATCATTAACACTTTTCTTGCCTTATCATATCCCTGTCCCTCTATCCATCCATCAATCCATCTTGATTGTTTTGATATCCTTCAAATTACATCAGTACATATCCCACGAGGTATTTCAGAATGCATATCATTAACCAGAGTCCAATATTTGTTTACAGGATTTTTTATGGAGTAAAATTTACATACAATGAAAGGCACAAATCTTAACTATACGTTTGCTGAATTTTTACAAACGGATACATCTATGTACTCAAACCTCTATCAAGTTATTAACATTGCATCATCCCAGAAAATTCTCTCATGCTCCTTCCCTGTCAATGTCCATCTCTCTGCACAATCACTATTAAGACTTTTTTCACCATAAATCAGTTTTGTCTTTTTAGAACTACACACAAATGAAATATACAGTATTTACCTGTGTGTATGGTTTCTTTCATAGGAAAAAATATTTTGAGACTCATCCACCTTGATGTATAATTTATCCCTTTTTATTGCTGATTAGTATTCTATTAACTGAATATATCATAGGCTGTTTATACATTCTCTTATAATGGAAACTGGGCTATTTCCCAATTTTTTACTATTTTTAATGATGCTGCTAGCAACATTCTCATACAAACCTTTTTGTGGACACATATTCTGTTTTCTTGGATAATTACCTAGGAACAGAATTACTGGGTCACAGGGTATATATGAATTTAGATGTATGAATATTTTTCATAAATTTCGGGTTTTCCCAAACTCTCACTAACATGTACGAGCGTTCCATTTGCTTCACATTTTTGACACATTTGGGATTGTCAGCATTTTAAATTAAGACCTTCTGAAAGATGTGTAAGGGTATCATGTGTGCGTGCATGCTAAGTTGCTTCAGTCGTGTTGGACTCTGTGCTACCTTGCGGACTGTAGCCCACCAGGCTCTTCTGTCCATGGAATTCTCCAGACAAGGATAGTGGAGTGGGTTGCCATGTCCTCCTCCAGGGAATCTTCCTGACCCAGGGATCGAACCCTGGGTCATTGGGGTTCTCATCTCCTACATTGGCAGGCAGGTTCTTTACCACTAGCGCCTCCTGGGAAGCCCCAAAGGGGCATCATATTGGGTTTTAATTTGAATTTCCCTAATGTTATGGTATTGAGCACTTTGCCTATTTTCATTGTCATGTGTGTTCCTCTTTGTGAAGTACCTACCCAATTACTTTATCCATTTTATTAGATTTTATTCTTTTATTATTGAATTATAGGAATTCTTTGTAATTCCTGGATACCAGTTCATTTCTTTTCTTTCAAATCTAGTTTACTAGTATTTTCTCTCAGCTTGTGAATTGCTTACTTGCTTTCTTAACAGTGTCTGTTTTAAGCAGAAATTTTCAAACTGATGAAATCTAACTTACCAAGTTTTCTTTTATGAGTCTAAGAAACTTTACCTATCTCTAAGTCATGAAGATAGGCATCCATGTTTTCTACTGAAAGCTTTCTGGTTCTGTATATGGAATGAAGAAATTTAGTCATTTTTTTCCCCATATCAATATGAAGCTATTCTAGCATCGTTAGTTGAAAGACTTTCCTTTTTGCCCTGAATTGCTTTGGTGCTTCTGCAAATAGTAATTGACCAATTGAGTCTGCTTCTGAGCTTTATGTTCTGTTCCATTGATCAGTTTGTCTGTCATTTGCTAATAACACACTCGGTTACTATAATTTTAAAAACTAAATCTTGAAGTCAGATAGTCTAAGTTTTCCAGCTTTGTTTTTCTTTATCAAGATTCCTTTTTATATTCTGGGTGTTTTGCATTTCTATATAAATATTCACTTCTGCAGAAGACCTTCTGGAATTTCTATTGTGATTGTGTTGAATCTGTTGGTCAGTTTTGGAAGAATTAACATCTTAACAGCATTCAGCCTTCCTATCCACAGTGAAGTCACTCAGTCGCGTCCAACTCTTGGCGACCCTGTGGACTGTAGCCAACCAGTCTCCTCCATCCATGGGATTTTCCAAGCAAGAGTACCGGAGTGGGCTGCCATTTCCTTCTCCAGGGGATCTTCCCGACCCAGGGATCAAACCCAGGTCTGCCACATTGTAGGCAGACACTTTACCCTCCGAGCCACTCTTCTTATCCATAAACACCCACTAAGTTTGTTCTTTTTTAATTGCTCTTGGCAGTGTTGTAGAGCTTTCAGAGTACATGGAAGTCTTGCACACGTTTTGCTCAATTTAACCCTCAGTAATTATTTGTTTTTGATTCTCTGCAAAGAGATTTTTAAATTTCACCAAATATTTGTTACTGATATGTCAATGATAAAATTGACTTTTGTATATTAACCTTGAATTCTCTCAGCTTGCTAAACTCACTCATAAGTTCTAGCAGGTGTTTGGTAAATTTCCTAGAATTTTCCACATAGTCATGGCACCTGAGGATAGATGGAATTTTACCTTTTCTTTTCATATCAACATGCAATAGGAATGGTAAGAGAGAATGTCTTTCCTTTATTTTTAATCTTAGTAGGAAAGTGCTCAATATTTCACCCATAAATATGATTTTTGCTATAGCTTTTAATAAATAGCTTTACCTTTTCTTACTAGACTGCTGAATTTTTATCACGGGTAAATGTTCATCTTTGTGAAATGTCTTTTCTTCATGGTTTATTTTTCTTCTCAATTTGGTAAATGTGGTGAATGACACTATTGGAATTTCAAATGTTAAACCAACTTTGCATTTCTGGAATAAACCCTACTTGGTCATCATATGTTGTCTTGTTTTGCATATTGCTAGAACTGATTTTGTTAATATTTTGTTAAGAATTTTTGGACCTGTGTTATATGGATTTTAGTAATTCTATTTCTTTCTCTCTCTTTTTAGAATGCCTGTCAGATTTTAGTATTATGATTTTATAAATGACTATCATAAAAGAAATTTAGAAGCATTTCCTCCTCCTCTGGTTTCTAAAAAAATTTATGTCAAGATTAGTGTTATATCTTCCTTAAGTATTTGAAGAATTCACCAGTGATACTATGTAAACCTGGAATTTTCTTTGAGGGAAGTTTTTAAAAATTCTTTAGCCCTACATCAATAGAGAATATTATATTTATTTGTTTGTGTGTTTGAAGGAGGGTTTTTATTTTTCAATTGGTTATTCATTTTTTTCAGTCTTTTATCTAATAAAACTCTGCTCTGGAGAAGGCACCAGCAATCCACTCCGGTACTCTTGCCTGGAAAATCCCGTGGACGGAGGAGCCTGGTAGGCTGCAGTCCATGGGGTCATGAAGAGTCCAACACGACTGAGCGACTTCACTTTCACGTTTCACTTTTATGCAATGGAGAAGGAAATGGCAACCCACTCCAGTGTTCTTGCCTGGAGAATCCCAGGGACAGGAGCCTGGTGGGCTGCCGTCTTTGGGGTTGCACAGAGTAGGACACGACTGACATGACTTAGCAGCTACTGAGGTGGAATGGTCTCAGACTTCCCCTACCTTATTCTCTGACATTCCAAACCAATGGAGTACAGAACACATCAAAGCCTATAGTCTCCAACAGGCCCTGCTACTCTCTCTCTCTCTGCTTCAATCCTCATCTGTGTAAGTTTCCACGTATTGTCTATTCCTTCCAGGATGAATGTCTTATTAGTGTGTCAACCTTTACCCTGTCATTTCATTAAAAAACATAATCTCCCAAAAATATACAGAGGATGCCAAGTCTTAACTACCTTAAAAAGCAATACTCACAGACTTGAGTATTATGGCAAATAGATGGAGAAACAACAGAAACAGTGTCAGACTTTATTTTTGGGGGGATTCCAAAATCACTACAGATGGTGACTGCAGCCATGAAATTAAAAGACGCTTGCTTCTTGGAAGAAAACCTATGACCAAACTAGACAGCATATTGAAAAGCAGAGACATCACTTTGCCAACAAATGTCCATCTAGTCAAAGCTATGGTTTTTCCAGTAGTCATGTATGCATGTGAGAGTTGGACTATAAAGAAAGCTGAGCGCTAAAGAATTGATGCTTTTGAACTGTGGTGCTGGAGAAGACTCTTGAGAGTCCCTTGGACTGTGAGGAGATCCAACAAGTCAATCCTAAAGGAAATCAGTCCTGAAAACTCATTGGAAGGACTGATGCTGAAGCTGAAGCTCCAATACTTTGACTACCTGATGTGAAGAAATAACTCATTGGAAAAGACCCTGATGCTGGGAAAGATTGAGGGTGGGAGGAGAAGGGGACAAGAGGATGAGGTGGTTGGATGGCATCACCGACTCGATGGACATGAGTTTGAGCAAGCTCCAGGAGCTGGTGATGGACTGGGAAGCCTGGTGTGCTGCAGTCCATGGGGTCACAAAGAGTCAGACACAACTGAGCAACTGAACTGAACTGAACTGATACAAGCAATTTTTAATGAGGTTTTTTTTTTCCACTTTTTTAAATTGTTGTATAATTGCTTTACAATGTTGTGTTTCCTCTGTACAAGGAAGTAAATCAGTTACATGTATGTGTATACTCCCTCCCTCTGGTACCTCCCTCCCCTCAACAACCATCCCACTCCTCTTGGTCACCACAGAATACCAAGCTGAGCTCCTGGTGTTATACAGGAGGGTCCCCACTAGTTATCTATTTTATACATGATAATGCATAGATGTCAATCCTAATCTCTCAATTCACCCCACCCTCCCCTTCCTCTCTGTGTCCGCATGTCATTTCTCTATGTCTGTGTCTCTGTTCCTGCCCTGCAAATAGGTTCATCTGCACCATTTTTCTAGATCCATATATACGTGTTAATACACAATACTTGTTTTTCTCTTTCTGACTTATTTCACTCTATATGACAAACTCTAAGTCAATCAACATCTCTACAAATGACCCAATTTCATCCTTTTACATGCAATTTTTAAATGGCTACTGGTGCTGTATTTCTGAATTAGTGAAAAGTGGGGGATAGGGAAAGAGTGTCCCTACTTTTATGATGGTGGGTCTATGCTATTTCTATGTCTTCCTTCAGTTCAGTTCAGTCGCTCAGTCGTGTCCGACTCTTTGCAACCCCGTGGACTGCAGCATGCCAGGCTTCCCTGTCCATCATCAACTCCCAAAGCTTGTACAAACTCATGTCCATCGAGTTGGTGATGCCATCCAACCATCTCATCCTCTGTCATCCCCTTCTCCTCCTGCCCTCAATCTTTCCCAGCGTCAGGGTCTTTTCCAATGAGTCAGCTCTTCACATCAGGTGGCCAAAGTATTGGAGTTTCAGCTTCAGCATCAGTCCTTCCAATGAGTATTCAGGACTTATTTCCTTTAGAATGGACTGCTTGGATCTCCTTACAATCCAAGGGACTCTCAAAAGTCTTCTCCAACACCACAGTTCAAAGAATCAATTCTTCGGTGCTCAGCTTTCTTTATAGTCCAACTCTCACATGCATACATGACTACTGGAAAAACCATAGCTTTGACTAGATGGATATTTGTTGGCAAAGTGATGTCTCTGCTTTTCAATATGCTGTCTAGGTTGGTCATAGGTTTTCTTCCAAGGAGCAAGTGTCTTTTAATTTCATGGCTGCAGTCACCATCTGCAGTGATTTTGGAGCCCCAAAAAATAAAGTCTGTCACTGTTTCCATTGTTTCCCCATCTATTGACCATGAAGTGATGGGACTAGATGCCATGATCTTAGTTTTCTGAATGTTAAGTTTTAAGCCAACTTTTTCACTCTCCTCTTTCACTTTCATCAAGAGACTCTTTAGTTCTTCTTCGCTTCCTGCCATAAGAGGGGTGTCATCTACATATCTGAGGTTATTGATATTAGAGAGGTTAATTGGAAAGCAAGAGAAGCCAGGCCTGGGGCAGCTATAGCTTGCCAGAAGCCGTTCTAAACTGGAAGGTGTCCAGCTGATTTCTTTGAGAGCCTATGTTGCTTTGCTCTGCAGACTCAGTCCTGCTGGCACTGAGGAAGAGAGTGGCACCCAACACACAATAGTTTATTTTTCCCTTCTTTCTGTTTACATTCTACCCCAGTAATTGCTGAAGCATATCCATTCACCAGTCCTGATTGTTCTTTAGGGGAAAATAGTCAACATCTCCACAATTCAAATGGAAACCAAATGATCATGCCTCCCCACTACATCAGAAATGAGGCCTTCCCATTAACAATCAGAAAGGATGGTCTCTCCAAGCATAATCCAGGTTCTCCTAGGGAAAGTTCATCCCCTAAACCTGCGGAGGAACTATAGGGGTTTGGGGGGCTCAGGCCAGGCTCCAGGGAAGGAAGAAGGACCAGTTCTTCCTTGTCTTCCGGTTCCACCTGCTGGCCTTACCTCTCCTACAGTAGCCATGTGGAAGTAGAGTTTCTTTTGAATGATTAGCACAGAGAAGACTCAGATCCAGACGTGCTATGAAGGTAGGACTGCAGGGGCCAGGCTACACCCTGAACCTGGGCATCACCAACTCCATTGCAAGGAAGACAGAAGGGCTACTCTATTCTTGCAGGGTCTGCATGGCTCAGTCAGGGACCAAAGAGACCCACAAGCATGTTTACTGCGTTTCACATGAGACTTTGGTCTTTCCTGTTGGGCCGAATGACAGGTGTACCAATTAAACTAGGATTCAGTTCCCTACCCACAAAATCCATATGCACATAGATAGGTAGATAGACAGATAGACAAATATGTATTTTTTTATTGTGTCCTTTTGGAATCCTAGCACATGTGCTTTCATCTAAAGAGAGATTAAACTATAACCTTAGTAACAAAATCAAAATTTTTTAAAAAATGAAATACTTCAGAACTATTTTTTTCATTTTAATTATTTAGTTTATTCATACTAAAAGCAAAAGCAGCTCACCCATTTCTTCCACCCCACGCCCACCCCCTGCCTCTGGCAACCATCAACACATTCTCTGTATCTAATAGCTTATTGTTTATTTGTTTATTTATTTATTTATTGATGCTACACGTAAGTAAGTATCACATAAGTGCTACGCATGGTATTTGTCTTTCTCTATATGGCTTATTTCACTCAGCATAATGCCCTAGAGATTCATCCCTGTTGTTGCAAATGACAGGATTTTATTCTTTTTCATGGCTGAATAGTATTCCACTGTATACATATATCATAACTTTTTTACCCATTCAGCCATTTATTGATGGACACATAGGTTGTTTCCATGTTTCGGTTATTGTGAGTAACATTGGGTGCAGATATATTTACAAGTTACTGTTTTTCATTTCTTCGGATAAGCACCCAGAGGTAGGATTTCTGGATAATATGGTAGTTAAAATTTTTTTTTAATTTTCTGAGGAACCTCCATCCTGATATCCATAGTGACTGCACCAATTTACATCCCTACCAACAGTAGAGGAGGGTTCTCTTTTCTCCACATCTACACAAACACTTGTTACTGCTAATCTTTTTGATAACAGCCGTTCTTAATAGGTGTAAGGTGATATATCATAAAGTTCTATTCACTCCATCTCATGATTACTAAAAACTACTGGTTGGGTTTTTTTAAGAGTTTTCTCAAAAATAGATATGGACCAAAACAGCTTTAATCTCAGCAGTCAGAAATAATTACTGATGCTTCATTCCAATCTTTTTTCTATGCATAGTTTTAAGTAAATTGGATCATACTGAATAATGGTTTCTACTGTACTTTTCTGCTTAATATTTATGAGCATTTCCTCAAGTTATTAAGAGTCTCTCTATAATCTCAATTTTGAGGGCTGCATTTTTCCATTTTTGTATTTCTATTTAATATTAATATATTAACCAACCCACTTTTAAGATATGTTATTTCTAATCTCTCACTATTCATACAATGCCATAATGAATAACCATGAATATGTCTTTATATTATCTACATCTGATATTTCCTTAGCATAAATTCTGAGACTCAGAATTAGTCAAAGAATATGTACATTTTAAAATGTTTCCTATCTGTCGACAAATTCAGGAGGTTTAGAATCCTACCATGAGTATAAAATTTCACTTTTTTCCCCACATCCTGTAAGAACTGGGTCTTATATTTTTTTAATGTTTGTCAATTTGATAGGTGAAAGCTATTCTTATTTAATTCAGGATGTTTGAACAATTTCAGTATTTAAATTATTACCCCCAAAATTTATTCCTAAAAGAATAGGGTCCTTGCCACCTGCTGCCTGGACAGTTTGAAATGCTTGCAAAACCCTTTGGAGTTTTGACTCTTCATTCCAAACCTGAGACTACAGTTCCATAGAGTTTTCCTGTCACATCTCAACTGGCTTATGTCACTTTCTTATATGTAATTCTTTGCAGGCTCAGGCACTAAATTGTGTTGGACTCTTTGCAACTCCATGGACTGAGGCACACCAGTCTCCTCTGCCTATGGGATTCTCCAGGCAAGAATACTGGAATGGGTAGCCATTCCCTCCCCAAGAATATCTTCCTGACCCAGGGATCAAAACCATCTCCTATGTCTCCTGCATCTCCTACTGCAGGCAGATTCTTTACCGCTGAGCCACCAGGGAAGCCCCAGTTGCATCTGTTGTTAGTCACTCAGTCGTGTCCTTCTCTTTGCAATCCCATGGACTGGGGCATGCCAGGCTCCTCTGTCCATGGGATTCTCCAGGCAAGAATACTGAAGTGTATTACCATTTCCTTCTCCAAATTACATCTGAAAAGACGCTATTATCAAATAACCTCATGGTCACAGGTTTTGGGGACTGGGACCTGAACATATCTATTTGGGCAGACAGCATTTCAGAGCAGGGCTCTAGCTCAGAACCTCCTTTGAGGTTCCACACATGATGGGTTCTCTCCAGTCCCATTGGGTGGACAGTGAGTTCCCCGTTCCTGATAAACTTGATGAGAAATCAAAAAGAAATGGCTACAAGAAGGAGGGAATTGTTTGTTTTGAAGAGTTGAAGATGAGCTTCACTTTTGTTTTTTGTTTTTTCATTTTCATTCCACACTTGTTCTGATTAAAGCAACTTGCTGATTTAGGGCGAACCCAGGCCAGAGAGGAGTAGATGTCACATGTTGGTCAATACAACTCCCACATCGAGCAACTCTATCTAAACCCTCAGACTCTAGAGGGAGAGATGGACAAAAATAAACCAATTCCAATATAAGACAATACCACAAGCATTCATGAGAAATGTAAGCCAGACACCACCTACAGCAGAGAAAGTTCTGAAAGACTCCAGAAGAGAGGAGGCATTTGACCTGGACAATGACAGATCAGCCAGAAGCCGCCAAGTGCACCAAGAGGGAGGGGCAATTCCAGAAAGAAGGAACAGTGCTCAGGGCACGGACTCAGGCATGCATACAGGATTCTTATTGTCCTGAGGGGCCTTCTCCCATATCCAGAATGTGGGGGCAGCCTCAGGGCTGGATCTGGTGTATTCAAATTGCAAGATCTTATTTAAGGAAAAAAAATACAAAATAGGGATAACACAAAATAATAGGCAATGCTGAGCCGCTTCCCCCCAATAAGGGGCAGATAGCTAAGGGTACTTACTGCATAATTCCATTTGTAGAACGTTCTAGATCAATCAAAATCTCGAGTGGTTAAAAAATGTGGATGAAACTGGAGCCTATTATACAGAGTGAAGTAAGTCAGACAGAAAGACACCAGTACAGTATATTAACACATATATATGGAATTTTAAAAGATGGTAACAATGACTCTACATGCAAGGCAGCAAAAGAGACACAGATGTAAAGAACAGACTTTTGGACTCTGTGGGAGAAGGCGAGGGTGGGATGATTTGAGAGAATAGTACTGAAACCTGTGTATTACCATATGTGAAACAGATCACCAGCCCAGGTTCGACGCATGAGGCAGGGCACTCAGGGCCGGTGCACAGGGATGACCCTGAGGGGTGGGATGGGGTGGGAGGTGGGAGGGGGTTCAGGATGGGGAACACATGTACACCCATGGCTGATTCATGTCAGTGTATGGCAAAAACCACTACAGTATTGTAATTAGCCTTCAATTAAAATAAATTAATTTTAAAAATTAAATAAAGAGAGCACACACACACAAAAAAAGATTAATCACTGCCTGGGCAGTAACATGCAAGGAGGTTGACATAAGGAGCAACAGGAAAAAAGAAATGAATTTGAGTCAGTTGTAGTGAGGTGGATGAACCTAGAGCCTGTTATACAAAGTGAAATAAGTTAGAAAGAGAAAAACAAATATTGTGTGTGTGTGTGCGCGTGTGAGTATATATGGAATCTAAAAAAATGCTACTGATGAATCTATTTGCAGGGCAAGAATTAGAGGGGCAGACATAGAAAGCAGACCTATGGACACCGCGGAGAAGGAGACGGGGGTACGAGTTGAGACAGTAGCCACTGAAACGGGAGCTGCTGTACCGCACAGAGAGCTCGACCCAGTGCTCTGTGACAACCTAGAGGGGTGGGAGGGAGGTTCAAGGGAGGGGACATGTGCATACCTAGGGCTGACTCACATTGCTGCATGGCAAAAACCAACACAACACTGTAAAGCAACTATCCTCCAATTTTAAAAACAAACTTTAAAAGTTAAGGAGTGTCGGAAGTACATTGTAAAGCAACTATCCCCCAATTTAAAAAAAAAAAAAAAACTTTAAAAGTTAAGGAGTGTCAGAAATGTTCTATAGTTCGATTGGGAAAGGGGTAGCTACACACATGTGTACATTTGTCGAAACTGACAAACTCTGCCTTTACGTGTGTGCATTTCATTGTGTGTAAATTATACCTCAGTGAAGATTTAAAATTAATTAATTAATTAAAATTTACCTACAAAAATTCATTTAGAAAAGAAATCACAACAAATTATAATTTTGTTAAAGCTGACAAATATCACCAACATTGCCGCCCCCAGAAAAACAAGCCCTTTTTGCTTTAATTAACCTCCTGATGTAAATACCTCTATAATCTTTTTCCCTAGGTATTTTGGCTTTGTTCTGTCTTTGCACATGTCAATCATATCACAACAATTTCTTAATATCAGTGGTTGATAAAAAATTTTAATTATTGATAATTTAGAAAATGTCTCTCTGCTTCATAAACATTAATGTCCTCTCTATTTTCAGGGTTGCTCCAAAACTTGGCAAAGTATCAAGTTTTTTCACATTTGGGTTGGGCGACTTGTGAGAATGTTCCACGGATTAGCTTCTGGCTCTGTGTATTTCAAACTTGGTTTCTCCTCCATACAGTGGACGTCACAGGACACGTTCGTGTCATGACACAGCCTCTGATCCCAAACCTTCATGTCGCAACACGTCACATGTCAGCTGTGAGTCGGCACAGTAGATCATACAAGTTTCCCTGGAGGAGATTTCTACACCTGAATAACTGGCTATTACTTAACTATACATTGGAGAAACTGCAAGTCACATAACTATAAACCCAAACTAAATGTATGCCCAGCTCATTCTTAGCCGGATCCCCTGGGGCCGCTCTGACAGTAACAGATGGGGGGTTAGTACAGAAGTCAGAGAGAAAAGACAGAAACCTTGACTTATCGCAGTTAAAGTATCTCACTTTTGCAAATTTTATAGAAACATGCGGTCCTGCGAACAAATCATAAGGATCCCCAAAACTCCAGGCATACATTATTCCTACTTAGCAGGCCCAGAGGAAAGAGAAAAACTTTGTACATCAAGACTGAGGGAGGAGCTCAGGTTGGCTTAGGGCATGTGGCCAGGGATGGCTGGATTCTGTCCCTGGGAACTCCACCACAACCCCAAGGAGGGAAGAGACAGATGAGTCTCAATACAAGAGGTGAAAGGAGGCCAAACAGAGATAATAGACACCACCACACAAGGATTATCAAGGTGAGGGCCAACCAACCAATTCCAACACCACGATTTCCATGCCAAGGCTCCCTTGCCATTCACGCAATGTGGGCTTCCTGCAGATCTTGGATCGTGGGACTCTTGTCACCCACCTACACTCCGAGGCAGGCTGCCACCTGCTCCCTACAAGAGGCTACCTGGCTGCATCTGTGGGCACCAAGCCAGGCACTGGGCGTTCGTGGGCTGGGGAGGTTGCTGAGTCAAAGGGCCCCAGGCTGAGGCTCGGGCGGATCAGCCCTGCTCCTTTCACGAGGGCAGCAGAGGAGGATCCGGAGGCAGGCAGGGCAGCTGTGTGCGTTCACTAATTGGAGATGATGAAAGAACATGCAGGGAGAATTCAGGAGCCAAATGCCTCTCCTAGAGGTGCATTTAAAGCGTCTGGGAATTGACCAGCCCCATTGCAGGCATTCCTGGGGGAGTTTTCCAGCAGAGGCTGCCCTGGATCTACCAGAGGGAAAGCACTCAGGGCGCCCCACGGTCTGCCTCCACTGCTTCCAGCCTGGACACTGAGGCAGCTGTCTTGACCACTCTGAGCCTCAATTTCCTTATTCCTAAAATAGAAATCATCAATTTTATCTGCAATAAAAAGTTCCTGAAGATAGGTCTCATGGGGCTTTTCTTTTCTGAAGTCAGGTTTGGTAAACTAATTTTACCAAAATCTTTCAAAATAATTTCTAATATCTCAGTATAAATGATTCACAGGGGACTTTTCTGGTGGTCCAGTGGTTAAGAATCTGCCTTCCAATGCAGGGGATGTAAGTTCAATCCCTGGTCCAGGAACTAAGATCCCATATGCCGGGGGCAGCTAAGCCTGTGCACTGCAACTATTAAGCCCATATGCTCTAGAGCCTCACTCCACAAGAAAAGCCTGCAGGCCGCAATGAAGACCCAGCGCAGCCAAAAAGTAAAATAAAAGATTCACATATTCTCTTGTTACTGTCTATCTGCTGTCCAGGTAGTCAGGCTGTTTTTTTTTAATTCTTGCATTTTCAGAGAGTCAGCTTTTATCCCCCTAATATTTCCAATATTATTAACCTTTGTCCACATTTGATTACTCCCTTCCTCTGTTACTAAACCTCTTTTGGGGTTTGATCTACTTTCCTTTTCCTCTCTTCTTAAGTCCATGCTAAGCATTCAAGGCTATGATTGCTTTAGATACATTCTACAAGTTTTGATATGTAGACTGTTTATTACTATTCACTGACAGATCTTAATTCTATTACATATTTTATGGTTTCTCATTTGAGCCATGAAATATTTAGAAATGAGCTTTTTCATTTCAAAAATACATATACATTTTTTTAAGCTACCCTACTCACCACTGCATTTCCATTGTTTATATAGCAGAATACCTGGCATATGGTAAATGATCCAAGATTACTGGGAAACAAGAAAGAAGAGAGAAAGGAAAGGAAAGGAGAAAGAAAAAGAATGGAGGATGGACCTCTAAGGGAGGTCATAGAGTGACCCTGATTGTTTTGATTAAAAGTTACCAAAGGCAGTTCTGCCATCAGGATGAATGTTAGGATCTATCAATGTAAGCAGAGGAAAGTAGCACATACCCCAAGTCCCAAGCCTGAAAGTTGCAAAGGAATTTGGAGAATATCTGAGTGTTAGACCCAGATCCCATGCCCTCTGTGACTTCTCCTCCACTTTTGTCAGCCAGGGTCCCATCCTCAACTGGAAGGAGACAGGGCAGCCAGAACCTCCAGCCATGCCCTGACCACTCACTCAAAGGCAGCAGCTTGTATGATTGGAGCAGAGGTTGGGAAGACGCCAGCAGGTCAGGTCTATGGACAAGTTCCCTTCTGGCTATGGACTGACTGCCTTCCTTCTGTGTCTCTTTTAAGCAGTTTTCTTGTGCCCTAAGAAAGCTCAGCAGCCAAGGAACTAAACAGAGTCTTCAACCTCCATTTCCTGGCAGCAGAATAAGGGTGGTAGCCAGTAGCTAGCCAGGCTGGCCACACAGAATGTGCCCCACCTGATGCACCTAATGAGTCTGACCTTCACGTCCCTCCTCTGGAAAAATGCTTCCCCAACTCACCAAGGCTAAATCCCCTAACCTCCACCACTGGTTTCAGGATTGAACCTCCAGGATTCCCCCGGAGGCTTGGATCCAAGAAGGGAGGTTGTGTTCGTACAATACTCACTCATCTTCCAGGACATTCTGGAAGACCGCCCTGCAGTAGCTGCCCCTCAACACATCCCCATCCGGAGCCTCCCAGACGGTTGTCTCCGTGGGTGCAGATCCCACGAAGCAAGAGATTCAGTCTTGCTTATGGTCATCCACGTGATCATTCATTCCCCACAGCATCATAAGCCCCAATACTGTGTGCCCTGCGGCCAGGAGACACAGAGCCCCATCCCCCACAGCGGTCTACATGCAGAAAAGTGAAGCAGGAACAAGTCCATCCTTCTATGAGCTGGCTAGGTTTCATTATTTCATGGCATTTCGTTATTCTAAAAATCTCATCCTCTTAAGTAATACAGGAACACTATTAGAAAGCTGATAATTTCCCTTAACTTTCAGAAGCTTCCCTAGTAGCCTTGTGTCACCCCATGGACTTTTTTACCATATTTATAAAGCATGTATGGGCCTTGAGGTCTGGGGAAATGGGTTTTCTGTTTTTTTGTTTTGTTCTACAGATGTGTTTTATCAGTTACTTGGCAAATCACTTTTCTCAGGCAAAAGACTCTAGATTACACTCCAGATTATTCCATGTATATCTGATTATTTCCAATTGCTGTATTATATACAATATCACTGGAGAAGGAAACAGCAACCCACTCCAGTACTCTTGCTTGGAGAACCCCATGGACGGAGGAGCCTGGCAGGCTACAGTCCATAGGATCGCAAAGAGTCAGACACGACTGAGCAACTGAACAATGACAAGAATACAATACCACAATGTATTCAACCATTCCCCTATTAGTTAAAGGAAAGTATACTTTTCCAGGATTAAGTCACTGACGTCTGAGTTTGCATTGGCAGTTAGCATCACTGCAACCCAGTAACTCTCTGAGCGTGGTTACCAGAACAACCAGCAGCAGTACCTAGGAAATAGTTTAAAATGCACAATTTTGGCCCAGTCCCAGACCTATTTATATCAGAAAGTCTGGCAAGGAGGTAGGGGGAGAAGATGGCCCAGTAATCTGTGTCTTAGCAAGCTCTACCAGTGATTCTGACACACATTCAAGTTCGAGACCCACGACTTTAACTTGCACCATTTACCCCGAGTCATTCAGCGCCCACAAGGATTGTGTCCATTTGTTTGCCCTCCACAAACAATTGCAACTGGGTACCAGCTTCTCTGCAGAAGGTGTTTTTCTCAATGTATAAGAATCCAAGAAGTTTCTAGATATGCAATGTTTGATGAAATGTTCTAGCCAGCTACCCAGCTGTCCATTAATAAATTAACTCATCTATTCAGTCTTTGAGGATGTACAGAATTCACAGTCACAGCTATAAGCAAACGTACACTCCTGTCTAACATATTCAGAAAAAAATAACGAGCAAATGTTCCCCGAATGGTCTGGGTGCCTAACATGATTCTTCCTGAAGTTTAAAGAGATTGCTGTTGGTGGACTTGTAGTCACAGAGGGGGATGGAGAGAGTGGGAAAAGTGAGAGACAGCATTGACTTATATATACTGCCGTGTGGGCTTCCCAGATGGTGTTAGTGGTAAAGAACCCACCTGCAATGCAGGAGACACGAGGGACTCAGGTTCAGTCTCTGGGGTGGGAAGATCCCCTGAAGGAAGAAATGGTAATCCACTTCAGTATTCTTTCCTGGAGAACCCCATGGACAGAGGTGCCTGGAGGGCTACAGTCCCCGGGTCTCAAAGAGTGAGACATAACTGAAGCAACTTAGCATGCATGCACACATACTGCCATGTGCAAAGTGGATAGCTAGTGGAAACCTGCTATATAACACCGGGAGCTCAGCTCGGTGCTCTGTGATGACCTAGACGGGTGGAAGGGAGGCTCAAGAACGAGGGGATATACGTATATATACCACTGATTTCACGTTGTTGTACAACAGAAATTAACACAACATTGCAAAGCAATTATCCTCCAATTTAAAATTTTTTTTAAGTAAAAAAGCAAAGCAATCGGCATCTGGTGAGTTCTGTCTGTGAAAGGCCAGCCCCCGGAGCCTGCAGACATAGGAGTAATGTGCCCAAAAGTATGTGGAACACGGAGGCAGAGAGAGCCAGGTTTGGATCCTGGTCCCACCACTCATCAGCAAGCACCCTGGGAACCCCAGTCTGCGCATCTCTTACACTAGGCGGGGGGTAATGAAACCTACCATGGGGCCGATGGTCCAATCGGTGATTTATAGCTCCCCAAAGAAAGCTTGTCATTCAGTCTGCTATCCAACACTAGTGACAGTAGCAGTAGTGACAGTTGAGAGAATGAAAACACGAGGGAGAAATTAACGTTATCTCCTGGGAACACCATCCTGCTGTGCTGCCTTCAAGAATTTCAGCAGGTGTCACTGCTTGGCTCTGCAAGAGGCTCTGGGGAAACGGGCTGGGGTGGGGCCCATGTGGATGGCACTGGGGGAGGGCATGAAGCCACTGAGAGGTCTTGAGTCTGGTTCTCCATTCAGGACATGAATAAGCATGTATCACAATTCCCTGGGGGCTTGCTAAGACTCAGATGGCTGGACCCCACGTGAGAGCTTTCGAATTGAGTAGATCTAAGGTAGCACCTAAGAGTTTATATTTCTAGTGGGTTCCCAGGAGACATTGGCACTGCTAGTCCAGGGCCCACACTTTGAGAACCACTGGTACCATAATCATTGTGTTATAGTCATGCCAAGTGTTGTGCTTAGTCACTAAAGATTTCGACTCTTTGCAACCCCATGGACTCTAGCCCGCCAGACTCCTCTGTCCATGGGGATTCTCCAGGCAAGAATACTGGAGTGAGTTGCCATGACCTCCTCCAGGGGATCTTCCTAACCCAAGGATCAAACTCAGGTCTCCCTCATTGCAAGCAGATTCTTTACCACTTGAGCCACCGGGGAAGCTGGCCAAGTGCTGTAGCAAACGCCAAAATGACAATGACTGACCCCAGTGCAAGTTCATTTCCCATGTGGAACTTTTCACTCAACCCAAGTTCTCCTGGTTTCTGAGAGAAGGGGGCACTCTGCTCCACGCTGTCACATGTTGGAGGCTCTGATCCACAGGTAACTTTCTAGATCACATGGAATGTTGACACACCCCTCACCTCTACCCCTAAAACAGAATCTCTTTGCTGGCCTAGGAACTAACACAGCATTGTGACTCAACTATACTTCAGTTTTTAAAAAAACAAGCCCTTGTTTTATTTCACTCTTAATCATTTTGCTTCTCTTCTGAAACCTTGACTGAGTGTCTTCTTTCAGCATCCTCATTTAATTTTCACAGGACTCCACTGGGAAGGTCCTATTTTAGACATGATAAAAGGGGGAATCAGAGAGGCTAAGACATTTGCCCAAGATCCTGCAGCCAGGGACAGAGGAGGGGAGCTAGAACTTGAACCCTGGCCACTCAAACTCCAAAGTGCTCTTCCCCATTATTTCTCCTTGAGAAAAAAACTGGTCCCATAAGCTTGGCAACACTTGAGTTTTCACCTGTGTCTGTGCCAAGGTCCTGCTCCCTCTCCCCACGGCTCAGGGGAAGGGGCATCCTTGGTCCAGGCCCACGGTCTGGAAGGAGAATGGCAGCTGTATTCCCTTCCTTTTTTCTGCTCCCCCCTCCCCAGTTCTACCAGAGTTCCCCATGGATTAATTACACTGTTTTATCATGAATCAACAGGAGGAGGTAAAACACTTTCTTGGAAGATTCCAAATAAAACTCAAGACCCAGGAGAGAGCCTCCCTTGAAATGGTTCTTCTTTCATGTCAAAGAAGACAAGTGTCGATAAAAGAGATGTTGCTGCTGCGGGAACATCTCCTGGTCGTGAGTGCGGAGACCTGCCCACCAGACAGATTCAGACAGGCAGGCAGGAAAGGAGGCAGAAATGGAAACAGAGCAAACTAGAGAAAATGAGAGGAGAAACCAACCAAAGCAGCAAAGAGAAGCAGGGAAGAGGCAGAAGCAGGGAACAGGGCTCCTGCGGTGGTTCAGTCGCTCAGGCGTGTCCGGCTCTTTGCGACCCCATGGACTGCAGCACACCAGGCATCCCTGTCCTTCACCATCTCCCCAAACTTGCTCAATCTCATGTCCACCGAGTCGGTGATGCCATCCAGCCATCTCGTCCTCTGTCGTCCCCTCCTCTTCTTGCCCTCAATCTTTCCCAGCATCAGGGTCATTTCCAATGAGTCAGCTCTTCGCATCAGGTGGTCAAAAGTATTGGAGCTTCAGCTTCAGCATCAGTCCTTCCAGTGAATATTCAAGGTTGATTTCCTTGAGGATTGACCGGTTTGATCTCCTTGCTATCCAAGGGACTCTCTTCAGCACCGCAATTCTTCGGCACTCAGCCTTCCTTATGGTCCAACTCTCACATCCATACATGACTACTGGAAAAACCATAGCTTTGACCGTATGGGTTTTTGTCACTGGGAACAAGGGAAAGAGGCATTAAAAAAAAGGAAAAAGCATCAGAGACAGAAAAATAATGGAAAATTAAAAGAATAGTATGGGAGAAACTGGAATAGAGGGAAGAGTAAAGGATGGAGAAAAGAAGAACTGAGAAGAGAAGGAAAAGAGGGAAAGACACAGACAGAGAGACACAGAGACAAGAGGGGAAAGGGAGACAGATGCCCGTCAAGTCCCTCCCAAACGAACCTACCTCCGGGGCCCAGGTTCTCTGGGAGAGGCTAGAGTGGGACGCAAGACAGCCAGTGAGGAAGGGAGGTGCTTTGGGGTACCAGGCCTGGTGCACCGGACGCTGGCCACATTTGGCACACCACCGAAAGACAGACATCCGCCTCTGAATCAGCTCCTTTCTTCAAGCCTCGCCTGCCCCACCTCTTGGGCTAATATTCCAGAGATAATTACAGAAAGCCTGCCCATCTGGGGGTTTATGAGCCTAGAAACAGCCTGGCTGCTGGAGGGGAAGGGCAGACCCATGGGGGAGATTGGTCACAGCCACCCACTGAACTAGACACCAAAAATTTCTGCCCTGAAATGGACTCTCAAGGCACCCAGAGACAAATGGTAAGGCCAGAAGAGATAAAGGGACGTCTGTCCAAACTTGGGTCCCAAAGCCAACTGCTCCATCACTGACAAACTTTTACCCTTCTACCAGGCCCTCCTTCTATCAATCCCTCCATCTTTCCACTGAATGTTTCACCCATCTGCCATCTTTCCATCCCTTTGAGTCCTTCTCCCCATCTGCTAATATCTGACATCTCTTCTGCATGCATGCTCGGTTGCTTCAGCCACATCCAACTCTTTGCAACCCCATGGATTACAGCACACCAGCCCTACCTGGGCCTTAACATGTCCCGAAGTTTGCCCAAGTTCATGTCCATTACATTGTTGATGCCATCCAACCATCTCATCCCCTCTGATGCCCTTTTCTCCTTCTGCCCTCAATCTTTCCCAGCATCAGGGACTTTTCCAATGAATCAGCTGTTTGCATCAGATGACCAAAATACTGGAGCTTCAGCTTCAGCATCTGTCCTTCCACCAGATATTCAGGTACTTTTACTTACCCACTATACTCCACCTTCACCAATCTGTTGAACCATCAATCCATCAAAAGTCCCATGATTCAGCCCATTCTCCTCATCCACCTTTCCACTATTCCACGCAGCTACCAACCCCTCATCCATCCACCCAGACTCCCTTATCAACCAATGTTTTCACCTCTCTACCAATTCCTTTACCCTCCACAAAACCTTCTGCCACCACCTTTTCTTCTACCCATTAGCCAACCCTTCATCCATGATTCAGCCCAGGTATCTACCAACCCCATCTCATATTTCCTCCACCTATGCACCATTCTCCATGTTTTTTCCCAAACTGTCCATTCATCCGATAGCCCCTCCAGCCATCTGCCAACTTGTCCATACATTTGCCAACCTTTCTCGCTTCCTCCAACTCCCTGCCTACTGGCTCATCTATCCATTTCCAAATCCTCCACCCACCTATTAGAATCTCTGACCCACCCCTATAGATCCCCATTCATTAGCCACCCTCCTTCCATCTAGAAATATAACTCCCTGTCCAAATGGCCCATACCTACCACAGCCAGCCAGCCACCCTTCCATTAGTGTGTCAGTGTCTTCCTGCAATGCTTACCCTTTCACCCACCAAACCCTCAAAACGTCAGCTACCTCTCGGAGTACCCACTGACTTCACAAAGGCCCCAATCCAGACCTCAGGGTGGTTCAGGGCAAAGAAACCGGATCGGTAGGCCATGCAGACCTGGGATATAATCTCGGTTTGGCACACACTGGCAACGTAGCTCAGACCAGTGCTCCTGCCACCTCGTCAGAGCCTTGGGAGGGTCCTCAAGGCCACTAAGGGAGCTGGCCAGAGTAGAAAGGAGAGTAGGGGAAAGGTCTTCTGGCCTTTGTGAAGGACGCTGGTAAAGTTAATTACAGCCAGCTCCGCACCCTCCCAGCTAACTGGACAGCCCTGAGGAAGCCTCACCCCGCTGATTTCTGCCCTGGCCTGTCCTGCCCGCCCCCATGGGGCGCATCCAGACCACAGTTCCCTCCTCCGCCTGGGCCCTGGGGTTCTGAACTAACTCCAAAGAGTCTGAATAGGCAAATCCATGTTGGACCAAGGCCTGGGGTTGCAGATGGCCCCAGCACCACAGTGACCCACTCAGTCCTACCCAGTCCCAACCACTGTCTTCAGTTCAGTTCAGTCGTTCAGTCATGTCCAACTCTTTGCGACCCTAAGGACTGCAGCACACCAGGCTTCCTTATCCATCACCAACTCCCGGAGCTTGCTCAGACTCATGTCCTTTGAGTCGGGGATGCCATCCAACCATCTCTCTTAAGTACAAACAGATCTCTTGATGACTTATGGACCAGGTTGTGTGTGTGTGCTAAGTCACTTCAGTCATGTCTGACTCTTTGTGACCCTATGGACTGTAGACCGCCAGGCTCCTCTGTCTATGGGATTCTCCAGGCAAGAATACTGGAGTGGGTTGCCATGCCCTCCTCCAGAGGATCTTCTCAACCCAGGGATCAAACAGGCAGATTCTTTACCACCAGCACCACTTGGGAAGCCCAAGGTAGACCAAGGTTAGACCCAGGCCATATAGACTCCAGGTAACACAGAGATGAAGAAATATACAAACCTAAATATAGGCTATGGAATCAGTAAGACCTGTGTTTGTCTCCTTCCCATTACATTTCCTGGCTGTGTGACCTTCCAAGGTCACTTAACGTCTCTGAGCCACAGTGTCTTCATTTGTAAAATGAGGGTCAAAACATCCCCACCTACTGCACTGCACTTGATTAAACGTATGTCACACCAGGATGGGACCTGACACACAGTAGTCCCCCATCAGAGGTCAGGTTGCCTTGCCTTCACTTGAGCTGGCCATGGTGGGGTGATGGGGTTGGGGTGATGAGGCCTGGGCTTCTGGATACAGAAGGGAAAACAGGACATGCTTCTACCCCTATCCCCAGCTGCCTGGGTCACAGAGCTAAAGCCTTCCCCCTAGAGCGCCTGGGATCAGCATTTCCACTGAAAAACCTCCGTTCTCAGGGAATCTTACATGCCTGGAAAATTTTTCTGTGAGGTGAAAGTTGGCCAGAGACAGAAACAAATTTCCTTTGCAAATCCTGGCCCCCTCTTTCAGCGTGTGCTGGCCCCACTTTTGGCGTGTGCTGGCCCCCCCTTTCGGCGTGTGCTGGCCCCCCTTTCAGTGTGTGCTGGCCCCGCCTCTTGATGTGTGCTGGCCCATCGCCGAAATTCGAGCCGACAGGTCAGCGTGTGAGTTTCTGTGACTTGGGTGTCTAAAGCGCAGTTCAGCGAGTGATCAGTCTAATTGCTTTTGATATCTAGAAAAGCTAATTAAGGTAATAATACTTGGCACTTGTATAATAATAATAAAAATAATGACCCTTTATATGTCAGGAGCGTCTTTCATCCAAGGATCACAAAGCCTTTACAAACATTAATTAATCTTCACAACTTACCTGTGAGGTGGGTATAATTAGCCCATTTGATGGCTGGATGAATTGAGGCTTGGATGGGGTAAAGGATGTGGCAGAAATCACACCCTGCATCTACTGCCAAGACAGGGATGGCTCCAAAGATTCCAGAAGCTCCAATGAGCCCTCCCAGGCTCCCTGGTAGGATCCTTCTGCCTGCCTTTGGGTGTCTTGGGCAACTCGCCCATGAACCAAAGCCCTCTTGAGAAATCACAGAAAAAAGCAGAATACCAGGACCACCTCTGGCTGGGTGACCTTGAGCCAGCCCTTTTCCCTCTCTGAACCTTTATTTCATTGTCCATAAGTCAAGAGGATGGGGCTCCATATTGCCTCATAGCCTCAGTGTCCAGCTCCAGGCTTGTCATCTGGTTTCTGGCTTCACTGGCAAAGTTCTCCAGGTCTTGAAGCCACCAACAAAGACCCAGGTTCAGCCAACATTGCTAAGCAGCTGTGTTGCCAGATTTAGCAAATAAAAAATACAAGACACCCAGCTAGATCTGAATTTCAGAAAAACAACAAACCATGTGTGAGGATAAGCATGTCCCAGGCTTATACTAAAACATGTTGGTTATTTACCTGAAATGTGAATTTAACTGGGCATTGTGGATTTTATCCGGCAACCCTGCTCACTAGCCATTCTGTGCCAGGCACAGGCTGGCTGTGCTCACATCACTGGTCTCATGTAATCCTTAGCAGAGCCTTGGGAGGCAGGCACGGCTATTCCTTGGCGCCTTCGCTGACAGCTCCAGCGATTCCTTTATGCCTAGAAAACAAAACCCCTGATGGAATGCTTTTCAGGCCCTGCAAATCCAGCCCTCAAACTTCTGAAGCTTTGTGTGGGCCCCAGTGGCCCCCATCTTGTGCACAAGATTGGCTGGGTGTACTTAGCTCAGCCCTCCAGCCACCATCCTACCTGGTCTCTTTGGTTTCCAGCCTCTGCATCTGTTGCTTCCTCCACCTACCATGCTGTTTATCCATCTTCTAGAAAATGTCTGCATGGCCTGCAGGACTCCAGAGTCACCTCCTCAGAGAAGGCTTCCTTCCCCAAAGAGTCCGTCCCTCTTCTGTGTTAATCTCTCGGCCCCCACAGTCCCTAGTATATGTGTGTATGTGTGTATGTGTGTGTGTATAAGTCTGTGTCTGTGTTCTCTGTACTCCATCCACACCACCCACCCCATTACCAGCACATCCTTTGCGATTTCTTGGCAGACGTTGAAATTCCAATAAACATACTCTCCAAAACTGATCGTCATTGATGTGTTGAATTGAAATTTATTAAGTACTACTATGGGCTTCCCAGGTGGCTCAGTAGTAAAGAATCCACCTGCCAACGCAGGAAGCGCCAGAGACATGGGTTCAATTCCTGGGTTGGGAAGATGCCCTGAAGGAGGAAATGGCAACCTGCTCGGTATTCTTGCCTGGAAAATCCCATGGACAGAGGAGTGTGGCAGGCTACAGTCCATCAGGGTCTCAAAGAGTCGGACATGACTAAGTACGCACACAGGTATTACTATGTGTTGAATTTATAATCCCCATCCTCAGGAAACGGATGGTCTGGTATAGAGGTCAGCAAACTTTTTCTGTAAAGGTTCAGATAGTTAATAGTTTAGCATTTGTGGCTGACAGAGCCTATGTCACAATCCCTTAACTCTCCCGCTATAGCATGACAGTAGCCACAGAAAATACACAACTGAATGGATGTGGCTCTGTTCCATTAAAACTTTATTTACAAAAACAGGCAGTGGGCCACATATGGTCCACAGGCCATAATCTGTCAACTCCCGGTCTAATGTTAGAAACAGACATTGAAGAAATATATCACAAATACCCAATGACTGTAATTAACAAACTTCCTTCAGTGCTATGAAGGCAAAAATTCTGCTCCAACTCTTCCCCGTGAGATCTTTATGTCAGATCTTTATATCTTTGCTCTCTGCTCTCCCAGCCGCTGAGTGCAGGCCAAACATCGCTGGTCATTCTCGACAGAGACAAGCCCCCTTTCCAACACAGGCTTTGTATCCACCATTGATGTTTCATATGATTCTGGCTGAAGTTCCCCTCTCTGGCACTAGACACACCGGGGCTACCTAGGACCCCTACCCCAGCAGAGGCGAAATTTGGCTCACCTCTCACCCAGAAAGGTACTCCTATTGGCACTCCTTCCAATTGCCCACCTCTGGTTAACAACCCGGGCTGAGAAGACCTGGGGACGTTATTTAACAGAAAGCACCCATGCCCGTATATTTGCTTGAGAAGGATTCTGTTCATTGGCCAAGAGGAAACACAAACCCTCTCCAGAGACCCCGGGGCCACAAGGAGGGCCAGATGTTTCCAGCATCAGACCTTTTTATCCCCTTGCTCCTTTGTCCATGGGGTCTTGCAGGCAAGAATACTGGAGTGGGTTGCCATTTCCTTCTCTGGGGGATCTTCCCAACTCAGGAACTGAGCCCTTGTCTCGGCACGGCCTGCATTGGCAGGCAGAGTCTTTACCACTGAGCCTGCCCTGAGAAGCCCAGGAACATTCGTAGACATAGACAACTGCCTGCTTCACACCTATACCAAGAGCACACCTGTCCAGGCAGACAAACTCGGGAACAGACAGAGACACTAGAGACACAGTCCCTGAGTTTTTGCCCACACCGACACTTGCACACACCTATGCGCACTATACACATGTGTGCATTCACGCTATCCACATGTGTGCTCATAAACTATATACAGTTATCATACACGTGTGTGCATGCATACGCTATCGCACGTGTGTGCACGCACACATACACTACTCCTCTATATGGTGAAATCCAGCCCCACCATGTGTCTTGCAGGAGGAACTGGCCATAAAAATCTCCGCTTCGGCATCTCTAGGCTGCCAGCTCCAGCTGGATTCCGGCTGCCAGTCTCAGCTCTTTAGATGCCACAGGAAGTTGCCATTTCCCTGGCTGCCAGATTCCAGTCACTTCTGATGCCTGGAGAGATAGAAGTTCCCCTCGCCTCTCCAGCCACCTGAGCCCCATGTCCCCACCGCTGCAGCCAGCACATGCAGCGAGCAGATAAAGCGGGGCCTGGTGTCCACGCCACTGCCCTCAAGGCGGCTTCCTTGGCCTCCCCTGGAGGTCAGGGCCTGGCACGCTGGGGCTTCCAGGGAGGGAACCTTGGGCTGAGCCCAAGGTCAGCTGTCCCCGTCTCCTGAAGGACGTTGACAACTTTCCTGCTCCACTTCCCAGCGCATCCAGCAGCCTTGAGGAACCCACCACCCCAGCAGTCAATGCCCCCTGCCTCTTAAACACTTCCTGTGAAATCTCTCTCCAGACTCTGTGGCCTTCCTGGCAGGGGCCAGTGGCACCGATGGCAGGGACAGAGGCAGGGATTCAGAAGCTGGCAAAAAAGCTCCCAGCCCCTCTGGTGAACTGGGCAGCAGGTTTTGGACCCCCAGGGATGTTCTCACACTGAACGATTCATTCATTCATCAAAAGCACATGTGCCGAGGCCGTCCCTGATGCTGGGGACTCAGGGGTGAACAGATGCAGGTCACTGGTTTCATTGTGGGGATAAAAACCAGGGTGTCGAGCGGACCCACTCACACAGCCTGCTGCACTCAGGAAGGCTTCACAGAGGAAGTAACTTTGAACTCAAGTCCAGAAGGTCAAAGAGGAGAGTATGTGAAAAAACAAGCTAGACAAAGCCAAGCTCAAGTGCAAAGGTCCTCAAAGGCTGGATCTGTTGCATAATGGGTGCTCTAAGAAATGTTGATTGGCTGAATGAATCAATGAATGAATGAAGGGATGAAAGAATGAGGAGCCGCGGGGGGCTTTTAACAAGGGCCATGATAGTGACTCATTGATGAGGAATATTCCCAGTCTTGCTAGGGACCACCAGGACTCCATCTCTCCCTGAAGGGCTTTTTTGCCCAGGGTGGACAAAAATACTTGGCCTCATCTCCCAGGAGTTCACTGGTCCTGTGGACTTTCTGTATCCTTCCACACACCTACACAGAGACCCAGGTGAATCACTGGGACAGACTGCAGATGCACCCGTGCACACGTAAGACAATCACAGGTGTGCAACCACACGTATGAGAAAGAAGCGTAGCAAACACTCATTACACTTCCCCATGGGCCAGGCACCGTTTCACCCTGTCTGTGTTTATCAACTCAGTTAACTCAGCCCCCTAAGATAGAAACTGTTACAATCTCCATTTTTACAGATAAAGAAACTAAGACATGGCAATGGGAGTCATTCGTCCAGTTATCTAGTTAGTAAGTGGCAGGGCTGGAATCTGAACCAAGTCATTTGATACCAGGGTCCAGGCTTGTAATCACCAAAGCACAGGGGGCCCAACCTGCCTCCCTCCCCAGTCCTTCCACACTGCACCCATCCACATTGTAGTCCAGCCACACTGAAACCCTTCGGGCCCTCAAACCGCCAATTCCCTGCCTTGCTCATCTCTTAGGCACGTTTCCACCCATCTTTCTCCATGGTGTGCACTGCCTTATGAGATCTGTTTGTATTATTTGTTTGCCAAACATCTACAAAGCACAGACTATGGCCCGGGCCTTAGGCCGTGTATTTTACGTACATTTATTTTAGTCAGTCCTCATTGCAACCTTATGAAGGTTTTATTATTAGCCCCATTTCTCAGATGGGGAAACTGAGGCACAGAGTGTTTCGATCACCTGTCCACCACAGAGCTTGTAAAAGACTCAAACTATTTCGACTCCCAAGCCTCTGCTGTTGTTAATCTCATCTTGGACTGCGTCCTGCTCAGTTTTGGCTTCTGTAACTGGAAGTCTGAGGGGGTGGGGGGGGGGGCGGAGTGGGGAGGAAAAGGTGGGAGGGAGCAGGAGGAAGAGGAGAGAAGCAGCAGGAAAGCAACTTGCAAAGCATCCTGCGTGTGGGCGGGTGGCGGGCAGTGAGACCTGCAAGCTTTCTGCCCGCATTTTCTTCTGAATAGTTTGGAAATATTTGGAAATATGGAAAAGTTGAAAGAACGGTGTGCCATGAACATCCATTAACACACCACCTAAACTTGGCAATGAGCGTTTCCCTGTCCTTGCCTCCTCTCGCCAGCCATCAGCCCACTTAAAGTGGTAGACCTTGGCCGACTGCTCACATCCGAAGAGGTGAGCAACACTGAGTTCCCTTGGGAAAGCGACTGTAGGCGACCCAGTTACCGGGTTTTTAACTGAGCCCAAAAGCCCATGTGCGGTCCATGTGACACACACAGGTGTGCACGTATTGTAGGAGTGTAATTCCCGGCCACAAGAGCGCATGGACACACACACACACACACACACATAGAAAGGAACAGGACACAGAGGATGAGGGCAGCCCCTGGGTTTGGAAAAAAGGGCCAGGGGCCACCTCAAGTGTCCATTCAGCCACTCCTTCCTACCTGCCATCCCCGCAAGAGATGACCAGACCCCCATGGCCCCATGCAGGCCACCAGGAGCCCTGGGGCTCAAGGCCAGGCTGGGGGGTGGGGTGTTTCCCTAATTGGCCCGCTCGTCCTTCACCAGCAAAGGAAACAGCCGCTGGCTGCAGCCTCCAAATGACAGGAAACGCCATGGAGGGCTACTGGGCAGTAATTACTACTTGGAGAAAGGAGGCGAAAAAAAGCTGAGGGGAAAACACTTCCAACTCAAATAATCGGCTCACTGGGGGGATGGGAGGATGTTTCAAGGAAAAGACATTTTGAAAAGGCTTCAATCAATCTGACAAGCAATTATCTGCTTAGCTGCTGGTACAAATCCCCCAGTGAGGACTGGTGCCCCTCCCAGGAAAACAAGAGCCCCAGACCAAGGCTCAGCCCCCAGCCCCCACCTCACCCCCTCGCCAGAAGGATAAACGGGGAGACTGAGATCTCATGCCTGGGAAAGCTCAGGCTCAGGACACACCAGGTACAGGGGAGTCGCTGCCTAATTTTTTCCCTCCACCTTTCACACCCACGTGTAAACACACACGCACACTACCCAGAGTTGCTCCATGCCCTGCCCCATGTGTTGTATGCTAAACCTGTTTCAAATAATCTCTCCTTCCCCAGGCAACCGTGAGCATTCTCACACTTCTTTCATTCATTCAAGAAACATCTTCTCGAAGAGAATATTCACCGGGACATCTGATGAGAAAGATGCAGGGTTGGGGGTTGCCGGGGAGACATCCACAGGCTTCTGAATACAGCTGGGGAAGACAGTCATGGATGGGGACTGGAGAAAGCCTGCCTGGGGAACACAAGAGAGCTGACCTAGTGTGGAAAGTAGGTACGGGGCCGCCCTCTGGAGTGTTGGTGTCTCTTTTCTCCTCTGATTGCCCCAGCCTCAGACTCCTCTGCCTACACCCCCATCTCCCAGACCCTGGCCCTAGCTCTTACTCAGAGAGTGGAATTGACCTCAGTACAAACTAGGTAGGACAGACAGCGGGAGGGCTTGGCCCCTGTCCTGCCAGGGAGGGGTCCTGCCCTTGCCCTGCAGTCCTGAGCACAGCCCAGAAAGGAACCCCCAGCAGCACAGAGTGGGGGTCCCACCAGCTAATCCCCGTTCCCACAGCCCTACACACCTCCTCGCCTAGTGCTTCCCTCTACAGATAGACAGACAGATAGAGATATTTCACACGAACACACACACGCTCACAGAGAAGATACAAAAAGAAAAACCCTCAGGCCTTGTTGTTCAGTTGCTGAGTCGCTTCCAACTCTTTGTGACCCCATGGACTGCAGCACACCAAGCTCCTCTGTCACTCACCATCGCCCAGAGTTTGCCCAAGTTCGTGTCCATTGCATCGATGATGCCATCCAACCATCTCATCCTCTGTCACCCCCCCTTCTCCTTTGCCTGCGTCGGAGTCTTTTCCAGTGAGTCGACTATTCGTATCAGGTGGCCAAAGTACTGGAGCTTCAGCTCAGGCCTGGTAAAGGTCCTGAAGAGAAAGAAGCAACACTAACTGCCCTACTCCACAGCCAGAGGGACATCCGCTGAGAACAGAGTCCCAGTCAGCACCCCGGATGGAAGCCAGAGTACAAGGAGCCAATTCAGAAACGGCCAGCGGAGTCCCAGGGTCAGACCAGAAGGGGTGGGAGCAGACACAGGCAGGAGCAGCGAGAAGAAGCACAGAGCCCTGGCCAGCAAGGAGCCAGGACCACGGCTAAGATGTCGGGGACCTCAGGGGATGAGGAACAGGGAGGCAGCCACAGGGCTGCAGGAACCACAGTGCCTCCCCTAGAGCACCTCCCCCAACCCCTGATCACTTCCGGTGAGGCACAGACTGTCTCCCCGCAGAACATTTGACTGGTGAGGAGACAGTTCAGACGGTGAAGAGCCTTGCACACAATCACAGAGTCATTCACTAGCAGAAGGGTTGGAATGTCAACCCGAGTCTTGCTACCTGTAAGATACTTGCTGTTGGCATCTTTGAGATGAGATATGCACAGAGCAAATGCACAATAAATGCCGGCTCTTCTCATTTCTCCAGGGTCCACCTAGAAGCCGAAAGAAGGTCATGTTGGTAAAGCTGAGTGTCCTGATGGGGTCACCAGGCAGGATGCATGTGAAAGTTGGACTCAGGCTACAGATAGAGAAACAAGCACCAGGTCCAGTGTGGTGGGCCCTGCACACAGAGCTCAGAAGGACAAATTCCAGCTTCATTATCAGTAGGCCAGCGTTTGCTGGCCGGACCCTCAGGTTCTGCCCAGAACTGGACCAAGAGGCAGATGCTGAGAAAAGAGAGGTTGCTGCCTGGAAAAGGGTTGAGACCATCCCACCCAAACACATGGGCCCCTGAAGCTCTGGAACACACAGGACACATGATTTTCCAAGGCCATCTGCAGAGAGAGGAGCACGTGGTTAGATAGGGCAAAACGATGCCGTTCACCTGGTCCAGGAGGGAGCTGCTGTTGGCTCTCCTAGGCTGTCTCATTTTGCCTTCAGTGTTGGGCAAGATTGCTCTGATGCACTGGCAGGCTGGCACATCACTCACGGTGTCCCCACAAGGACACGCCCTTGTGTTTTATGGCCAGAACAACTCAAGTACAGGATCAGCCCCAAGTTAAACCCAACCCCATCCATCTCCCAGCTGCATTGCATGAAAGCAGAAACTCCATACTTGCAACAGAGCCGGGGCAGACATCCAGCCGTCCATCCACCTATCCATCTATGTCGTCAGCATTTACTGCCACCCAACCCTGTGCCGGGCACTGGAAGTGCAGGGACAATAGGACGCTGTTCCTTCACCTTCAGAGCTCGAGGTCCAGAGGTGGGGACCAGGAACGTGACACCCTTAGGAGGTGCTGCCTAGGACAGTAGGAACTTTGGCGACCTACAGAACTGGGTTCAGACTCCAGCCCTGTCCTTTACCAGCAAGGGCACCTTAGCAACTTATTGTCCTCATCAAGCCTCAGTCTCCTCCCAGTAGAATGGGGACAGATGGTGTCTCCTCTTGTTACTGGGGGCGATCACCTGAGAAAATGCTTATCAAATGCCAGCCCTGTGGCCAGCCCACTGAGATGCTCAGGTTATTAGTCGGTATCATTCATGATAAGCTTCTGTGAGATGGGTACTATCATGCTCAGCCTGTCTGCCTTTACAATGCAGTCACAGCAAACCAGATAACATGGGGAACATGTCTAGTAAGCAGCCAAGCATTGATTTTATCGCTCACTCTTGCAGCCAATGTTTCTTGAGCGATGTGCCCAGGCAGGAGCTGGGGAGGTGTGAGGGAGGCACGGGTGTGGCCACAGATGCCAGCAACATCTGAGAAGGAGGATCAACCTGTGAACAGACCAATCACAGACCTGGTGTGATAAGAACAGCAGTAAAAGTTTCTGCGGAGGAGGGCAGAGGAGCGAGTCATTAGCAGATGGGAGGGGTCAGAGCAGGCTTCCTGGAGGAGGGGGAACCACAGTGGTGCTTGCAAGGATGAATAGGCACCACGACTCCTCAAGTCTGAGCGACAACCTTGTTCTCCAGATAGAGAATCAGCATGCCTTGGCTGTTACAAGAGGGGTGACCCAGACAGGTTTTGCATGATACCCATCAAGGGTGCAGGAACTCTGAGGGCAGAACCCCAAGAAGCCTGGAGATAGCTGTAGTGGAGGTCAGCCTTCAGACCAGGAGGAGGAAAGGCTGGCCAAGAGAACCCTCGGGCCCGTGACCAAGAAGGTGGAACCGTGCTTGCTAGGAAGCAGTGAAGACACTAGCCTGGCCAGCAAGGAGTCAAAGGGGGCAAGGCATGTTCCTGGGTTCCTTGATGTCTCCCAGTCCACAGTGGCATCTTCCACCAGCTTCGGTTGATGGAGCCAAGAATGGAACACGGATCCGGCTGATCCTGACTATTTTTCAGAGCCACCTGGGGAGCTCAGTTCTGGGCTGGGTTATGAGCCTCCGACAGGGGATGGCTAACCTCACCACTTGGCACTGCCTCAGATATTCCCAACTGATACATTCCTGTACCCTCCTGCAAACTCCTCTCCCTTCCGCATCAGTCCTTCCCTTCTCTCTGTAGAAACCAAACTCCACCTACCTCCTCCAAACCGCACCCTCTTCCCCAGCCACCCCCCCAAGCATCCTGTCACCTCCCCCAAGTCCCCAAACCACTTACCCTGTCACTAGGACTAATGCAAAGTCACAGGGGAAGCCCTTGGCTGGCAGCCACCCCAGGAAGCCACATTAGCAACTTCATTAATCAGGGTCAGGTTTGCACTTCTATTGTCTGCTGTAATCATTTGTTTATTTCAACTTCGGCAGCAGCCCCAGTGTATTACAATTATTAGTGTCTGGCATGGGATAGAAGAGACTTGCCTTTCCCAGGCACAAAGGAATGGCATCCTTGCATTTTGTCAAAAAGGACTCATCTTAGGCAATATGGCCCAAAATATCAGACACTGTTAGAAAGAGAATACAAATCCTTTCAAATGTATATATACGTCTTTGAATCCACAAGTGACCAAAGAAAGTGAATGAAAATAAAAGAAAAGGGGATAACAGTTTATCTCATAGCCAACAAAATTATAAGCAATAATACCTAAAGCTGGTGAGGTTGCCCTGAAATTGCTAAATGGGCCAACTTGGCTGGAGGCAAAGTAAATTAGAACAGCCTTTATGGAAAGTAAATTGGAAATTATGTTTCACAAACCACAAAAATGTTTCTATCCTGAGACTCAGTGATTCCACTTCTGGGAATTTATCCTAAGGAAATGAGACAAATAAAGAGAAACACTCCAATGGAAAAAAGAAAAGTGTTCACTAAAGCATTGTTTGGGATAGGAGAAAAATTGAAAGTAACATTCAACAACACCCAGCATCAACTTGATGATAGGTAACCATTAATACGATAATCTGTAGGGCCAGGGCAGCAGGCAAAGTCACTTTTAGACGGTAACAGTTAAGTGGGAAAGCAGTATTCACATTTCAAGTTTATGATCAAAGCCAGTGTGTGCAAACTGGATTAACATAAACATCACTGTACTCAGGATGCTAGGCTGGTGGCCTTTCAGGAAGTTTTTTTCCCCTTGTTTTCTAAATTTTTCAGTTGGATTGTATATTGGTTTTATAGTTTCTTTTAACTGGAGCTAACAAATGATCATGCTTCACAAAAGAACCACAAACAGAGCTTAATTAGATGGCACAGCTTTCACAAGACCCTCAGCCTGTCTGCTCCTCACTTCCGTCTTCCTTAAGATCATCTGCCTTGTAAATGTCCTATGGGAGGAAGACAGACCTGGGAAGGCTTTTTAAAGTTTTTGAATCAAGGACTACAAGGAAGAATGGGTTTGTCCAAAATACTGCCTAGTGGTGTGGAGCACTTAACACCCATTCACAGCACTTCTGCAAAATGGATAGTGCCATCCCCACTTTACAGATGGGACAACTGAGGCTTGGATGTTCTGAAGACTTGACCCAGAACTAAGGAACTGAGCCAGGGCTCAAATCCAGGTCCCTTGGTTGTTGTCATATTTCTCAAACCATGTTAATGATTTTTCTCAAATGGATATATTTTAAAAGAAATGGATTCATTCAAAGAAGTTGGAAGTTGTGGCTTGAAGGGAACTCAAGGCATCCACTTCAGTCTGCCCAGGAGGCCTTGAAAGGGAATACAGTCTCAGGGGGTGGCTGGCTTAGCTTGAAAGAGTGCTGGCAAGGCCAGTGGCTACAAAACCCTCTGGTCCAAGCATTCCAAAAGAAGCCATCCACTTTACCAGGAATGTACCTCGACAACCACAGAGACAAGTCCCAAGGAAGAAAAAAGGGCTGGGGGAGCCCCCGATTGGCTCCGGATGATGTCATGCCCCCACCCAGAATGCCTGTAAAAGCGGTCTGCTTTGGGCAACTTTATGGGGGCCTTGGTGTCTGCACCTTCCCTTCCTGGCTGCCAGGCAGGCATGACAGCTCCTGTCGACACTCCCCCCCCCCCCCCCCCCCCCCCCCCGCCTCACCATGTCCCCAGTCTCCCTGCCCTGGGCCTCTCACAGCCTATAATTACCCACAGTCCTGGCTTTATGGGCTCCCGGAAACGGGGGACCATGCAGCAAGAGGAAGTCCCTTTAAAAGGACCCAAGAATCCTCCCACCAGGGCCTCTTCCTCCCTCCCCTCTGAGGGTCTTCGAGAGCAGACCCCTTGGAGGCCTATGGTGCCCAGACCTCTACAGACACCCTTCTAACTCTCAGGTCCTCCACTTGGCCCCACAACAGGCACTGCCCCCTGCCAACAATCCTACAACTGCTCCCCAAGCCTCTTAGAACAAAATACAAATTGCTCCCTGCAGCCTCCAAGTATCTATGTGGTCCACAGTCTGCTTCCCCCTCACTGCTCCCCGCTGCACTCCACAAGCCAGCAGCAACAACCCACCCCCTGCCCCCATTCCCACACCTACATTCTCTCACTTGCCTCTGAGCCACTGTAGATGCTAGTCCCTCTGTCTGGAACACTTATCCCTCACTTCCTTTTAGCTGGCTAACTCCCACTCACCCTTGAGGTCTCTTAGATTTTTCTTTCCTTGGGGATGTTTTCTGGACCTCTGTCCCAGCTGGGCCAGGGGTCCGTCTTCTGGGCTCACAGCCTCCTCCAGGCTTGTTCCATGACTTAGTCAGGGGGTCCCCCCAGAAACAGATGTTACAACAAAGATTTAAGTGCAGGTAGTTTCTCTGGGAGCTGAAGCCAACATCTGCTGGCAAAAAGGGGGGAGGTGAGAGAGGGAAAGGAAGACAGCCAATATCAAGCAAGTCACCCCAGAGGGCAACTGGGGGGTAATCCTGCTGGGAGCCGTGGGCTGCAGTGCAGAACACACTGATGAGTTATCTCAGCCTTGGCCTGGCCAGGGATAGGGGCTTCCCTGGTGGCCCAGTGGCTAAGATTCTCTGCTCCCAATGCAGGGGGCCCAGGGTTCGATTCCTAGTCATGAAGTGCGATCCAACATGCCACAACTCAAAGTTTGTCTGCTACAGTGAAACATCCCGTGTACCGCATCTAAGACTTGATACAATCAAAGAAATACATATTTTTCAAAAAAGGAAAGAAAAGAAAGTAACCGAGGTAGTAATTACCACCAGTCCTATTGATCACTGACGGAGATCCATTATCTGGCCTGCCGCCAGCACAGTGGGCTCAAAAGCCAGAGGAAGTTCCCTGGAAGTCAGGTGGTGAGCACTACAATGCTGAGATCGAGGACCTGTAAGCCCACACCCGTGTCCACTTACCCCACCACAGCCCCACCACCCTGCACCACGGTTGCCTCTGCCCACCGTCTCCTGGACAAGCCCAGGAGCTTCATGAAAGCCACTCCTGCACCTGTTTTGCTTGTGGCTGTATTCCCAGGGCCCAGCACAGTACTTGGTATAGAAAGTCTATCTGGTGAATCAAAATCATGTCTTATCTGGGTTAGGTGCCCAAGCCCACCAGTGATTCAAGGGTCTTATCCACAGGGTCCTGTTTTCCAGCTGAAAAACCTGAAAATCCAAGAAGCAAAGCCACAAGAAGAAGCCTGGAACACTTTTCACTATTATCAGCACTGGACAAAAACTCCAAGGGTCAATCTTACCCCTGTGAGATCCTTAAGCGAGGACAGCAATGAGCAGAGCCAGAGGCCTCTGTTCAAATTCCAGCTCTGTCCATTGCTGTGTGGCCTTGAGCAAGTTGCTTAACCTCTCTCTGCTTCAGTCTCAACTGTAGTTAAGTCCAGAATGCCCGCAAAATTATTAGCTTTATTACACGTTTCAAAGGAACTAATGCACTTAAGATGCTTTGTCATCATTAAAATGATTCTGAACTCTTTAGCAAGCAAAGAGTTTCCTGGCTCCAAAAAAAATGATTCTTACCAAGCAGCCCTAATCCAAAACCTTGAGGATCCCCTGGTGCAAACACTGACTCAACGCCTAGCACCATACTGGAGGTGATATATTCATCCAACAGTCCACTGACTACAGACTTGCCTTCAACAGCCCTGCACGGTTTGAATACCCCTGACAACAGGAAGCTCAGTACTTAACAGGGGCATCAGATGGATTTTCAGACAGCTCTGAAAGGCTAATACTGGGCCTTCTCCCCATCAGCTTTCTCTCTCCCCTAATAAGGAAAGCATTCCCCCATCTCCACCCCAAAACATGACTTTAAGGTCCTAAGCCCTCAAGGCCTCTCTCCTGCCCTCTCTGGGATGGACTCCAGTGTCTCGGAATTCAAGGAGAACCATCCCTGGGGTGATGGAACTTCACAGAATGCAGTGCATCTCTGCCAATGCTCAGGGCACTTCACTTCCATTCCAGAGGCAGGGGCTGAATTAGTGTTTGGGGAGTTCACATCTCCTGTGGCCCTAGGCAAACCGCCTGGCTTCTCCAAGTCTCAGGATCTATCTATAAAGTGGAACTTGCTGGAGACCTGGACGTCAGCATCCTGAGGCTTTGGGGTGCATCCATTCATGCAGGGCTGATTCTGCCTGCCTGTGCTGGGGACGGGGATATCATGACCAAAAAAAATGGATGTAGGCTCTGCCCTCAGGAACTCCCTGTCCAGGTGGGGAGACTGATGTCAGAAGTGATTTTCAGCTAGAAACGGAGATGTATAACACTAGGGGCATCTAACCGTGTCTGTCAAAGGCAGTGGGGAAGACCTAAAAAGGTAATCCTCTAAGATCTGCTCAATAGTTTCTTGAGCATCTGAAGGGAAGAAAGAGAGAGAAAGACAGGCAGAGAAAACAGCCCATATGGAGGCCAGGGTTCAGAGCACATGAGACATCCTAGGGCACAACAGAGGGCCGGCGGCAGGAGCAAAGACCCTGGGGCAGATGGTGAAGGAGAGGCTGGACAGGGCAGCAGGGGCTGGATGGCAGGATCATTGAGCTGCCAGGCCATGGGCCACCCTCCTTCCTGGAGCTCCTTGGGTGTCGGGCCCTCTGACTGTCCATCTCCACCTCTGTATCGACTGCCTTATTCTCCCCTCATCACCATAATGTGAGCCTTCTCTCCCCTCAAAACACCAGTAGCACTCAGCTGCCCACATACTCTTCCGATAACCCCCAAATTTTATTTTTTTTAGTACATTTGGACCATTTTTTAAAGTCTTTATTGAATTTGTTGTGATTTTTTTTTATTTTTATGTTTTATGTTTCAGTTTTTCAACCACAAGGGACGTGGGATTTTATCTCCCCGATCAGGGGTGGAACCACACCCCCCTGCCCTGAAAGACGAAGTCTCAAGCGTTGGACCACAGGGAAGTCCCAACTCCCAAATTTTAAGATACGTCATATAAAATGGGCTTCCCTGATAGCTCAGTTTGTAAAGAATCCGCCTGCAATGCAGGAGATCCCAGTTCGATTCCTGGGTCAGAAAGATCCGCTAGAGAATGGATACGCTACCCACTCCAGTATTCTTGGGCTTCCCTGGTGGCTCAGCTGGTAAAGAATCTGCCTGCAATGTGGGAGACCTGGGTTCAATCCCTGAGTTGGGAAGATCCCCTGGAGAAGGGAAAGGCTACCTCCTCCAGTATTCTGGCCTGGAAAATTCCATGGACTGTACAGTCCATGAAGTCGCAAAGAGTCGGACACGATTGAGTGACTTTCAGTCTCATAAAGAGAAAGCCAGTGTGGTGGGTGCATAACAAAAGCGGGCAGAATCTGAATCTGGAAAGTCCACAGGTTCTTCTCTGGCCCCAAAGCCTAGAGTTGGGTAGCAAAATAAGGGACTAAAAAGGTTGCAAGCCTTGCTTTTCCTGCAAGCCAGCCAAACCCTGGCACAGACAGGGAAATTGAGACCTGGAAACAAGAAAGGACGGGTCCCGGATGGTGCCTTAAGGCTGGGGTTGGGGCGAGAACCAGGTTTCCACATCTCTGTGTGCTCCTCCTCCCCTGCAGATGGGGGTGAGAGTCCTGAGTGACTGGCTGGCCTTGTCCAGACCTGAGGCCAAACACTGCTTGCATGCCCTGCTGTTTGCTCAAGGGGGCAAGCAATGGTCATCTGGTCATGTCCGTCACTGGAGTGTGAATGGCCAGACAGAGGCACAGGAGTGGGAGGTGGGATGGGGTGATTCTATCATCTGCCTTGCATCACTGACCTCAGAGAGTCTGAGAAATTGGATAAAAGCGTACCATGTCTTGGGCCTTGGTCACTTCCAGTCAGAGGTTGAGTATGTCTTGCCCCAAGGCAAACCACTCCCTCCCAGAGCTAGGAATCCTGAGTTGCTGGCATGCTTGCTTGTCCCTAGCACCGGCCCACTCAGAGGTGGAGGGAGGTTCTGGACCTTGGAAGAGCCTGTGAGGTCAGGCCAGGCCAGATCTGACCGTGTGGGTGTGCGTGTGCTCACGGGAGTCACAGAGACAGGCACAAAGATCAGTTCAGGCATCTGCAGTGCCAGCCAACATTTATGGGCACGTCCTCTGTGCCCGAGGGAAGAGAAAGTAAGTGGGAACCATCCTCAACTCTGAAAAGGAGCTCAGAGTCCAGCAAGGAAGCAGGAACCTGGGAAAACCTACACACCTCTGCCTGACCCCAGTGCCTGCTATGTCTTTCAGTTCAATCCACCCCACACCAAAGAAGGGGACATTACCCACACTATAGCTGAAGACATCGAGGCTCGGGGAGACTAATGGACATGACTTCGGGGTTCCATGGGCAGCCAGCACCGATCTGTTTTTGCTCGCCATTTAAGAGACTGGCCCATATGAGAGAGATGCCCAGTGAATCTTTGGTGAGGGAGTGAGTGAGAAAAGTGTCCGAGGCAAGATCAGAATCCAGGTCCACCACCACCAGAGCTCTGGATGCTCCTTAAATTGCAGAGATACATGTGTCAACGCAGAGCAGTGTGGGAACTACAGTGTCAGACACTGCAAGAGGAGTTGGGGAAGGGACCGCACCACAAAGAGCAGGGACATTTGACTGAAGTGTGGAAGTATAGAAAGGAGTTTTCTAGGCTCACCATTCATTCTCCCAGACTTTTAAGAAGCATTTATTATTGGCTGGCACTCTTTTAGGAGCTTACATGCCTACAGGCTAATTCGCTTCAGTCATGTCCAACTCTTTGCAACCTCTGGACTGTAGCCCACCAGGTTCCTCTCTCCATGAGATTCTCCAGGCAAGAATAACAGAGTGGGGTGCCATGCCCTCCTCCAAGGGATCTTCCCAACCCAGGGATCAAACCCCTGTCCCTCACATCTCCTACACTGGCAGGAAAGTTCTTGACCACTAGCACCACCTGGGAAGCCTTTCAGGAGCTTGGGATCCATCGATGAAGGATATAAGATTTCTATCCTGTGGGACTTAATGTTCAAAAGAATCACAGGGAGAAAGAATCTCAGACAGAGAGAACGGCACAGATAGAAGAAAAGAGATATATTTTGCTCGGTCGCACAGTCATGTCTAACTCTATGCGAACCCACGGACTGTAGCCCACTGGGCTCCTGTGTCCATAGGATTCTCCAGGCAAGAATACTGGAGTGAGTTGCCTTTTCCTTCTCCAAGATGTATCCTGGGGACTCAGAATAAGGAGTTCATCGGATACATATATACTTACTGTGTTTTTCCCCTTATTTAAGCCATGATTACCATCACAGAAAATTTGGGACTCCAGAGGTTTTTAGTGTCATTTAAGAGAAAGGAAATTATGTTTGTTCATTATTCATCTTTTCATTCTTTTTATTGATTTTGGTATTGAAACATATTTATTTCCACATTTAAAGCTGAAATCTTTGTGTCAGGTACACAGGCTTTAGCATGGGTGGTTAACTTGCTTATAAAATATGTGACATGTTTTAATTTTTTTAACCGATCAATCAATCATTTGTGATGTCTCTGACGGGGATAAGATAGAAAGCAGGCTTTTATTTTATTAGGAAGCTGAGGTTGTCAACATTTCAAGCGAGAGAGGTTGCCCAACCCATGTTTCTATAGATTGTTGGGGGAAAAGTTAGAGTAGATAACTCCAGGGTTGGATCTGGGTGTGGCTCTGTGGAAGAGAGGAGAAGCAAAGGGGATCTCCCATCCAAGTAGGACCCACTAGGGCATGGGGCTATGGGTGGAACAAAGTGGGGGTGGGGGGCAGTTCCTTCTGCAATGAACAAAAAGTGAGGCAATGACAACTGGCTTCTACTGGGTGCAGGTGGCGTTGCCCAGCCAAATTAGGAGGGAAATCTCAAGCATCCAGCAGCAAATAAGGAAACAGAAGTGAAGGAAAGCTTTGCGAGGAACCATGAGCCTCCTTTGTGTCCCAGGTGGCACTAGTGGTAAAGAACCTGCCTGCTGAGACAGAAGAGACTCAGGTTCGATCCATGGGATGGGAAGATCCTCTGGAGGAGGGCACGACAACCCACTCCAGCATTCTTGCCTGGAGAATCCTATGGACTGAGGAACCTGGCGGGCTGCAGTCCATAGGATTGCACAGAGTCGGACATAACGCTAAGTGACTCATCAGGGTTCAGAGTCTCTGTAAGCCAGGAATGAGGAGTCAGATGATGGGGATACAGACATGGGCGAGGCAGGGATGACAATCTGCAGAGTCTGAGGAACAGGCAGGGGATGAACAGTCAAGGTGCCCAGGACAGAGCCTGAGCCATAGCTGGCACTCAACAAATATCTATTGAGTGCATGGTCTTGGATACCAGGCAGATGGCCTTGATTTTTTTTTTCTTTATAAATTTGATATGTTAGATATTTTTTATGTGCTTTGAGGTAAACTTGCTAAAGGCTTCTCCTTCCTTCCTTTGTTCATTATCTCATTTTACAGACGAGGAAACTAAGGCTCAGAGAGGCCAGTGGCTTAAGCAGGGTCACAAAGCAAACAAGTGCAAGAATCAGGGCTTGAACCCATTTCCTTGTGAGTCCAGCACCTAGGTCCTCTGTTTCTTGGGACTTTGTCCTGCAGAGAAAGAAGTTCAAAGCCCAGGCTGGATCACGGCTTCCGAAGGACCTAGGAACCATTGCTTTCATGGGCTCTGACCTCCATAAAAACATATTTAAAATTGTAATGCATGACTGTGTTGATATAAAGAAAAATATAATCCAGATTGGATGATATTCACTTTTTTTCCCTCTGACTTTAAAAACATTTTCTTGGGCCCCCAAAAGTGTCCTGGGCAGTAGTCAGGCCCATTGTGCCTGCTGGAAAAGCCAGAGAAGTAGACCCTGGGTGTGGTGTCTGTGGGCCCCCTTTCAAACTAACTCAAGCGACTCTTTGAGATGTGGCCTTTGGAACCCACCTGGTAAGGGGAGGGGGGAGGGGGACGGCGGGTATCCCATGGCATAAGCCAGACCCCTCCAGGAAGTCTTCACCCAAGGAATGACTCTCTTCCTGGAAACATTTTCAACTCTTCAGCTACGCAGTCAGAGAGGAGAAAGGCCCAATTGCCCCCCGGGACTCAGACCAGGCCAATTTTGTGCACAGAGAGAAACAGTAGGAAAATCCGGCCTGCCCCAGGTCCAGCCCCAGCCCTGCCCTTTCCCCAACTCCCAAGGAGCAGAGATACTTGTGCTGCCCTCTGCCCTCTGCCCCCACCCTGGGCTTCCTGGAGCTCCCTCCCTGGGAGGAGCTGGGGCCCCAAGGGTGACCTTTAGCATCTCTGATCTCTGTCTTCCCTCCTCCCCACCTCCTCCGCCCCCATCACCGGGGAACTGCTGGAAAAGGGCAGAGGGCACTGGCAGGTGGGAGGGTGGGGAGGATAGGGGGCCTGCCCCCAGTCCAGCCTCCCAGAACCCTGTCTGCCCCCAAAACTCCTCCTGGGATCTGGGATCACCCATCTCAGCCTCCTGCAGCCTCAGTATGTCTGATGTAGAAATCAAAATCACCCTTTCCCGGCTTCCTGAAATCTCCAGTACCAGCCAGCCCCAGGAATAATTTGCAACTTTTGCAAGTGCCAGACTCTGTGCTAAACACTACTCAATGCCCATAATAACTCCACAAAGTAGATAGCATTGTGGCCTCGGTAGGGAACAATAAATGTTAAGAGACTTGCTCAGGGTCACAGCAGTCAGTGGCCAAATCAAGATTCAAATCTGCTTGGCTGGCTCCACCCTCTGCTTGCTCCAAGCGTCAGGCCCCTGTGCTCAGTCCATTCAATCATGGCTGACTCTTTGCAACCCTATGGACAGTAGCCCCCCAGGCTCCTCTGTCCGTTGGATTCTCCATGCAAGAATACTGGAGTGGGTTGCCATTTCCTCTTCCAGGGGCGCTTCCCAACCCAGGGATCGAACCAACATTGCCTGCATTGCAGATGAATTCTTTACCCACTGAACCACCTGGAAAGCCCACCAGGCCCCTGCAGCTTCTCAAAAAGAATTCTTCACTGGCTCCCCGGTTCTCAGTTCCCAAGCCTGACTCTGAAGCCTGTCCTAACCTAGCCCTTACCAAAGTCTTGTGACACCCACCCCCTACCACCACTCCCACAAGGCATCAGGCACCCTCCAGCCATCCAGAACTACTGATGATTCTTCAAAATTCCACATTGTTTCATCTTCCCATGCCCTCAGCCTGGAACATTCCTGATAGAGGAATTTCTCTAGTGAATTGAATATGGGGTTTTGACACTCTGACCTGGGTCTGAATCCTGTCTCCATGCCCCTGGGTCCAACTGTATGAACTTGGGCCAGCCCTCACATCTGTCTGAACACTGATTTCCTCAGTCATAAAGCTGGGCCCACAACGCCTGCCTCGTACTTTTTTCATGAGAATTCAGAGAAAGGACAGGAGGAAAGACAGGCACAGGGTGGGAATTCAGTATGTATTCTCTCTGCTGGCCCCCACCATCACTACCTGCTCCCACCATCACTACCGATCCCCATCTGTTCCTCCTTCAAATCTTAATGCAAATGTCACCTCCTCTGAGATGGCCTCCAGGAGTTTCTCAGGCAAGCATACAGAGTGCTGCCCCCTGGGCTGCAAGTTCTGGGAGGGTGGGGGTCTCCTCTGGACCCTAGCCCAAAAAACAAGGCTGACTGTGTTGTTGGAAGGAGAGCAGGAGGGAAGTTGGAAAATGAAATGAGCAAGAGGCAAGCAACTGAAGATTGGTCCTGCGATTGAAGGTTAAAAGTGGGAGGTTAATAGTGGGAAATAAGTTAGGTCTTAGTTGTCTTAGTAATTAGGTCCAGGCGGACCTCTACGGTGGTTCAGTGGCTGAGACCCCCAATGCAAGGGACCCAAGTTCGATCCGTGGCCAGGGAACTAGGTCCCACATGCCACAGTTAAAAACTCCGCATGCTGCAACGAAGATCAAAGATTCCATGTGCTGCAACTAAGACCACTGTGCTGCAAATGAATAAATAATAAATAAAATAAACATATATATTTAACAAACAACTAGGTCCAAAGTGGCTGCGAACAGGAAGAGGGTGTCTGCTGGCTAAGGCAGGAGTGAGCAAAGTCGGAGCCCCACCCTTCTCTCGCCCCCTACCCCATTCCCAGCCCTGCCATCCAGGGTCCTGTCACTCACACCCTCCTTGTCCTTGTCATCCCAGCCCCAATCCCACCTCATCACTCCCACTCTTTCCCATCCCCTCAAACCCCCTCCCTCCATTCCCACCCTCCTCCCGGTCTCCAATCCCATCCCAGAAAGCCACAGTAATAACAGCCTCCAAACCAGCCCGACAGGTTCCCGGGGACCCAGCCCTGCCCAGGAGACAGGTAAGGAGGTGGAGCTGAGAAACCCAGCTGCTGGCTGCCTGAAAACACCAATTATCTCTGCAGTCCCTTGACAGCCCCTTGTGGGGGTTGTGAGGAGGTAGGGGGCAGGGGAGGATGCCCTGGTCTCCGGGAGGCTGTAATTCCAGACCCCTGAAGTCCAGAACCACTCCCACCAAGGATACAGCCTCCTCTGAGAGCTGACAGGTCTGAAGAATTCTGCCAAGCCAGACACACTGACTCATGTTTAATTACACAAGGAACCCATCATCTGGTTGAAACAAGTGAAGTTTCACAAAAGGAGACATGAAATTCGGGGGTGGGGGGGTGCGGAATTAGCAACTTTTTTTTTTCTTATGAACATATTGTTCAAAGAACAATAGGAACTGTCCACGAGAATCTCTTTGGGAGCCAGGGTTTCTGAACTCAGCTTTCTCCACCTGGTCCTCTCAGGCCCACCCCTTGGGCCAGTGAGGCTGGAGAGCTGTGTGAAGTTCTTGTGTGATTTTACGTGAGGATGTGAGGAAACATAGGTGTCTGCATGTGTGTGAGCAGATAAACATGAGTCAGGGGTGTGTGTGTGTGTGTGTGTGTGTGTGTGTGTGTGTATGTTGTGCGTGTTAGTCGCTCAGTCGTGTCCAACTCCTTGCAGTCCCATAGACTGTAGCTCATTCGGCTCTTCTGTCCAGAGGATTCTCCAGGCAAGAGTATTGGAGTGGGTGGCCAGTCCCTTATCCAGGGTATCTTCCCAACCCAGGGATTGAACTCAGGTCTCCTACATTACAGGCAGGGTTCAAATCCCAGCTCCACCTCTTAGCTGAGTGATCCTTGGGAGAATTATTTAAACTCTCTGAATCTTGATTCCCTCTCTGTAAGATGGACTAAGTTACCTGCCTTCTGTGGGGAGTTGTGAGAATTGAAGGAATTCATAAATATAAGCACTTAGCCATGGCTGGTTGATTCTGGTGTCTGCTACCATCAGTATCAGGATTCATAGTATTACTATTACTATTCTGATTAAAGCACCGTACCTGGAGTCATAAGCCATACTCATTCAGAGCAGTACTGACTGTGTGTCATTGACTGTGTGTGTGAAACAACCAAAGAAAGAACCTGTGTTTGAATAAGTGGATTTTCCCAGGGAGACGGTGGTTCGATAGTAGTTTTAGTTATAACTCTATAGGTTGGACGTTTGACCCAGTTGCACTGGGCTAAAATCAAGGTGTCTGCAGAAGGCTCTGGGAGACAACTGCGAGGCTGCCGACACTCTTTGGTTCACAGCCCCTGCCTCCTCCTTCTAAGTCTGCAATATTGTGCCTCTTTAGCCGTTCTTTCCACCACATCTCCCTCTGCGCATGGAAGGGAAAGGCTCTCTGCTTTTTGGCTTCCCAGGTGGTACAGTGGTAAAGAATAAACCTGCCGATACAGGTTGAGATCCCTGGGTTGAGAAGATCCCCTGGAGGAGGAAATGGCAACCCACTCCAGTATTCTTGCCTGGGAAATCCCATGGACAGAGGAGCTTGGCAGGCTACAGTCCATGGGGTCGCAAAGAGTCAGACACAGCTGAGCACTACCACCACAACATAACTGTTGCCCCATCCAAAGAATCCAGGGTAACCTCTGCATCCCAAGGTCACTAACTCTAATCATAAAGGCAAAGTCTTTTTTGTCACAGTAAGATAGCATGTTCACAGGTTCCCAGAATTAGGACAGGGACATCCTTGGGAGGCCATCATTCTGCCTCCACAAATGAAAAAGACCCTCCTGGTTCTGAGTATGTTGGGGTAGAATCCATCCATAAGTGTCTCTCTTCAGCATCTGTCCTGGAGCTTGGGACACTGGAAGAGGCTGGAAGTAGCCAGACTGGCAGTGGACAAGCAAGTCTCCAAGTTCAAGAGCACTCCAGCTTACATTTCTGGCCAGGTTTGGGTAACTCCTCCCAGATCTGAAAGGGGCAGAGAGGTGCAGATCAGACTCTTCCACTGACCTGCTGTGTGTCTGTGGAGACATCACTTCCTTGTTGAGCCTCGAAGTTTCCTAAACTGATGGATGACACTCATTCTGAGGACCGCACTTGAAGACCCTGAAGTTCTTATGACACTGTTGGATATCCAGTAAGGGCTCAACTGGTGTTTCAGTACACCCATTCCACATCCTTGAGACAGGAAGATCAGGTTCACATTTACAATAGCGGTTAGAGTGTGTGGCAGGGTGTGTGTGTGTGTGTGTGTGTGTGTGTGTACGAGAGCAAGTGTGTGAATATATGGGCATGAAGGTGGGAATCAGTGGGTAAGAGAGTGCCTCCCTGCACAAAAGTCTAAGCCCTGGGCTCTTTCCCACAGGCCAGACACCTCTCACCCAAGTTCCTCTGAAGGCCAAAGCCATTGCATCCACAGACCCCACAGTTCTGGGAGCCTGACCACAATGAGCTTTCCCAAGCAAGACATTTCTTTGAAGTTTCCTTTTTGACACATTCTGTTCCAAAGACTGTTGTCGGCTGCTTTATTATACAGAGCAGTGTTTCAAGCTGCAAATCTTTGGAACACCGTGCAACTGTTTAAAAGTGTAGGGTCAGACTCTGTACAGACAAGATGTCCAAAACATATTGTTAAGCACAAGAAAAAAGTTTCATAACACTGGGCATAGGTTGGACCCATTTTTGTTTGAAAACAAAGTGTCCCTCTTGCCAAGTTTCAGAAACACAATTGCTTTCAAGGCACAAGATGGGAAGTGGGGGAGGGAAGACTCTAGGGAGAAGTCAGGCTTATGTCATCCTCCTCATAAAAAGATTCCAATTCCAGCTTGCAAAGTGGGCAGTCAGACTTTGGCCTCTGGGGCCTTTGAGTGGAGGTGGGGTGGGGGGAGGGTGTGCTCAGTTGTTCAGTCATGGCTAACTCTTTGTGACCCCATGCACTGTAGCCCACCAGGCTCCTCTATCCATGAGGTTTTCCAGGCAAAAATACTAGAACAGGCTGCCGTTTCCTTCTCCAGAGGATCATCCCAACCCAGGGATCGAACCCATGTTTCTTGCACCTCCTGCATTGACAGGCAGATTTTTACCACTGCACCACCTGGGAAGTGACTTGATGGGGGGTAGGGTATACAAATTTACGATGGTTTTGTAGTGAGACAGAAAATTTTCTTTCCTTTTTTTTTTTTTTCTGTTTACATTGTGCCTTTATTCAATTTTTAAAAAGCAAGTTTTTAATATGTATCCCAAAAGTCTTAGCATAGTTTTAAGCTTAAAAATTAAGATTTCCCTAATTATAAAACATAGAGCCCCAAAAGTCAATATGTAATCAAATATGTGTGTAAAAAAGGCACCCCCAGGGGGACTTCCCTGGTGGTCCAGTGGTTAAGACGTCACCTTCCAAAGCGGAGAGTGTGGGTTTGATCCCTGGTTGGGGAGCTAAGATCTCACATGCCTGGAAGCCAAAAAAGCAACACATAAAGCAAGAAAGGAAAGCAGTATTATGACAGATTCCACAAAGGCTTTAAAAAATGGTCCACATCAAAAAATAGTCTTAAAAAATGGCACCCCAGCAAAATCAGCAATGTCTGTTACATAGATTCTAGTGCTGCTGGGTACGTGTGATCACGACATTGATCAAGGTCAGCCTGGAATCCACGCTGCCCCAGCCCCAGGGGTGAGTGAGCAGACCTGCTTGGATGGGCTTTAGAGACCGTCAGCAGGGCCTCAAGCCGAGACACAGAATGTCCTGTGTGTGCGTGGAACTCTCACACACACACATTCATGCAGGGTTCTGCAGACCAATCTCTCATGGGGTGCACTTTTCGTTCTCCGTGGGCACCGGTCTAACAGATGACAGGTCTGACTTCCACGGCGGACTCTGCCCCTTGCCCGCTGAGTGGCCTTGGAAGTGCCATTTTTACTCTTTGAACTTTGATGTCTCCATCTGCCAAACAGAATAAAAGATGATACGTGCAGAGTGCCTGGTACGTGGTAGGTGTTTAATAAACTGGGTTTCTAAGGAAGAGAGGCTCACAGTCTGTCCCTCATCCCTGGGCTCCCGCCAGGTAGGAGTACGTCATCAGAAGTGGGCTCGCCGCCTGGAGAGAGCAGAGTCCACTGACCTGATAAGGCCGGCCTCACTCTGCCCCACACAGAGCGGCCTCTGTCCTCTGACCACCTGTAACTGACTAGTTCCAGGACACGTGCTACATGATCCCATGGCCCCAAGGCTCAGGCGGTCCTGCCTGCCTGCCTTGTGGAGGCTGGAGAGAAGCAAGATGTTCCCATTTTGCAGATGGGGAAAATAAGGCTCAGAGCAGCTATGTAACTTTTATCTACACCATATCTGCTTTCTGTTCTTTCATTTGATGCTTAAATGAGATGCTCATGAGAACCAGGCACTGCATGAGTCTCAGGGCAGGAGGAGGCAGCAGTAAACGAGACTGTCCGTGTTGTCACAGAATCAGGCTCAGCTACACGGGCGTGTGACCTGTGTAACCACACAAGTGCTGCGCTTGCCTGCCGCTCATTCACATTTGACTCCTGTGGACTGTAGCCCACCAGGCTCCTCTGTCCATGGGATTCTCCAGGCAAGAATACTGGAGTGGGTTGCCATACCCTCTTCCAGGGAATCTTCCCAACCCAGAGATTGAACCTGTGTCTCTTCAGTCTCCTGCACTGGCAGGACCCCACAGCTAAAAAAGGCCATGCTTGCCTTAATGCTCTATTGCCATCTTAAACGTCTCAAAATTTTTAAACAAGAGGCACTTTATCTTCATTTTTCACTGGACCCTGAAAATTATAAAACTGATGGAATTAAGAGGGTCATGAACATGGAGTTGGTGATGGACAGGGAGGCCTGGTGTGCTGCAATTCATGGGGTCGCAAAGAGTCAGGCACGACTGAACCACTGAACTGAACTGAACTGAACTGAACTGATGAACCCAAAAAACAGTTCCCAGTAGATGGATGTCTGGAGAAGGGAATCTGGGCAAACCTTGGAGAGGCAGAGGCCGGTGATAATGGTAGAAGTGCCTGATCCCGTCGAGAGCTTTAGTGCTGCCTTCCTAAGGGACTAATGCTGAGACCTGAAGAATGAGTAGAAACTGACCTGGTGAAAAGGTGGAAAAGCGAGATGAAAATGCAGCTTAACTGGAGATAGTGATCCTGACTCTGCAGGAACGACTGTTACAAAGAATTTATCCATTCATTTAGTCAGTATATTTCAAGCACCTACTCTGTAGTAAACACTGTATGGACCAATATATTCCTATGACCCATGTGTCCTCACTAGGAGATGGATGGTAAAACAACTTATTACACAGGCAAGTATTTCATCCATCCCGAGGTCCCAAGGGTAGTGGGTGGACCTTGGGAGGAGTTAGCCCATGGCAGGAAGAGGTCAGGAGAGCAATAAAAGGCTTAATTAAAGGGAAACAGCCTTCAGAGAGAGGGAGGCAGCGAGGGAGGAAACCTAGCCTTACTGACTAGCAACTGTGGGCCTGGTAACTTCCATCACACATGTCAGTCCACGTTCAGAGCCCTTGAAGGCAGGTGCCCCACGCTACAGTAGGAACTAAGTCTCAGACAGACTAAGTCACCACCCAAGTTCACACATGAAGTTAGGGCTAAGGTACAGACTCCCAGACCAAACTCTGTTACCTCTACTCATCTCTCCCTGATCAAAAATCTATCCTGGTTCATCCAGCGTTTCTGTCCTACCTCCTATATCTCACTGGTTTGCAGTAGCTGGGTTCACTCTATTAGATTCGGCTTTATGACGCCATCCTAAACATCTAAGGCTTTCTCTATAGGCCTGCTCCATCCTTCCCTCTCTGCAGAGAGCCTTTCTCTGGTTTCTCAAGCACAAGGACAAGCTGAAGCTCCCCCAACTCTCCATCCTCCCCTTTCCAGCTCCCACCACACTCTAACTAGCACCCCAGAATCCAAACTCTAATTTCCTGGGAACCTGATGCTTCCTGGCCCAGCTCAGGTTCGAGTGTCCACTCTTAGTTCCAGCGGCTGTGTACCCGGGCTCCCTGGCACAGCAGTGATACAGCAGCAGGATTCCATCACTGCAGGGTGGTCCCCTAACTCTTCATCTTGGGATTCTAGCTCCTTAGGGCCTGTGTGCAGACCTCAGTTCAAACCCTAGCTCAGCCACTTGGCAGGAGGACTTGGGCAGATTCCCCGGTCTCTTCAGGAGCTGCCACGGGAGCACAGACTCAAAACCACTCAGAGTGACTGTAGGATGACCTGGGAATCAGAGAGGTTGGGGTGCAGAAGTGCTGAGTACTGAGAGTGAATGAAGGGATTCATGGCTGAAAATCAGCAGGCATTCATTCATTTATCCACACGTCGCTCCCAAGAGCTGGATGGTGGCCCCTCTACCTGCTCTTGATCCTCTCAGTTCCCAGGGACACCAGGAAGGGCACAGCAAGCAGCCTCTGACCTCTGGCTCTGCAACCTATATCCACTCAGTAGAGATGGTGAGCTCACATGCGCGTGCACACACACACACACAGACAGCACATGTGCAGACCCTGCAGAGGGGATGGGCCTCAACAGATCCTTGGCTCAGACCCCACCCATCCTTGTCCTCTACCCCCAGGGGGACCCACACTGGCCCTGCTTCCAGAAATCCCTGTTGGGAAGTAGGTCTGAGCTCCTTTGTCCTCTTCAAGTTTCTGGCCCTCTCCTGTTCCCTGAAACACCCCCCTCCCCAAGACTGGGAGGGGCTGGAGGGAAAGGCTCGAGAGAGGGCCCACGTGTGCTGGTGAGAACCTGCCCGGGGCAGGTCGCTCCACTTACGCTTGTGTGCATTTTCTCATTCACTCCTCGTCTCTCCTCTCCTGCCCCGCCAGATTAATATGATTATAGCCATGTTGCAAATGAGGGGCGTGAGGCTCAGAAAGATTACCTGGCCTCCCCGGGGCCACCCAGGTGGGGAAGCCAGAGTGTTCAGGCCAGAACTGGCAGTCTGCAGAAAGCGTAGGGTCTTGCCAGCGTGGCAGCCTGAGGATCCCAGCCCCATTCCAAAGAAGAAAGAAGCCCCTGGCTGGGTTGAAGGAAGAAGGCTAGCCCCTGCTCCCCGGAGAGCTTTCCAAGGAGGCAAGTGTGGACAAAGTCAGCTGTTCGGGGCCCCAGGAGGCTGGGTTAGCCAGGCTCTTGCACCCCTCCTGGCTGGGGAGAAGCAAGGCGTCATTATTAGGAGGCCGACTAGGGTGTGGAGAGGGAGCTCCTCCTCCACCACCCAGAGTGCCTGGCGAGGCACAGGCTGGAGCTGACAACATGCTGTGGATAGAGGGACCAAGGAAGGGGGCCAGGGGGTAAGGCTCGAGCTCTGGCCCACGTGGATGATGCCTGGAGATTCCATCAGGCCTTTTCTACAGTCTGAGAGTGGGCCAATTGCCTTAAGGGCTCCCCTCACCAACAGACTTTCCTCTAGAAGACTAAGTGGGTACCAACAATGGCGGACAAGGTAATGATGGCCTCAGTGAAGATGGAGATGAAGACGGTGATGGTCACCTCCGTGATCATGAGACCGACACCAGTAGCAGCTAACACGCCAAGCACCATGGATCCACCAGGCTCTGACTATTCTAAGCGCCTTATGACACAGCAAGCCTGTGAGACAGGCACAATATTATCACCCTCCTTTTACAGAGGAGGGAACTAAGACAGGGAGCAGTTAGGTAACTTGTCCAAAACCACACAGGGAGGACGTGTTAGAACTGGCGTTTCGGTTTCGGAGTCTACACTCCGGCCTTCAGTATTACCCACATTATATGTAAATATAATACAATGAAAATAGTGATCACTCTTTACTGAGCAGCTACGATGCATGAAGGATTATGTTAAGCACTCTACATGCACACCCGACTAAATTCTCATGAGACCTTTAACTCCTCAACGTTATTGTAGTTCCCTTCAGATGATACAAAATCTGAAAGCTAGCAGGGGAAGTAACCTCTCTGATATCAGAGGGCCAGCAAGTGGAGAGGTGACCATCAAACCCAGGCAGCCTGACTCTGAGTCCCCCCTCTCAACCCCAAAGGCATACTGTTTGTCTGTGGTTTTGTACACACGTGCACATACACCCTTCCAGGGCGTGCCCACACACGCATGTGTACTGGGACACGCTCACCCAACACAGATTTGCATAAAGCCTGGCCATCAAAAGCTGGCTGCCTTGTCACCCAGTGAGGGACCCAAACCCTCAGCCCAAAGGCTCAAGATGTTCGCTTCAAAAAGCTGTTCCCAAGGCAGGAGGCAAGCGTGCATTGCCATCATGCCAGAAAAATGTTAGCGAGTCCTGTGAGTCCCAGCTCCCTGGGTTTAGAGCATCTGGAAGAAGCTGGTGGGGATGAGACTGTTTGCACTTAGGCCTGAAACCCCACCTTCTTTCCCACAATAAGTTCACAGCTGTAAATCCCACTTCCCTGGAGCTCCTGCTGGGGTTTGTGCACTCCCTTCTAGGGCCTTCTCTGCCAATCAATTTCCTTGCAAATTGAGCCTGGTCCTAGCCAGGGGATGGGACCGGTTAGACCTGCTTGACAGTCTCCCAGTTGCAATGTGGGAGTCTGGACTTGTGGCTGAACCTAACCCTTCTAGGTGACTTCTAGGAGCATTTCCTGAGCTCCTGTCTCAGGCCGGGCCCTTTCAGAAAGACACTGCTGGGGAGAGATGGCTCAGATCCAGCCCTCTCTCCAGGACTTATATTGTGCAGAGAGATCCCTTCCCCTCCCACCGGCCCAACCACACTCCCCAGAAACCACAGTAGGCACCATTCACTGCCCCCACCACCCACCAGACATCACTGACAGATCCTCCTGAGCGGAAAGAAGTGGGCAAGATGCTCCCCATTTTGCCAGGAGGCCACTGAGGCTCAGAGGGGTGGAATGACTTACCTAAGTCCCCACAGCCAGCAAGAGGAGGTCTACCTGACTCTACAAGCTGAATTCCTTCTAGGTCCCCACTCCAGCTTCAGTAAAATGTCAGAAAAAATCCCAGCACTGTCTCTGACTAACTGTGCATCTTTGAATAAGTTGCTTAACCTCTGCATGGCTCAGGAGCAATTGAAAAAGGAGGTGATCTACAGAGGGGCGGGCTGTGAGTGAGAACTTCATAGGGAATCACACACCTCCAAGGTGTGGAGGCTGGAGAACCCAGGGTGGGTTCTGGGGTCAGTCTGGCCTAGCACAGGATCCTAAGCAAAGGGTGGAGTAGCAAGCGCTCCCAGTGCTGGGCCCTGAAGGCCAAGCTAAAGAATTTGGAATTTGCCCACCCACGGCAAAGGGGAGCCATCGATGGTTTCTGAGTGGGTCTACTTGCCAGTATCTCAGAAAAATTAGTTTAAAAGCAGTGACACATACACACCACTGTATATAAAATAGATAACTAATAAGGACCTACTGTATAGCACAGGGAACTCAAAACTCCATAATGACCTATATGGGAATAGAATCGAAAAAACAACGGGTATACTTATATGTATAACAGGACTTCCCTGGTAGCTTAGCTGGTAAAGAATCTGCCTGCAATGCAGGAGACTCCCATTCAATTCCTGGGTCAGGAAGTTCCCCTGGAGAAGGGGTAGGCTCCCCACTCCAGTCTTCTTGAGCTTCCCCAGCAGCTCAGATGGTAAAAAAGAAACCACCCACAATGCGAGAGACCTGGGTTCGATCCCTGGGTCAAGAAGATCCCCTGGAGAAGGAAATAGCAGCCCACTCCAGTATTCTTACTCAGAGAATCCCATGGACAGAGGAGCCTGGTGGGCTACAGCCCATGGGGTCAGACACAACTTAGCAACTAAACCATCACCACCACTCACTCACCACAACTAGAGAAAACCCACAAGCAGCAACAAAGACCTTGCATGGTCAAATAAATAAATGATTCAATTTTTGAATAAATAAATGCAATTTTCCTCATCACTCATGGGGAAAAATATTTTTGTGACTGGGGATGGCTGACGAATGTTAACTAGACTTAACATTGATGGTTTCACAATATACACAAATGCCAAATCGTCATGCTGTACACCTGAAACCAATACAAAGTTAGATGTCAATTACATCTCAAAAAAAAAGGTTTTTAAAGCAATGTCCCCAGTGGAGCAACAAAGGGCTCGAGAGAGGAGGCAGGTGGTCTGGGGTCAGGGACACTCTCAAGCCTCCACTGGATAAAATCCCAAAAGCACTTCTCCGTCAGTCCCCAATTCTACCTCACTTATCCTCCAAACCCCAATCTCAGAAGAGTAGAAGAGCTGAGAACAAAGGCTCTGGATTTAGACTGCCTGGCTTTGAATCCCAGCATGGCTGCTTCTTCACTGTGCATCCCTGAGCAAGTTGATTAACTTCTCTGTGATTCCATTTCCTCACAGAAAATGGAGACATACTCTTCCCCTGTTTCATAAGGTTGCTGTGAAGTTTGCACGAGTGAATGGTTGTAAAATACTTAACAGTGCCAGGAGCATGGATAGTGTCTGTCAAATAAGGATCTTCAAGGCCACAGCCCCTGATCCATCAAAGATCAAAGCAGGGTGACTCTGACTGGATGTGTTCTTGGTTGATCCCCTTCTGGGTCCTGATAATCACCAGTCCCTTCACTACCTGCAAGCCATCCTGCATATGCCTTGGAAGAGTCCCAAGAACCAACTCTAGAGCCACACGTTCGACGGAATGAATCTGTCACCTATGAACAATTTCACAAGTTTCAACCTCATGCTTCTGTTTTTGGAAAGCAGGACTCCTGGTCTTCTGGTCCCTCTTCTCTGTCATGCAAACAGAGAGAGGAAGGTGGGCCACCCCAGAGAACACAAGAGAGTCATTCTTTTTAGAGATCTCAAGCAAAAGAAAGGTCTTCAAGATACATCATGCCTATAATCCAGTCGATGGATAACTTTTCCTACTATGTAAAAATATAAAACCCAGAGAAAGGTTACTCTCTGTTGACCTTGAAGGAGACAGAAGCTGGATGGGCCAACAGGCAGGTAAATATGGGTTCCTTTTAGAGGTCATCTGAACGCCAGGACAGACCCTTCCCAGGGGACTTTCCACTTCACTTCTGACCTCTGACCTTCCCCAAATTGCCTCAGAATCTGGGCTCAGCATCTTGCACTGCCAAAGCCACAGTCAAGATGGAACTGAAATCCAGAAACTTGCTCTCTTCTGGAACAAGGACAAACCAATGACTTGTTGATGTTGCCAATAAGACAGTGACATGATCAGAGGTGAGTTTTTGAAAGAGGGCTCTAGTAGTCTTGGAGGAGTAGGGTGGGAGCTGAAAGGGGAATTTATTTGAAGACTCTAGGAATTGACCAGAAAAGAAGCAAGGACATTCCAGGCTACAATGTGGTATGGAAGAAGCCAGAAGGATGCCTCTGAGAGGACATATAAATGCAGATTTGCCCCCCAAGAAATCAGCTTATTTCTCAAGAACTGAACCAACAAGGACTTGATGGAGTTCCCTTGGCTGCGTGGTATTAATGGGCACCCTGAGACACTTTCTGGCCCAGCTCTGCTTGGAAACAAGAGGCCCCTGACTCTGTTTACCCAGCTGTGAGATGGGCTGAATGGCTGTTCCCTTCCAGTGTGAGGCAGAGAGCCAAACATCCTGTGAAGAATGCAAAGTGGTAGGGAGCAGGGGAGGGAGGGTGGAAAGGCTGCTCACAGATGCTTGTAGATTTCCCAGCCCAGAAGAAATGTCCTCCAGTAACCGCAGCAGCCTCATCTCTGGTCTGCTTTTAGAGACCTTCTTCCTGCATCAATGAAACAGAAAGCAGGGGCTTGGGGAAGGTTGGTTTTGACTGGAGGACACTGCATGCAATCCTTTCTGGATGTTTACCAAGTATGTTTACCAAGCAGCCTGCTCTCCAAAACCTAGCAATCGCTTAAAACAAGAGAGCTGTTGATTTGTGGCGTGTTTTCTTTTCTTTCCTTTTTTTTTAAAGTCATCACAAATGTTGGATTTAGAGACATTATTTCTTTTTAAAAATAACTTGTCAAGGGGACAAAGTATTTAGGAGGCTTTCTTCTCAGCTCAGAAAGCAACGAGGGGGAAGAGCAGGTTTTGTTGTTTTGTTTTGTTTTGTTTTGTTTTCTGCATGAGATTAGAGTGAGGGACAGGATAAACTAGGGGAGGAAGGGCAATCAGAAAGGGGTGGGAGACTAGCTACCTCGCTGCCCTCACCACTGAACAAGAGCCTTCTCTGATCCCCCACCCCACCTTTTTCTCTCCAAAGACCCACCAAGCACCTAGGGGGAAGCAAGGAGATTAAGCTCTGCTCTGGCTCCCTCCCAAACTCCTCCTTCTCCTCTGCTATCCCACCCTGGGGCTCCCCCATCTGCCTCTCCCATCAGAGGTCAGACTTTCTCCTGACAAACACCAAAACGTGTCCCAAAGGGCACCAATGACACACACAAGAATTTGGAGCATGATATACAAACAACCTTTAAAAAAACATTTTCAGTAGCGTGTGTTTTAAGGAGAATCAAAAAACTAAATACAAGATAGATATTTGATAGACAGATAGAGAATTGATAGATGGATAGATACATATATTGGATGAATAGATAGATGCTTAATGAATGAATGGATAAATAGATTAGATGGATAGATAGATAGATTAGGTACGTGAATAGATAATTGATGAATGACAAATAATAAACAGAATAAATGGAAAGATAGATAATTGATAGATGATTGATGGATTAATAGATACACAGATTGGATGGATTTATAGATACTGATAAATGAATAGATATATAGATTGGATGGATGAATAAATAGACAGATTTGTTGTTGTTCAGTTGCTAAGTCATGTCTGACACTTTGAGACACCATGGACTACAGCATACCAGGCTTCCTTGTCCTTCACCATCTCCCAGAGTTTGCTCAAACTCATGTCCATTGACCTGGTGATGCCATCCAACTATCAGATGCATGCCAAGTTACTTCAGTTGCATCTGACATGGACTATAGCCCATTAGGCTCCCCTGTCAACGGGCTTTTTCAGGCAAGAATACTAGAGTGGGTTGCCATGCCCTCCTCCAGAGGATCGCTCCAACCCAGGGACCGAACCCGTGTCTCTAACATCTCCTGGATTGGCGGGTGGGTTCTTTACCACTAGTGTCACCTGGGATGCCCCAGATATAGATAACTAATTGACAGATAGGTGTAAATAGATGACTGATAGTTGAAAGGATACATAAATTAATTAAATGGAAAGATAGATAATAGATAGGTAGGTAGGTAGATAGATAGAGATAATATATAGTCACTAGTGAAGTCGCTCACCCACTCCAGTGTTCTTGCCTGGCGAATCCCAGGGATGGCGGAGCCTGGTGGGCTGCCGTCTATGGGGTCGCACAGAGTCGGACATGACTGAAGCGACTTAGCAGCAGCAGCAGCAGCAAAGTCGCTCAGTCATGTCTGATTCTTTGCGACCCCATGGAATGTAGCTTACCAAGCTCCTCTGTCCATGGGATTTTCCAGGCAATAGTACTGGAGTAGATTGCCATCTCCTTCTCCAGGGGATGTTCCTGACCCAGGGATCGAACCCGGGTCTCCCGCATTGTAGACAGACACTTTACTGTCTGAGCCAAAAGGAAAAGTCCAAAGATAATATATAGAAAGAGATAAATATACATGGGACCTCGAACTTTTTCCCAGCTGCTACCCCCTTTCCTCTTTAAACACATTTTACTCAACACACATCCATTCAACCCATTGTTGGGTAATTGAGGTGCTACAGTGCTAGGCACACTCATGGTGCTAAGGAACATCAGTGAACAAAACAGCCATTAGGTGCTAACCTCAAGGAGCTTATTTGCTGGCAGGAAGATGCAGAAAATAAGCAATAAATAAAGAGGTAATCCAGAGTCCTAAGATGATTCGTGCTATAGAGAGAAAGAAAAAAAAAGAAATGGTAAAGCAGAATAAGGCAGGTCAGGAATTTTCAGGGAGGCAGTAGAAAGCAAGTTATTAGGTCAAGTAGAGAGGTTAGGATAGGCCTGATCAAGGAAGTGAAATTGGAGCAAGGACTTGAAGAAGAGGGAGTTTGCCACAGTTTTGTCTGGGGGAAAGAGTGTTTCAGGCAGAGGAAACAACTCAAGCCAAAGCCCTAAACTAGTAGGGTAACTAGCAGGTTTCAGAAACATCAGACAGTCGGTGTGGCAGGACAGTGAGCAAGATGAGAAAATAGAAGAGAAAATCAGCAGGGAGACAGAGATCCTGATCACTTATTTTAAAATTAAGACTAAAAGAGATTTAGATCTGGAATGTTCTTCTCATATCCATTTGACTTGGATAACTCCTATTCATGCTTCAGATCTTCACTCAAATATCACTTCCTCCAGGAAGCCCTTCCTGACCACTCTTTGCCAGTCTGTGTCAGCTTCTTTGTTATACACAGGCTTTCAGAGGGCTTGGTTTTGTTCCTCCATAGCAGTTATCTCTTTTTAAAATTATACCCTGGATAGTTAAGCATCTAACTGCATCTGTCTCTCTCCTTATTGTCCTTTAGTTGCTAAGTCATGTCTGACTCTTTTGTGACTCCATGAACTGTAGCCCACCAGATGACTCTGTCCATGGAATTTCCTAGGCAAGAATACTGGAGAGGGTTGCCATTTCTTCCTCCTGTGGATCTTCCCCACCCAGGGATCTCCTGTATTGGCAAGCAGATTCTTTACCACTGAGGCACCTGGGAAGCCCTCTCTCTCTCCTACTAGACAGTAAACCCCCTAAAGACTTGTTTGCAGGGATTATTTCTGGCCTTGCCCATTGTTGTATGGTCTGGTAGAGGGAAGACACAGTGCTTAGTACAGTGCCTGGCATAGAGAAGACACAGCAAATATTTGCTTAATAGTTGAATGAAAGCTTTGAGGTGGCAGGATTCAGTTCAGGTGGCAGGATTGGAGGCAGAATATTCACTGAACACAGGGTTAAGGCAACATAGCTCAGTGCCATTCAGCAGGCTCCTAGGGCCCCAAATTTAGCCAATCCCAGAAGCTGAAGTCCCTGCTGGAGTGAACCTGGGTCAGCCCAGGACCTCGAGCCCTCTTTAGCACCCATCAGCTCTCCAAGGCCCTCCAGGATCACTTCTCTCTTCAATAGAGAATCTTAGGCTCAGATATTCAAACAGCCTCCCTGCACTTGCAGGAGCAGCAGTGTTCAAATGCTTCTTTTCGCTGCTCACAGAAGAATCCTCGGAGTGTTGGGACCGACCTTGGCACATCAGCTGGGATGCCTGGGGAGGCGGGGAGAGGCCCGTGTGCTCCAGCACGTATATGACCGCCCTCATGGAGCAGGTCCAGGAGCATACAGCCCTGGATCTGACAGGTACCACGCAGCAGCTGCTTGATTTACAGCAGCTTGGAGGGAGAGGTTTCGTCTCCTGCTTTGAGAGCTTGAGTGCTTCGTATAAATATTTATGGGAGTCTGGGCCTCCATTAACCCCACCAGAGCCACATTTCACTTGTGACGTGGTGCTTGTGTGTGAATGCATGTGAAGGCCACTGCTCAGTCCCCAATGTGCGCGTTTGTGGATGTGACCCATGCATATTTTGTGAGTGTATATACATATGCAATCAGTTGTGTTTCAATGTAAGTGTAAATCCATACAGGCTTGTGCATAATGGTGCACATTCCATGCACACTGCATAAGTGGATGTGTATGGGCATTTGGACAGGCATACACATGGGCATGGATACATACCTGTGGGTCTGTGTGCAGTGTACCTGCATGTGCATACATGCAAGTGAATGTGTAGCAAATAATGCATTTAAATGTGTGTGCACCTATGTGCCTGCCTCTGTGTATGTAAGTGTGAATTACACACACGTTTCTGTAGGTGCCTGCGTGAGACTACACACACCTTGGTGAGGGTCCAAAGCTCTCGTATCATACTGGAAACAGCTTTGGTTCATCTATGAGTAATTCCATCAAAATTGCCTCACCTAGAGGCTGCTTCCTCTAGAAACACTTGCCCTGATCGTTAGGAAATAATTTTTGGAAAGTTCCATTGAGAATGGATAAAAGGTGAGAGGATTCTGACTAATTACAAAAGCACCAGTGTCCCAAGCCTAACAATGCCCAGGTGGGCCTCCCCGCAACACACACACACACCAAACACACAAGCACCATAACTTGCTGGCTCCTCCATGAAAGACTGAAATGGTCATCAGACCTGCAGTGTCCCTCCCACCCTCTTATGGCATTAGTCCTGCTGCATTTCCAAGGCCTCATTCCCCATCCCCCGTGCCTGGCCGGGGAGCCCTGTGGCTGGAGAGCATTACGTATACCCCCAAGAAAGTGACTGCCCTCTAAGAAGAAAATTAGAAAGGAAACTGTCCCCCACAAAGGCTATTTCCCACCAGTCCATACTTTTCCCTAATCTCTACCCCGCTCCCCAGTGTTTCAGATAAGGCATAGTGGACTTAAGGAGTTTGGTGGCAAAAAGACGAATTTTGGCATCAGATAGGTGGGAATTCAAGTCCTAGATCCTGCACTGGGTGACCCTGGGTAAGAGATAACTGCTTTGAGCCTATTTATCCATCCCTGACTGGTGTGGATATTAGCAGTCCACACTCAGAGAGTCAAGTGAAATGTCATGATGGGATGTACCTCGTGAACTGGTCAGGCCTTACGCGTGCTACAATCGGCTTGCCCCCGGTCCCTGGAAAAGGACTAGTGTGCCAGGCTCAGACTCCCAGGACACAAAGGAAGGCAGATGCCAAGTCCTGCATCAGGAAGCCCTTTGCCGTCCTTGGACCAGACCAGGTCCATGCCCTCTCAGAAGAACAGAGATGCATGTAACCCCGGCAGGGTCAGAGCAGTGGGAGTGACAGATCAGAAGAAACTAGAGGACTTGAGAGTAACCTCAGGACAACCTCAGTTCCTGATTCCTGGTGGAGTCACAGGCCAGGCTCGTGTCCACCTACCCTTACCAGCTCCAAAATGGACACCGTCTAGCTTCCCACCCTTGTCTAATTACTGTAGGAAATGCAAGCCCCGATAAAGGGCCCCGAGCTCCAAAAGACAAAAATACAACAATATAAATACTGAGTTTGTGGACTTCAGCTCTCTCTTCTCGCGGCAACCGGCTTCTTCCAGAAAGTTGCAGGCCTCCTCCCCCTGCCCTTGTGGTGGCCCCTCCAGTCTAAAGGATATCATCCTTTATTTATTTATTTTTTTTGATACCAACAAAAAGGAATGTGTAATGAGTGGCTGCTATTTCACATGAAAGTAACTTCACAAAGAATGCAGAGAGAGGCAGCTAAAACTGAGCCTGCTTCAGAACAAATCCTTGTTAATAATGTAGCTGCTTTTCCAAATTGGAGTAGCAACTTTTCTTGTGTATTTAATTCCCTCCAAGGGAGAACAGTTAGCTCTGATTTTCTTATCTAAGTGCATCTTTTAAGATCATACGTGGAAGACAAGGGGAAAGGGTACAAGATATTAAGAACACATGTAAGGCACAGAAATGCACGTAGCACACGGTGAAGGCGTGCAGGGCAGAGAGAATGGGGGCTCTCCAGGGTCTGGGCACCTTGCTCCCAGGGGCAGGAAGTGGAGAAAGGATGAAATCCCAGCAGCAGTAGCATCTGCCTTCCCCAACAGGAGGCTAGCTAGTCCTCTGAGTCTGTAAGTACCAGCTGCTTTCGAGAACCACCCTGAACGCAGGACTCTCCCTTCACTGCAAGCTGGCACATCTCCCCCCAAGTATTGTGCTGGGCACAAACTCGGGAGCAGCTTTTCTACCCAGACTGAATTCTTCCAGGAGAGCTGCCGCCTGCTGCAAAAAAACTGTGATTTTTTTTTTTTACACGATGCGCCATGTGAGGACTTTTATTTTGGTGGGGGGAGGAGGAGCAGCACAAACCTCTAATCCTCCCTTCCTTACATAACAAATCCAAACACTGCTATCTCAGGGCTGAGAGGCCAGGCCAGCGGACAGAGGGCTGCAGAGGGAAGGGTTACGCAAGATGCCAGTTCTGGGTTTTCCTTTCCGAAAACAGAAGGGCTCAGAAGCGGGTTTTGCATCTGAAAGCCTGCAAGGGAACTAGTCAAATCTCTCAATCCAGCTGTTTTCTCGGGAGCCCGGAGAGAAAGAACTTGAGGAGTGGGCTTGAGTGGCTGAGGATTTTGCATGGTGTGGCAGAAGCCGCCTCTCTAGGACACAGAAAAAAAAAAAAGCAAAATGACCCTGCTGGGGGACTTGGTGTGGTTCTTGGCAGCTCCCACTGGGAGGCCCCCCTGGGTAGGGCACAGCCAGAGCGGGTGGGTAGGGGGCAGCTGGGCACCTCTGACGGGGAAGGGGGTTGTCCTGCCACAGACATGCCCAGAGACGCTGGACTGACTGGAGGAAGCCTGGCTGTGCCGCAAAGAGCGGTCTGGGCTTAAGAGTCCAGCCCCAGCTCCCCAGGGGCCCCCTTTCACCACCACCACCGGGCACCTCGCTCTAGATCCATCCCCAGCCGCCAGCCCAGCCGCTGGGAAGGATGGGGAGGGGAAGGGCCGGGTAGCGGGATCAGGCAGGCGAGAGCCAGAGCAGCTGGCCAGCGCTCCAGGCGCTGCGCGGAGGCTTCGGGGACGCCAGGCTCTGGCCTCCACGCCTCCCCGCACTTACGGGGGCCCGCTCCTAACGCTCTGCTCTGCCAGGCTGCGCCGGGATAAAAGGCAGTGGGGGGAAAGAAAGAAAAGGAGGGGGGAGGGGAAACGGAGAGAGAAAGTTTTCTGAGATGATGATTTCCGCAGAAAGGGCTGAGGAAAGGAACACGGTAAAGAAAGTAAGGACGCAGGAGGCTGTCGGGGAGAGCCGGTGCGGGGAGGACCCCCGGAAGCCGCTGGGCGCCTTCCCGGATCGTCCTCTCGGAAGGTGGCAGCGGCGGCAGGTCCAACCAGCACAGCCTCCCTCGAACACGCGAGATTCGGGGGTCGCAAGAGGGGACCTGCGTGCCCGACGCGCCCGACCCGCCCGGGGCCTCCCCCAGCCCCGGGCGCGGGCTGCAGCGGAGCCACCGTCGCGAGGCCCGCATGTCTGTCTCGGCGTGTGTCCCCAAGGGCAGGCGCCAGCTGTCTGCGTGGGACCCGTGCTGGCATGGAGGACTCCCGGCGTGGGGAGGATAATTTTTTTTTCCTTCCCGGGCCTCGGAGGGTCGCGAGGAGCCCGCGGGCGGCGGGGAGTGGTGGGAACCGCAAGGCGCCGCCGGTCCGCAAGGCGCCGCCGGGAAGGGACGAGGCGAGGGACGTCGGGAACCGATTGCTTTCCCGAGCATCTGGGCGCCGGGTCTGCGTCGAGGCGGCGGGCCGGGACTTGCCTGCTGGACGAGCCCGCCCTGGAGGCTCCCGAGGTCCCGGGCTCCTCCGGCGCGCTGCCCGCTCTGCCCGGCTTTCGCCTGCGTGCGCCCGGGCCGGTAGGTGCTCCAATGCTCGGTGGCGTAGGGAGTTATAATGTCTGCGATGGCATCAGTGTGGATGCGAGATGGGAATGTCTGTGTATCTGTGTGTCAGTGTGTCGCTAGGACTGTGTCGTGGGACTGTCAGCTTCTCAGAGACGCACTTGGCCACTCTACACCGGCCTGAGCCACCGCGTTGTTTTGGAGCCACTGTGATGACCTCGGTCGCTGGGTTGTGCCTGTGTCTGTGCTCTGAGGAAAGAAAACGGTGCTTTGGGGTTTGCCACCCTCCCCAGCCCCCGAGGCTTTTCTGGCAGAGTGCAGGTGACTCTAGGGGTGGAGGGTGCCAGTCTGCTTGGGACCATTCCAAAGAGAGTCAAATCAAGTCTCCACCACACGGAGTCCTGAGGATCCCCCCTGGTCCCACAGGGACGCCCTTCCTGGTTTCTTCCAGAACTCCACCTGCCAGACCTTTTTTTGCCCTAAAGGGGCAAGTGGGTATGCTTGTCCAAGTGGGGCACACTCTTACTCTGTGTGTGTGCACTTGTGCACGCAGTTACCCAACTAATCACAGCCCCTTGCTCCTTCTGCTGAGCGCACACAGGCAGTCACCCCACTGCCAGACTTCCATTCTCCCCTCAGCCAAAGCCTTCCCTGCCACGTACCTCTTTAGGTTGGTGAAGTAAACTGGGCCTTGGAATTTAACTCGAGCTAGGATCTTCGACTTCTCGCCTACTGCTAAATGTAAATCACTGCTGGTATTTGCATCCTTACTGTAGGGATTTTCCCCTTTCTTATACCCTGGCCACCAATCCCAGGTCTCCAGGGACTAGCCCAAAATCTACTCCCTGGTAGTTTCACCCTCCCTTTTCCTCTCCTTGGCTCTTTCCACCTCTAGTCCCTGGCTGGGGTTCTACTTTCTGGGATTCCTGCATCTCCCGATTCAAGTACTGAAGCTCCACCTTAGGACCCAAGACTGGAAGGCTGAGTCTCCCGAACTGCAGATGCTGTGTTTAAGGAGATCAGAAATCCCCTGGAACCTGCTGTTGCCAAAGCAGCAGAGAATTCTTCTGGAGGTGGTGGGAGGGCAGTGGTTCCTACCCAGAATTATAGATGGGGTTCTAAGACGGCTGAGAGGGGCTCAGGACAACATAGGCAGGTGACCTTGCCTTCTCCAAGAGTCTGGGTAAGGACAGGTTCTGGGACCACCTCCCAGTCGAGGACTTAGGGTCAGAGCTGCTGGCCTAGAATGATGCCCCAACCCCCTCCAACCCCTGATTTAGGGAGTCATTGAAATCCTGGTTCAATCCTTCTGGGGGCTGACCACTCCAGGCCCAAGTGGCAGCAAACAGGTTTGCAGGGACAGGCTTCCTGACTGCAGGGTCTTCCACCTCAAGACCTCATATGAGATTCCACTTGCTTCCACAGGCCCTGCAGGGAGAAGGGGCTGGGCCTCCACTCAGAGCAGGCATTCCAGGGCAATTCTGGTTGCCCCCAGCCAATGCACCAGGCTGGACACGGCAGGGCCGGCAAGCCTGATCGCCAGAAATACCCTGTTTCCCCATCAGGGTGACAACTCCCAGCTTCCTGGTTTTGGCCAACCTCAGAACCAGCAGACTAGTAGACCAATCCTGGTGCCCAAGCCTGAAAGCTCCACCAAAGTGGCATGTGCCCCCTCTCTGCTCACGAACACCGGCTCCTGACCAGTGTCGGTACCTAGGGTGAGAAGCAGAAACACATTTGAGGCTCAGGTACACACACACTCACACACTCAACAGAGAGGTCTGCCCAGACTTGGGCTATTTCTCCACTGCCCAAGGGAGGGGTGAGAGTGCCCCTCAAATTGGGTCAACTCTTGAAGAGGCAAGAGAAGAAAAGTCAGGCGAACGCAGAATCCTCTAAATAAACACCATTTCCATGGTTTTAATAAGCAAAATAGGAAACCATTTTAATAACCAAAAAACAGAAACCAGTCTGAATAAAACTACAATAGACTAGGTTTTAATATTTTCATATCATAAGCAGGGTTTGAAATTGATCCCTTATTGTACATGAAATAAAAACAATTTCTGTTGTGGCAAATTTGATTTCAACACAGTTGAATCTGTAAAAACCAAAGCTTGTTTCCAATGCAGGACAAATATCCACAATATTTAAAACTGCAAGCACCATGCGGTTCATACAATCTTGTTATTACTGTTAATTTATCAACTAATACAAACTCAAAAATGCATCCGGCCAGCAGCGCCAGCAATTTCAAATGAGAACTAAAAAATACGTTTTCATTTTGGTATTTTTGTCAGTGCAACTTAAATCCTCTTACTGACCTGCAGGGGAGAAAAAAAGTAATAATAAAGAAAAACACCCAGATCTTCCCTATAACTACTATACAACTGAAGGGGTAGGGGAGGGGTTATACCACCAATAATTCGCCCGCCATCTCCAAAGCAGGGAAAGAAAACACACATAACATATAGATCTAAAGAACGCACTTGAAAGTTGCAAAATGTCTTGCCAATGTTGGGGTTTCTAGTACTTTCTGAGTGTGGCGGTTGGTTCAACATAAGTTGGGCTGTCTGGGCTGGTGAAGCCGGTAGCCCTAGGAGCTCTTTGGCCCCAGCAATGAGTGCCGGCCTGGAGGGTGTCGTGGGGACCCTGGGAGTGATTCTGGTTGCAATAAAAGGCAAACAAGAACTGCTTTCCTTCCTTTTCTTGTTAGGGGTGTCAATTGAGCCCTAAGACCAGCTGACAGGAGGGCACTCCTGCACCTCCCGAGTGTGAAACTCTGCACACACTGGTACTCAGCAATTGCCCTGCCCTGGCACTCAGGAACTGGGACCCCAGTCCTCTTTCTCCCATCAAAAACAAAATTGAAAAGTCAAACAGACGGGAGGAAGGAAGGACCAAAGAGGGTGGGGGAGGGGGGAGAAAACATGCAACTTCCAAGGTGCCCCAAGACAAAGTTGTTTTCTGATGCAAATACCCAGAACTTTTGTTTTTTTTACTTACAAAAGAAAAAAAAATGCCGTAATAATAAACCCAAACAAAGACACTCCACTTGCTGCCACGTTCTCTAAGCGGTTTGGCGGGGCGGGTATTTACAAGCCGACAGCCGATAGACTGCAACCGGACAAGCGGCCGCCCGCCGGAGTTTCCGAACCTCGATCCTTCTCACCCAAAGAAAACAAGGGGGTTATGATCCATGATCAACAACATGCTAAAGTTAAACAAGAAAAATGGTACAAAATAGAAATTATTACCATACATGTCCAGCATGCAGGATTAATATTTTTAATGCAGATTTTCGTTTTTTTCTATATAATCGAGCAGGCAATAAAATTGATGAGATTTGCGCGCAGAACGTCCTAACTGAGGCCCGCGTCTCGGGGCTGAAAGCCAGTGTTCTCCGGACCCTGGACAGAGAGGTCCGCCTCTGTCTTTCCTTCGCTCAGCCTCGCCTCGCGCCTGCCGGAACGGGCCGCCAGGGTCCCTTCTCCTTTCCTCTCCTCGCTGCTCTGTTGCTGGGCTGGATTACGCTCCGGACTGCGAGGCAGCTGCCCCGGCTTAACGCGCAAAAGTTCAGGAAGCCAGGAGTCTCCAGACGGCCTTGGCGACTCCTCGCGACTATGCCTTGCCGCCCTCCAGCCTGGAGAAAAGTTGCTCTGGGACTTCCCACCCCCTCGCCTCTCTCTGGCTCTGCTCGAGTCTAGGAGGCGGCGCTGGCGCGCGCCGCGCTCGATTTGGCCAAGGTCCCCTGCCTGCCCGCGCGCCCTCCCGTCGCCCGCGTCCCGCGCGCCCTTCCTCCCTCTAGTCGAACAGGTCAAGGCTGGGGCCGTGGCAGGGACAGGGTCCGGGGGAGTCCGGGGCTGGGGATACGGGACGGGGGAGTCCGGGCCGGGGCAAGGGCGGGGGCCGGGAGCGGCCACGACTCACAGAAAGAACTCGGGAGAGGAGGGGCTGTCGCTGGTGGAGCCCGCCTCCCTGAAGCCGGAGTTGGCGAGTTTCTCGCACTTGACCTTGTAGGCGTCTCTTTCGCGGGCCAGCCGGGACACCTCCTGCTTAAGCTGCTCCACCTGCTGAATGAGCTGCGTCTTCTCATTCTCCAGGTGGTGTTTTTGCTGGACGCGTTTATACCTGCACGACTGGGCGTAGCCCCGGTTCTTCAGGGTCCGCCGCTTCTGCTTCAGGCGGATCACCTCGTCCTTGGTGAAGCCCCGCAGGTGGCGGTTCAGCTCGCGCACGGACATGGACACGAGCTGGTCGTCGGAGAAGCGGTCCTCCACGCTGCCGCTACCACCAGCCGCCGTCGCCGCGGCCGCCGAGTGCGGGCCAGGCCCGGCGTGGCTAGTGGGCAGCTGCTGCGCGGGACTGGCCGCGCTGGACGGCGGCGGCGACGCTTGGTGGTGGTGGTGATGGTGCGGGTGCGCGTGCGGGCCCAGCTCTTCGTGAGCCACTCCGGGGCCGGGGTACGCGTGGTGTGGATGTGGGTGGTGGTGGTGATGGTGGTGGTGCGCGCCGCGGAAGCCGTCGAAGCTCTGCAACGGCTGGGGCACTGGGTGCGAGCCTATGAGCGCCTCCACCGCGTCCTCGGGCGTCAGGTTGAGCGCCTCGGGGTTCATCTGCTGGTAGTTGCTCGCCATCCAGTACAGGTCCTCAAGGTGAGTCTTCTGTTCGGTGGGGCTGAAGCTGGGCGACGAGGGCACCGAGCTGCACGGCGTGCTGAGCGGTGTGGACGACACCGAGCCGGCTGGCTGCAGGCGCGTGCAGGGCCGGCCCGGGCGCTCCGCGCGCCCCAGCGGCTCCTTCTTTACGTCGAACTTGAGCAGGTCGAAGTCGTTGACGTACTCCATGGCCAGCGGGCTGGTGGGCAGCTCGGGCCCCATGCTCAGCTCCGCGGCCATCGCTGACGCGAGCCGCAGCCGCCGCCGCCGCCCTGGAAACTTTGCGGCCGGCCGGGACGCGCCGAGCCGGGAGCCGGGGCAAAGAGCGGCGAGCCCGGGAGGCGAGGAGCCGAGGGCGCAGCGGGCCGGGGCCGCCGGCCAAGCCTTTGTCTGGGGACGCGGCGGCGCGCCGGAGAATCCCGAGCCTGCCTGCGCCGCCCTAGAGCTCGGGGCTGTGGCCGCGCCGGGGCCGGGCAGGGCCGGGAGTGGGTGGAGAAGCGAGCGGGGTGCGCGGCTGGGCGGAGGGGAGGCGCCGGGCAAGCGCCAGCCGCTCGCTCTCTAGCTCTCTTGCTCTTGGGCTCTCTGGATCGCAGCCGCTCGCAGCCCGGCGGTGCAGCTGTGCGGGATCCGGCGCCGCTGCTGCCTTTTATCGCCTCCCTGATGTCACCGGGGCGCGGGGGCCCGGGCAGCCCGGCGCGCTGGCCAATGGCTGCACCGGCCCCGCTGCCGGGCGGCGCAGGGCGGGGCGCGCCTGACAGCTCCTCCGCCCCCCGAGTCAGCTGACTGGCGGCGCTAACAGCCGGAGAGCCGCCGAGGCCTGGCGGAGGGCTGAAGCCGAGAGGGACCGCCGGCCCGGGCCCAGCCCCCACCCCACCCCCTCGGTGTCCCGGCCCCCGCCCGCTCGCCTTCGGTGCGCGCCCCCTCCCTGCCCCAGGCCCGGCCGCCGCCTCCACCACTTCCTTCGCGCGCTCTCCTCCCTCTTTACCCTTGATTGCCCCAACCCGTGTCCCCCAAGCCCCAGAGGCTCAGAATGAGCGCCGGGACGACACCTCTCGAGTCCATTGTTCCCAAGCGTCCCCTGCTCGGTGGGAGATGCACCGTGTGCCGAGCGGCCGCGTGTGTGCAGTGCGTAGCTGTGTTTCTGCAGGTCTGCTCATATTTGTGTGTTGGGGTGGCGGGGTTGGGACTCCAAGATTTGTGTTCAAATCCAACTCAGTCTCAGGGGACCCTCCTCGAGGCCAAGCGGGAGCTGTCCCCCTCCTGGCGGGTGCTGTGGCCGAGTCCTGAGATCGGCCTCGGTTCCCCGAACACCCCACCCACAAATGCACGAGATGAGGGGAGCGGGAGAAGAGCTGGTCCAAAGGTTCCGAAGCCCTCTCCCCAGCCAAACGCGGAGAATCCACTGAGTTCTCCATGGCTGGGCACTGAGGCCAGTGCAGGACGGTGCTCTGGGTGGCTCCCGGCTGCTGGGAAACCGGCCCTGTTTTTGTTTGAACGTTTTGTAACGATTAAGCGGATCCAGGCGTCAGCCGGAGAAGGAGAGGCTCAAACAGGCATAAAGTGCGACTCCAAGTGGCCACTGTGCGCAAAGACGCGCCGAATCGCGGGGCCCGCAGCGGGAAGGCTCGACTGACCACTCGGACCCAGCTGGGTCTTCCCAACCGGCCCAACCCAAGGCGGCCCGGAACGTGGTCTGTGTGTGCACCGGAGCCCAAGACAGTTTCTTCTAGAGCCACGCACAGGTTCTCAGTTCGGTCCTCCGCCTCAGCCCCGAGTTCCGCGCTGATCTCCCTCCATGAAATTCCGCGCTCCGGCTCCGGGGGTCAGGGGTCGGAGGACCAGGGAGGGATGCCTGGAGGCGGCTCCTCGCACGGGAAGGTCCTAGGCCGAATTAGACCGATGGCCGAAAGTGGAAACGCCACAGCGAGGGGCCCCAGGGTTGTCCGATGAGAAACCAACCCCGAGCGCAGACGGAGACCCCTGAGCGCACCGCACGGAAGCATCCATACAGTGCCTGGGCGCTGCGCACTTTCTCTATCGGGTACAGGGTGGCCCGAAATATGAGCTCTGGAGACCCCGGCCAGGGCGCAGAAGCCGGAAAAATCGGGAATTCGCTGTAACCGGAGACACGACCCGCCTCCGGCGTTGCCTTCTGCTCTTCCACTTTGCACGAGCGCAGCAAAAGGCAGAAGAAGCGCGCACTGGGTGAGTGTGTCCCGGCCGCCGCCTGTGCAGGATCCCCACCCCCCCGCAAGACCGACGCCAGAATCAGGTGGGCACGCTCATGCGGCGACGGCCAGATGTGGTTTTTTAAGTGTGAGAAGGTAAAATATTTGCCTCCAGTCAATTTTGAAAACTCTGTTCTCTTGCGCCCCCGGTAAGACTGGAGTGAGGTGTGACCCTGGGCCGTCTATTTTTAATAAAATTAATATATTTGAACTAAGAGTGGGACTGAAAGTTTTGGATCAGCAGCTGTAATGCTGGAAGAGCCGGTCTTCAATCCTCTACGCGAAGCGTGCTCTCCGCAGAAACGATTAGGCTGTTTCCCAGGAGAGTCCGGGCCATGCCGCCGCCCCGCCCCTGCTCGAAGGTTGGCGCTCCGGACACGCACCCTGCGGGTCCCTGCCTCGTTCTCCGGCAGCCAGAGCGCACTCAGATCGCGGCTCCGCAGGGGGACTGTTCGAGGCTACACTGGGTCGGCCTTCTCGGATCTGTGCAGGCTATGGCTCAGGCTCCTGGCGGCCAGAGCCGGACACACGCACTGGGCTCTCCCGGTGCCACTGAATCCTATCCGTCAGCTCCCTCCTTCGCGCGCGCACTCTGGCCTTCTGAGAGAGCACTGAGGCTGCCCGCCCGGTCTGGGCCCCTCCTGGTGGACCCTCGGGTCTGTCTGACCCTTACTGTCGAGAACCCAATCTGAGTATCAGGAGTGTGCCACATGGAGGCCTGAAGATTCCTTCCGCCCCAGCCCTCTGGGTTCTAGCCTCCTGCTCGCTTGCGGGCATCCCGCCGCGCTCTCCAAGCCTCTAGAACTCGGGCTTTGTCCGGGCGGTCGCGTTCCTCTTTATCCCTGAGCCTCTGTCTCCCGTTTCGGTCCCTCCCTTCCCCTGGGCTCTGGCTTAGCTGTCTCTGTACAGTTTAAGATCCACCTTTCCCAATAGCCAGCCCTCCTCTATCCACCCTGCACCCAACCACCTCCACCCAAAACTTGGAAACTGGATAAAAGTGAAGCAGACCGGCGTGTTACTCCGGAGTGAAAGCCAATGTAGAAAAGCCGACCTCGCGGGGCGGCCCGGCCTCCCCACCCTGGCTCCTGCTGCACTCTGCCACGGGGTCGCGGCACCCCAAATCCCAGTGGCGTCTTTCCCCTGCCAGCCAACGCGGGTGTCTGTTCTCCGAACCCGGCGCGCGAGAAGGGGTGGGGGTTTTAGGGATCAGCGTGCGGGGATCCCCATCAAGGCGTACCCGGAGGCTACACCGCATCCCTGAAAGATGAGTAGGACAGGGAGTGAGGGGAAGAAAGGAATAAAAGAGAAGGGCTAATGGGACTAGAGGAGACGTGAAGGGAAGGAGGCCAGGACGCCTCTTTTGAAGGAAAGCCAAGCAGGACTGGTGGTGGCCAGGGTCAAATATATTAACTGTGTCTTCTGAACAGTTTGCTGTCTCTAACCCCGCAAACTCTAAATTGAAGTTTTCACCCCTTCTCCCTACCCACCCCAGGTGGGATCAGGAGCGATGCCTTCTGAGCGCACCACCTTGGAATTCTTCAGCTTACAGCTGGTGATCAAGGAGGCTGTGCGCGTCCGAGCCACAGAGGAGCCTCCGGACACCGGAGTGGGGATGGGCGAAAAAGTTATTCCTGAAGGGAACTGCACGTCCACCGCCTTCTGCCGGGTCCCAGGATCTTGGCGCGGCTCCCTCCGCCCCTCCCCAACCCACCCGCTAACCCGAGAGTGGCCCGCGCGCTCTCCAATGCGCCTCCAACCCAGCGCGGCACTCCCCGCAGCCGCGTTCAGCCCCAACGTGCACCGTACACTCGTTTCCAGAGGGCTGCAGGTGTTTGGTGTGGGAGTGGGCGTCTCTGTGCATGCCTGGGTGCCGTGGGAGGCGGTGCGGGAGGGGTGTGTGTGTGTGTGTGTGTGTGTGTGTGTGTGCGCGCGCGTATTGGGTAGGGAAGCCCGCCACAGGGAATGCTTCGAATCACGGAAACGGCAACTCCCCGCCTCGGTGCCAAGTAGGTTGCAAGATTGTACTATCCCCGGTCGCCAATCGGAAGCCAGTGTTTCCAAGGGCCCCAGGGTGCGCTGTGCCCGGCAGGCACCTGAGTCAGGGGACACCCCCCCCCCCCAGGCTTCTGCCTTATGCGTTTGCATCTCCCAGATATCGGATCACCTGTCTCCTCCAAGGAGCCCTGAAATCTCCCCTACGTTTTGCGAAGCCCATTGGGAAGAGGAGATTCCTTCACTCGCACTCCCTCTGAGTTTCCCCAGGTCTTTGGCTTCCAAGAAGAGGTAGCAGATAATTCTCCCTTCCTCCTCCTCTTTCCCAAAGGCAGCTGTCATTTCCACTGTTCCCGGCTGCACACAGTGGCCATCGAATTCCAAACCAATGCTTCCTAAAAGGCATTCTTGGGTTTCTGGGTCTTGGTGGCCTTATGCATCCAAAGGACTTAGTGGATTCTGATACCCCAACTCTGCAGAGCCTTTTCCTAGCTTCCTTCCCTAGGGGCAGGGACTCCCCCACTCCCCCACGACCCAGACTCATGCTGGGAATGGAAATTTATCACTTAAACTGTTTTACCTGCTTCTTTTTACTTCGTTTTAATGTGAATTCTAGAAGATTTTAATTGCATCTGTGGCTTATATTCTCTTCTTGTTGGACAGCACTGTGTTAGACAACCTCTGGGCAGTATGGTTTCCAGTGTCGGCTTAGTTGCTCAGTGATGTCTGACTCTTTGCAGCTCCTTGGACTGTGGCCCACCAGGCTCCTCTGTCCATGGGATTTTTCAGGCAAGAATATTGGAGTGGGCTGCCATTTTCTCCTCCAGGGGATCTTCCCAACCCCAGGATCAAACCCACGTCTCCTGTGTCGCCTGCATTGCAGGCAGATTTTCTACCCACTGAGACATCAGGGAAGCCCTGCTAGCTTCCAATATAGATGGGATATTTAATAATATCCACACCCATCTGTACAGAGATTCTGAAAGCCTTTATCCTTCACTTTTTCCTTCAGTCCTCACAGCTCTATAAGGTAGGGACTATGATTATCCTTGTTTTACAGAGAGAGGTAGGCAGGTAAGTAAATACAGATGTATAACAGTGTCCAAAGAGTTTTATCACCTTGTTCAGTCCCCACAACTGCCCTTGGAGATGGGGAGGATTATCACCACCCTACACAAAGAAGGAGGCTCAGAGAGGTAAGTGGTTTCTTTAGCAACACAGCAGTGACCAGCTGGAGCTTCAGGCCCTGAGTCCAGTACCCTGAACACTATGAAGCCTGTGGTCTTGACCTCGACTGGGTGGCAACCCGGGGACCCAGTGTCAACACAGTACTTCAGCTGCTCTCTGGATCAGGATTTCCAGCTTTCCAGAGACCTGGTGGTTCCTTTCAGGTCACGGCTGGGCCTCTAGACCTTGCCAAGTCTCTGCCGAGAGCTCAATTATCCAGGCAGTGATGAAGGTGTCAGTCCTCTGGCCAATGGCACTCAAACATCCTTGAGCTCACTCTTGCTCTCTTTCCTCTTCCCTGAGGGATGGGGCTGGAGGATGGAAGTTAGAAGCTGGGGCAGGATACAAGCTAAAGGGAGAGAGTTTGCAGAGTCTTCTCCAAGGTCCTGTCCTTTGGTAAAGGACAGCCTGACCTCTAATCATGGCCTTGATCCTTCATCCTACCTCTGTCCTGCATTGTACCATCAGCCTGTTTGACCTTCAGCCCCCATCCATCCATCCCTATGGTGGTGGTGGAATGGGCGGAGATGGCTCGAAGCTGATGAGAAGTTCACTGTCACTCAAGGCCAGTGAGGAGGACCAGGAGGGCTCCTCCATGCCCACTCCCTCCCCAAGACCTGGAAGGACAGCATTAGAGATTCTAGAGCCTCATCATTGCTCTCCAGAGCTGGGTCTTTCCTCCCTTACTTCCCAACCACCGCTTAAGACCTCAGTTTCTCTGTCCAATGCCTTCACCCTCATCCAAGCCACCCACATCTTTTGCTTAGATAACTACAGTCTTGGCTCAGACTTTAGTTTTCTCCACAGTATAGTAGAACCAGTTTTCCTGTGAATCTGATTATTCTAACTTCAGATTACAGATTCCTTCAACATTTGGACAAAGAGCTAAACTCCTTAGCATGGGCTTCAAGCCCTGAATGATTTATCTGCTCTTGCCAACTTCTCCCACCTCATTCCTCTCTGGACCTGTCCCCCACCCCACCCCACCCCCCCCCGCCACTGCCCCACAAATGCTCCAAGTACACTTCTGTAAGCCCTGCCATAACCCAAGCTCTGTCTTCCACCAGGCGTGTGCACCTGCCATTCCCTTGCCAAAAACGAGCCAGTCCCTTGGTTCTGAAGGCCTTAGACGAGGTAGTCTGTCGTGGCTCTTCTCAACCTTAGAGGGACTTGTGATGCAGCTGGGAATGGAGGTGGAAAGACGAGTCCAGGAGCCAGAGCAAGGTTGTGGTCACTCTGGTGGAAATAGACACAGTAGAGTCACATGGCCGGGCCCCCCTCGATTCCTTCCCTCTCCTAGCTGAATCAGGGTTGACCTCACAACGTGCTTGTCAAGTTTGAGCTAGGCCTTAGGAGATAATACTAGGAAGGTCAAGGAGAGGCTTCGGTCAACTCAACCCAATGTCCTTCGCTTGAGAAAACATGTTGCAAACCCAGACTCCTGACTACAGTCCAGCTTTATGGGTCTACGTGAAGCCCAGGCATTTGCATTTTCGTAAGTTCCCTAGGTGATTCTGATGTTTGGGGTCCAAGAAACACCCTTTGAGAAATTGTGTAGAACTGGACCATGAGATCCTAGAGAAAAATGCTGTGATGGAGTTATCTCTGTGTCTCGTACCAGGAGGGACAGGATTACAGTTGTGGAAGAAAGGAAAAAAGAAAGAAGGAAGGAAGAGATAGAGACCGAAAGAAAGAGAGAGAAAAAGGAAGGAAGGAAGAATGAGGGAAGGGGGTAGGGAGGGAAGGAAGAAGGAGGGGATTAACAAGTAGACAAACACAGATGCTTCCTTGCAATATGATATCTCAGTACCCTCGGGCTTTTCCTGAATGCCCTTCTCCTCTCCCATAGTTAACAATCATTCCTAAACCAATCCTTACCCTTCCTCTTTAGAGCAAGGACCAAGTCGGGAGAAATCTGATTGATGTGAGTGATTCCATCCCACCGACCTCCCTTCTTCCCATCTCCTCTACCTGGATGTTCTTCAGGGGTCCAGGACTCCAGCTTCCCACCACATTCTCATCACAGCTCGGAGAGTAAGCTTCTGGGCACAGGGGAAGTTGTGTGGGACCTTCTCATGGCTTGAAACTGCTGTCGAGGGCTGATGAAAGGAATAATATTGTTTGACTGCATCCTGAGCCAGTGCTTATTTCAGCCAGGAGTGACAGTGGTTGCTGCATCTCTTTCTTCCCTTTCTTCTTGCAAAATGAATTATACAAGATATACAAGCCTACTTTCTCATTGTAAAAAATGCAACAATGTAGTTTTAACATCTATGTCTAGAGCTACCACTCACTTTTTATTTTTACTCAGCAACTTCTGTGTCAATACAGCGAGATCTACTTCTTTCTTTTTAACTAATGCACAACAATTTGTCCAACGGATGCTCTGTAGTTTTTTATCCAGTCTTTTATTTATGGACATTTAAGCTCTTTTCCATCTTTCACAGCTGCAAACAATGTTGCAACAAATTGCTTTTACATGCTCCTCTCTGCATGTGTGCAAGTGTGTCTCTGCAATAGATAGTAAGGATGGAAAGGAAGATGACCACGTTTGTAATGTTAACATGCAAATTAGCCTCTAAGAAGATTGGCCCTTTGGAATTTTCCACCAAAAATATGTGAAAGTAACCTGTTTCCCCACAGCCACACCACCAACGGGTTTTATCACAGTTTCTCATTTTTTGTCTCAATTCTGCTCAGTTCTGCTTTAGCCACAGTCCATTCTGTGACGAGTACTGGAAGATGAGGCAAAGGAATGGGCATGGCTTCTTTCTTCCCCTCCAGGGAGCTGCAAACCCTGCCATTGCAGATGGAGAAGTGTGGTGACGATGCATCTATAATGCAGCCAGATCCTCAACAAATGAGCTCTTGGTTCTGTTGGAGGGGATTAGGGGAAGGGTTGGCTGGTAAGGCTGCACTTAACTAAGGCTTTGAAGGCTGAGCAGAAATGTATCATAGATGTACAGGGAGATCCAGGGTTAGGCTTAGCCCAAACGAAGACACGGAACAGAGGTACCATCTCAGGCATTTGGTGGGCTATTTCAGAAAGGCTATTTCAGGAGCCAACACTTGCCATGCCAGAGTCAGACTCCAGTCATAGCTAGAAGATCATCCAAATGGGGAGGCTTTTTTTTTTTTTTTCATTTGTTTCATTGTTGGATACATCATAGGCACTCAGTAAATGTCTGTAGAAATTAAAAGGAGCATCCCAAAGGTTTAAACAACATGCTCGATTTCTTATTTATCTCTCATGGAGACAAGGTGCTCTCCGTGCCCAGGACTGGGAGTCTGGCTCTATTCTAGACGCTGGAGAAACGGCACGGACAAGCCCAGCTCAGGGATCCCTTCTTCGGTCTCAGCCCCTCATCCCAGCCCCACGCCAGGTCCCTTTCACCTCTGCCCATTAGAGATTGCTTTTGGTTTCTGTGTTGACAACCCTGTTTCTGTGTTTGGAGCGACTGTTCAGTGCCATTTCCTGATTTAATATCAGAGGCAGCACGGAGCAAGGATGCACAGTTAGCAGTTTTTGCTCCAAGTATTTTTCAAGTTCCCTTTTGATGTAAGGGTTGGGTTTGCAGCTTCCCTGATCTTGCTGAGCAGGGAGGGAGAGATGGCGGCTGAGGCTGGGAGGAGAGGAGGGGACCCAAAGAAGATTCATCCTGTCCAGCTGAGCTGAGAGACACCAAGCTCCTTTGGCTCCTTTCTGGAAAGGGGAATGGCCGAGGGCTCAGCAGAGACAGAGGGGCGGCTTAAAGGTTCTGCTGGCAAGGCTGCTGTCACCTTTCTGTGTGGCTGTCCTGGGCTTCCCCGTGGCTCAGAGGTAAAGAATCTGCCTTCAATTCAGGAGACCCAGGGTCGACCCCTGGGTTGGGAAGATACCCTGGAAAATGGAATGGCAACCCACTCCAGTATTCTTGCCTGGAGAATCCCATGAACAGAGGAGCCTGGCTGGCTACAGTCCATGGGGTCACAAAGAGTCAGACACGACGGAGGGACTAACACACACACACACACACACACACACAGATGGACTTCTCCGGTAGCTCCCTGGTAAAGAATCTACCTGCCAATGCAGGAGACATGGGTTCAATCCCTGGGTCTGGAAGATGCCCTGGAAAGGAAAATGGCAACCCGCTGCAGTATTCTTGCCTGGGAAATCCCATAGAGGAGCCTTGTGGGCTCCAGTCCATGGGATCACAACGAGTCGGACATGACTTAGTGACTAAACAACAAATGCATACATACTTTGTCACAAAAACAAAGGATAAAAGAGCTTAAATAAGCTAACGTGATGGGATTCAAAATACCTGAAAATGAAAATAACATTGGTTCAAAGAAAAATTTAGGCTAGATAGAGCTCCCATAGAAACTCGGATTATTTTAACTGAGTATCTACCGTGCACAAGGCCTTCTGCAGGACTAAGTCGGGGGACAGACGGGAACTCATCTTCTTCTGGTGAAAAAAATTTTTTTTCACTACGCTATGGTCGATGCAGTGATGGAAGCATGGACTGTGCACACACGTATACACATACACACATTCACACATACATACACACACATACACACGCACACACACAGGCTTGAAAGCAAGACATGGAGAGACAAGACATGGTGTCCCTGAAGGCCCTGACCCCCCCCACCTATAGGCACGCCTGTGACCTGTTGTTGGGTCTCCTATTTATCTCCATCACATCCACTTCTGGGAGGAACATGTCCCCTGACCCTCTGTGTCCTTTGGGGCTCTCCTGATGGACAGCTGTCAGATTAGACACACAAGAGGTTTACTGGAGACACAGCTGTGAAGGATGAGGGATGAGGGAGCAGGAGGAGCTTCCGACGGAGGCAGACCTGACACAGAGGAGAGGCGAGGGGCAAGGAAGGAGGGCAGGAGGGGAGAGGCGTGCAGACCACAGCCCTATTCTAGAAAAGGTTCGACCAGGCAGGTGAGGCATTCCTGGGACAGTGCCTCACATCATGTAGGGAAGGGATCACCTCGGCATCACCCCTGTGCTCCGTCACTGGCTGAGAGCAATGGGGAGGAAATGTAACCTCAGCTTGAACACACTGGGGGAGCCAGAGGGGCGGAGGCTGGGGCTGTCAGTCACCCCTGCTCCCCGCAGCAATCGTTCCGGAAGGAGGCGAAAGGGGAGCATTTCTCCCCCCCCCCAATCAGGGCAAGGCCTCCCCAGGGCAGGAAGCTCACAGCAGCAAGTACCCTACTGTTTTCCACCTGTGAGGGCCCGGACCACATCTAGCTGGCATCGTCTCAGTGATTCAAGGTAACCTTGTGAGAGAGAAACTTTCATCACCCCCACCCCAGTGTTCTTGGGCTTCCCTGGTGGCTCAGCTCATAAAGAATCAGCCTTCAATGCGAGAGACCTGGGTTCAGTCCCTGGGCTGGGAAGATCCCCTGGAGAAGGGAACAACTTACCCACTCCAGTATTCTGACCTGGAGAAAATTCCATGGACTGTGTAGCCCATGGGGTCACAAAGAGTTGGACACGACTGAGTGACTTTCACTTTCCATCCATTTTATAGACCATGACAGAAGCTCAAGTAAACAAAATCACTCGCCCGAGGCTATAGCTAGCAAGGGACAGGAAGAAGACTCAAAGTCTATTTGACTAACCACTGCGCTAGGCTGCTTTGGCCAGAAGGAGACTTGGAAAGGGTAAATGGGAAGCCCATATCTCTCTGCTGATCCTTGAGCTGTGTTAACCGCACCAGCCCCCAAGAAAACCCCTCATGTCTCATCAGGGGCAATACCAGCCCATTCCATGTTGGTGCTGGAGTACCAAAATCCTGCCAATCAGCTCCAAACAGAAAACCCAGAATGCTCACCTGAAGTAGGCACTCTCCAGCAGCTACATATGTCTTTTTTTCCACCACTCTCCTCCTCCAGGAAGTCCCCCAACTGGTCCATTATTCTGTAGTACATTTTATTGACCTCCACCCTTGCGTTTATCACACTGTGTCCAAAGTTCCTGTTTTATATGTTTCTACCGTCTAAACCGGGCTTGCCCAGGACCCGAACCAGGTCTAAGGCATACTGGGGTCCCTAACCACCAGAACATGGGGACCGAGAACTGGAGAGATGACAACATGTAGAAAGGATGCTCTGATACATGAAGGCTGGTCCAGGGCATCAAGAAGACTGTCTTGGAGGATATGGGCCCCTTTTCCTGAGACCCATAGCTGTAGCCTTGAGGGGTACAGTCTGCACTCCCCAGCCTGGCCACCAGGGGCCTCATCAACCCTCATGTGAGCTCCCAGCTTCTTCTCTGCAGTAAATCTATCCCTCCCACTGAGGCCCAATCATCTCTGAGGGCCCAGGCTCTGGCCCTCCAAGACCTCAGCATCTGCTCAGCCGCCAGTAGCCCAGTGGGTAGCCCCAGCCAAGGAGGAGAGTTATTTTTATTTATTTCTTCTTAATCATGAACTTAATTTAGCTGCTAATCAGGTTACCATGGTGACTTGCACTAGATTTATAGCAGTTTCCTCAAGCGCCTTTTTTGCACTCTTTGGGTAAATGAATAAAATTTGGGTGATGAGCAAAGCGCATAAATATTGGGTGTCCTAGAAAAAGGTCAGAAGCTCCCGTTTTCTATTTGCCTGTCACCTGGCTTGGCATATTTAAGAAAGATCCAGGACTCTGGGTGGTCCCCAGGTTTCTCTCTTCTGCCTTCCCTTGGAGGCCCTCAGTGGATCTCTGTGGCCAACCAGGTAAAGTCTGAGCTTTTTGCCTCGCTTTCGAGGTCTGCCCTCCCAGCCGCACTGCCCTGAAGCTCTCCCTTCCTCTCCCCTGTGCAGCTCTCGGCTGGCTCGTGCCTCTGTGCCCTTGCCTGTGCTGTGTGCAGGCTGCTTTCAGAGACGTCTCTTCTGTCTTGGGAGTGATGGTGGCCTGGCTGACTCTTGGGATCACAGCCTGGTATTTGAGGGCACCTTTTAACCCTCTTAGTGGTTTCAATACCACCCTGGCAAGGGTGCAGATTATCACGCTGGCCAGCCAGGAGCGCAGGACAGGGAGACAGCAGGGAAAGGAAATGAGGAGCTGGCATTTTGACAGTTTTCTGTATTTTGCTGTCTGGAAGGCTCATCTACTGTTCCATCCCAGTGGTTGGGGTTCATCTCTCCTCATCCCATGGGCTCAGAGGCACTCCCACCTTGGGACAACCAGAAGCCCCCTCCCCACCCACAGGTGCCCAAAAGGGACATTGTCTCCAGGCTGGAGGCCACAATTTCCAGGTTTCCCCTGAGGATCTCCAGGCTGGCTGCCAGTCAGTCCTGGGAGCAGCCATAGTCCATTACTGAGCGAGTGCCCAGGGCTCGAGGCAGCAGGGGAGCGACCAACACTGGCGCCAGAAGCACATTTCATCATTGTCTTGGCCTTCGTTATCAGCCCAACAGGAGACCACCCTGGGGACCTCCTCTTAGGTTGCAGGAGGAACAGATCCAGCCTGTGCTGCAGCCCAAGCTGTAGGCAAGGCTGTGTGAGCTCCTTGGGTTACCACCCCTCTCTGAGCCTCTCTTCCTTCATCTGGAAGATAGGGTTACAGTCATGGCAGATGTGCTGGCCTCACTTCCAGCCCTCCGTGAACTTCGAGCCAGGAGGACCAGGTTCAATCTCTGTCTCAGTACTTTAATTTGCTTTTGCTTCACAATGGAGGTCAAGGGAGAAGAAAGGTTGGTTCTCAGAATGCTTTTGGGAGGACAAGGTTCGCAGGCCTAGACTTCTACAATAGTGACCGAGAAGGGAAGGTCTGTGATGTGCCAGGAAAGTGTTAAATGGCTACAGTGACTTTGGCAGGGGTGTTTGTCCATTTTCCCAGAGCAGTTCTGCCCCACGTGAACATGACTCGTGGGTATGGAGGTGGGGAGTAAAGAGAGAGAGCCCCTCTACACAGGCATGGACGGTCCAGACACAGTGGCCCCAGGCTGGAGAGAGTCTGAGGTTCTAATCCTAGCTCAGAGGCAAACTTGCTATGTGATCTTGAGCAAGCCACTTAACCTCTCTGGGCTTCCAAAAAATTTTTCTGGGGAAGTCAAATCTCATTCGAATGTCAGTGGGACCTTATACCTCTGGTCCCCTCCCTAGGGGGTGGCTTTGTCAAGCTGGTTCTGACCCACCTTAAAGCAGTGAGGGACAGAAATAATAAATTTGTGTAACTGAAAGAGCAACCCGCCTTTGGCCATGGAAGGCTGCCTTACTCCGCCCCTGCATACCTCACAGGGTAGAAACTAACAGCTGCCCGTTCCCTGCAATGGCTCAACAAGCATCCAGCGTGGAAACCCAAGCTCTGAAGCACGACTGCCTGGGTTCAAATCCCAGCTCTGCTGAGCTGTGTTGTCCTTGGGCAAGCAAGTTACCTAAACACTCTGCGTCTCCTCTCCACTATACGCATAACAGAACTCATAGAGTAGAATTGTTGGGAAGATTCAGCAGGTTAATCCACAGTTAGCACTTAATACTGTGTGTTGACATTATCTACCAGACATTCTCCCATCTGTTAGTTCTCAAAGCTATTCTTAGCCCCACTTTACAGTCAAGAAAATCGAGACGCAGAGAAATTAAACCTCTTCTCTGGGCTGGCTGCTCTAAATCAGTGCGTTTGTCATCAGACCTTGCTGCTCCCACACCTGCTCGATAGGATCAATGTTCTCTACTGACTTGTTTTGCAAAATAAGTTCTCATGCCACGGAAATAGAGATGGGAGTAGGGAGTTCATTAAGAACGGCAGGGCAAGCCACTGATCAATTGTAACATCTTTAAAGGAGAAACGAGTAGACATTAGGATCTGATACAACAGAGATTGTACAACACCATCCGTGAAGACTTCTGGCCAAAAATCAAATGTGACTGTGATCCAGCCTCTGAATCTGAGTTTCCAGGAAACACAGGGGACAGAGGAACACGTTAGATCACACCACCAAGAGGCAATCAGCTAGAATGTGAACCATTCTGCAGGATGAATGACCCAGGCTCATCAAAAAACAAATGGCATTTTAAAAAAAAGAAAAGAAATAAGTGACATTTTTTAATGTGGGGAGAAGAGGGAAAATGTTATTGACGAAAAGCAACTTAAGAGATGTATCCACCAAAAGCAACATTTGTAGGCCAAATCTGAACAACCTAAATGTAAAATAGAGATCTTTGAGACAGCTGGGAATATCTGAACATCATACAAATACTAGATATTAAAAGAGATGGGTGTTTTAGAAAATCTTTTCATTAGATGTGATCATAGGATTATGGCTATTTCTTTAAATCATGTCTATTAGCAATGCGCCCTGAAATATTTATGCATACAATGAGATGATAACTGGATTTAAGTATTCCAGTGAAGGGTGGGATAAGGAGCACAGGAAGGTTTATTATAATTCTCTCTACTTTTGTGTCTGTTCGGGAATTTTCATAATGAAATATTTAAAAGGAAAAGAAGAGCAGAGGAGGAAGACAGATCACCATACAGGAAGAAATGCACACGCAGGTGTCGGAACCATTGGCTTCAAGTGAGGCTTAAATACGAAAGGGACAGGAGAGACTCCTCAGCCCCTTGGACTTCAAGGACGTGACATGTCTCTTAAAATGAGCCTCTGTATGCGGCCCTGAAATTCACTCATTCATTCATTCAACAGATCATTCCTTTATCCACTGTCTAATTCATGCCTCCATCTATCCATCCATCTATCTATTTATTCATTCATTTCTTCAGTCAACACCCCTATTTGTCAAGAGTCCATAACGTGTCAGACACTGAAATCAACATTGAAACAAAGGTGGTCATTTGACAGTGGGAAGCAAGGAAGGGACTCAACTTGTTAAATCTGCCATCACACAAATATATCCATATATATATATATATCACTAACCATGGAAAGTCTGAGGAACAAAGTGTGTTTTCAGGGTGTTTAACTTGGGGGGACATGACACGGTCTGGGGTGAGGGAGAGTCAGGGAAGGAGCTTCTGTAACCTTTCAGCTGAGACTTGAAGACTGAGAGGGAATGGCTGTGTGAAGAGTGTGGGCGGGGGAAGGATGTTCAGGCCAAGGGAACAGCAAGAGCAAGTGTTCTGGGGTAGGAGGGATGATCGGGAATGTGAGGGTGGCTGGAACTGAAGGCCGGAACAAGGAGCTTAGACCAGAGGAGAGCCTGGAGGCTGGGAATGTCTGGGGTATTCACTGCTGCTCTTGAACCAAGAGAAGTTTCTCCCCAGAAACAGAACGAGTCCTGTAGAGGCACAGGCCTGGAGCTGTCAGACAGGGCCTCCTGCAAGTTACTGAGACAAGCTTTGGGAAAGTTTGTGTAAGCATCATCCAGCGAAAAATGCTCTGCTTACTTCAAGAATGCTAGTCTAGAAGCAGGGTGTAAGGAAGGGAGGGAGCCTGCCCTGGGGCGGAGAACAGGCCTCCACAAAGGGGATGTTGGGATCGCTGAGTAAGTAAGACTCCCAATTAGAGACTTAAAAACCAGCGATGGAGAGGTGGCCACGCCTCCCAACAGCCCCTCCTCAGCCACCCCACCAGGGGAAGGAAGTCCCAGCCAAGGCAACTGTGGGGACAGATGTCTGGTGATTTATGGTCCTGAGACAAAGGCTCCCAAGGAAAGGTTCTGTGAACCTCAGACAAGTTGTTGGAACAGTTAGAGCCCATCTATCTATTGAGTCAGCACAGTATCAGAAAACGGGGCTGGGGCAGGGTTGGCATTGGCTGAGTGCCAGCTCTTCACCCAGAACTTTCAACGTAGTGACCCAGCACAAAAGTCTAGGAGCTGAGAGATAAAAGTCCCACTTTTCAGATGAGGAAAATGATGCTGGGAAAGATGACTTGCTCAAGGCCACCAGCTAGGAGACCCAAATTCAGGCCCCTGGAGTCCCATTGAAGGCCACACTCCTTTTCGTCATACCTTACTGCCTCCCTGGGTAGTTTCTGCAGCTGCGTAGTGTGGCTGCTCCCTTGGGGCCTACAGGGCTTTTTTTTTCCAGTTTTCCGAGATTGCGCTGCTATTACTCAGGCAGGAGGTTTTGGCTCCCAGCTCCCAATTCACCCTAAAAAAAAAAAAAAAAAAGTGCCAAGCTGAGCTATCCAAAGCCAACAGCAGCCTTCTCTCCTGCAGAAGCAGTGTTCCTTTGGCGCGCTGACTCTACAAGGACCTGGGAGTAACAGTCTCCAGCCTCCAAACCATCTGTAGTGCTCTGGTCCATTGCGGGAGATCTGAGTGCTGCAGTCAGCCCCCTGCAGGGCACAAGCACAGCCCTGTGAGCTGACCTCGGCACCTCTGCTTCGGGAGCGCTGTATCTGATCCACAATACAATCCCAGCACAACATGATCTGACCCAGAGAAAGCCCACAACAAACGTTCACTTCATCAAAGAATGGACCTTTGGCCCTGGAGACATTGCAACAAACCCAAAACCTGAGAAAGAAAAAAAAAATGGGGCTTATGAAAATGAAGAAGAGATGGGGAAAATGCTTATGGTAAAATGTTCGTTATAAAAAGCAGAATGGAAAGCCATATAAATTTTTGAAAAAGCCCACATAAATCCAGTATGATTCTACTTGTGTAAAATAACACACATGTTATTTTTGCACCTAAATCCAGTATGATTCTACTTGTGTAAAATAACACACATGTTATTTTTGCACCTAGCAAAAACCCTGGATGAAAATGCAAACCAAAATATTAATAGTCACACCACTGCGCATCTGGTTCAGGCTTGGTTCTATTTGCTTTTAATTTTTTTTTTTCCTACATGTATTAAAGGAACACAGGCAATTCTCCAAATAATAAGAAAAAGCCGTAACTATTTTTTTTTTTTTAGTACTGTAGTTTTAAATCATAAAGTTTAGGATACTGGCTGCCTCTCTGGACCCAGAGTCAGCAGCTGAGTGCCGGACAAGGCTTTAATATCCTGGGAGCTCAAGAAAGAGTTCCCCCTTGTACTGGCAGGACCCAAGCCATGGGATCAGAAGCTCAGGGTTCCCTCCCCGGGGCCTAGGGATGGAGGTTGTAGATGCCAGGTCTCACAGCCATCTGCCAAACCTCACCACAACCAAGTACATTTCCACGACTCCTTTCCCCACAAGCAAGTCAGTAAATCAAAGCACGCAAGGTGGGCCCTTTCTGGTAAAACACAAAAAAACTTAATCTTTGGTCCAGAAGCAGTAGATTGCGGCGGCAACTCAGCAGCCAAAACCATTAATCTTTGCCGCGTTCCCCAACTGGCCCGAGTAGTAAAGAAGATAATACCCCAGCAGAATCAGTGACCCACTACAAATTGGTCCTGAAAGGTCCACCAGCATAAATAGACTTTTGCTGATCCAACACTTGTTAGGAACCCCAACAAAGAGACTATTGGCTCATCTGATGAGCCGCTAGCAATGGGCCCTTGTAATGGCTAGTGATGGATGACCACCCTCCCTTCGAGGGGAAGATGCAGCTCCTGGTATGGGGCCCTTTCTCATCTTAAATTTGTCCTCAATAAATCACAGGTGCAGAGGAGCCGGCATCACTTTCATTACACCTGCATGCTCCAGTATCAATCACACCACCATGGCGGCCTGTCTGGGAGCAGTTCATTTCAAGTGAGTTTTTCTGTACTGATTCTGTTTCCATCTCGATGCGTGCATGCCTCCATGGGCGGGAGAAAGAAGCTTCTCTCTGAAGGCCTTTGCTACTGTGGCCTCAACACCTACTCCTTCCTCTTTCTCCAGTAACTTCTCCGGATGAGAGCCACTCTGAGCTCTGCCCTCAGCGACCATGCAAAGGCTTGGAAAGATTTGGTTTCAGATAATGGCTCAGATGTGTGCAAATTTGGAGCAAGTCATCTCATTTGGCTAAGGCTCAGTTTCTTTGTCTGGAAAATGGGGCAAATAGCACTTGTCTGCCGAGACCAAACACAGCGATGTGTGTCAAGAACCTAGCAGAGTGCTGGGTCCAGGGTGATGTTAGTCTCAGCCCATGCACATTCCTGAGCTGGATGCTGGCCAGAGAGAAAGCTTCATAGGGATGGCTGATCTTGCTTTCCTTTGGCCCCAGATCCATGAGAAAATAGAGATCCCACTGATTCTCTTCCTTGTTCCCACCTGCCTGGACTGCTCCTGGTGCCAGCAAACGTGTGTCAGTTACAGCTCAGAATTTATGAAGACGCTGCCACAGCTCGTTTTTTGTCTTGTTCCTTTCATTGTAGGCAGTTAAAATACACTTAAAACTAAGGACACCAGAGAGCTCTCAGACCTCTTCTTAATGCACATAATCAAATACTGTAATGTCACTAAATGCATGTATAAGGCTCATCATAAAAGCCGTGAACTTCTGTTTTAAAGAATCATAAAGGAGAATAAATGGTTTCTTTTTAGGCAGACCCTGCGCCTGTCTGCCAACAGCCACCAGAGTCAGGACCAACGCAGCCTCCAAGACAGCCAGCAGCCTCCTCTGAAGGGCAGGGCACAGCACAGCCCAGAAGCCTCTGCTGTGAGTGGAGCACTCAAGGCCCAGGGCGGTCCTGGAAATCATTAACCATAGGAGCTGATCTTCTAGCAGAAGGGAGGGGAGCGCAAGACCCTGCTGCTGGGCCAGTCAAGGATATTAAAACAAGCTTTTCAAAAAGACATTTCCATTCACTCTAAACCTACACGAGAGATGGAGTTACAGAGCCATTTATTTGTAGAAGAGCTGGGTAGGGGTGGAAAGGAGAGGCAGAGAGGAGAAGAAGGAAGAGAGAAAAAAGGAGAGATGGGAGAGGGTGAGGTAAGGGGGAGAGAGAAAAGGTTCAGAAAGCATGTAGGGAGAGAAAGAGATAGAGAAGGATATGGGGCTTTACGCAAGCATATCGTAGTTCATCAGCACCGCACCTTGGCTCAGAGTCTGCAAGAGTATTCAGCTGAGCCGTGTGCATATCCGGTACTTCTCAGAGACTAGAACAGAACACCACAGCCATGCTGATGCTGATGATGCTGATGATGCTGGTGCTGGTGATGCTGTTGAGCATTCCCTGTGTCCTGCCTTTGGTTTATGCTCTTTACAAACACAGCCTCATTTAATTCTCCTAACAACTCTATAAGGTAGCTTCTACATACCATCTGCTCTAAGATGGACACTTTCTTTCCCCTGTTTTAGCATCTATGAGATTGAGATGCTTCTTACAATCACTGTGAGCCTGGCAGCAGTCTTGATGTCACTGTCATATCTGGGAACACACATCAAAACTTCCAGTATAGGTTTCTGTGGTTTAAAATCCTGCGGAAAATAGACGAGTGGTTTCTAAAGAAATGCTACCAGCGATGTCTGTGATGTTACAGAGGATGCTAGTGTGTAGAAAAACATGGACCGCAATGATTCTGAGTCAATTTTTAGAAGATTAAGAAGCTTTAGGAATACCTTAAACTTTTTCATTTGTATTTTCCTTTTTAGGTATGTACAATGGCCTTACAAAAATCTACGTCTAAATAAACCCAAGAGCTTTTTCCCTAAGTATAAAATTACAGTTCTAAGGGATAAGAGAGTTATTATATCATAGTTTAATTAGCAACAATTCTGTTTTTCCAGGTGTGACATAAAGCAATAGTGCAACATACAATCACTGACTACTTGGACTAAGAGACATACAGTATCGTCCCATCTTACAGATGAGCAAACTGAGGTACAGGCACCTTTATGACTTGCTCAAAGCCACATAGAGAGTCAAAACCCCAGATTGTCCTGATTCCAGAGCCTGTGTTGTCAGCCACAATTGCTACACATCTCAGCCATCTCCAGAGCCAGACCAACACAGGTTCAAATTCCAGCTCTGTCACTGACTGGCTTCATGACCCAGAAGAATGATTTCATGCAGAGATGATGATGAAACCTGCTTCTCCTATTTGTAGGGGAAAATTTTCTTTAGATGAAAAGCACAGTACTTGACCCCAAGAATCGGGGATTGAATGAGGTTCGCCATACAAGTCCATGAGAAATCCAGAGGCATCTCCTTCAATTCTGCAGCAGCTGACAAAGGCATGGGCTGCACCAGAAGCCAGATCTAGGACTGGGACAGTGGGCACCAATAAAAGATGCTTTTTGCTGTATCCCGAGACGTGAGTCTATGTACACATCTAAGACCTGTTAGATGCTCAGTTTGTCCTTCCTGCTTACAAACCGAGAACCACATCAGTAATGTATTCAGTCAGTTCAGTTCAGTTCAGTCGATCAGTCGTGTCCGACTCCTTGTGACCCCAAGAACTGCAGCATGCCAGGCCTCCCTGTCCATCACCAACTCCCAGAGTCCACCCAAACCCATGTCCATTGAGTCGGTGATACCATCCAACCATCTCATCCTCTGTCATCCCCTTCTCCTCTGGCCCTCAATCTTTCCCAGCATCAGGGTCTTTTCAGATGAGTCCGCCCTTCGCATCAGGTGGCCAAAGTATTGGAGTTTCAGCTTCAACATCAGTCCTTCCAATGAACACCCACAACTGATCTCCTTTAGAATGGACTGGTTGGATCTCCTTGCAGTCCAAGGGACTCTCAGGAGTATTCTCCAACACCACAGTTCAAAAGCATCAATTCTTTGGCGCTCAGATTTCTTTATAGTCCAACTCTCACATCCATACATGACCACTGGAAAAACCATAGCCTTGACTGGTAGTTCAGTTCAGTTCAGTTGCTCAGTCGTGTCCGACTCTTTGCAACCCCATGAATTGCAGCACACCAGGCCTCCCTGTCCATCACCAACTCCCAGAGTTCACTCACACTCACGTCCATCGAGTCAGTGATGCCATCCAACCATCTCTTCCTCTGTCGTCCCCTTCTCCTCCTGCCCCCGATCCCTCCCAGCATCAGAGTCTTTTCCAATGAGTCAACTCTTTGCATGAGGTGGCCAAAGTACTGGAGTTTCAGCTTTAGCATCATTCCTTCCAAAGAAATCCCAGGGCTGATCTCCTTCAGAATGGACTGGTTGGATCTCCTTGCAATCCAAGGGACTCTCAAGAGTCTTCTCCAACACCACAGTTCAAAAGCATCAATTCTTCGGTGTTCAGCTTTCTTCACATGCATACATGATCCCTGGAAGAACCATAGTAATGTGTTACTACTATTATTACTGTTTCCATTTACTGAGAACAGTGCCAGCACTGTTCTAACACTTTACACATATTTTTATCTTCACAGTAACCCCATGAGTGGGCATGTTATCAGTGATGGGGAGATTCAGAGAGCTGAAGAACACACACAGGGTTGCTTTCAGCTGTCCCAGGTCTATGCAGGGAGCCACACACCCAGCGTCTTAGGTTAACCTCGTGCCGGGACTCAGCGTTCATTAGGTCTGCAATTTAAGTGAAGAAGTTGATTTTTTTTAAGCAATCACTGGTGTCCCTGTGCCCGAAGACAAGTAAAACATGTTCAATTTAGAAAACTTGGAAAATACTTTATAACAAAAAGATATGACCGTACAAAATCCCATTACAAAGAGAACACTCCCTGAATCATGTATTTTTACATGACTGATATTATACCTGCAATTTCATGCCCTGCTTTCTTTTCACTCTGCATAAGCATTTCCCCATATTCTTAGAAATTCTTTCACAATATCATTTTTGTTGCTTTCAATATTTTATTGAATGGATGAACCATTATCTACTTACCCCTCATGTGGGAGAGTTAGCCAGTTTTCAACGCTCTAGAAGGCAATGGCACCCCACTCCAGTACTTTTGCCTGGAAAATCCCATGGATGGAGGAGCCTGGTAGGGTGCAGTCCATGGGATCGCTTGAGTCGGACATGACTGAGTGACTTCACTTTCATGGATTGGAGAAGGAAATGGCAACCAACTCCAGTGTTCTTGCCTGGAGAATCCCAGGAATGGGGGAGCCTAGCGGGCTGCCGTCTCTGGGGTCGCACAGAGTCAAACACAACTGAAGCGACTTAGCAGCAGCAGCAGCAGTGGAGACTTATGTGTCTAAAACTTTGCTTACATTTTAATTTCCTTGGAATATTTTACTTACAATGTCTTTGCAAGCTCAGATGATTTATAAATTTTTGAGATTTTTTTAATAGAGATTGTCAAATTGCAGTTCATATTTTAAAATGACTGTTTCAACCCATCCTTGCCAGCATTGAATATTAACATTTTTTAAATTCTCTGTTACTCTCATAAATAAAATTTTTATTGTTTTAAATTAACATATTGTGTTGCCTGGTAAATGTGAACTTTTTTTTCCAACTTTTTTACATGATTCTATCTGTGAATTTATGGGATTATAGAAGAGCTGTTAAGAGCCCATGCTAGATCAAGCTGCCTGCTCTTGAATTCTGGATGCCCACCCATAATCTGCACGATCTGGGGCTGGCTAACTTTTCAAACCTTTATTGTTCATTTTTTTTAAGTCTTTTTTGAATTTATTACAGCATTGTTTCTGTCTATGCATTTTGTTCTTTGGGCCACCAGGCATGAGGGATCTTAGTTTCCTGACCAGAGATCGAACCCACACCCTCTGCAATAGAAGGTGAAGTCTTAACCACTGGACCCCCAGAGAAGTCCCTGTTCTCCATTTTTCAGTTGGGATGAGCACAATAACACCTACTTCATGGGGTCTTTGTAAACAATGAATGAGATATCCCGTGTAAATTACACCTGGTAGATGTTCATTAAATAAAAGCTACTTGAGTTTTTCTTTTGTAAACTCTTTCTCATACACTTTCATTTTTCTCCCAGCATCTTTTAATTTGAAAGAGCTCTTTTTATATGAAAGACATGTAAAATTGTCATATTTATTGTGGCTGTTTTTTAATTGGCTCTTAAAGGTATATGCTTGCTGATGTTCTCTGAAATGATCTTAGCACCACCCATATCTAGTAAAACAGCAGGGAGGAGTTATTTCTATTAAAAGATTTAGAAATAAGAATGGAGATTGATTTCCAGCGATGTATCTCAAAATACATAGCTCCAATTATCAATGCTGCATTTTTAATAGATGAGGTAGGAATAGAGGGGGTTTGTGGTACCCACAGGACAGAGCCAGAGCCGAGTGCCCAGAGAATGTTGCTACAGCTGTGACGTGTTGATACCTAAACACAGCACTTGGCACTTTATGTCGAGGAAGGAAACCATGGAGCTTTCTGGAGCTCAGCCATTCTTAGTTCTGAAGCTGTCCTCAAGTCCACAAGAATATTTTGGTTAAACAAAACAAATTAAAAAAGATATCCCTCTTACTCCAGAATTTTTCTGTCAATGAGGATACAGAAGAGCAAGAAGCCTCTGTTTTCATTTTTTATGTCTATTAAAAATAAACATGCTGAGAAGCTGTCTCCTCGTCTCTTTATCAAGCCCCAAACGATGTGTAGCCCTTGTCAACTCAGCGTTGACAAAAGTAGCCTATACGATTTATAAGGCATCAGGAGCAAACTTAGTTAAAGGCCACTTTCCCCTCTGCTGATTAAAACTGATTTTAGCCCAATGATGAGCAGTCAGTCCCTGGACTCAGCTACAGTGGGCAAGCAGGCAAGATGCTGTCTCCAGCCCACCTGTGTGGGCCCAGCTCATGGGCCACCTGGTAACCTCGGCTGCCAGGAGAGCTGGGAAGCCCACCTCCTCACCAGTTGGCAAAAACCAGACACGTTTCATGCTGAGTCAATTTCATCGATACTTTGCTTGCTCTGGAAACTCGGGGCATTTAGAGACAGCAATGCCATGTTACACAGCAAAGCAGCTTTAAATTCTAATGAGCTTCTCTGTGCTAATTAGTGACTTTGCTAACGGGAAGCTTTCTTTGTTAGAAAACACACCCTTGCTCTGGAGTGACGCAAAATGCCAGCTTTTCTTCTCCCAGACGTTATCTCCCTTCATCTTTTATTACCAAACCAGAAAGGGAAGTACTTAGGGCCTCTCGGCCCTGTTGAAACTAACAGATTTTTTTTTTTTAATTTATGTGATTGTACCTTGTAAAAACTAGAAAGTGCAAAAGATCAATTCCTCCTAAATCCCATCTGTCACCCTTCCTGGCAGAAAATGGTCCAGGGAGTTCCAGACGGTATGCACATCACCCAGCCACTTCTGGAAGAGATATATCAGTTGCTCCCCCATCCCACCCCTCCCATCTCACCGTGAGATTTGGTCATTTGCAAATGGAGCAGCCCGTCTTCCTTTCCAAGGAGCAAGCAGGGTCTCCTTTTCTCCTTGCTAGGAGAATGCGACCCAATCATTTGTCTCGGCAACGCGCGGACTCTAGAGCACTTGAGAATTCTTAGCCATAAAGCTGATTACTAACACAGGAATGGTTGGAAAGAAAAATCTTTTTAATCTGAGAAGGAAGGGAGGGGAGGGTGAAGGAAAGAAGGAAAAGACAAAGCGTCCGCTAGCGTGGTTATCAGCCCAAATCGGAGCTTTTTATGAATCACAATTAGAACTTGGACGTGTGAGTGGAATTTTTCTCCCTCTCACTTTTCCGCCTGGTTTCCGTCGCCCTCCGTCTGGGTTTCTCTGTCGCTGTCTCCATCTCTGCTCTTCTATCCTTCCTGAGTACTTGATGAAGATACCCTGCCTGGAAATAATTGCTCTCAAACCCCTGAGTCCCACTTAAAAGTCTTTGGGTCTGATCGAGATAAACCCCATCAGGCTTTTGTTTCCACTCAGAGTGCCCCATCGTTTATTAGAAGAATTAAAGTATCAATTTCTGTTTAAACATTAACAGGGTGATGCCAAATATTAGTCAGTTCCTAATAATTTTGAGGGATTAAAAAGATAATAAAAGTAATAGTCCATTACATTACCTACTTCAGCAAGATTGTAATGAACGTAATAAATTCTGGATCAGGGTTATAACAACTTCCATCTATTTAAAATGAATTTGTAGGGTTACTTTCATTAACTATGTATATGGGGAAAATGATCTGACATATTACTTTAAAAGAGCTGTAAAACCGATTAGGAGAAAATATGCTTTTCAGACAGGGATGCGGGCCACTGGGGACCACTGCATCCATGGGAAGAAGGCATTCAGCTGCCTAGACAGCCTGATTTTTGTTCTCTGCGCTACTTCCTACTCCAAAGAAATGATGAAAAAAATCAGTGTTCATCAGAATGAACAAGGGTGAAGTAATCCTATTTTTTTTTTCCATCTCTCTCTCTCTTTTTTTTTTCTTTTCTCCTCCCCAGGTATATTCTCACTAATGAACCAGGGCTTGCTCTGGGAAGTTCTCCACAAGGAAATAAAACCAAAGCCGGCAGTGCAGCCTGGCTTTGGGGCCCCCAGGGGAAAGCTGCCGCATTAAAGGGGCCCATGCCCTCATCGCTGGAGGAGACAAGGGAGAGAGCACTTGGCTGCACCACAGAAATTACTGCTGCACCTCCAATGCCCGCTTCATTTATCAATTTCATAGCAGAAAAACCCATATGACTGCCTTGTTCGCTCGCTCGCTAAATCTAGTCGCAGAAAGCTCCCCACCGCCAGTCAAGTGTGTTACGCACCAGCCTGGATAAAGTAACTTGAAATACCACTAATGATTTATACTTAATTGAACCTCTAAGTGATTACAGTGGCAGGAATGAATGGCACACACCCAGCCCATTCCCTCACCCTCTCAGCCCAGTATCTCTGGACAGTGGCGGGGAGGTGGGGGTGCTTCACCTGGGACGTCAGGGAGGACCACCGGCCAGCTTGAGCCTTTCTCCTGAATCGCATCCCCCAGCCGCTCCTCTGGGTCCCAGCTAAATTGCTCTCGCTTGCAGTAAATGACTCCATAAGCACTGTATCAGACCATTGATCCTTTTTATTAGATTACCCAATTGTAAGGTTAATGCATTTGCATTTGGCAAACGGAGTTGGCCAGCCTGAATCCCCACAAGGGGACCGGTGTTTCAATGGACATGCAAGGAGAGCAGCTCTGTCAACAGATTGATCTGTTGGTAGCAGTTAGCAGACGTTGAGGCCCTTCCTAAGAGCACCCCCCGGCCAAAAGAAAGTGCCAGAAGAATACACATCCAAGGCTGCTGCACCTATCTTGCCAGAAGCCCCCCTCACAGCCAGGAGGCCAGCCCCGCTGCCCATTCTGGGGACTCGTATTTCTGGAAGAAGGAAGAGTCCTGCAAAGGTTTCCTATTACCTCTGACAGGCACAAAGGTGGGCAGTTCACCTGGGACCCAGAACCTGGCCGCTCCCTCTACAGAAAGGAGAGCCACAGCTCAAAGCACTGACAAGGAAACAGGCTTCAGGGGCCAAAAATTCTTCTTTTGTGAACACGATGGAGTCAGACAGGAACAGCCATTTCTACCTGGGTTTCTATACCCAACGTGAATTATTTTGGGTTTTCTAAATATATTGATCAAACACCCTTGAAGTAGTCCACCCCTGTAAGGATTTGCCAATCAGTGAATTTGCAAGTTGGCAAAACCTACTGTGTTGATCTAACCTACTTTGTTGATCTTTGTTGAGCTCTACATTTGTGTGTGCTCAGTTGCTAACTCACATCCAACCCTTTGTGACCCTATGGACTGTAGCTGGCTAGTCTCTGTCCTTAGGATTTTCGAGAAAAGAGTACTTACCTGGAGTGGGTTGCCATTTCCTTCTCCAGGGGCTTTTCCTGACCCAAGGATCGAGCTCATGTCTCTTACGTCTGCTGAATTGGCAGGCAGGTTCTTTACCACTAATGCCACCATAGCTATGGGTTTGGGGAGATTAAAGTAATCCAGAGAAGTCACCCCGGAAAGCCACATTCTTTTACAGATGGAAAAACAGAGACCCAGAGAGAGAGTGAAACTGATTTAAGGTTCCCCAAGAAGTTCAAGGAAAAATCTCCCCAGTCTTCTGCCTTTCAGATCAGCCTCTGGTAAGAGGTGGCTTTGTGGCTGTGATAGTAAAGAAACAGTCTTTTTATACAAATGTCTTAAGACATCAGCCATATTTCATATTCAGCTGTATAAACTAGGTCTTTGTCTGAACTGTTCTGTGGAGGAAGATTCACTGTAAGTACTGCTTACAATATGGATTTGTTCAGCATCTTCCCTTCAAGGACAAGGAAGCCGGTTTCATCATTGCAAATCAGCTTGCTTTTTCTGCCGTTCACATTCCAAAGGTGGCAGAGAGGATGAAGAGCAGACCATCACCTGAAGTCAGGAATCAGGGGTTCACTTCCAAGCTCAGCCACTTAGGGGCTATGTTATCTGTCAGAGCCAAAATGTCCTCATTTGTAATAATCCTTCCCTTGCCAATTGTTTGGAGATGAAATGGGATAATATGTTTAAAAATGACCAACATGAACGTGGTCTTAATCCATGTCGGGCTCCTTATCCATAAGCTCCCTCCCTCTGAGTTTCATAGGAAAATGGTAATCTCCTAAGCCTTACCGGCATAACTAATCAATGACAAGTAGCTAGGGACAGCTCACACCAGCAAAGGAAACAGCTTATCCACCTAGTTCTCTCCTGCTTTGTAAGACAGATCCATACCCCTTGCCCAGACTCTCACTTCTCTCCTCTGCCAGAAGCTGGAGGTCCAGCCTTATATGAACCACCACTCAGGCCCTGCCTGAGTTTCAGAGGGGTACTTTCATAGTTAAAACAACAGTCTTAGTCACTAACATTTTTAGAGCCTTCTATCATTTATCAAGTGCTTCTAACATGCATTTAATCTCATTGAATCCTCCCAACAACCCTGTAAGTGTCAAATGGTTATGCTCATTTTACGAATGGAGAAATGGAGTCTTACAGAGACCCAGGGGCTGTCCACAATGACACAACTGGGAAGGGGCCAAGCTGGGGTCTAAGCCCATGCCCATCAGACCCACCATGGTCTGTCACTGTGCCCCCTTTTAGGACTTGCAGTATTTGGGGGGTGGAGACAAACCAGAGTTCAGCAGAGACGCTGGCTTTCCCTTCTCTTTCTTGTCTACTGTTCCATTAAGCCACCAGCCCCGGGACAGGTTGTTTGTCCCAGGGAAAAACAAAGCTTCAGTTGTGATGGCAAAAGAAAATGACTGAGTGAGCAATAGCTGACCTTGGCGAGTTATTGAGAAAGTGCCGAGGTGGCAAAGCAGGGTGGTGACAGGACCCCGGGAGCCCTTAGCAAGGGGGCTTATCTGATGAGGGGCGTGATGCGGGCAGATGCTCCCTGGAGATAGCTGGGGCTGGTCTATCTGGCAGAGAGGACAAAGAAGGCAGGCTCCAGCTGGAATGGGCTTCTTGAACAGAACGTTCCAGTGTTAGAACTTGGTGCCCTATAATTTTGGGCCAGAGCAGGCCAATTTTCCATTCCCTACAGACCAGAGAATCAGCCACAGGCTCTGTTCTAGGAAGGACACTCAGAATACCAAGATGGGGAGGTGCTTGTCCTGCACAAACTGGCCTGGACAGACATGGGCAGACTCTAAGAGGGCATGTGTTTGCCTGCAGGGCTGTGTGTGTATATGTGAGTGTGCAAGCAAGTGACACTGTCTGAGTGTGATGTGTGGGGCAGTGTTTCTGGGTGTAGCTGTGTCTCCAGGAGAGGATGATGGTGGTAGGCACGTGTATAACTGACTGTAACTGGGCAAATGGATGTCCACGCAACTGGCTGTGCATCTATATAGGTGTTAGGCCTCCATGAGAAATTTAATGGCCACGGCTCTGCCGAGATGAGGGATGGTGGAGGAACAGTTGGCCCACTCAAAAGAAAGGTGACCATTCAGAGAAGTAGAGGCTGCAGGACCAAGGAGGGAGAGGATTTGTTCTGTCTTGAGTGGGAAATCAAGGAGGACTGACTGGAGGAGGGTGCATTTGCTAAGTGACACCTTCCCTGTGTGTCTCTGATGAGATTGATGGGCATGAACCAGAATTTTGGAAACCTCAGTTACCAATCAGAAGCATGTTTAGCCCATTGTCCTCAGTGCAGGGGCTTCCCAGGTGGCGCTAGCGATAAAGAACTCACCTGCCAATGCAGGAGACGTACATGATGGGGGTTTGATCCCTGGGTGGGGAAGACCTCCTGGAGGAGGGCATAGCAACCCACTCCAGTATTCTTGCCTGGAGAATCCCATGGGCAGAGGACCCTGGTGGGCTACAATCCAAAGGGTTGCAAAGAGTTGGACACAACTGAAGCGACTTAGCACGCACACACATACCTTAGCACAGAGCGGGGACACTGCCCAGGTCACACAGCCTTCTTCCTGGAAATACAAATGTGTCCTCCCCAGTAGACCCTGTGTACCTGCGATGAGACCAGTGTACCCAGGACAGCCCACCAGTCACCTTGAACTCTTGACCTGAGGCTTTCAAGTATCTTCTGGTGGGTGTTTCCTAGCCTGGCCTGACCTGGCTTTTCATGGACAACACACAAGGAGAAACCTCTGCCCAGTGCCAGCACTGGCCTGGACCCCGCGGTGCCTGAATTCCACTTCTAGGGCCACCTCCACGGCTGCATGATCTGAGATCTGTTCTTTCAGCAACATGACCCTCAGTCTCCTCATCTGTCTAATGGGGATGATTTTCCCTCCTGTACCTGAGTAGAGATTGGAGTTCCGACCCTTAGCAGTTGTGAGACTTCAAGGACATCACTAAGTCCTCTGAGGTCTGGATTCCTCATCTTTAAAACAGGGATGATAATAGAAAATGAGACAATGTAAAGGGAAACACTAAAAAATATTTTAATAGCATTTGCAAGAAGTCACCTGTAAGATGGAAAACCTCAGTGGGATTCTCAGTTCTTCACCACTCCCCAGCCCCCACCATCTGCCTCCCCTACCTGGACATTTCTCAGAGTATCTAGGCCTCTGAGTGTTGTCTTCAGGAGGCAAAGAGAGCCAGACAGGGCTGCCGGACCCCAGGGACAGGAAGGCTCAGGGACAGAGTCTGCTGGCCAGAAGGCAGTGGCCCGTGGCTCCCGGCACTGCACAGCAATGATTCAGGAAAGGCTGACAAGGATATTAGCAGTGTGGGTTTTTTTTAAAATCCTGAGTCCAGAGAAAATGCACGGTCAGGAATAAAGGCGCCCAAGAGAGCAAGGAGAAAGAGAAATAATCAGAATTAGCCAGCAGGCGGGCAGCGGGAGCAAGGGTAAGAGAGCCCCATTGAGGGCTGGGAACTCCTGCAGGACCCCCGCTAAGGAGGTGTCCAGGGAGTGGGCAGGCCTGGCCAGGCACACAGGGGAGCTGCTGGCTCCCCCAGCCAGGACCTGGGCTGAGTGGAGTCCACCGAGCAGGCACAGTGGAAGACAAAGAAGCCAGCACCAGGTGAGTCCGGCACCCCCTGGGGCTGCCACGTGCCCCCTTGGGCCCCTTCAGCCACAAGGCTGTAGAAGGGGTCCCAGCAAAAGGTCTGGGTTCTGTGTAGGCCTTTGTTCACAGGGCTCTGGATGTGGGCATTGGGGTTGGGGGGCAGCCAAGAGGCTGCTCAGATCCTGCAGAGAGGCTGCAGAAGCATCTGCAAGCAGGCCTCCATGGCCCCCTGCCTCTGCCAAGGCTGAAATGAAAGGAGGATGACAGAGATTGCAACCTAAGAAAGTCCCTGGGGCACTTTCCCAGGCAGGTAGGCCATGGGTATCAAGGTGATCCAGGAGGTGGTCCCAGCACCTGCCTTAAGAGCCGAAAGGAATGGATTTTGGTGAGCTGGGGCAGAAACATCCCCTCGTGAAAGTGGTGGATCTAACGTCTTTCCTAATTGAAATCTGCTTTTCACAAATCATGTTAGACTATCAGATTGCTTAAGAAAAAACTCCCCCACGTGTGTGTGTGTGTGTGTGTGTGTGTGTGTGTGTGTGTTGGGGGAGGGGTCAGAATTAATGCATCCAGCTCTGATTCCTCTCCAGATTCCAAATTAATGGAGTAGAAATTAATGACAAACATGTGTGCTATCCTGCGAGTCAGACGCTTCTCCCACCCCCTCGGGCAAAATGATTTCCCATCCCTGAGTGTCTTTTCTACGAATGTGATACAGAGAACAGGGCTATATATCCCCAGGTCACTCTTGCCATGGTGGCAACCCAGCCAAGCCGGCCTTTATACCATGAAAGACTTTAAATGAGAGCTTTTTACACTGTCTGTGTTCATGACGCCATTATAGAGAATTAGATGTTACATGGATGAAAAGCGTTCATTTGCCAAAGGTAACATTTACTACACCACAATTTTGGTAACTCATTTTGCCTTTTCTCCCCCAGTATTTTAATACATCAGCAGCCTTGATCGATGGATGCCTTGGAGACTGTCACACTCTGATCTCTGAACTCTGTTCCCAGTTCCTATAACGAAGGTTTCCTTCTCTCCCAAGTTTCTAGAATAGAGGTCTCTTTCTTCCAATTTGAAAGAACTTGAGATCTTATCACTCAAGTGAAATACAGAAGGGGAAGAAAGTGTGTTTTCCTGAAGACTTGCTGATTATCCAAAACTCTGTGCAGAACTCTAAATTAATTACACTTCCAAACATGGAGAGCCAGGCCAAGAACCACCAGAAGTTCTTGATGTTACTGCCTCCCATCAGAGCTGCTCTGTCTCGGGGTCAGTAACTGAGCAAGCACCCTTATACTCCTCCCCCCAGGGTGCCAGGTCCTTACCTGAATCATCTCTTACCCTCCCCCAGCCCACTTTCTATGGGTCACCTATGTGAACATCAAACCTAAAGAACAAGCCCCCCAAATTTAATTTATTTCTACCTAAACAAGTTCTTTTATCATAAAGCAATAAATTTGTCTTGGTGCTAGCAATTTGTTGCGGGTGACATAACATTGCAAATTGATTAATCGCTACTGTACGCGGCAAAATGAGAAAAGCAAGGAATTATTATGAATAGCGTCCGTCTTTTACGGGAGGGATTCATTATTCAAAAGTGCTCACTGGTGCTTACATGTGGCCTCGGTGCAGATTGCATCCATTTGCAGACTTCCCACATCATGCTTACACAAATCAACAAACGTGCATTTATTAAGACATAGAATGAAAGCTATTTAAAAGTGAAAAATGGCCTTTTGCATTCCTCCTCTTCAAGGAAGTCACATCTGGGTGGGATGTTCCTGCAAAGCGGACCGGCAGTGGTCACGTGAGCATCTCTGGAGTCCGTGCATCCTGGCTCACGCAGGCGCTACCAAACCTGCCTGCTCGGCTGAGTGTCAGCCGCAGGATCAGAAATATCCCACCAGTTGGTTCTGGAAGTCTTGCTCTGGTTCAGCAGACTTTAGTCATCAGCTGTCACTACTGCCCGGGGAAGTGCAGCTGATGGGAGAGCTCTGTTCTCGGAAACAAGCCTCCTTACCACCCCTTCCCCTTGCCCCAGGAAGGAAACAAATATTAATTGAGCACCTACTCTGTACCAAAGGCTATCCAGAATGCTTTGTTTGCATTTAGTAAGGCAAAGCCCTCCAGGTCCCTGAACTACATACAGTTGCTGTAAAGACCAATTGAAATAACATGTGTACATAAAGCACACACAGCTTAACTGTGATTGCTATTCTGATTTCATTTTATACTCTCACGGTTAGCATTATTATCAATATTTTACAGATGGGGAAACTTGAGACTTAGAACGGTTGCAAAATGTGTCAGATCACCCAGTGAGTAAGTGAGCAGGGCTGAGCTTCAGTTAGAATCTGGCTCCAAAAATTCATGCTCCTTCTCACTAAACCACCCCCACAGCTCTCCCCCATGGAGAGTGGAAATATATTGTATTTGCTTCCTCTAATCTGCCCTGGTGGCTCAGTGGTAAAGAATCTACCTGCAATACAGGAGATGAACTTTTGATCCCTGGGTTGGGAAGGTCCTCCGGAAAAATAAATGGCATCCCGCTCCAGTGTTCTTGTCTGGAAATCCCATGGACAGAGGAGCCTGGAAGGCTACAGTCCGTGGGGTCTCAAAGAGTCAGACATGACTCAGTGACTAAAAAACAACAGTTCTAACAGAGGAGGTCACCCACCATCCACACGGCAGGCGCCCACCCTTTCTTCTCCTGAAGGCCCAGCTGGGACTTTTGAGAATGTCTGGAGATTTCACCACCTCCCATCTCCTCCCGTAATTGTCACCCACATCACAGAGCTCAGTGTGTGTGTAAGTCTGGTCACCTTCTTCTCCATCCACTTGTCCCACCCTCAAGGACCCTTCCCGAAGGAAGCGAATGACCTGCCCCAGTGAAGCCTGATGGGCGGAGCTCTGGCACTGATTATTGCTGCTGAACTCATGCTTTGCTTAAAAATAGTCCGAGATCTCACCTTTCATTGTCCAGTTAGATTTCAAAGCAACTTTTATAAAATGAGAAAGGCTTCATTATGTCTCTGTTGCTTATAGAGCAATGAACCACTTCCCAGCCAACTTACAAGCTCTTCTCATCCCTATTATCACTCATCAGATGACCGTAGTTACTCATTCTCTTCCGAGAAAACTGCCCCAAACCACAGACCTGTCTCCAGGCACCCAGGAGCCAGAGGTGGTCAGATTATAAGCCTCTGTGTGTGGCTAGAGCTATGAGCCTGCCCCGCTGAATGCATTTCACAAGACAGTGTTTCTCAATGGGTATCCCTCAAACCATTTGTGCTGAGACTACCCTAAAGCTTGTAGGAGATGCAAAGTCTGAGCTTCCCCTAGATCTGCCTCAGAAGCATCTGGGGAGTGTGGGCTGGAAGTCTGAATATTGGAAAACTGTATGGTTTCTTTTGTGAACTGCTGTCCCAAATACTTCCCAAACTCTCTGCTCAGTGTTTTTAGTCTATTTGGCTGTTTTGGGCCTTAGTTGTGGCACCCAGGATCTTCATTGCATCATGCAGGATTTTTCATTGCGAGGCACAGACTCTCAAGTTGTGGGGCTCAGCCTCAGTAGTTGAGGCACATGGCTTAGTTTCTCTGCAGCATGTGGGATCTTAGTTCCCCGATGAGGGGTTGAGCCTGTGTGCCCTGCATTGCAAGGAGGAAGCTTAACCACTGGACCACCAGCGAAGTCCCCTAGTTCAGTTTTTGATGCCATCTGGTTGATTCACTGATTTTCCTGAAAATGTTGGTTAACTCACTGACACCGTAGGGGAGACACAACCTAAAAGGAGCTCAGTATCTTTAGGTCCAGCTGACTTCCCATCTTAGGTACCCCCGGGCATCCCTGGGCTCCCAGCACGACTGATGTGTCCAGGCTGAGCTGGGCCATGGATCGACTGCTGGATTTATTCTGCTATTATTATATTATTCTGGATTTAAAGCTGCTCTGTCTGGGGCAAGAAGAGACCAGACTTCCAGACACGGTGGAATTGGGAAGTACAACTATCCTCCTTGCAGTCTTGGGCACTGTTTATCATGGTCAGAGCCCCATAGTTGTCAAGTGCTTCTTTCCGTAGCTGTTATTTTCACAGCCTGCCATTATTTTATGGGCCCTGTGCAGAGCTCTCACACCTTGGTACACATCAGAATCACTGGGGGGAGGTGGGGGTGGGGGATGGTGTTTGCTAAGACACAGACGGCTGGGTGCCCTCCCTGAGCTTCTGACTCAGTAGGCATGGGGTAGGGCCTCAGAATTTGCATTTCTAGCAAGTTCCCAGGTATTAGTGCTGATTCTGGGGGCAGAATTTTGAGACACTAGACTCTAAGCTCCATGGTCACATCCCCAGGGCCCAGTACACAGTAGGGATGCAACCTGTGTTTGCCGAATGAATCAATGAATACGGAACTGATTGAATAAATGATAAGAACTGCCTTTGTGAGCCCTCTAACTGGGACTCCATACGCCGCTACACTTTGTCTGGGTTACCCAATGTCTATCAGACATCTATAAGAGCACCCAAGAGGAATATGTGTCCTGGGACAGGGCTGAGGGCTTTTAATTGCATGAGAGGGTTTGTGACTTCCCTCCCCAACAGAAAGAGGCTGACTCTCCAGGGTGGTCAGGAGGCACCCAGGATCTTCATTGCATCATGCAGGATCTTTCATTGCGAGGCACAGACTCTCAAGTTGTGGGGCTCAGCCTCAGTAGTTGAGGCACGTGGCTTAGTTGCTCTGCAGTATGTGGGATCTTAGGGGGTAAGGCAGTCCATCCCAGCCTTGATGAGAGGAACGGTGATTCTCCCAGCCTTGAAGAACTGGCCCATCAGGAAAAGAGACACAAACGTAGAGAATGGACCTGGGAACACAGCAGGGGAAGGAGACGGTGGGACAAGCTGAGAGTAGCATTGACATACACATGCACCCCCATGTGTAAAATAGACAGCTACTGGGAAGTCGTTGCACAGCTCAGGGAGCTCAGCTCTCTGCTCTCTGTTGAACTAAAGGGGTGGAATGGGGTGGGAGTCGGGGGAAGGGAGGCTCAAGAGGGAGGTGACATCTGTATACACATGGCTGATTCCCTTTGTTGTACAGCAGAAACTAACACAACATTGTAAACAATTATACTCCAATTTAAAAATAATTTCTTTTTTAAAAAATAGAGTTGCAAAATTTTCCTTAACAGAACAAAAACAAACTGGCCCATCACATCCCAGCTGGGTGACCTCTGGCTCGGCTACTGTCATTAAGAATCCCAGTGTCCTTGTTTGCGAAACTGGTCTTGATCATTGTCTCCAGAGTACCATGAGGCTTTAGGGGTGACATACATACAAAGGTGTAGGTATGGGGAGCTCGGTCGAGGTCCGTTCCCTCCCTCATTGCCCATACCCCCTAGTCCCTGTGAAACGAGTCCTGGAGATGTTTCGGGGAGTAATGAATTCCCTCATTTCAGCTAAACCACCCGTGATCCTGGTTTTGTAGAGATGTACAACGGAACATGATGAATTATTGTTTTAAGCAGAAGCTTCATTCAAATATCCATTTCCCTGTCAAGTTAATTTTGTTTCGATGTATTTTCTAGTGGGTTTTGACTGGGAGCAGAGATAGTACATAAACAGAAGAACATTATGTCTTTGGCTCGTCTTCTGGGTAATGGGGAGCTGACGGCGTGGAGGAGGGGAAGATCCAGAGATTGTAAAGGACAAGAAACCCCATTTCCCAGCCATGGTGGGTGGGTGACCTCCCCCAAAGGGCTCATTTACAGGTAGCCTGCATGCGTGTGCAGGACACAGAAGCACCAGCCAATGGCTAAGTTCCCCCGGCCGGGAGCAGATTTCCTGGCAACACTCAAGAAAGTAGCCTTGTATCCAGCTAAGGCCTCCAGTTCCTTGTCCCACTTCCCCTTTTAAACCCTAAAGACATCAGGGCCTATTTCCTAAGAACAAGGACATTCTCTCACATAACATTATAATAGTCAAAATCAGGAAATTTACCTAGATGCCATGCTATCATTTAGTTTGTAGTCCATAGTCAAACGTTGCCAGCCCGCCCACTAATGCTCTCCTTTAAATGTTTATTTATTTAAACAAATACATGGCTGCATCGGGTCGTAGTTGCAGCACGCAGGATCTTTGTTGCGTCATGTCTCTAGTTGTGGCATGTGGGCTCGGTAGTTATGGCATGCAGACTTATGCCTCTGTGGGATCTTAGTTGGGATCTTAGTTCCCCAAGCAGGCATTGAACTCGCATCCCCTGCCTTGCAAGGCAGATTCTTAACAACTAGACCACCAGGAAAGTCCCCACTAGTGCTCTTTATAGCCATTTATTTTCTTATGTCAGAGTCTGGTTCAGGACCACATGTAGCATTTACTGATCATGTCTCTTCAGACTCCTTCCACTTCAGACAGTTCCCTTCTCTTTGTCTTTCGTGACTTGAAAGTGTTTTTGAAGAGCTCTGCTCACTTATGTTGTGGAAGGTCCCTCTGTTGGCTGCCTTGTGATTAAAAGTGTTAGTCGCTCAGTTGTGTCCAACTCTTCTGTGACCCCATGGCTGTATGTAGCCCACCAGGCTCCTCTGTCCATGGGATTTCCCAGGCAAGAATACTGGAGTGGATAGCCATTTCCTTCTCCAGGGGATCTTCCCAACCCAGGGATGCCACTCGGGCCTCCTGCATTGCAGGCAGATTCTTTACCATCTGAGCTACCATTTGGGTGATGAATTTGGGGCTGAAACACCACAGAAGTGATGTGTTCTTCTCAGGGCATTCTGTCCCATTCTTGGTGAAGCTGACCCCCATCACTTGGATAATGTGGTGACCCTAGTTTTCTCCACAGTAAAGTTATTGTTTTCCCTTTGTTATCCGTGGGTACTTCGTGGAGTGACACTTTGAGATACGTAAACATCCTTGCACACATTCGTTTTGGTCTCTATTGATGTTTCTTGCCCGAATCAGTTCTTACTGTGATGGGCGCAAAATGATGGAGTTTGCTAAACCTCTTCTACATTTCCCACTTGGCATTCAAAACTGTAAGAATGCGACAGAGCTCTGCCTTTTCCCCTCTATTTATGAATTCATTTTTTAACAGCTTCATTTTATTTTTATTTTTGGCTGCGCTGGATCTGCATTGCAGTGTGCAGACGGCTCGTTGTGGTGGCTTCTCTGAACAGCGCTGGTTCTAGGCACAGTCTTCAGCAGTTGCAGCTCTCAGGCTCTAGCACATGAGCTCAGTAGTTGTGGCCACAGGCTGAGTTGGTCCTCGGCATGTGGAAGCTTCCCGGACCAGGGATCAAATCTGTATCCCCTGCATGGGCAGGCAGATTCCCATACCCTGCACCACCAGGGGAGCCTATGAATTCATTTTTAAATTTCTGACTATACGGACGCAGATTCTTCTTTTATTCAATGTGTTATAATCCACTGCTGTCGTTATTTGATGCTTGAATTGCATGATCTCTCTTGATTCTCATGACAAGTGGGTGATGTTATCAGAGATGCCCATATTGTCATCTTAGGTCTTACAGTTGTGTCTGCAGGACTCTGCTTCCTTAATCCCAGCACCAAGCTCTGTCCCTAAAAACCCTGCTGTCTGGGTAGCACCCTATCTGTTCAGTGTCCTTGCTGGGGAGACAGGAGACCACACACAGCTTCACCAAGGATTCTCCAACCTCCCTTCCAAGCCCCATGTGAACAGGCATTCAGGGTCAAAGGCAGTGTGACTCTCCCCCAACACTCTCTTCCTGTTTCTGAGGCAGCTCATCTCAGCTCTCTCCCTCTTTCAGAGGAGACAGGAGGCCTGTTACCTAACCTGTGAACCAGGTCAGTCTATGGGGACATCACTGACATCAGGCCCCCAGGAACTCTTGGCACAGGCCACTTTATAAATCAGTGAGTCTGACTGCGTGAGTTGGGCCACTCCCAAGTTCATGATTCAACAAATATTTGCTGAGCATCTGCTATGTGCCAGGCTCCAGGCTAGGCTGGAGGTACAGCAATGAGCAAGTTAAACAAGATGCCTGTTTCACAGAATTCGTATTTCACTGCTGTAGCTAACAAACAAGTCGTCTATAGGTAAATAGCTGATGACGTAGGGACGAGGACTCTGGGGGAGGGATCATTATATTGTGAACATCTCTAAAAGAGGACTTTGACCTTGTTTCAGGCATCAGAGAGAAACAGTCAAGTTAAAATCAATGGATTACAACACACTTTTATCTGATGCCCTTACTCAGAGCCAAGAAGAGGGTGCTGAGATTCAGCTTGGTTAAGAAACTTACCCAGGGCTGAACAGTAACACAATGCGTATTCAAATGCAGGTCTAGTGACTCCCCCGCCCCCCAGGTTGTGCAGCTGTCCTGCCAAAGCAGTTTCCACAGGGTCTCCAGGGATTCTGGGCAGGCAAAGGGCCTGTGTCCATCTGTCCAACTTGGTAAACTTTGTCTTCTATGATTCTGCAGGAATCCTGTTAAGTCACAGCAAGGAAGAACCGACTTTTGGTGAGGTCCAAACATTCTCTAAATCAGGGTTGGTGTGTGTGTGTGTGTGTGTGTGTGTGTTTCTTTTAAGGACTAAAGCCAGAAAATTTGACCAAACCTGAGTATTAAAACAAGGGGAGTAGGTTCAAACTTATCACTCAGCATCAGAGAGCTGTAATTGTGCACAAGGCTGAGAGTTACTGAGATGGGTTCAAGGCCAGAGCCCCATGCCCTTAACCACAGCACACGGTAACATCCCAAGGGATGTTGATCTCTCTGTCTGTCTGAGCCCTCAGAGCACCCAGGGAAATTCCAGGAGGGAGAAGGGATTCTCACACCTGCCCCCACTGCCCAAGGCATCAGGAGGTATCAAAGTGGCAGGCAGTTCTATCTCACGGCGCACTAGGCTCAGCACGAACACCCCCAGCCTCCAGGTCTCCTCTGGCTGGCCTTGGCCAGTCCTGGCTTGATACCTGATCCCCTTAGAAGCTGGAAGCTGACACCTCAGCTGGAGAGGGATCAGGGCAGACACAGTGACTGCCACGGGAGCCGCAGCCGACTTGAGGGACAAACTCCGAGGACACTGGCCTGCGAGTTGTCCATCACCACCCCCACTAGCTCCTGCTTTTATTTTAGCTCCAAACCCAAGGAGATGTGTGTATAAATTCTTATACAGAACAGTAATGGCAAAAGAAGAAAAAAATTCAGCTTCACTAACTTGTCTAAGTTCGTATAACTGGGAGAGTGGGCTCAAGATTCAAGTCATCTATCTGCAGAGCTTATGCATTTAACATTCTCTTCAGTGAACCGCCTCCCTTTATAATCGGGTGTAACACACACACGTCCAGTGCCTGGCACAGAGTAGATTCCCCATAATATTTGTTTAATGAATGGGTGAAAATGTGTGTCTGTGTTTGTGTGTGAATGAAAGTGTTTGTGTATGCAAGTGTGCGAGCTGGATGGCAAATAATGCAGATAGTTAGAATTGCACATAAGGCAGAAAGTCCTAGAGTTATTGCAGGAGATGCCGAAAGATCAGGAATGAGGACGTATGCTACTTCATACATCTCAGCTCTTGTTTTATCTCCTGCTTCTCCCTCTGGGGACAGGGGAGCCTAAACGTTGTTCAAATCAGTTTAGGACAAGGAAGTAAGAGCTAACACCCACCCTGGGCATAGCAAGGTTGGGTCCCTTCTCTTAGTGCGTGCACCTTGATGAAACTGAAAGATCATAAGACTTAGAGCCAGAAAAACCTGCGTCATCTCCCAACCTCACCACTTACTTGGGTTTAAGTGACCTCAAGCATGTCACTTTGCCCTTCTGAGCAGCTGGATCCCTCGCCTGGAAGTGAAGATGATCATATGTACTTCTCAACATTGTTATGAAAATGGCATATAAGGAAAATTCCCAGCACAGGGTCTAATGCATATCAGGTCCTCAGCATGTGTAAGGTTCCTTCTTGCCTCCTTGCAGACAGTGTCAAAGCCGTGGTAGTAGGGGACAGTAGAGGAGAGAAAGGTGATGGTTCTCAAACTCAGCGGAACAATGGAGTCCCTGAAACCTGGGTCCCATTCCAAGAGGCTTTGATTCACTGGGCAGTGGCCTAAGAATCAAGGCTTTTAGAAGCTGCCTGGGTGATCCTAACGGGCAACCAAAGTTGAGACTCTCTTGTCCGTAGTGTTTCTCTGCCATTCATTAAGCACCTCATGAGCTTTGCCACCAGTCTGCCTGGTAAGCCAAGGCAGAGGGGCGGAGGAGGAAGTTCATCTATCCAGGGCTAAAGACCTTCTCCCTTGAACTGAGATCTGGATTTCCAAATCAAAACTCAAGTCTCTTAACAACAGAAACTTTTTGTGTGTGACTCTATGGATCTACAAAGTGTTGTAAGATATAAACATGATGTCTTAGATATAAATTTAGCAAATGGATTTTGCTAAAGAAAAAAGACCATTAGATTATTTCATATCTGCTATATACCTCCCATCCTCCCAAGTTCTCCCAAAAATCGTTGCTCACAACATCCTCTGACTATGCCAGGGCCAGGAGGAATAATTATGTAGAATATGCAGGTTATTCTCACCTCTCAGGTTTAAAACTGGTCCTTTACACCTAGGCTTCTCCACAGATTTCTCAGTCATTTTGGAATTTGCATGTAAAATAAAAGGCTTCCTACATAATTGAAATTATGACCAATTGACCGTGAAATGGAAGTGTCCGTGACCAATGAGGTGTTGGGTTGAGGAAGCTGTTGTGCTCAGAAACGGGGCCTCCGGAGCCTGAGGGCTGGTTCTCTAGTTCAGGGACAGGAATCCCGCTGGAATCCTCATGGCTCCCAGCCACTCCCCAGCCTGACCTTGGCTCTTAATCTGCTAAGAAGCAGTTTGATGTTTAGCTCCCAAAGGAGACATTCTATTGTAGTCTTTACTCTCTTGGTTGAGAATTCTAGAGGAGGGAAGTTAGAGCATGGAGTATAGAGGTATTCCACGTGGAATATCTTCTCTGATCCCTGAATACCTTCTCAGACCAGAGCTTGGCAAGTCAAGGACTTTCTGAGCCAGATTCGGGTGTGGGATACTCAGGAGGAGGGAGTAGGCCGTAATGCCAGAAAGGTAGATACAGCCCTGTTGCAGATAAAACATTTCACTTTGGGGAGGAATTGGAGAGGCATCAGAGATACAGGAAGAGGAGTTATACATGTCACCTGTGTTCTAAGAAGATGGTTCTGCAAAGAGGACTGGAGGGGATGCAAATAGAGGCAGGGGGTCCAACAAGTCAGCTTCAACAGTAGCCCAGCACAGTCACCATGGTGGTATGGACAGCGTGATGTTGATGAAGGGGAAAGGATGGAGGAGACTGGAACATGATTAATCAGAAAACAGAAAGAGAAAAAGAACAAGTGCTATCATCACAGCCCTGGAATCCTGTTATCACAGCACTGGAATCCTGTTATCCCCATCTTGCTGAAGGAGACCATGAGGCTCAAGGAGGTTATATTTCTTGCTAATAAGCAGTAGAGCCAGGAATTAAATGCATTTTCATATGCATCCTAGAAATCTTAATGAATAAATGAATGAAATATTAAGACGAGGGAGGGGACAATATTTCACTGTGATCAGCCCCCACTCAGGGCATCACATTCAATTCTAGATGCACACTTTAAAGGGAGACTTTGCTTGGCTAATGGAATATATACAAGGAAAAGTGATGTGAGTGGTCAAGGGGCTGCAAACTACGCCATATAAGATCAAAGTTCTGAGGGCGTACGAGTTGAAGAAGAGCAGAGCTGAATGGCATGTAACCCTTTACTCAAATATCCTGGGTCCTCTTGGAGTCCAGGGAATGAGCAGGAGAAAACTTCTGATGGGTCAGCAAGAGCCAAAATGGGCATGTTAGAGACTTAGGCCTTTATCCTGAAGGCAATGGAAAGCCACTGACAGTGTTAGACAAACAGTGACATGTTTTCATTTTCAACAGATCACTCTAGATATTGATCCAGGAACACCTTCCAGGAACACCTTATTCAATAAAATTGTATGTTTTCTTCACATGTATTCCAGTATCTCACATATCTTAGTGAGTTTACTCAAGTTATCCCATTATTGTTGCTATGGGGATAAAATCTTTTTGTCCATTATTTTTTCTGCTGGGATTTTGAACTTTTTTGGTACATTTATTCCATATACAGCCACCTTAATGAACTCATTGTATTACTCCCGGTAGAGACTCTAGTTGATTCTTTTAAGTTTTCTAGGGTGGCAAAACAGAGAAGGCGATGGCACCCCACTCCAGTACTCTTGCCTGGAAAATCCCATGGACGGAGGAGCCTGGTGGGCTGCAGTCCATGGGGTCGCGAAGAGTCAGACACGACTGAGCCACTTCACTTTCACTTTTCACTTTCATCCATTGGAGAAGGACATGGCAACCCACTCCAGTGTTCTTGCCTGGAGAATCCCAGGGATGGGGGAGCCTGGTGGGCTGCTGTCTATGGGGTCACACAGAGTCGGACACGACTGAAGCAACTTAGCAGCAACAGCAGCAGGGTGGTAAAAACATCTGCAAGTAGTAACTATTCTCTCTTTCAATATTTACAATTTGTAATTTAAAAAGTTACATTACTCCATTGTGTTTACTAAATTAAATTGTCTCCTTGCATTTACTAGAACTTCTTAAACAATAATTGCTATGACTACTATTTGCATTGTGAAATTTTCCCCTTATCTTACTGCATTTACTGAAACTTCTAGAACAGTAATTCTCAGCTGGGGATGACTTCCTCCGCTGGGGGACGCTTGGCAATCTGTCTGGAGACAATTTTGGTTATCACAATTAGAGAGACGTTTCTAGTAAGTAGAGGGCCGTTCTTGTCTTAGTCTTGATCTCGGTGAAAATGAGATTTCACTGTGTTTCACCATTATGTATGGACTGACTGTTAAAGGCCAAAATTTTGTTGAGTAGTGAGTCTTTGAAACTATGTTAACTAAGATTTTTAAAGTCAGAAGTAGACATTGAGTCTCATCAAATTCTTTGACAGTCTTCATCAAGATATTAGCACTTTTACATTTGACCTGTTCTTACAATTATAATAATAGACTCTTTGGTTCCATTGACATTACTTTAGAAAATCGTTGACCATTGTTAAATAAGCAGATCCCTGCTGCTTCTCCCTTGTAGCACACTATAAGGCATTGACCATGTGAGAATTAGCTTGGTTACAAATTAATGTCAGTAATTTGGAGTGTCTGCCTTTGTGGCTCTCAGTGGGGACGCATGTGAAGCCACGATTTGTTTCCTCTGGTCCATAATGACTAAATACAGCTACCATGATATAGACACATTTCTCTACTCATCAGTATCCTTACATTTTTATCTAAACGACTTGTGAAGAGAAGCGTATGAAACGCCTCTGCCACTGCTGTGTCTCCTCACTTTCCGTTGTCTGGCTAACAGTTCTTATTTATAAATTTTAATGTTAAGCTATCTTGCACATCAAGGTTCATGCCTATTTTTTTTACTGTAAACTGCTTCCATATTAAATAAAATTATTTCAGTTTAATGCTTTTTACGTTGGATTTGATCTTGTCTTTCTGTGTCATTTTGACACAGGTGTAAATTTTGTACAGAATTCATAGGCGATTTCTGTGGTTTACTTTCTTGCTTGCTTTAACTCAATCTGAAGTCTGAATTTTGTATTAAAGTTTATTCTATTTAAAGAGTCAGAATTCTAGTATTACAATTCTTCTTGTATTTCTATTCTATATTTTCTGGGGTTTGTGCTTTTCTTGCCATTAGTTATATTTACCATTGGCCTAACTTCTAAATTTTGAAAAACTTTTGAAATATGTAAAAGCACCAATCAATAAGAATATATCAAGATATACCATAAACTCTGTTCTCTTTGCTTTTCTTTTCACCTCTGGTTAATTAAAGAGTATATATATTCTTATATCCCTTATATCCCTTATATTCCTCTGAGGGATTATCTTTCCTTTGTAACAACTGTACTTGAACCCACAACTGGTCTGTTCATCGGTATAATGAATTAAGTCATTTTCGTTGACTCTTCCTCTATAAGAGTCAGTTCAGTTCAGTTCAGTTCAGTTGCTCAGTCGTGTCCAACTCTTTGTGATTCCATGAATCGCAGCACGCCAGGCCTCCCTGTCCATCACCGACTCCCAGAGTTCACTCAGACTCGCGTCCATCGAGTCAGTGATGCCATCCAGCCACCTCATCCTCTGTCGTCCCCTTCTTCTTCTGCCCCCAATCCCTCCCAGCATCAAAATCTTTTCCAATGAGTCATCTCTTCTCATGAGGTGGCCAAAGTACTGGAGTTTCAGCTTTAGCATCATTCCTTCCAAAGAAATTCCAGGGTTGATCTCCTTCAGAATGGACTGGTTGGATCTCCTTGCAATCCAAGGGACTCTCAAGAGTCTTCTCCAACACCACAGTTCAAAAGCATCAATTCTTCAGCTCTCAGCCTTCTTCACAGTCCAACTCTCACATCCATAAATGACTACTGGAAAAACCATAGCCTTGACTAGTAAGCATTATTAAATTTACCCCCATTCCTTTCTAACCCACTTTCATGTTTTCATTGGTGTAATCTAGAATCTTTAGACTCAGATTATTAATGTTTAATTTTATGTTTGTTTATATTATGTTCATCTTTTCCAAGAATTTTTTTTAGATAATTGCATTACTAAGTAACTATATTTATGGTCCTTAAAATAACATAACAGATTCAGCTCTATGTTTGACTGATTTTAATATTTACTACTCTGACTTAATATCTGGATTTACCCACTCCTGTGTCCCCATCAAAAGAGTACATCTTGAAGGATTCTATTTGCTTTGTTCTTGTATTTTAGGGTGAGCTCATAAACTATACCCTTTGCACATACATCTTTTTGTTGTCTCCACAAATGAATAACTTGTCTGAGACTAGCATGGCTCTGAATCATAATCTTTCCTTCTCAGAATTCCATAGATACGGTCTTACTGTCTTATAATTTTCAACGTTACAGCAAAATCTGAAAGCAGTCTGATCTTTGTCCTTTACAGGAAACTCTTTTCTTTCTGTATGCCTCTCGGGTTTATTTGTTTATTAATTCATATATTCAACAAATGTTTGTTGAGTACCTATTGTGTGTGAACTGTTGATCTAGACACAGCAATGAATGCAATTGACCAAAATCCCTGCCTTTATGGCATTGACATTCTAGTGGAGGGAGACAGATGATAAACAAAATGAAGGAATCACACATTTAGCGTTTCTGAGAGTGAGACGTGCTGGAAGAACACAATTGAGGAAGAGCTTAGGGAACTGGACACATGGCGATTTTAATAGGATCGCTTTCAGTAGGGGGACGTTCAAGAAAATGTTGAAGGAAATGAGGGAGCTCGTCACAGGGATATCTTGTGAAGAGCATTCCAGACTGAAGGAACAGCATTTGGAGAGACCCTGAACTGAAACCAAAAGCATACATTATCCAAGAAATAATAGGAAGGCCACTGTGGCTGGAGGAGAAGGAGCAGGGGGAGAGTGGAAGCTGTTGAGATTAGAGTTGTCATGGAGGTCAGGTCCTATAGGCTCTAGTTAACTTGGTCATGTACAGGCTGCTGCTGCTGCTGCTCAGTCGCTTCAGTTGTGTCCGACTCTGTACGATCCCAGAGACGGCAGCCCACCAGGCTCCCCCATCCCTGGGATTCTCCAGGCAAGAACACTGGAGTGGGTTGCCATGTCCTTCTCCAACGCATGAAAGTGAAAAGTGAAAGTGAAGTGGCTCAGTCGTGTCCGACTCCTAGCGACCCCATGGACTCCAGCCTACCAGGCTCCTCCGTCCATGGGATTTCCCAGGCAAGGGTACTGGAGTGGGTTACCATTGCCTTCTCCTACAGGCTAGCCTTCACCAAGCTGGAGTCCAGTGAAAATATGCACTGGGCCTTGCTACTCTCTAAGAGGGAGATGCGATCATTTCCCAATTAACTTGTCTGTGGAATCCCATTGAAATACTTAGGCTTTTCTTAAGGTCAAAAAAGTTTTCTTCTAGTTCACCTTCAATTTTTATTTTATTGTTGTTCTGTTCTTTTTTTGGTTTAATTTGATTTTCATTTTGAAAAAATTTTTGAAAAATTTTAAAGTATTTTATATCTAGGAAAGAGCATACTCTTTCCTTTAGGAAAAGCAATTATAGATATTCTGAAGCACCATTTTCTGTCTCCTGTGTATTAAATACTTCATCTCTTTTTTTCTCATTTTTTGCTAGAGTTTTTCAAGTTTTTCCAAGATTCCTGATTCCAACTCCAATGGCTGCTTCATCTACTATTAGTCCAAAAGCTCAGTTAAAATAAGTTTAAATTATTTATTTTGTGATGATTATTAGTTTTTATATTGTTTTTAATTATAAAAATAATGGCTAATATTTATTAAAGGCATGCCTTACTCCAGGTATTCTGCTAAGAATGGGGTGCTTTATTTCATTTACTGCTCAGATCAACTCCTTGAAACACTGGCATTATCTCCATTGAACAGATAATAACACTGAGGCATCGGGAGCTTAAGTGATTATTGGCTCTGTTTTCCGCATCACCAATTCTGGTTTGTGATGCATCTAATGTTGCTGTTAATGCTGCTTCTTTAAGTCTTTTATTTACTATCTTATCTTTAATTATATTTCTAACTCCTCCCCACTTGCTCCCTTCATATCTCATAGTAGTGTGCCATCGGCTCATTTCTTAATTTCTTGTATCATAAACTGCACGTTTTCCCAAATTTCACTGAAGAGACAGATTTAGCCGTATTCTAAAATGATCTTCAGTTACTATAATCAGCGTTTTTCAAGAGTAAGTTCTTTCCCTGCCTTGTGCACAGTGTTCCCTGTTTTATGTTGGAGATTTTCTTACAGACTTCATATGCTTCTTTATTATTTCTCTGTTTACTCATCTTTGATCCAAAGAAAGAAATGAAGGAAGAAATGAAGGAAGAAAAGGGAAGTCAATCCAGAAATAAGATCTTTCTGGTAAATAAAATGAGGTTTTTCACTGGTCCCTCTTCACAGTCCATTCGCCTGCCGTTTGAGACCTTGGACTCAGTCCATACACAGAGCACTGGCTCAAATGGCATTCTCTCATCCTCTCTCCAAATTTCCAGTGGTTTCCACTCTTGTATTTACTATGACTCAGCTCACGGGCAGTGAGAGTCCCATGAAGTGGCCAGCTGGTCATGAGAAGGTCACATACTCCTGAAGAATCTGAGCCAAGTATAAATGCAAACTCCCACTCCTGAACTCCCACATCTGTCCTAGGGTCCACCCTTTCCCAAAGCCAATGTCATCTCCCAGGACATCCATCAGTCACCCTTGTGCATTTCCACCCCAGTGGCATGATCGTGCTGGAAGCCAGACTGGTGGGAGAGCACAGCTGGGGTGGACTGAAGGAGCTCAGAACTCCGACCTCCTTAGCATGAAATTCCCACAGAACGAGGCTGGGGAGATTGAGACTGCCTTCACCTTATGTGGCTCCACTTTCTGCCTCCAGACTCCATCTGGGAACATCCCTGGTGGTCCAGAGGCTAAGACTCCCCACTCCCAATGCAGTGGGCCCAGGGTTCGATCCCTGGTCAGGGAACTAGATCCCACATGCCACAACTCAGAGTTCACATGCCACAATTAAGACCTGGCACAGCCAAGTTAATTAATCAATTAATTATTTTAAAAAAAGACTTTATCTGACTTCTGGTTGGTGAAAGTGAAGTCGCGCAGTCGTGTCCGACTCTTTGCGACCCCATGGACTGTAGCCTACCAGGCTCACTCTGTCCATGGGATTTTCCAGGCAAGAGTACTGGAGTGGATTGCCATTTCCTTCTCCAGGGGATCTTCCCAACCCAGGGATTGAACCCGGGTCTCCCACATTGTAAACAGACGCTTTACCATCTGAGCCACCAGGAATGTCCCTTTGGTTGGTGGAAATTATATATACATTATATAGTATATTTTATATACTTTATATATAGTATATTTTATATACTATATAGCATATATAGTATATATATAGTATATTTTATATTTTTATATAGTATATATAGTATTATTTTATATAGTATATATATATAGTATATTTTATATTTTTATATAAAACTGATTAACATTCCAGGGTTCTAGTGCAGCTAAACATGGCAAAATGTGTTTTAAAAAACATTTCAGTGGAAAAGTAGAGAAGGTGAACAGGCGTAACCAACTCAAATGGAAATAGGAAAGCAAGCTCAGTGTGGCTTGCCTTTCCCCATGGGGGATGGGCAGCCCCAGCCCCCTTCAGCCCTCTGGCCTTGCCTTTCCCCTACCTCAACCCTGAGCAAGACCAAGAGTCTCAGATTCCCATCAGAGACAGGTGCTGGAGCTATCAGCTGAGTAACTGGTTGAAAGATTGGACTCTGGAATCTGCCTGGTTCAAATCCCAGCTCTATCACTTACTAAATGAATGATACTGGACAAGTGATTCAAAACAAAACAAAACAAAAATCTGTCCCTCAGCTTTCCCACTTGTAAAAGTGGGGATAATGATAAAACATCTCACTTTCGTAGGGTCATTTTGAGGAGCAAGTGATATATTTGAAAAGTACTTAGACTAGCACCTGACGCATAACGAAATGCTATGTACATGACTGATTCATTGACTGATTTAAAGTGGCCAGCACTGGTAATCCAGAGGTCCCTGAGGTCTGAGCCAACTTATCTCCAAGATCCTTCATGAGGCAGCTTTAATGAAAATAACACCCCCCAACACACACACAAGCTAAGGATTTCTTATGCGCCAGACCCTCAGTTCTTTACTTGCATAAATCATTTAATCCTCACAACAGCCCTGTGAGGTCGCTGCTATGATTCCCCCACTGTACAAAGGAAGCTTGGAAGTTTCACTGCTATTAAGCAGGGAAGTGAAGTGAAAGTCTCTCAGTAACATCCAACTCTGCAACCCCATGGACTATACATGGAATTCTCTAGGCCAGAATACTGAAGTGGGTAGCCATTCCTTCCTCCAGAGGATCTTCCCAACCCAGGGATCAAACCCAGGTCTCCCACGTTGCAGCTGAATTCTTTACCAGCTGAGCTACCAGGAAAGCCCATTAAGAGGAGGAACTGGGCTTCAAATCTGAGAAGGCTGAAAGGCAGAGCCACCTCTTTGAAGAGGAAAGAGATTTGGGGAGTTCAGAGACAAGCCACTCTTTTATTAAGAAGGCTCCAGGGCAAGAGTCCCAAACCCAGCATCGATCTGGTGTTCTACAGATATATGCTAGATGTTTATAGAGTGAAAGTCTTGCCCATGATTAATGATTTTCAATTGGGGAGGGTGATTTTGCCCCCAAAGTTAGGCAATTTCAGGAGACACTTTCGGTTGTCATGAGTAGTAGGGAGCCAGAGGGGTGCTTCTGGCATCTAGTGGGCAGAGAACAGGGATGATGCTAAACATCCATCAGTGCAGAGGGACCATGCCTCACAGCAGAGAATGATCCAGCCCGAATGTCAGTAGAGCTGAGACCGAGAAACACAGGCTTCGATATCAACTAGATCTCCTCACCTGCCCCTTCTATCTCTCATGAGACAAAGGAAACTAGATATCCCCAAGTACCGTAATCCCCCAGAACCCTGCACCTTGTCATTTACTTCTGTAAACAGGGTTCTCTGAGTCTCTCTGGAGTTCAGTTCATCACATTATTCCCTATCTTTGGGGCAATCCCAGACCTGCGTCCCTACCCCATCCGGGAGGCAAGGAACTGTGAATTTCAAAGGTTGGAGGAGGTAGGGAGAAGAATTCTGTCCTTGGGGAAAAAACTGAGCCGCTGGGGGGAAAAAAGAAAAAACTCAGCTGGCAAGCCCCCCAGAGCTGACAGTGGATAAAGCCTAGACTATTTTAGATTTCAGAGGCTCCCAGAGAGAAGTGACTCTCCGCTCCTTCCACTCTAGAGCTTTTGTTTTGCATTTAAATGAAAAGAGAGCTGCTGGGGAGAAGCCGGTGGCTCCTGGTTCTCTCTGAGGAGGGAAGCTGGCGCCCCTCTGTAGCGGCTGCGTTAATGTCGTGTCATTACACCGTATTGCTGCACAGGTTAATATAATTGGGTGACTATGTGTGAGCAATGATCCGTGCCATGTTACAGCTCTGAAACAAATGACATTTAACCAGCCGGTCTGGAAGGCTCCTTGTTATCTACGCGGTGAACAATTGGAACAGAGAAGCAGACCTCTGTACTAGCAACTGATGAATTAGTTGTTAGGTTTCCTCGACAGCCTGGATTTATAAGAGCACAATTCCACCATAATTTATTAGATCTATAAACAGACAGATCCGATGTTTTTACTGAGATTACATCTTGTCACCCTCAGATATTGTGTCACTGACAGCCCTGTTATAATTTAATTTTATTATTCTGATAAGGTGTTGTTTCCAGGGACTTTTTTTTTTTTCCCTGAAAAGACATTTTCATTTTGGCTGGAAAGGAATCAGAAACTTTGCTCCTGGCTTATCTGGTGGCTCCTAAACGGCTTGTCCAGGCCGTGACTGTGAGCATCTCAAGGGCAGGAAGGAAGCTTTAGTGTGAATGAGTGTAGGGCCCTGGCCTGCGGTGTGGCAAGAAAAAGCTAAGCCCAGTATCTGAGGTGTGGAATTGGGCCTGTTGGATAAATCAGTGAGGCCAGCGATGGATCTCCTGTTCTAGAGTTTTTCACCTTTTCAGGCTGCTTGCCCCACTCTGGGCCCACCTACCAGCCAAGAACACAGTCAAGTCCACTACATGTCCAGTCCCCACTCACCTGAGGTTGAAGCTGGGGCCTCTGACCCATCTGGCCAAGGAGTTGCCCTCAAAGCTATTCTTCTTTTAGTTTAATTTATTTATTTGTCTGCATCAGGTCTCGACTGTGGCACATGAGATCTTCCATCTTCGTTTGCAGCATGCAAATCTTTTAGTTTTGAAGGACAAACTCCTGGTCACAGCATGTGGGATCCAGTCCCCCAACCAAGGACCTAATCCAGACCCTCTGCCCTGGGAGTACAGAGTCCCAGCCACTGTACCACAGGGAAGTCCCATCCCTCAGAGCTATTCTAAGCCCACTTCCCTCAGTCACAGAAAAGTGAACACAGCTGCTTTCAAAGGCCCTTCTGGCAAAACCATCACTACTCTGAGGGACCAGCATCTGAGTACAGAGACGGTGGCTGTCACAAGAAGTGCAAGCAAAAAACGATCAGAGGGCTGTGGCCCAAATCATCCAGTCCAAATAGAACAAGATGGTAGAAAACTGCCCAACTTGGAGGCAATCAGATGAGGGTTCCTAGTCCTCAGGTAGCCATGACCCACCCGTCCCCCCAAAACACACGATACCTGCCTCATGAGTCCTGGTGAGAAGAAAATGAGAAAACGAATAGGGAGGTGTTTTAGAAGTGCAAGCCCTGTGCAAAGGAAAGCTACATTTGTTAACAATAGAAGCTCTAAACTTTTTTTTTTTCCCAATCCGGAAGGGATATATATTTTTTATTATCATTATTTTATAATAGTCTACATACGACTTTAAATTTTACCAGGAACTTACACATGATATGATGTAATATGAGCTCTTTTTAATCTTCCTAATAATATGGTGAAGGTGGGTGACTTTATTTTCCCCATTTGAGGCATGAAAACACCAGGGCTCATGGCCCAGAGTTACTCAGCTAGTTACAAGAGTCTAACTCACAATGAAATAATGCCATCTGCAGCAACATGGATGGATCTAGAGAACGTCATACTGAGTGAAGTCAGTCAGACAGAGAAGGAGAAATATCATATCCCATCCCTTCCATGTGGAATTTAAGAAAAAATAGTACAAATGAACTTACATACAAAACAGAAAGAGAGTCACAGACTTTGAGAACAAACTTATGGTTGGTTGCCAGGGGAAGGTATACTTAGGGGATTTGGGATGGACATGTACACAAGGCTATATTTAAAATGAATAACCAAAAAGGGCCTATTGTATAGCACATGGAACTCTGCTCAATGTTATGTGGCACCCTGGATGGAAGGGGAGTTTGGGGGAGAATGGTTATGTATGTTTATGCATGACTGAGTCCCTTTGCTGACCACCTGAAACTATCACAACATTGTTAATTGGCCACTATACCCCAAAACAAAATGTTAAAAAAAAAAAAAAAGATTTTAACTCACAACTCAGGAACCCCGTATCTGTGACTTTGCACTTCTGATAAAAGCAGGGCTTCCTCTGGTCCAAAAACCGGCTCGTTCCGGCCTGAAATGGAGCAGGGTGCCGTTCTGAGGACAAGAATGAAAGTTGTCACCAGCTCCCTGTTCTCGGGAGTTCAGCCACAACTTGCTCATTGAAAAGCTGATTCTGGTCAATTCACCAAGAGCCCAGGGTGGGGGTACTCTGGGGTTTTACCTCCATTTGCTTTCAGGACCAGCTTCTGTCCCCAAGGCTGGAAGCAATTCTTGGAGTCATTCGTAAAGACCCCATGCCTCATGGGAAGAAATGAAATTAATATCAGAAGTGGCAGCATCTGAGTGGCAGCTTCATAACAGGCTTGAACCCCGACCTCTGGGCTACAGCTGGGAACGGCTCAGTCAAGCACGTCATTGACTCCCAGGGTCCTGGAACCTGAGATGTGTATGTGGGCTTCGAGGTCAACCCAGTCCAGCCCCCTCATTTTACAGATGAGAAAGCTACATTCCAGAGAGGGCAAGGGGCTCACCCAAGGTCACACAGCGGACGAGTGGGGGCAAAATCAGGGCTGGAACCAGCCTCCTGGTTCAGGGCTTTTTCTAACATGGGGTGCCCAACAGGGAGACTCGACTGTTTGATGCTTTTCTGAGATCCAGTAAAACACAAGGTCCATTAAGGCACCAAGTTAGAAACATACAACCAGCACAGATTTGTAAAATGACTGTCTGCAAGAGTGGAGGTCTTGGGCAGAGCGGAGACACACTCAGTTACCCCTCACCTCCTTCACCTTGAGCCTTTTGCCTCTCCCCTCCTGAGTCCCAGGCCTGTCCCCCTCCTACATGCATCCTGGGCCCTACTCTTGGATTTTAACCCAGGACACATTGATTTTCTGGATCACTTCTCTGTTCTCATTACATAATTTCCCTTCCAGACAATTCTGCCTTGAGGTCATGCTGGTAAATGTTTTCTGGGTCTTACCTGATCCTCAGGACCTTCTCCTAGGGAGTCTGACCCCAGCTCTGAAATGGAAGGGAACAGGAGCAAAGCTTTTGAAAATATTAATACAATTTCAGCTCAAGCATCACATCTCCAGAGCAGCCTTCCCTGACTCCAACCATGTCCGCCTCCAGCATCCTTGGCCAAAGAGCTCTTATAGTTGTGGGGAGACATGAGTGTGATTTCCTGATTAGCGTGTGTCTTGCCCATGAGAGTGAAGCTCTGAGAGGCCAAGCGATGGGTGTTTCTGTTTGCTGCTCCATTGCCAGCGCTCAGCACGGTGCCTTTCACGAGGCAGATCCTCAGTAGATATCTACTCCCCAAGGAAGAGAGGCAGATAAAGCGCTTCTTCCCCCCCCCAGCCCTGGGGGCTGCCATGGAAGATGGAGGATTCTGGCTGCCCTTGGGGAGTCCAACAAGGATGTGCCTCTAAGCGGAGGAATAAGGTGGCCTGGCTAAGTGGGCTTTAGGGTGGCTGTGGCTGAGACAGAGCCGAGAGAGCACCCCATCCCCACTGGCCCCCTTCTCCTTAGGGATGAGTGGCTCCTGTTGTCCCCAGTTGGAAAAGTGCCCAGTGGGGGTGAGGGTGAGCCAGGATGGAGGCGGCCACCACAAGATGACCCCTCCTACCTGCGTCTCATGGTTGTTCCAGCTTACAGGGGTTCCTGCTTGGAGCTTGGCAGCCTTTTAAGGTAGAGAATGTACAAGACAGGAGAGAGGGTCCTGAAGTCAGCCGAGGTAGAGCCTAGCCACGTGGAGAGCAGGAAGAGAGGTTACTGGATGCCCAGAGAAGCCCCTTTGGAACCTGTCTTTGGGTCCAGGGGGAGAAACATGAGCCTTGGGGCCCAGCACAGAGCCTGTGTCTCAGCACTGCAGTGACAGATCAGCAGAACTGCTCAGAGTCACAAAGCAGCGGCCGCAGCCTCCCCTCCTGAGAAACAGCTGGATCCCTAAGGACCCCCATTTGACTCACATTCTGGTCAAGAGTGGAGGGGATGGGCTGGTGCCTGCAGGTCCTGGCGATCCTCAGCAATGAGGGCTTCCGGGCAAACTTGGCTAAGGACCCAGGTACAGTGTCGTTGAGAATCGTATTACAAGGTCCACGCTCTAGGACAGAGCTTTTCAAAAAAATAGAATGCAAGCCTCATATGTCATTTTACATTTCCTAGTAGCCACATTCTTTTTAAACAAAAACAGAAACAGGTGAAATGAATTTTATATATTATAGCCTATTTAGCTCGATATATCCAAGGTGCTATTATTTTAACATATAACAATATAAAAAGATTGCTGAGATATTTTACAATCATTTTTTGCACTGCACTGACTATTTTCTATGCACTTGGACTAGCCACATTTTAAATGTTCAGTAATCACATCTGGCTAGTGGCTACTACGTACTAGACAGCATCAGCTCTAGAAGCTCAAGTCAGCCTTCTGGCTGACACTCCCATCTGGCAAGGGGACATATCTCAAGGTCATCTGGCCTCTAAAGGCTGAAATATAGGGTGAAAAGTGAAGCAAAGGGTGACAAGAGCAAGTGCAGAACAAGGAGTTTCACAAGCCAGAGGACGTTCACTCGGACCCACAATTCCCTGTATCGACAAAACCACACTTTGTTTGAAGCAGCAGTGGGACTTTCTCTGGCTGGAAGCACCCTGAGGCCACTGGCTCCGTGGCTGCCCACTGGAAACGCTCTGCTTTCAGCCTGGGAAAGGGAGCTATTTGAAACGGATCCAGGTTTTCAGCTGCCTGGTCCCCGCCCCCCATCTGCCAAACACCAGGAGCGAGGCAGATGCTGGAAACACATCTGTCAACCTGCCCTGATGGTTTCTGGCACTTCCCCCAGGCTTTCGGAGCTTCTCTGCTCCCCCCGCCCAACCCTGGAAGCAGCCCCATCCTCAGAGTTTAACAGTTCTTGGCACTCCCGCAGGAGGGTGTCCTGGGATATTCTTGAGGGGTGGCTGCCCCCCGAGGGTGGGGCCCCAGTCTCAGGGGTGACTCAGTCTGCTCTGCTTTTTTGTTGATGCCCACCACTCCAACAAGCCCCCTTCTGAGACAGCAAGTGGGATGTTGATCCCAGACATTCCACAGACACAATGAAGAGTCCTCAGAGGAGCTACACCAGCTGCAGGCCAGCAAATCCCAGCGGAGAGCAAGACTGGTGTCTGCGTGGCCAGCCACACACCTGCTTCTGCCTCTGTCTTCTCTTCTAAACCACAAGTTATTTAAGAGCTGAGAATATATAAACACATTTCCTGATCATCGGGCTTCCCTGATAGCTCAGTTGGTAAAGAATCCACCTGCAATGCAGGAGACCCTCGTTCGATTCCTGGGTCTGGAAGATCCCCTGGAGAAGGGATAGGCTACCCACTCCTGTATTCTTGGGCTTCCCTTGTGGCTCAGCTGGTAAAGAATCTGCCTGCAATGTGGGAGACCTGGGTTCAATCCCTGGGTTGGGAAAATCCCCTGGAGAAGGGAAAGGCATACCCATCAGCTGCTGGGTAGAACAAGAGGGAGAGCCTACAAGGAAAACTGGAGGGTGCATTTAGCCAGGGTAAGAATAGGGCCCCAGTCAGATCCATCACCCCTTTTTCTGGCTGGTAGGAGTCACCATCATGGAAGTTCCTACATGATTTCAACATTATGTACTTCATGGGAGGAAAAGGTGATCAGACTGGTTGTGCATGTCTGGGTGTGTTTTCTATGCCTGAAAGATAAAACTGCACAGATTAGGCAGTCTTGGTGCATCAGATTCTCCCTGGCCATGCCAACCTCAGGTCAGAACCTAGACTTGTGTGGTTGCTCAGGTAATAGGCTTAAACAAACTGGGGACAAACAGGGGGAGGAAGAAGGGTAGGATAGAGGGGGAAAGGCAAGAAAATTTGCTTGGGGCAAGAGTTAATTAAAAGACGCTTACTCCTTGGGAGAAAAGTTATGACCAACCTAGACAGCATATTCAAAAGCAGACATTACTTTCCCAACAAAGGTCCATCTAGTCAAGGCTATGGTTTTTCCAGTGGTCATCTATGGATGTGAGAGTTGGACTATAAAGAAAGCTGAGTGCTGAAGAATTGATGCTTTTGAACTGTGGTGTTGGAGAAGACTCTTGAGAGTCCCTTGGACTGCAAGGAGATCCAACCAGTCCATTCTAAAGGAGATCAGCCCTGCATATTCATTGGAAGAACTGATGCTGAAGCTGAAACTCCAATACTTTGGCCACCTGATACGAAGAACTGACTCATTTGAGAAGACCCTGATGCTGGGAAAGATTGAAGGCGGGAGGAGAAGGGAATGACAGAGGATGAGATGGTTGGATGGCATCACTGACTCAATGGACATGAGTCTGAGTAAACTCCGGAAGTTGGCGATGGACAGGGAAGACTGGTGTGCTGCAGTCCATGGGGTCACAAACAGTCAGATACGACTGAGCAACTGAACTGAACTGAACTGAAGGGTGAGTCACAAGGAGACTGAGTGTTGAGCAGGGAGGAAGTAGATTAGAGTAGTTGTCCCTCTTGCCCCCTCTACCCCACACCCTTGACCCTCCAGTCCTGTATCCACACATCCTCTCTCTCTCTCTGCCAGCCTGGTGGCATAGCACAGTGGACAAGGCACCCTGGCTTGAGCTGAAGAGACTTGTCGACTCTGTCTTACCTTTTGAACTATCTTTGATTCTAGACGTCTGCTAAGCGCGGACACCATATGTGGAAATATGAGTTCTGATATCTACGTTTTCCAGGTAAAAACATGTTGTTTTATGTGTGAGCAAAACTCCTCCTTGTAAACTGTTAAATATGATGAAAATGCTAATTTCTCTGCATCACCCCGTGAAGGAACTCCCTATGAAGTGCATCTAGTGGAAAGCCATAAAAGAAAATGGTCAAAATAAATTAGGGAGAAATTTGGGTGGAAACATACAGTGTCTGTTTTGCCAACCCGCAGCCGTGGGTCCCTTCTCTGGCCCCAACAGGAGAAGATTTGCATAACTGCGGTGACAGGTGCCACCACTTCCCAGCGGCCACTCGGCCTTGACAACTTTCAGAAAACAGTCTGCCGGGATTTGCTTCAAAGACAATTTTCTTTTTTTTTTTTTTTAATCACCAAGCATTTCTCCCTTTCTCAATTTTTTTTTTCACTCTTTAAAAAATATTTTTCTGGGGACTTCCCTGGTGGCTCAGACAGTAAAGGATCTGCCTGCAATGAAGGAGACCCAAGTTCGATCCCTAGGTCAGGAAGATTCCCCTGGGGGAGGGCATGGCAATCCACTCCAGTATTCTTGCCTGGGAAATCCCATGGACAGTGGAGCCTGGAAGGTTATAGTCCACGGGATCCCAAAGAGTCGGACACGACTGAGCAGCTAATGCTTTCACTTTCACAGCAAAGTAATTCAATTATACGTATATATACACATTCTTTTTTATATTTTCTTTTCCATTATGGTTTATCATAGAATACTGAATATAGTGTCCTGTACTACCTTTTGCAACTCTTAATACTGTGCTACTCTTTTGCAATTCTTAATACAATCATGGTTTTTTCTAGTGCTTTGGGTTTCAGTCCTGAAGAGACACCAGTGAGAGAAATCGGTTGTAGATGTGCCCAAAAATCTGTCCTAGGTTTTGGGGTGCCCACCCAGGCTTGCAGTAACAACCTCTTCTTTAAAAGTCTCAAGTGCCTTTTTTGTCACCTTCAAAGTTGAGCACATGCTCTAATAATAAGGCATGGCAAGTGTCTAGCCAACATAAGCTTATTTCTCCATCAGCAGCCTTGTATGGACCGGCACTTCATTAACCAAACCCAGCTCTGGATTTTAGCCACAAACCATCACACATCACACACAAAAGAATTCAAATCCCTGCTCACGGGGCTATCTGTGGAATGAATATTAGTACATTCTTTGCAAATGCATGATGTATGAACTGTATATATTTCTTTGATAAATTGTTTTTAAATATTTCCTCCTTTTTATTAATTGAAGAGGAGCCTCATGTATCAATGCCATTTTTTCCTGTTTTTCACATAAATTATTTTCTTGCAATGTTCGTTTGTATTATTATTGCCGATATTAAGGCAAAGACTTTTTTTGCCTTGTAAACAAGATTTTGCTTACAGCTAAATGGAAAGAAGTGAAGTTAATCACATTGAAATAATAGGTTTAAAAAGGTAATTCAGTGGTATTGGAATGAAGTTTAATCTTAGGCAATAGAAGCCGTGCTGAGAAAAATGGCAGAAAAACTTGTTCTGTAATTAAATGGTATTTATCACTGGCAGGTCAGCTTTGCTGGGGAAGAGGCTCCAGAACTCTACAGGAAAGGGGAAAGCAACTCAGGCAGACAAAAACGGCCCAGAGCAGATGCCCAGGGATGCAAGAATTTGCTAGGAGGAAGAAGTGGATACAGGGGGTACCTCCTGTGAGCAGCCTGTCTGACCCTGCCCATGTATATCTCAGCTCACAGAGTCTGGCAGAAATGCCCAGAGCATCCTCCACATTCCTTCAGGAAGACTCCAACTCACAGCCTCCCTGGTCACCATTAACTCCATGAGCTTGGGATTGCGATAGCCCGGGCATCAAATCACTCTCTTCATCTATAAAAGAAAAATAAGGAGAGCCTAACCTCCTGGAGTTGTCACAACCAGGTACCATGGACCATGCCAGGCCCTGCAGCAATCATCAGTACTGATCATAGCCACAGAAATGAGCATCTAGGGCAAAGCTAGTGCCAGTTAAGAATCTCCCTCCTGGTGCGGAGAAGGCTGAGCTTCTCAGACAGATAGTTCTCAGGCAGCCTTCCTCAAATGTGGGCAAATCCACCCACAAAGCATTGACCACAGTGTAAGCTTAGGGCATCCAGCCTGCAGCAGAAAAGGCTGAAGGGTGATTTCAAGATGGTTCCCAAGTAGCTCTCAGCAGATGTGGTCAAACCCAGGAACAAGGCAGATCCCTAGATTTCACCTCATCCCTGATTCCTCTTCCTCTTTTCAGACCCTGATTTCCTTCCTCCTGAGCCTGCAGGATCTGAGCCCCAGAAGGCCTTTGGGCGAAGACCATGCCATCCATGCTTTTGGCCTGGGTTCAAGCCCTGATTCTGCCACTTGCAAGGCATGAAGGTGGACAAGTGAGTGTCCTGAAATGGGAGGGAATGACAGTGGCTGACAGTGATAAGGATGACATTAGATAGTTCAGGGAGAGTCCTGAATGTTCGAGAGGCCAAACCTATAGCTTCTCATTCTTCTTACTACTTGGTGGAGCCTTCTTTGAGCTTTTGGGCCTTTTGACTCAAACTCAAGCTCACGGACACAATGCTCAGACCACTGCCCTGCAGGTGAAGGAAAGATTCAGGGCCAGAGGACAGTCTTAACTTAGGGAAGCATCTCGGCTCAGTGTAAAGGATCTGCCTGCCCATGCAGGCGTCGCCAGAGACGACGGTTCAATCCCTGGGTCAGGAAGATTCCCTGGAGTAGGAAATGGCAACCCATTCCAGTATTCTTACCTGGGAAATCCCATGGACAGAAGAACCTGGCAGGCTACAGTCACAGTCAGACACGATTTCACAACTAAACCACCATCACCCTCTAGGTCTTAAATTTGGCCTATCCATCCCTTCATCAGGACATTTGCTGGCAGGAAACCTGAGTATTTCCGAAACCCTCCTCATTGAATCCCTTTTATGCAGAATCTGTTTGATGTTTATAGGACCTTGGGGCTCACACGCTTTTAGAAGATGCTTTAAAAATCAACCTTGTCCTCATTTGGCCCACGTGCAAAAAACACACCAGGACATTCTTTAGCATCAGGGCAGCCAAACCTGGCAATCCTCCAGCCTTACCCTCCAAGAAGCTTGAATTCAGGTCGTTTATTAGGTCTCCCATCTTTATTAGTGTTCCAGAGCAAAGTGTCTGCAGCTAAAGTTATTGAATTTTCACTAAAACATAAATACATGCACGACCCTTTTGTACTTTCGTGTTCAAAAAGGGTACAGACTTCCAACTGCCATCTCCTGCCTCCACCCGTATCTTTCCTCATTATAGGCTGTGGTCCAAAACCAATATGAATTAAATACAAACCCCACTGAGAGTTCCACTTTGCAGAACTGTCTCATTACAGTACAGATGTGGGCTATCTCCAAGCTGCACCAACATCTTGTATTTTATTTTATATTAAAAAAGAAAGAAATTAAAATCTGAATAGTATCCAGGAAAGAAGTGTTTGCACGGGTGAATGTTTAATTGCATTTTTCTCCCAGCATGGCCTCTTCTTTTATCCCACAATGGCCCTTCCCAGTTAATCTGTCTTGAAAACCCGCAGGTAGAGATGTTTATTGATACAAGCTGTACATGCAACTGGGTGTACAGAGACCATTGAAAGGACATAAATAGTAAATTTCACTTGATGTCTACTTATTAATGCAACACCACTCGGAACATTTCAACAGAAAGAGGTTTTGCCAGATGGGGGATAACTTTTACGTTATGGATAGATATGGAAGGAAACATTTGGTTTCCATTCTAAATGACTAATACAGGCTGTCCTAATGATTGCATTTTTCAGGGCAAATCCCCAAACTCAACATCAATTACTTTGTCTTTTAGCAGAGTTTCAGGAAAAGAAAGTTGTGTTTTTTGTTTTTAAAGATGACTGAGATTTCATGGAAACACTGCAGCCTTCCTTTTCATACAAACACAACAAATGACGCTTATAATTTGGCAAAACAATTTTAACCACGGTTCACACAGAAACATCCTGTGCCCCGAAACCACAAATCTGACCTCCCAGCAGCTGGTAAGTTGGAAACCCTAACGTCATGCCCACAGACATTTCTTCCCTTGGATCCACCCCAGGTCTGATGCTGGTGGACAGGAAAGCAGGGCAGAGAAACGTGTGTTTCCTCGATGCAGATCATGGAGAAATAGTGCAGGGGGAGCTGTGCACTCTACAAGGCCTTTATGGTCCATCTATGGAACTGGAATAGGAAATCAATGGCTAAGTCCAGACTGGGGTGCTGAATTCTTCCAAGTAATCGTTTTTCTTTCCTCCAGTCCCCAGCCCCTCCTCTGTTAAAGACTTAACATCGCCTTGCTCATTTAGAGCATAATTGAGACTCCACTTTTATTTCATCATCCTTCCCCTTTCATTGATCATTGCTAATTTTCTGGCTCAGTGCCATCTGAGGAGTGGGTGTACCTAACCCCAACCAGAAGTGTGATAGGAGTCGTTTGGATGAAGATGGATTTGTGCTTTCTCTCACAAACCCTCAGCGGAGTGAGGAGCAGACCAGGGACACAGGGATGTCTTCCCTCCACCCTCAATCTTTCTGCTCAATTGCCTGCTCATCCAGATTTAAGAAAATATCTTCCCCACCCCAGGAGTCCGCCTAGCATCTCCTGAGAACATGACCTCTCCCATGCAGATAAAAACACCAGCACAACAAAGGGATGAGTCCCTTCCCCCACCTGTAAGTGCAAAAAAAGAGTGGGTAGGTAACCAAACACAGCTATGTACCTCCCAGTAGCCAGATGTGAAAACAGCGCATCTGTCTGCAGTTTCTCTGTTCAAATGGAATAACTGGTTCTCCGCTCAAGCCTGAGCACGTGTGCCAAGGAGAGATTTACAACCACGGAGTCTCATCTCCCCTCCTCCAGATGTACCAGGCTAGGGGTAAGGAACGTTCATAAAGTGCATGTGGCAAAGCCTGGCACTTGGGCAAGTGTTAAAACACAGAGGAAGGCAGCCTTACAGAAAGGATCAGCGGGAAAGAAGAATCCCAAGATGACATTCTACCATCCCAGGAGGGAAAAAGAGTTGTATCTGTGAAAAATGCGATAGAATTATCAAAATCATGTGAAATCAGCTTCAAAGATTGTGAGCCACAAGTCACACTTCTATTTGTTCTATAACAGGGTAGAAACGGCAACATTTTTGCCAAGATATGAAACAGAGACAGTGATATCACAGGAAAAGACCTATTAATGAGTCATCCGAGTTATCTTCACAGCCCCACCCACCATTTGCTTCACCATAGTCCCAGGGCAATAGAAAACTGCTGCAAAGTTTAATGAGCCGAATCCAGCAAAGTATATATTTGAAGATACAGAAGCAGCAGTGTGCAGGAGACAACTTAGATCAGCCCACAAGAGCCAAATGTTAAACTTTCAGGAAATCTGCAAGTTGATCAATATCATGTGGACGTTAAAAAGTGGCCATCATTTACACCCTGGAAATGTGTAATGTTTGTCTCCAGAAAGCAGGTTGTTAATCATTTATTAACACCATTGGTTGGGGGACTCTTTCTCTGAGATCAGTCAGCACGATGACTTGATTTAGTTCAATCAAGTTCTCTTCCCATCCCCCCAACATGTTTAAGGCCATGATTTTCTACATTAGCAGGTACCTGGCGTTCTCAGAAGTGCTGAAGGAAGAGGTGGGGAAAGATGACAAGGGTAAGAAAGGATCTCTCGGATTCACATCCCTGAGTCAATACACCACTTTGTGCTCTGCTAAAGTCACTTCAGTCGTATCCAACCCTTTGCAACCCCGTGGATGACAGTCCACCAGACTACACTGTTCATGGGGTTCTCCAATAGACCACCTTGGCTTTGGGCAATTAGAGAAGATTTCCACTTCAGTTTCCCTTGTGTCAAAAGGTTCCACTGCCTAAAAGCTTAGCTTAATGCTGGAACTGCCTCTGGGGATATATCTGTTTCATGCTGCAGAGAGGGGTGACATGCAAGCTCACATAGTGAGTCCATGGCTTTGGGAGAAGGACCCCGGGTCCTAAATCCAGTTTGCTGTGAATTTGTGAGATTTTAGATAAATCCCCATTACCTGCTGAGGAAGGAAGTGAACTTCACAGTCTATCTCTCAGGGCACTGTTGGCTCTGATGTTCTGACATTGAACACTGTGCTTTTGGTCTAAATGAGAGCTTTGTGTGTGTTAGTTACTCAGTCATGTCCAACTCTTTGTGATCCCGTGAACTGTAGCCCATCAGGCTTCTCTGTCCATGGAATTCTCCAGGCCAGAATCCTAGAGTGGGTTGTCATTCCATTTTCCATGGGATCTTCCCGACCCAAGGATCAAACCCATGTCTCCTGCATTGCAGGCAGATTCTTTACCATCTCAGCCATGAAAGAAAACCCTTTGGGGAGTGTGAAAAATTTAGGATCTGGAGGATATTAGATGGGCAGAAGCCATCCAATTTTACGATAGAAAACATGGAACTCTGATCATGGACCCTGGACTCCTCCTAAGTTTGAAGATCTGCTTATTTTCTGGATAACGCAAGAGCCCTTGGGAAGGGAGCACCAGGAATCCACACGACTTTTCGAGGAACAACCCAGTGAGCTCATGAGTTGGGGTATCTGAGTTACCCAGATCTGAATCCAGATCCCAGCTTCTCCACCTCCATGCTGCGTGACACTGGAAATTTACCATTCTGATCCTTTTTTCCTTCATCTGTAAAACGGGTCATAATAGCACCCAGTCAATAACGCTTTTGCATGAATTAAATGAGATATGTACAGCACTTAGCACCATGCCAGTCCAGACTAAGAACTTAATAAACAGTAGCTATTAATACAATTATTTCCTCCAGATGGTAGGATGAAATTAAGAGACCAGAGAGTTGTAATACACTTGGAAGTCCCAGCTTTGACCTAAGCTGAGGCCACACTGTAGTCTAAATTGGGCCTGGGTTTCTAAGACAGACTACTGAGTACCCTGGGCTCATAAGGCAAATTTGGGGGTAAACTGGCCAGGAGGTGACGTGTACAAGTCAATTTGGGTTACAATCAGTTACGTCTTTTTAGTTTGGAGGGAAAAGAGCAAAAACATACACTAGAGAGGCCATGATGAGTCAGCCTGAATAATCAAGTCCAGGTCCAGGACCAGGTCGTCTGGGGAGAGGTTTCAGGAAGAGGCTGCTGAGGCTGAACTCAAAAGAGACTTGCAACAAACAGCCCTACTGTGAAACTCCCATGGCAAAGTGTGAGCCTCCCCCAAGGCAAGCCTTCCGTTCACTTCTGCACCAGACCCAGTGCAACTTAATCAATGGGGATGCCAAGGAAGGGCACCAATGTCCAGGATACTGCACCCTGGATATGGGCATTTGCATCCTAGCAGGGAGCACCAGCAGAGGGGAAGCAGTGGATGCGCTACCACTTTCTGATTCACAGGCAGTGGGCGTCACCAAGAAAGAGTAGGAGAGAAAGAACTTAGCACACATCATCACATGGGGCCTGAGATTTCCCCTAAATGTATACGGGACTCCTTGACAAAACTGAGAGGACTTTCAGGGGCCCATTGAAGTGGGGTCAGAACCCGGAAAACAAGGGTGAATTTTGTTAATATGGTCCCAGGTTTAACCCCAACCTGGGGTGCCCTAGATAAATTCAGGCTCCACATCCTGTGTCTGGAATGAAACAGACATCCATTCAACAGATGCTCTCGAGATGATGTCCTTGTGAACAAGTGGGGAAATATGAGCTATGCCAGTGCTCCAGGGAGAATCCATGACTGACTGACTGTACCTAACAGGAGACTGTCACCCTGGCTGTAAAATTAGAATTAACTGGAGAACTTCAATAACCACACTGATACCTCTGTTGAGTTTTACTTAATAAATCTGGAATAAGGACTGAGCTTGATGCTTTTGAACTGTGGTGTTGGAGAAGACTCTTGAGAGTCTCTTGGACAGCAAGGAGATCCAACCAGTCCATCCTTAAAGAAATCAGTCCTGAATATTCATTGGAATATTCATGCTGAAGCTGAAACTCCAATACTTTGGCCAACTGATGTGAAGAACTGACTCATTTGAAAAGACCCTGATTCTGGGAAAGATTGAAGGCAGGAGGAGATGGGGACAACAGAGGATGAGATGGTTGGATGGCATCACCTATTCAATGGACATGAGTTTGAGCAAATTTCAGGAGTTGGTGATGGGCAGGGAAGCCTGGCAGGTGCTGCAATTCATGGGGTCACAAAGAGTCAGACACGACTGAGCGACTGAACTGAACTGAACTGAACTGAAGGTCTGAGCTTTGGGTAGGTTATGCTATCATCACAGGTCATTCTCTTAAGAAGCCAGTTGAGAACCAACAGCCTGAAATGAAGTCCCCAGTCCATATGTCTCTAACCCTGAATCTTTTCTGGGTCAATATTAAGTCAGTGGCTTCAGTGAGGCTCCCGAAGTTTGAGGTTCAAGTTAAATGACTTGAAATTGGGAGAGACCACCAATGGGCTGGCTAACTGCATCCAGAACCAACCAGATTGCAATACTCTGCTTGTCAGAGTAGTACGTCTCTCAAACAGGTTCCCCACCACTGAACCTGTTTGAGACAATCCCTGTTTACAGAGCACTTATCACATCTTGTCTTTAACATAGCACATGTACACACATACAAATAAGGGTCAGAGAAGGCAAATGGCTTGCCTGAATTCACCCAAAAACACAGCAACCCCAAAGCCCAGTCTGTTAAGAAGGACTGAGTCTTAACTCAGCTGCTCCAACTCTAAAATCATTTCTCTGACTCTACAGTCCCATGGTTGTCTCTCCTGGGCCTCAGGATCCACAGAGGATCCCTTTAGTGGAAAATGGGCCACAGGACCTCGAAGGATGCTGCCAGTTCTGAATGCCTGTGCTATCACTGAGGCCGAGGCTGCCCCAGTAATGCACCCCCGCCCCCCAGGGCCTGACTCCTGCCAAGCCATGCCCACTTCCTGCAGACCTCATCTCCAGAAGGAAATCCTGGTCATCATAAAAGGAAAATAAGGAAATAAAATCTTAATAGGATTTCATAGATGATATAAAATCTCTACAACTCTGAGTGACAGACAGTAAAAAAAAAAAAATCATTTAGAGAGAAAAAGCTTTCTAAGACTTCCTGTGGAATTGGTTGTCTCAAGAAGCTCGGATGGTGGTCATATATAATATGGTCAGTTCTGGCTCTCAGTGGGAGGCAGCACCAACTGGATCCAGGCTGAATGGACTGAGGGACCCAGAGAGAATAACTTGGAACTTCAGACCTGGGCAGCTCAGCCCAACGACCTCCCCACATCCTTCAAACCCTAGCTCAGCTACTACCTCTTCTGATGTGTGCTGTGTGCTAAGTCACTTCAGTCGTGTCTGACTCCTTGCAACCATGTGGACTGCACCCACCAGGCTCCTCTGGTGGAGGAGGTCCAAGCGGATTCTCCAGGCAAGAATACTGGAGGGGGTTGCCATGCCCTCCTCCAGAGGATCTTCCTGACCCAAGGATTGAACCCGCATCTCCTGCATCAGCAGGCAGGTTCTTTACCACTAGCACCACCTGGAAACCTTCTCAAACCCCAACAGACTAAAGCCTTCCTCTTCTTTCCTGGGACATGCTTCTCTCACACAGCAGTGTTTCTCAGAATGTGTCCATGAAACGTCAGCACCGATGTCAATGGTGGGTGTCTTGTTAGAAACAGACTCCTCAGAGCCAACTCTAGACCAGCTCTTTCAGAATCTCTGGGAGCAGAGCCCAGGCTTCCGCATCTTTAACAGGCTCTATAGGTGTAGGTATCATTTCATCTGAGACCTGATGGTCAGAAAGATCCTGCCCGGTGAAGATCTGGGAGCAGTGTGTTCCAGACACAAAGAGTGACCAGTGCGAAGGTCTTGAGATGGAAAAAGAATTTGGACCAAACGCCAAGAAAGCTGCATGGCTAGAGGGGAAGGTGTGAGGGCAAGAGTAGTACAGGTTGATGGTGGAGATATATCAGGAGCCAGATCCAGGGGTGAAGGGGGAGGTGGAGTTTAGCCTGTATTCTAAGTTTAATGGAAAGCCATTGAAAGGTTTTGTTGACAGCTGAGTTACTGGTTAGTCCTAATTTTTTATTCCATTATAATAAATTATCTATCTGCACCTTTCTCATGCCCTCATGATAATGAAGGCCACTTCCTGTCTCTTTGACCTTGGACTTGGCCACATGACTTCCTTTGAAGAATGGGATGGTGTTGGATATATTGGGACCAAGGCTTGTAATGTTCTTGAACCTTTATGTCCTTGTTTTTCACCATCAGAAGAACATGCCTTCAGTGGCCACTGTCCCAAAGAGGATGAGAGACACACACAGTAGACCTGGACCCAACCTACAGTCTACAGCCAAAATCAGCCTAGATTAGCTGAGACTCAGCCAACCTTCAGACACATGAGGAAATGTGTCTGTGTAGTTACTGTGTAGTGTTGAGTTTTAAGGTTAACTGTTATGCAGAATTACTGTGAAAATAACTGCCTGGTAAAGAATTCAAGCAGAGGAGTGTTTTTATTTGATTTCTCTTTTGTAAATCACTCTGGTCACTACGTGGAGATGAGTTTTTGGAAGACAGATGTGGAAATAGGAAAAAATATTAGAAGCCTGTACTCTCCTGGGTAAGACTCTGTAGCCGGTCAGGCGTTGATGGTTGTGGTGGGGTTCAAGACAATTAAATGGGTTCTGGATGAACTTGGGAGACCGTAACAGACAGGACTTGCTAATGGCCTGGAGTTGGGGATGTCAGGTCAAGATAATATTGAACCATTCTAGGAGGAACCACCACTTTATAGTGGTGCAACATGGCACACCCGGACAGAGGGAATCAGGAAAATAGGAGATAAATATTTTCTAGATCTTTCAGCTTATGTGACTGGGTGGACGGAAGAAAAATGGTTAATGCAGGGGGATAAGGGAGCCATGGGAAGGGGACCAGTAGGTCTGGTCTGGCTATGCTATATTTGACATGTTCATTAGATACCCAAATGAAGGTGTAAGTGGGCAGTTGGATTTTCCTGTTTGGAGCTCAGCAGATTGCTCAGGGCTGAAAGCGTAATGAACAAACCAACATCTGACCTCAGTGTGACATGCATTTACCCAAACTGTTCCCTCTGCCCCGTCTTCACTGCCCACCGGGCTCCTATGTCTCCTTTAAGGTCCAGTCCAAAGTTAACCTTCAGGCAGAGCTGGCCACCTCTCCATTCACAGAGTTCCTTGTAAATATCTCGAGTGGTTCGAAATAACCTGCCTGCCCCAATAGCCCGCAAACTGAGAACCTTTGTATTCCCAGCACCGAACTGAATATTTGGCACACAGAAGATTCTCGATGGTATCAGCATTCTTCCTTCAAGGCACTGGGTTGGGTACTTTGAGAAGCAACAGTCCACTTAAGCTTCTCAACAGAGCAGCAGGTGAGTCAGTAAGACCAAGGTCCCGCAAGGGTCGAGTCGTGGCCAAAGGGTCTGCAAGCGGAAGAAACTGGAAGTAATTCCAGTTTCTGCTTCCGCGTTGCCTCGGCCCCAGGCCTGCCTCCCTATCCCCTCCCTCCTTCTGCTCCCTGGAAGCCCGCCTCCTGGCTGGCAGGGCTCCCACGCTGCCCGCGCCTCCACACAGGATGTGCTTCCTGAAGCTCCTGGTCCAGATGGCCGGCGGAAGCTGCTCCTCATAAATCACCAGGCCTCGCAGAGCTGCGCTCAGCCACTTTCTCCTCTCCCTCTGCCCAGGGCCCGGTGCGTGGGCCCATCTGCGCCGTCAGCAAAACGGGCTCCTGCAGCCCCGGGAGCAAGTCTGCGGTCACCCTCCCAAACGGGGCCAGGAGCCATAGATGACTCCTAGGAGCTGATGAGGGGACGTTCAGAGCATCGTGAGGGACTTGGAGGGGATTCAGTGGCATGGGCAGGGGTCAGGGAGAGCAGTGCTTGAAGCTTTGCTCCCGGAGGAGGTACAGGTGCAAGGGGCCATCTAAGCCACCTGCCAGCCCCCTGGTCCCCACTGGATACTCAGACATCAAGACACCTAGAAGACATCATGCGACGGGGCAAATACATGCTTGGCACCATTGTTGTTGTTCAATTGTTGTGTCCAGCTCTTTGCGACCCCATAGACTGCAGCACACCGGGCTTCCCTGTCCTTCACTCTCTCCTGGAGTTTGCTCACACTCATGCCCACTGAGTTAATGATGCCATCCAACCGTCTCATCCTCTGTCACCCCCTTCTCCTCTTGTCCTCCGTCTTTCCTAGCATCAAGGTCTTTTCCAGTGAATCAGTTCTTTGCATCAGGTGGCCAAAGTATTGCACCATAGAGTTCCCCAAATTATCCAAATCTAGATCAGTAGCCTCAGGGACAACCCACTGAAAGGCCAATGCACCTTGGACAAGTCACTTCCTTTCCAGAGACTTCAGGTTTTTTTATTTTTAAGTTGCAGGTAAGAGTATCTGCCTCACTGGCATTGGAGTCCTCAGTAGGATGATGGTTGGGTGTTAAGTGTGGGGCACCTCAGGGTATTGTCCCATTCAAAACTGGGGCACAAATAACGATGATAGGGACTTGGTCTGACTGAGGTTTTCACAAAACCTCCTCCCTCTTTTCCATTATCTCCATGTCCCTGGAATACAGATTGACTTGATATTTCATGTGTATACATGCTCAGTTACTCAGTCTTGTCTGACTCTTTGTGACCCCATAGACAGTAGCCCACCAGGCTCCTCTGTCCATGGAATTTTCCAGGCAAGAATACTGGAGTGGGTTGCCATTTCCTTCTCCAGGCGATCTTCCCCACCCAGGGATCGAACCTGCATCTCTTATGCCTCCTGCACTGGCAGGTGGGTTCTTTACCACTAATGCCGCTGCTGCCTAAAACCCCTCGGAGGTCCCACATCCCTTTTGGCAGTAATTCTCACATTTTTAGTGTGTAACTTGAAAATCTTGAATTTGGGGTGCCATCCTTGGCGAGTGTGGCAAAGTTGCCTAGCTACCCACCAAAGATACCTTCTCCCTTGCCACCGTATGGAGTTGCTAGAGCCTGGTTGCCCAGCCAGGATGACGTTTTACAAGTTCTTCCCATACCTGGATGGAGCCAGGTGACTACTTTTCACCAATGGAGCATGAATGGAACATGTACAGCTCCCCTCCAGGCAAAGGTCTTCAAGAAGCAGGTGCCCCCCTACTACCCTCTCATCTCCTATCTGCTAGCTGGAAGAAAAGACTAAGATATGAAGACATGGTGGAGCCACACAATGGAAGGTGCTTCGACCCCTGAATGACTCTGTCTAACAAAGCCCCAGCACCACCAATCAAGAATTCATGCTTTCAGACTTTACTCAAAGGAAAATTGTTTTAAGCTAATGAGGTTGTAGGGTTTATCTGTTATAGCAACTAATAAAACTTTAAGTAATATTGATACAAAGGGGTTAAAAGACTCAAAATAGGAAACAAATCAATAATAATGATAATGTGATCATGGCTACCATGTAACAATATCTCACAGATTCTATAAAGACAAACATCTGACAGCTTAATGGGAGACTTTTCAGTACCATGTATCAGTTTGATTAGATTTGGTGCCCTGACCATACTCTCTTATATACTTACGAAGGAAAATTCTTGACTAGCTGCGAAATACGCCTCTTTGCATCTTGTCACATGACACATCAACCCACTGATTTTCCTCTGATCAATAGACCCTATCTGTTCTCAGTCTATGGGTTCTACAAGGTGGCACGTAGGCCTAGCCAATCAAAGTTTTTTTACATTCACTGGTGGCAGCGATCGGTTAAAGAGTAGCCACATGATACACATGAGTCAAATAATCAACCAAAGTAAATACCAAGACTTTGTGTGAGGTGCTGGGACAAACACAGGTACTCTTTTCTTCTAGAGTCAATCCTAGAAAGAGACTGGCCACTGTCTTGGAACCCCAAGGAGAGAGCCTAAGGGCTGTGCCAATATGGAAAAGGCAGGACAAAAGAGAAAGTAAGAGGGTCTTGATTACTTCCATCAGACCATGGTCTCTTTACATAAATCAACAATTCTCTTTTTCCCTAGCTCCAACTTGAAATGGATCTTATGACCTTTCTAATCAGAATAATCCTAACTGGGTCTCAGATGGGCTACCCCTGGGAACCCCCCTCTGAAGATTTGCAAACAATTGGAGGGAGAACCTCTGACCTGAAGGGTGCAGACTGGACTCAGAATCCTCCACACCCAACTCCCTTTCCAGCACCTTCACCATCTCCATTCCCCGTCTTCACACCAACAATGCCAAATTCCAAGAAAACAGCAAGCCTCCTCACACCTGCTCATCTCCGCTTTTTCTGTTTCCACTGCCCTCACTCACCACCTTTGCCCAAAAATTATACTTTGGCCACCTGATGCAAAGAGCTGACTCTTGGGAAAGACCTGAAAGAGTGAAGGCAGGAGGAGAAGGGGACAACAGAGGATGAGATGGTTGAATGGCACCACCAACTCAATGGACATGCGTCTGAGCAAGCTCCAGGAGTTGGTCAAGGACAGGGAAGGAAGCCTGGTGTGCTGCAGTCTGTGGGATTCCAAAGAGTCAGACACAACTTAGCAACTGAATGACAACCGTTAACCATCTTTCCAGCCTCCCTCAAACCTCACCTTCCCTGTGAGCTTTTCTCTGAACAACTTCTTAATTAATCGAATTCACTTTCTCTCTCTTTCTGTTGTTGTTCAAATCTATGTTAGTTCTCTACCAAAATAAACCTGGCCTTTAAAAAAAAAAAATGCCCAGAGAGGGCTTGGCCCAGTTTCAGCGTGAGGTCTCGTGGAAACCACTTCAGGAAGGAGGACACCCCCACAGACTTCCTGGGAAAAGGAGATTTAAGTGCATCTCAAAAGACCAGAGGAGTGAAGCAAAGGGGCATCGCACACTCGTTCCCAAGGTCTGGGCCTGAGAAACACTCAGGCAAGGCCACTTGCTGAATAAATAATAATGATACCCACAGAGAGGAAGCCTTTTATTCAGGAGGAAGATTGACTCAGGCCCTCTACCCTCATCTCTTCCTGTTCTCCACCGTATACCCACCACTCCAACCACATGGCCCCTTTGCAGTTCCTCAAGCAACCATGCCAGCTCCCACTTCAAGACCTGTAGTGGTTATTTATTGCTGTATAATGAATCAACACAGTTTTTAGCTGCTTAGAAAAATTTTTTGATCTCCCAGAGTTCCTGTGGAACAGGAGTCTAGGAGCAATTTAGCCAAGAGGTTCCACTTTGAAGTGTTTCATGAGAGAGTAGTCAAGGTGTCAGTGAGGCCACAGTCATCTAAAGGCTGAGGGACTTCCCTGTTGGCCCAGCGGCTGAGACTCCTCTCTGCCCCTGCAGGGGGCACAAGTTCAATCCCTGGTTGGGGAATGAAGATCCTACATGCTGTGAGGTACAGCCAAAAAAATAATTTAAAAAAATTTTTAATAATAAAAATTAAAGGCTATAGGATCTGCTTCCAAGGTGGCTTACTCATGGCCCTGCAAATTAACGCTGGTTGTTGACAGGAGGCCTCAGTTCCTCCCCACGTGGACCTGCCCATAGGGCTCCTTGAGCTTCCTCACAACATGGCAGCTGGGGCCAGTGTGCCGAGGAAAGCAGGGCCAAAAGTGTAGTCTCTTTGGTGTCTCAGCCATGGCAGTCACACTTCCCATCCTCACAAGATGGCAGCTGGGGCCTGTGACCCAAGAGAAAGCAAGGCCCCAACTGTAATCTCTTTGGTGTCTCACCCACAGAAGTCACATTTCTCCCATCTCCTATTAATTACACAAGTCAGCTCTATTCATTGTAGGAGGGGACTGGACAAAGGTGTGAATACTGGGGTCCCTGGGGTCCCTCTTGGAGGCTGGCTACCACTATGACTTCGCAGTTATTTTCTCCAACTGATATATTCTTTTCCCAAATATCCCATCGCCCATGGCTTGCTCTTTTTTCTGCTTCAAATCTTTGCTCAAATGTCACTTTTTCAAAGAGACCAGACAAAACTACAGCTCTTTCTCCCACCTCATAAGATCCCCTAATTGCCTATTTCCTTTCTTAACTGAATTTTCTTTATAGCACTTATAATAACTAAATATATATATATATATGTTCTTTTTATTTTTGTTTTAATTTTAGACTTACAGAAAAGCAGCAAAAATAGTAGAGAGTTCTCATATAAGCTTAACCCATTTTCCCGTACTATTCATTCCAGTTGCTTTTTGTTGCTGTTTGGGTTTATCTCTTTCTCTCTCTCTCTCTCTCGCTCTCTCTCTCTCTCTCTTCCCCCATTTTGAAGCTCCGTGAGAGCAGAGATTTCTATTTTGTTCACTGATGTATTTCTAGTGCCCTAAACATTGCCTCACTCCCAGTAAATATTCAATAAATGTGTATAGGATGAATGAAGTGACTAGGCTAGTAACTCACAGAAAAGCCAGCCCTGGACTTTTGACCTTAAAGGTCATAGCCAGAGAGAGTATTTAGCTTTGGCTGATCCATAGGACTTAGATGATTTAAACTCAGCTGGGAAATTTTACCCATAGTCCCTGGAAGATGTTTAACTGGACTAAGCGAGGGGATGACTTCTGGCAAGTCCATGAAAATCACCCACCCTGAGAGTCATGGGCAGTTTTCCCTGGAGCTGCCTGGCAAAAGCAGTGACAAATGTCTAATTGTGCCTCCCTGTGAAACAAGGACCTGTGTGCCAGAGAAAACATTTTGTCAAGGTGCTCAGGAATGCAAAAGAGATCTCTTGGACATGCCTGTTAATATAATGTCAAGGCAGAGCAGAGTGTGGAACCCACGTCCATCAAATAGACCAACAGATTACACCTGCAGAAATTCTGGGGAGCCTTGTAGGGACTCCCGGGAGGGCAGACCAGGTGGGGACTGCCCACCTTCCCTGCACTGGGTCTCCCTCTCTCAGCTTCCCGTCTGAACCAAGGACTGTCCTGAGTGCTTCACAGATGGGCCCTCACCTGACCCACATCAACTCGGAAAGGACAGTGTGATACCCATTTGACAGGTTGAAGTGTTAAGGCTTGGAGCGATGAGATCTCATGTTGAGTCACCCAGCAGAGGTAGGTGGAACTGGGGATGAAGTCCATGTCTTCAGTGACACCTTCCTTACACAGGCAGCTGCAAGTCATGGGCCTGGAGAGGAAAAACAATGCATCTCTGGTACCTGCCATCACCCCCATTCCCCTGACCAGAAAGCTGCATCTCCATCCAGTAGGCAGCTGGCTCTTTCATCTCTGGACTCCAGGCTTGTTCGGGGGTCATGCAGACCCACATCCATTCCTGGCCTTGGGTGGAGCTGAGGCTGTGCCATACAAAGTCCTGACAGGGCTGGATGTAACTCACTCCTGACCCTTAAAACCTTGACTCTTTAAACCAAGATCCCTCCTGTATTAGTTCTCTACAGCTGCTGTAACAGATCACCACATAACTTAGTGATTTAAAGCAACATGAGTTTATTGTTTTACAGCACTGGAGGTGGGAAGTCCAAAACAGGTCTCAAGGAGCAAAATCAAGGTGCCAGCAGGGCTTCAGTCATTTTCGAAGGCTGCAGGGAAGAATCGTTCCTGGCTTTGTCCAGCCATCAGAGGTCATCTCCATTCCTAGATTCATGATCCCCTTCCATCTTCAAAGCCAGCAATGGTCCAGCAAGTCCTTACATGGAGTTACTCCAGCACTGACTCCTCTTCTGCCTCCCTCTTTCGTCTTTTAAGGACTCTCATGATTACGTGGGCCCACCCTGGAAGAGTCCGTGGAGGAGGAAACGGCAACCGACTCCAGTATTCTTGCCAGGATAATGCCATGGACAGAAGGAGCCTGGGGGCTACAGTCCACGCGGTGGCAAAGAGTCGGACACGACTGAGTGACTGAGCACCCTGATAATCCAGGATGAACTCTCGATTTTACGGGCTTTGATTAGCAACTTTAATCCCATCTGCAATCTTAATTCCCCCTTTCCACATAACCTAACATCACAAATTCTTGAGATTAGAAGGTGGACATCTTAGGGGGTGGGCAGCATTATTCCCCCTGCCACACCTGGAAGACCCCATTTACTTCCCCAGTATGCTGGGTGGGGGAAGGCAGGGAATAGGCTATGGGAATAACGAGGTTTACCATCAAAACTTGTCTTTGGGGCCGCTAAAGGAATCCCCTCTCTCCCCAAGCTTGGCCTTGAGGTCTGACCTCCCAGGCGTACTACTCACTTAGCGTCTGAATCCTGACTCACCCCTAAATCCCCCCAGCTTGACCAAATTCCCAGCCATCCTGACTCACCCCACTTAGCACCAAACTGCACAAGGTCCCTTCATATATTTTATTTATTTTTTTAAGTTTAGGTTTTAGTTGTGGCATGTGGGATCTAGTTCCCTGACCAGGGATCAAATCCAGGCCTTCCGAATTGGAATCTCGAAGTCTTAACCACTGGACCACCAAGGAAGGCCCCTTTCATATTTTTTTAAATCTTTATTATTGTTGTTCATGTAAGGCGAACAGTGCAGATTAAGTAAGAAAAAAACTTCTTAGTCTCTGCTACTCCAAGGATTTTTTTAATCTTATTTTTTCATAAAAATGAAATCATACTATAGGCTTTATTTTCTCATTATTCATTTTCTACTCAGCCTGTTGTGGAGTTGTCCACCTGGACAACTGTCCAACTCACTCGTAACGGCTGCCTGAGGTTCCAGGGATGGAACAGGATCCTTCCCGATGGACGTGCAGAATGTTCCAGACGATTTTCACTTGCAAGTTCTAAAGGACAGGGGAGTTCTCATACCCCCAATCCAGCCATGTGGGGCCCACAAAGGTCATTACAACCCACACCACCTTCTTTAGTCACTGGGAGAGGATAGGGTGCAGAAGCTAAGGGAAGCAGAGAGTGTCCCCAACAGCAGAGTGGATGCTGCTGAGATGTTAAGTAAGATGAAGACTGGCCAATGCCCACTGGGTTTAGTGACCCAGAGTTACTTCTAAGTCCCTCGGTTGACCTCAGATGGGGGAGGGGAGTCCAGCCTCCTGGGGCAGAGGCAGCAACAGAAAACCCAGAGCCAGCCAAACTGCGCTTATTTGGTGGGTACACGTGTCCTTATGTTTCACTCCCTTTCTAATCTCACCTAAAACAGCCCTGCACGTAGGTTTTGCTATTCCCATTATACAGGCAAGGAAACTGAGGCTCAGAGACATGGCTGAGAACTCACAGTGGTCCAAACCCAGGTGCTCAGAACCCAGAGCTAGAGGGTGGCCCAGCAGCCCCTTGTGGGCTAAATGATGCTGCTTGCAAATCAGCTGATTCCCACCCATCAGCATTTCCCAAACCACCACGGATTTCCACACTGGGTTTCTTGTTGATTTTTTCCTACTAATGAAAAAATAATACAAGCCCATGGTTTAAAAATGATTCAGACTGGAGAGCAAAGTAGAAACCCTCAGGTCTACTCTCTATAGGTAACTTATATGACCAGTTCGGGGGTTATTATGGACATTTCCTGTGCATTATTTGCTGCGTGTGTGTGTGTATGTGCGCACACATTATAACTGCTTTTTCCCACCCCTTTTATAACCATATGGGTTCTCCAGGGGTCATGTATGGATGTGAGAGTTGGACTGTGAAGAAGGCTGAGCGCTGAAGAATTGATGCTTTTGAACTGTGGTGTTGGAGAAGACTCTTGAGAGTCCCGTGGACTGCAAGGAGATCCAACCAGTCCATTCTGAAGGAGATCAGCCCTGGGATTTCTTTGGAAGGAATGATGCTAAAGCTGAAACTCCGGTACTTTGGCCACCTCATGCAAAGAGTTGACTCATTGGAAAAGACTCTGATGCTGGGAGGGATTGGGGGCAGGAGGAGAAGGGGACGACAGAGGATGAGATGGTTGGATGGTATCACTGACTCGATGGACGTGAGTGTGAGTGAACTCCGGCAGTTGGTGATGGACAGGGAGGCCTGGTGTGCTGCAATTCATGGGGTTGCAAAGAGTCGGACACGACTGAGCAACTGAACTGAACTGAACTACCAGTCAAGGCTATGGTTTTTCCAGTGGTCATGTATGGATGTGAGAGTTGGACTATAAAGAAATCTGAGCACCAAAGAATTGATGCTTTTGAACTGTGGTGTTGGAGAATACTCCTGAGAGTCCCTTGGACTGCAAGGAGATCCAACCAGTCCATTCTAAAGGAGATCAGTTGTGGGTATTCATTGGAAGGACTGATGTTGAAGCTGAAACTCCAATACTTTGGCCACCTGATGCAAAGGGCGGACTCATTTGAAAAGACCCTGATGCTGGGAAAGATTGAGGGCCGGAGGAGAAGGGGATGACAGAGGATGAGATGGTTGGATGGTATCACCGACTCAATGGACATGGGTTTGGGTGGACTCTGGGAGTTGGTGATGGACAGGGAGGCCTGGCGTGCTGCAGTTCTTGGGGTCACAAGGAGTCAGACACGACTGAGTAACTGAACTGAAATGAACTGAATGCATCAGATGATTTTAGGAACATTGTCTCACATCATCCTTGTCCTAGGGCCTGGACACATCACCATCCCCACTTTACAGACAAAGAAATTGAGGCCCAGAGAGGCTAAACCACTTTCTCAGGCTCACACAGCTAGTAAGCAACAGGACTGGGATTCACACCCAGTCTGTCTGCTGATTTCAGAGGCCGGGTGTTTCCCAGTGGCCTTCCAACCTACAAAGAGAGGTGACCAAGAAGAATCATTTTATGTCCTTGAAACAAAAGACCCAGGAGGCCCCAGGTTGGGGAGAGGAACCCAACTTTCAACATCCAGCAGCTATTAAACACCCAGCACCTACCAGGCTGTGCACCCTGGACACCTCGGGGCTCCCGTGGTGACAGCCTCCTTTCGGACATCTTGATCGAGAGTCACTCCTGGGGCATCCCCCTCAACTCAGAGGGGTAATTTGAATGGTGGTGAAGGAGCAGTGTGGGGAGTGGGGGAACGTGGGTCAGCCCAAGGCAGAAGGAACTGCGCTTCCTCTGGAGGGGGCCCAAGGGACGAGACCCACGTGGTGGCTCCCCTTTCACTTATTAGTTCCTGTCACGCTCCTGAGAAAGTGCTCGTGGAAGATCTATCTTGATCACAGAACTGAAACAAACATCATTTGAATAATCTCAGGCTGACAGCCTTGGAATGGCCAGGAAAATTACCCCCTGGATAAACCTGAGGATGTCACTGGATGCACTCAGAGGGTGTGCCAGCAGCCTCGATGGCTTCAGGAAGGGTTTGCTCCCACCCAAGCCCTTGGCTTGATGCCCAGGAGAAGGCAATGGCGACATGCAGGCTCAGAGGAGCAGGGCCAGGACTTGAATCCAGTTCTCTCCAACCTCACTCCTCCCCTCCTCCCCCCACCCCCCCGCCCCCCCCCTCCCCCCGCCTTCCAGCAGCCAGGGAGCACTGGGGGACTCACCTCTGAGAAAACTGGATTGGTCACTGGGGGTCTCCATGGCAACCAGTGACTCTACCCACAGTGGCAGGATGGTTTACCTGAACCCAACTGCACTCTCTGGCCCATGCTTTGTTTCACTGGCATCAAAGGTGAGGTCACTCTCCACGCCTCAGGGTTCGGCAGTGGCAGCCAGTGGTTTGGGACAGCGTGGGCTGCAGGCCATCTGGATTAGAGTCCTTATCAAGTCCCAGTCCACGCCCTCAGCACTGAGCCAGGCCCTGGGCTTAGTCTCTGATTTGCAATGTTTCATGTTAACCAACAAACCAGTCGTCTTATTGTTCCCATTTTACAGACGAGAAAATCGAGGCTCAGAGAGGTGAAGCAAATAACCTAAGGACACGTGGCCAGTGCGCAGCAAAGCCTGGACTTCAACCCAGGTCTTTCTGTCTCCCGAGTTCACACTGTATAGAACCACTGGTTCTATTACGGTGGAGAAAGGAAGCAACTGGAACCCAAGTTCCAGTTCTGGAAACCCAACCCAGCAAGAAACTCAAGCACCTCCTGTGTGCACCTGGATAGATGATCAGACATCTCTAAGCTTCAGTTTGCTTATCTGTAAAACGGGAAAGAGTCATGCCTGACATGAGGGGCAGAGAAGCTGAACCTACATGGAACAACCCCAGGAGTCAGAGACACCCCCAAACCTGTCCACCCTGGCCAGTGGGCCTCTGCCTGCCCCCCAGCCCGCCCCCTACCCCCACCCCGGCTCCTCTCCGTTTTCTGCATCGGCTGAGCCAGAGGCTGTGCTGGCTGAGCGGGCCAGGCACACGCATTTTCCCCTTCTTGCTGAGCACTGCGAATCGCACCAAGCATTTCCTCTCCTTTTGTGTGTGTTTTTCATGACCTGCTGCCAACAGCTTTTTGCTGGGCGGCTGCCACCATTTACCCAGCACAAGAAAACTGCCTTTCTTCCCCCATTTAGGGTCTGGTTTTAATTTCTACAGTATTCTCTTTAATAACAATGCCTAATTAAAACATCTGTTAAAAAGTCTGTAACATTAACTTTACAGGGAGAATTTAATAGAATTATATTGGAATTGCAGGCATTTAACGGGCTTCCTAATTAGGCTCTTCTTTAAAAAAAAAAAAGAAGAAGAAGAATAAAGAAACATTCCACAAATTAAAATCCAGCCTCCTTCTTTTTTTTTTTTTTTAATAATAACAGGGACTGATGGTCCAGTGGCTGGAGAGGATGGGCAGAAACTGGAGGAGAGAGAGGAGTCCCAGCTCAGTCAGCATATGAAGCCTCTGGGCTGGGGAGTCTACACGTACTGGCAGGTTCATGCTAGGAGCTGTCTTGTTGATAATCGCAATTATATCCTGACATCAAGCATAGAAAGTATTATTAGCTCCATTTGAGAAACTGAGGCAGAAAGGGAGGTCATTTGCTCAAAATCTCCCTCCCTCTCTCTCTCTCTCTCACAGAGCCAGAGACTTCTGGCAGAGTCTTCCCTATGCAATCTCTCTACCACTCCTCCACGCAGCCTCCTAACTTTGCATCAGAAGGGTTTTCTAGAGCTCTCCATGGGGCCCCCACCTCTGACTCAGTCGCTTCTCAGGGGCAAGGATCGCAGCTGCCTCTGGTGGCCACACGTGCTCTGCGCCAGGGTCCTATCCACCGAGTCCCTCTCAACTCGGTGCCCTTGCCTGAGCTGCCCCGGTCCTCGCTGTCACCTACACCCCTCCGACACCAAGCTGAGGGCTGTGCTCGGTAGGAACCCAGCCCAGTGCCAGCAAGAGCAACCTCCAAGGGAGGCCTCAAGGGAGAAACGTCCAAAGGCAGCATTCTGGTCAAAGTGAGAAGTCTGGTTCCCCGACCAGCAGTCTCAACATCACCTGGGGGCTTGCTAGAAATGCAGATTCTCTGAGACTTCCCTGGTGGTCCAGTGGTTAAGAATTCGCCTTGCAATGGAGAGGACACAGGTTCGATCTCTGGTCAGAGAACTTAGATCCCACAGGCCTCGGAGCTACTGAGCCCGCGACCACACCTAACACCTGAGTCAGCCAGAGTTTCAGCCCCTCCATGCTACCTTCCTCCACCTCCTCCAAGATCTTCTGAATGAGAATTTATGAGGGTAGAGCCCTGACTGTTGTTAGTCTCTCAATCACGTCTGACTCTACAACCCCATGGACTGCAGCATGCCAGGCTTCCCTGCCCTTCACTAGCTCCTGGAGTTGGCTCAAACTCATGTCCATTGAGTCGGTGATGCCATCCAACCATCTCATCCTCTGTCACCCCCTTCTCTCCTGCCCTCAGTCTTTCCCAGCATCAGGATCTTTTTCAATGAGTCAGCTCTTATCAGGTGGCCCACGTATTAGAGCTTCAGCTTCAGCTGAAAGGATGGAAGGAGTGAAGAAGTGAAGTCGCTCAGTCGGACTCTTTGTAACCCCGTGAACTGTAGCCCTGCCAGGCTCCTCTGTCCATGGGATTCTCGAGGCAAGAATACTGGAGTGGGTTGCCATTTCCTTCTCCAGGGGATCTTCCCAACCCAGGGATTAAACCCAGGTCTGCCACATTGCAGGCAGACTCCTTACCGGCTGAACCACGAGGGAAGTCATAAAGGATGGGGGCAACCACATATGTCCCAGGGTGATATGGACTCCTCTGCTCAGCACAGAACTGGAACTCTGTGACTCAGGTGTGGACTGAGCCTCAGGTGAGGAGAGGTGCCTAGACCACCCAGTCCTGACTCTGGGCTCTGAGTCTCCCCCCATCTCCCCCCTCACCCTCCCTCTCCACTGAGGGATTTCACTTGGATTCCTCCCCCTCTGTTAAGCAGGCTTACGGGCTCCTTTGTCACTCCAGGTTAGGAAAGGCCAAACCCCTCCCCTGACCTGATGAGGCTTTCCCAACCACTAAGACAGGATGTCACAGAAGAAAGAGAAAAGAAGAAGAGGAGCTCTGGAGACTGCTCAGCTACCTATTAGCTGTGTGGCCTTGAGCAATTTAATTAACCTCTCTGAGTTTCAGTTTCCTCCATCCAGCAGATGGGAATGATAATAATAATGATGTGGCTAACTCTGGAGTTGCTTTGGGTTTTAAACAAGTTAATATTTGTAATGTACTTAAAATAGTGGCCAGCACACTGTAAACGCTACAGCAGTGTTTGTTCAATAAATAAGAAATGAAGGCATGAATCCAGTCTGGCTCCCAGGCCTGAAACATCGAAGTTTCTAAGTTCTCAGAACTTTGAAGGCTCCTCTCCAGCCTTTTCTCCATACCAGACCTTAAGAGCTGGCAGCCCCTGACTGGAGCTATCTCTCATCACCTCTCCATTCACAGACTGCCGCTCACCTGGGCCTGGGTGCAGTCCCCAGTGGAAGGCAAGTGGCATCCCCTGCCTGGGTCCCCATGGCCACCCGGGGAAGGGCTGGAATTCACAGTTCAGTGCGTGAGCAGATTCAATTGGACCATCTCCTGTGTGATGGCTTCCTCTGTTCAATTACTACTAAAATTCTTCAAACGGAACTGAGAGGTTTTAACGTCGGTAATTGTGGTGCAAAACGCTCTGTAATTGGTCTCTCAAATGAAAGTGGGGAGAACGCTGTTGGAAATGAAGCTGGCTTGGCCTTGAACAGCGCAAGAGTGATGGCTCAGACTGCTCCCCAGAGCCAGCTGGTCTCCCCACCCACCATGCCTAAGCCCTGCCCCCTCCACTGGACACCCTGGTGGGGCTCAGGTCTCTCTCTAGCTGCCTGGTGGGGGGTGGGGGGTGGACAGGGAATGCTGGCACATTCCTATAGATCCATGCCCTGCCTGGTTATCCTTGAAACCTCAGACCAGCAGATATGGGAAGCCCACAGGCCTCCTTTGGGGTGGCCTCTTTTTATCCCCTTTATATGCTAGATAATCTCTTGTTTCCAGCTTTGCTCTTGTCCCTAGGCCTGGATTCCATCCCCTCCCATGTTCATTCCTCATTTCATGAGGAGTTTTCTCATTTTAAGGAGTCTTCCTTACCTTCTCCAGGTAGAGTTAACTAATTCAGCTTTCTAGTACAAGCCCCTCTGTGAGAGCCTGGATGCTACAACTAATAATAATAGTCACTTTAGTTTAAAAAAAAAAAATGAGAGACTTTTGGAACTTCCCTGGTATACCAGTGGTTAAGACTTTGCACTTCTGATACAGTGGGTGCAGGTTTGATCCCTGGTCAGGGAACTAAGTAAGATCCCACATGCCAAAATATTTTTTTTAATTTTTTAATTTAAAAAAAAAAGGAGAGATTTTTAAGTTCAAAAGTTGGCAGCACAATTCCTATGGGTAGGTACTTTGTCTTCCAATGTGACCACCAACAATCCTTCCATCCCTGTACATATTCCTCCCGTCAAGACAGGAGTCTGCTTGTCCTCCTCTTGAACCTGAGCTGACCTTGGGACTTGTTTCCATCAGCGCAATGTGGCAGAAGTGACAGAGTGCCAGATCTGAGTTAGAAAACTGTTCTCTAGCACTGGCTAGGAGCCAGCATTCTCAGGGTACTGGCTCAGTTAAACTTTACAACAGCCCCATTTCACAGGTGGACAAACCAGAGCTTGGAGAAACTGTCTGTCTAAGCTCACCCAGTTAGCAAAAGGCAGAGGCTGGATTTGAGCCCTGGAAGTCTGGCTCCCGGTCCCATGAACTTCACTCCTCTGGGATTTCCACTGTGTATGAACCGGACACTCAGCCTTTCTTACTTAATGTCAGAATTAATCCACAAGCCAGAGGACCAGAGTGACACAATGACAGCCGGGTCACATGCGTGCTGACGGAGTCCTTCCTGATGGCCCCGCTTGTGCTCTCAGGTCATATTATCTTATTGAATTCTCTCAATGACCCCAGGGGGTGAACTTTGATTATTCTCTTTATTTTGTAGATTAGGAAATTGAGACCCAGAGAAGTTAACCAATTTGCCCAGAATTACCCAACCTGGCTGGTAAGTCATGGAGCCAGGTTGAATCTCAGACTGGAGTGAGTCCCCGAGACTAACATGTCCATGTGCACTTGAATCACCCAGGGGTCTTGATCAAATGCAGCTTCTAGTTCAGAAGATCTGGGATAAGGCCTGAGATTCTGCATTTGATTAGTTACTGTTATTATTATTATTTCTGTTGTTGCATTCTATTAATTGTGCACGCGTGTGAGTGGCTTCAGTTGTTTCCAACTCTGTGCCGCCCTATGAACTATAGCCCACCAGACCCCTCTGTCCATGGGATTCTCCAGGCAAGAACACTGCAGTGGGATGCCATGCCCTCCTCCAGGGGATCCTCCCCACCCAGGGATCGAACCTGCATCTCTTATGTCTCCTGCATTGGCAAGCAGGTTCTTTACCACTAGCGCCACCTGGAAGCCCTTCCAAGCCTAGGAGGTTGTTAATAATGACTTGATGGGAAAGGAGGACAGGAAAGAAGGGAGGAAGAAGAACAAGGTGAGAAATGGATGCTGCCCCTTCTTGCCCACCTCCCCGGTGCCACACCTGCATCCTCACATTTCCGGTACTTTCACGATGACTAAAAGAGCCTCTCATGGCCAGTAGCCTCACTACCACGGTTACAGCCCAAGGCAGGAGGCAGTGAGGTGACTGGCCAGAGGACACACCACCAGGGCACCCATCCAACCCCACGTCCTGCCCTCCTGCCCCGTGGAGGAGCCAAGGTTTGCTGATTCTCATCCCTCTCGGTGTCTGGGGCCAAGCTGGGAGCCCGGGAAAGGACACACCAGGAAGCGCGTGGTTTTCGCCCCCGTGTCCTGCCATGGACCACATCCCTCCCTTCCCTTGGCTCTGAGGTCCCAACTTCTCTTCTCTGGCGACCCAGGTGGTCCACGACCAGAGGCTGAGCCAGCAGAGGTGGGGGGCCCGTGTCACCACAGGCTGAGAACGCGCAAACACACACAGGCACATGCTTTCCCATGGGAACCCAACCCAGCCACCGCCCAACCTACCAGCCAGGACCACCCCCACGCCCGCTTTTCTCAGGAAACCTGGATGGGCCAAGGGCTCAGGAATTGGTGTGAGAGACGATCAGAGGCGTCCACTGGGGCTGGGAAGGGACAGGAACCAGGGTTGGTGTTTTGTGGATGGAATAGAGGTTTTTGCTGATCCCAGCAGACCAAGAACCTCCTATTTCTCCAGAGGACTTGGGAGCAGGAGTCAGGGAGCAGGAGTCGGTAGGAAAGAACCAGCTCCTGGAGAGAGGGAGCTGCAGGGCTGGAGTGAGAGATAGTGGAGGACAGAGAGCCTCCAACAGGAAGAGACATCAGAAGGCGAGAGACACATTGGGTGAGAGAGACTCCATGGAGAAGAGAAGTCAGGATGGAGAGTTACAGGCCCAGGAGGATGGGAAACAGAAGGGCTCATCAGGCGGTGGGGCGGGGTTTAGTTCCAGCCCCACCCACAGCTCTGCAGGTGCAGAAGCCCTGACCTCCGACGCCAGAGCAGTCAGTACCTTCTCACAACCCAAGCCAAACTGGCCAGAGGCTGATGGACAAGCCATGTGTCAATAATACGATAATATCTGTAGAACCTGGACACAGTGCCTACTAAGCTCCTACTAAACGCCTACTAAGCACCTATGAAGCCCTCAGGGCAGGTGAGCGGTGGCTGTCATCACTGTTCTTGTTTTCAGGGAGGCTGCACCCAAGGGAATGATGAGATCCCCTGATTAGCCTGCCTGGAACAAGAGCCAGCTGGCCAGAGCAGAGCAGATCAGCTCTCAAGGGAGGGGTCCAGTGGTCCTCCCTCCAGGCCCCTCATCCAGACCCTTCCTTCTTCCTGGTCCACACCACCCAAGCCTGGGATTCTGGCTGCTGCTCTTTGGCCAGAAATGAAGCTTGGGGGTGCTTCCTCAGGAAACGAGGTCCCTTGGAATATGGGGCACTCTATGAAGTGCTGCCTTCTTGGTCCCCAGAAGCTTTTTATTCGCTGCCACTGAAAACACATCATAATCAAAGGCACTCTGAATGCTTCCCCAGATGTCAGCTTAGATGGGCTCTTTATTGTCAAGTAGGCAGAAGAATTGATTGTCAAGTAGAATTGATGCTTTTGAACTGTGGTGTTGAAGAAGACCCTTGAGAGTCCCTTGAACTGCGAGGAGATCCAACCAGTCTATCCTAAAGGAAATCAGTCCTGAATATTCATTGGAAGGACTGATGCTGAAGCTGAAACTCCAATAATTTGGGCACCTGATGCGAAGATCTGACTCACTGGAAAAGACCCTGATGCTGGGAAAGACTGAAGGCGGAAGGAGAAGGGGACAACAGAGGATGAGGTGGTTGGATGGCATCACCGACTCGATGGACATGAGTTTGAGTAAACTCCAGGAGTTGGTGATGGACAGGGAAGCCTGGCATGCTGCAGTCCGTGGGGTTGCAAAGAGTTGGACACAACTGAGTGACTGAACTGAACTGAGGCAGAAGAATTTCTCTATTGAATTTATTTCTTCTTTTTTTTCTCTGCAACATCCCATCGATCCCAACTTGGTCAGCATGCCAGGGGCTTTGTGCCTATTCTGAAAGGTAAAGGGACCCACCTGAAGGTCCAGGCACAGGTCACAGGCTCAGCCTCCATTGCTGACCCTATGAGAGAATACAGGAAAAACAGACCCCAAGGAGCATGTTTATCCACACCTCCTCCAGCTGGGGCCAGCCTTGCACCCCCCAACCCAGTTGAAGTTGAAACTTGGCATCCACTTCACCATGAGTTGCCCACCCAGTCAGAGCCAGGTCAAGGTCACAGAGTGAGTGCAAGAGATTTGAAATGGCTAAGTGCCACTCTCCGTGAATGAGGATAATGTTGGTGTCTACACCCCCTCCTCATATCACCTCCATCCCCACCATCATCACCATTACCACCACCAGCATGTACACCATCATCATTTATTATGCACTTAGTAGGTGTCAGGAAATTTGTTATTCTGTTTATATTAATTAGTTCACGTCTCCTCAACTACCCTATGAATTAGAAACTGTCATCTCCTTAGGGATGATAGGAAACAGAGAGGTTAAGTCACTTGCCTGTAGTCACACAGCAGGCTAATGGTAGAGCCAGGATTTGAACTCAGGCATTCTGACTCCAGAGCTCTCCTATTTTACCACATCCTCATAATTACACTCCTTCACATGTACACACAACAGTCCTTTACAATTTATTCCTCAAAATCGACAGCCAGGACCCTGGGAGGTAGGTGTTGGGTAACTCCCTCTCTACAGAAGGGCAAATTGAGATGCAGGACCTCCCGGCCGGCAGACCCCAGAGCCAGAGCTGTGCCTGGGCTTTGCTGTCCCATACCCTGGGATGGATCTTGTGTCAACTCCAGGAATCTCTTGAGTCTTGAAGGATGCAGGTGGCAGCCACGGAGCCCAGACTGTCCTGATCTCTTCTTACGTGAGACACCCAGCCCAAGCCCCCACCCTCAGGACTTTTTCATTGGTCGGCCCCCAACGGGTACCCAGCAACTGCCTTGTTGGTCTCCTGGAGCTGGTTTCTGCTTCTTGAAGCAGGTTAAAGGATCTCTTTTACAACATAGCAAAGGCCCCAGATATAAATGCAGGAGGAATTGCAGTGACTTCAGCTTGTCCTGGATCCAGAGTCCCCAGCCTGGGAGGACACGGCTCTGGAAGCAAGGCAGTAGGGATGCAGGAAGCAGGGGCCAGGGCCTGCAGAGCAGTTTGATGGTGGCACAGGCTTCTGAGTGCAGGGCGGTCCACTGCTAACAACAGCAGCAGAAACATTTGGGGAAACCTAGCACCCCCACCCAAGGCCTGCAGGGAAGCAGATACTAGGAAGATGGGGGAGGAGGATACCAGGATCCTTTATGGTGACAACTGGGCCCATTGCCACCTTCTACCAAGGTAGCCGCATTTCAAAAGAGTTTGTCTAACAACACCCTAAATGTTTTAAGTAATAATTCATTCATTTCCAGCCTTAACTAGTCACAGCCCTCCAGAGTTCTCTGTCCAGCCAGGTGACCCCAACAAACTGGTATAATTTCTGCCCAAGGCAAAGCTGAGTGTTTTAGGTAACTTGGGTGGCCTGATGGCAGCTTGTTGAAATATTAAATATAGTTTGAGAACACTTCCTGACCAGTCTGTGACCGGATCTGACTCGTTTAGCGCTATGTCTCCAGGGAACCTGGCACATGCAGGGCCTCAATAAATATTTGTGCAGTGAGTGAATGAATGATCCCTATGAAGATCCTATGGTCATGTCAGGGGCTGGAAACGCCAGATTCTTTGCTTCTGCCAAGGTGAAGTCTTCCTTACACTTAAGGGGAATCCTTGCTCCTTGCCTAGGAGTTCTTAACACAATCTGCCGTGAGTTTTCAGTGTCGTTAACTCTGCCATGGCCACAGAGAGGCACACAGGGACACACACTCAATATGACTGAATGCACATGTGCGTGTGCAGGACACACACACACACACACACACACACACCAGTAGTAGCGCTGAGGGCTTTGAGAGCCATGGCGGCAGAGCCTTGGCTCCCAGTTAAAATCAGGGTGTAAAAGGGAAGAGAATTTATCTGCAAAACCACAAAGCCACAGAGAGGTCACTGAAAAAGCCTCTAAACTTGTTTACAAAAATACGCAATTATGTACTAACTGTTTGGTGATCATTGCACTGAGCACTTGTTTTCAGTCGCCTCACTGTTAACCATTTAGAGTCAAAAAGGAAAACAAGGCGGGGAGGAGAGCAAGCAGGATACGGAGGACAAGGTCATTGAGTAAATTCTTGCCTTTCAGCTCCATGCTGATGATGGCACATGGTGGAGCCTCAGTCTCCTCCTCTGAAAAATGGGGTCAGGAACACCCACCACTTGGAAGCAATCTCCTAAGCAAACACTCCTAGCACAGAGTCAGGCACAGAGCAGCCTGCAGATGTTGGTGGTTCAGGTTCTAGCAGGAATCCCAAACTCCTCTCCAAGAGCTATCTGCCTCTCAGGTGCTTTTACAATAAGGCTCACAGGACCATGTAACTTCAGGCAAATGGTGGGCTCATCCACCACCCAAGGCCCCAAGTGGCCCCAGCAAGAGAGGTTCCCCAAAGGAAGTAATCTCAAAAGAGTCCCTCCAAAATGACAGTGTTAGGTGACTCTGGGTCTGGCAGTGTATCTGTTCTTTAAAAAGAAAAATAAATACCTTTCTCCCTGAGATGAAATTACTTTATTTTCTCTATTCTTATTTGACTCTCTTGGTTCAATTTCAGGATGGAGAAAAGTGAAAGTGTTAAACACCCAGCCATATCCGACTCCTTGTGACCCCATGTACTGTAGCCCACCAGGCTCCTCTGTCCATGGAATTCTCCAGGCCAGAATACTGGAGTGGGTTGCCATTTCCTTCTGCAGGGGATCTTCCCAACCAGGGATTGAACCCAGGTCTCCCACATTGCAGACAGAGTCTTTACCAAATGAGCCTCCAGGGAAGACCTACGGTGGGGAGGTGCCTAGGAATTACCAACTCATAGATCAGGAAGGAACATGGAATAAAACATTTTCTGAGTTTCTTCTGTTTTCTAGAAATCGTGATATATCACACCTAACATCATAACTTCTATGCCTCAGTTTCCTCGTCTCTAAAGTGGAGAGAATGAAAGGAAACTTTTCATAAAGCAGTTATAAAAATTAAATGAATCCATGTCCTTAACACAGTGCCTGAGGCTTAATAATCATTGGATAAATATGTGCTGTCATTACAATTTATAATTCTCACAACAACAAAAATGATATGAAAGGGCTCAGACAGGCTAAGTAACTTGCCCAAGGACACACCACTGGTTAGCAGCAAAGGTAAGATTCGAATTCAGGGAGCCAGGGTGCCACCACTCTATCCTGCTTCCACCTGATAAGTGTCCAGTGATCGGCTTCTATTACACTCCAGAGACCTGAACCCAGGCAAGAGGTCTGGGAATGGTGACTAGGGATTTTTTTCCTCAGTCGATGACTCAGAGTGCACAAATACTCACAGGCGCAGGGGAATCAGCTCTTACAGATAGGGAAACGGGGCCTGAGAAGGGGCAGAGACTTTCCAAAACCAAATGGTAAATATAGACTCAGAACTCCATCACCTTTCTTCCAAGCTCTCACCTCTAAACCACACCAGTGAGACCACTGTGGCTCCACCAAGGTTTGGCAGACCTTAGATCATGAGCTGCCACCCCCTAGAAGGGTGCTCTTGAGTGGCCTACTGAGCCTCTCTGTACCTCAGTTTTCCCATCTGTAGAATGGGGATGAAAAGTAACTTGCCAAGTTATTGTGAGAATTAATGTATGTAAACATACCAGCAATATTCTAGGAACTCCATAAAACTTAGTGTAATCTGAATAGATTGGAGGGGGGGATTACTTTTGTTTTATTGCCTTATTGGGTGACAGACACCCCACTCCTTCCTGGAGAAGCACCACAACATGATTGATTTTTGCCTTCAGATAGATACCGCCCCTCAGCCGGGGAGTCACAGACACTGGAGGTCTCAAGTCGCGCTGTGGCTCATTCCGTCTCTGTCTGCCCTTTTCTCCAGCCTCCCTTCTCTTCATCTTCCTGCTGCCGCCTCATTTTTCGCACAAGCAAAGACCTTTTCTCTCCAGGCCCACGGCACGAACCCTGCACTTCCGAAGGAAGCAGGCGCTGAATAGATTTAGCAGCTTCTGACAAATGTCACGTTTATTTTGGTGCCAATGGAGTCAGTGCATTTTAATGAAGACCCCACCCCGCCCCCACCTCCTGCCCCAGATGTTGGTGCTGGTGGGAACACCGCAACTTCCTGCTGCTGCCTAGTTAATGAGCTTTGGATCAGCAGGCTGTAGAAGGTGAGGCTGGATTTGGCCTGCCAGCTCCCTCCCCAGCTCAGGGATGCTGTTTCCTGGGACTGACTTTGCCAGCTGGTTAGGACCTCGAAAGCCTCTTCTTCGCCTATCTCAGTTTCCTTGTCTGAAAACAACATATACCAACATTGTGGCTGGGGGCTGGGCGCCACAGAGACTTTCGGTGCCTCTCTGCTGATGCTGATTGATTCCAAAGATCCAGGCCCAGGGATCAGGTGGGAATGAATGGCTGGCTGGGAGAGCCAGCTGCATGGGAGGAGCCAAAGTGGGTGGCTGAGCAGACAATTTCCCGTGAGTGACAGTGACAGCCACAGATTGGACCCCTTCTCCCGAAGGCCCCACCCAGGAGGGGTACGCTGTCCTGGGAGGGAGGAGGGTACCAGGAGGAACAGAACCAGGAGCCCAGACCTTCCTTTCATCTCAGCCTCAAGTGAAGGGAGAAATTGACAAAGGACGTATAGAGCTGGCTCCCAACGCACCCCCCAGCCTTCCTGCCCTACCCTATCACTTTCAAACGCCTCGGCTGGAGACTTCTCAGAGGTGATGGATTGGCATTAGGTGGCAGCCCCTTGAGAATGGCTCCCACACGCACTGTAAAATAAAATCCAGCCTTTCTCTGCGTTTTGCTGAGCCTAGGTGTTCTCTGGGTTCCTATTGTCTGTGGGCTTTATGCTCCAGAAGCTTTTTGTGGCATAACCATGAACCAAAGCCTGCATGAAAAAACACTGTGTGTTGGGGGCAGGAGATGTCACAGGGAGACAGTGGGGAGCGACGCCTGGTGTCTCCAAAATGTCATGGCTTGGGTCCCCAGGAGCAGACAGGGGGGCAAGGATTTGAGGGTGTTTAGAAGGTGATCTGTTGCCTGGAAAATCCCATGGACGGAGGAGCCTGGTGGGCTGCAGTCCATGGGGTCGCTATAAGAGTTGGACATGACTGAACAACTTCACTTTCACTTTTCACTTTTCATGCATTGGAGAAGGAAATGGCAATCCACTCCAGTGTTCTTCCCTGGAGAATCCCAGGGACAGGGTAGCCTGGTGGGCTGCCATCTATGGGGTCGCACAGAGTCGGACATGACTGAAGTGACTTAGCAGCAGCAGCAGCAGAAGGTGATCTCAGGAGTATCAGTGGTGGAGGGGAAGGTGAGTCATGGAGGGGAAGGATGGCAGTAAAGAGCATGTGGTCAAGAGAGCTGCCACCGTGGGAAATGATGGAGCCAGTATAAAAAACACACTTCTACGTTATCCCACTTCTGAACAATCCGTCACTGGTTGAAGGGCCCTCTTGAGGCGCTAATTCCACACCACCCCTGACCCACCCTCAAACAATCTTAAAACAGCCTGGAGGGGAGGCCAGGACACCAGTTACTGTAATCATCTTAGAAGATCCCTGAGGCTTGGAGAGGCAAAGAGCTGGGTCCACTGTCATATAGCCAGGCAACTGGTATAAACGACAGCTATTTATCATCTAAGACCCAACTGGAACAAACTTCTCCCTGAAGCTTGCCCCATCCCAGCGTAAATCACCTTTCCCCTAACATCGTGTCTACACGGCAGCTAGGACATGTACCGTTTGTCTGTCTGTCTCCTCTGATGCACCGAGGGATGCATGGAGAGCGGCCAGCGCATGGCAGGGATCTAGCAAATGCTGTTCTCTCTCCTCCACAATCCCTCCAAACTTGTTTCACCAAAAGCTAGCTCTGTGCATGAGACACGCCAGTGCTTTATTGAATTGCACCGAACACCAAAGTAACTCAAACAATAGAATAGTTTTCAGTTCAGTTCAGTCGCTCAGTCGTGTCCGACTCTTTGCGACTCCATGAATCGTAGCACGCCAGGCCTCCCTGTCCATTACCAACTCCCGGAGTTCACTCAGACTCACGTCCATCGAGTCAGTGATGCCATCCAGCCATCTCATCCTCGGTCGTCCCCTTCTCCTCCTGCCCCCAATCCCTCCCAGCATCAGAGTCTTTTCCAATGAGTCAACTCTTCACATGAGGTGACCAAAGTACTGGAGTTTCAGCTTCAGCATCATTCCCTCCAAAGAAATCCCAGGGCTGATCTCCTTCAGAATGGACTGGTTGGATCTCCTTGCAGTCCAAGGGACTCTCAAGAGTCTTCTCCAACACCACAGTTCAAAAGCATCAATTCTTTGGTGCTCAGCTTTCTTTATAGTCCAACTCTCACATCCACACATGACCACTGCATTCATCTAATGCTGGGAAAAATTGAGGGCAGGAGGAGAAGGGGGCAAACAGAGGATGAGATGGTTGGATGGCATCACTGACTCAATGGATGTGAGTTTGAGCAGAAGTTAGTGATGGACAGGGAAGCCTGGAGTGCTGCAGTCCATGGGGTCGCGAAGAGTCAGACATGACTTAAGTGACTGAAGAACAACAGTGTTCATACCAGGGGTGAAAAAAATTAGTCTCGATCTTAATGCATGAGGAGGAAAGAGGCAGTAAACTGACGCAGAAACAGCATTCCAGGGAGAGGAAATTGGTTGTACAAAGGCCTGAAGGTAGGTTTTGAGAGGATCTCAAGGAATTGTATGTGCAAGTGGAGAGATGTGACAGGTGAAGCTGGAAGGGTGAGCAGGGGACAGACCGAGTGGGTTTCCAGGCTGAGGAATGCCATTGCCACAATGCACACACAGAAGGATTTTCCTAAATTTCTTCATATTTTCCTATGAGTCTTTAGGACTTTGAGTGGGAGAGAATGCTTCTGGCCAGAACAAAGTGACCGAAGTTCAGAAGAAGAGCCTCAGCGCTAGTCCTGAGCAGATGACAAGAACAAAGCCAGAAGGCTCAGTGATCACTGACTATGACAGGGGTGAATAAACTGCCCAGGGTTCCCCATTCTAGGAGGGGAGAAAAAGAATTCAAACCACTTCATGGTCACCCAATGCTCAAAAAATGAACCATGGATTAATGAAGCTTAAGGACCAATGAAACAGAATCTCTTAAAGGCAGAAACCAGCCCTCAGTAGCCACCCAGGGAAGATTTTAATTCAATGAAATTGGGGACAAAGGGTCCAAATCAGCTTTGTCCCCAGATTCTATATCTATAATTGGATATATATATATATATATATATATATATATATATATATATCAGATCAGAACAGGGAGAAGCTAACTTTTTTTAAAATGTATTCACTTTGTTTTTCTGACAATTAAATGATGGATATTGATTGTAGAAGATTTGGAATGTTCCAAAAACACATCAAAGAATATAAAAATCACATGTAATTCCACCAGTAGATTTTCTTCTATTCTTTTCCTCGTCATTATAGATAACATATACAATTTTCTCTAAAATGGGGATTATAACATCGACACAGTTTCATTGGCTTCTTTTGCCATTTAACAGTCTATCACAAATGTTTACGCTTGTCTTTAATTTAATAGTTAGGGGCTTCCCTCGTGGTCCAGTAGTTAAGAATCGGTCTGCCAAGGCAGGGGACACAGGTTCGACCCCTGATTTGGGAAGATCCCACATGCCGTGGAGCAACTAAAGCCCGTGGGCCACACCTTCTGAAACCGTGCCCTAGAGCCTGTGCTCGGCACCAAGTGAAGTCACCGCAACGAGAAGCCCGCACACTGCAGCAAAGAGGAGCTCCCACTCGTTGCAACCAGAGAAAGCACGCAGTCTGCAACAAAGACCCACTACAATCAAAAATGAATAAAAAAAAACTTTTTAAAACCTTTATATTTGCCCAGGTTCCATCACATGGACACTTTGATTTGTTCATCCCCTATTGCTGGACATTTAGATTATTTGTAATTTTCATTATTATCCACGATCCCTGTGTCAGGAAGATCCCCTGGAGGATGAAATGGCCACCCACTGCAGGATTCTTGCCTGGAAAACTCCATGGACAGAGGAGCCTGGCAGGATACAGTTCCTGAGGTCGCAAAGAGTCAGACACGACTGAGCATACACACACTGCACCATCCATGACAACGCGATGAACCTTCTTCTACAAACAGCTATCCCTTAGGACGAGTTTCAGAAAGTAAGATCAGATCATGGGGTCCGAGGGTTAGGTCTAGGGCTTAAGAGGCGTCTTTCGAAATCACCCTCCAGAAGACTCCTGCTCGCATGAAGCTGGTAGTCCAAGCCTGTGTTGTTTAATATGGCAGCCATTGACCATGATCACTTACATTTAAACCAATTAAAATTAGACTTGGAGGCTGCAGCCCAGGTGATTGTGATGATGAAAGTGATTGCATTCTGGAGACAGCCTGAAGCTGGAGACCATAGGGTATTCTGGTACAGTTGCAAGCTATTCTAAACGCTACAAAGAAAAAGAATGGAGTGTTGTGCATCACTTGTGAATCTCAAAAAATTCACTGGCTTCTCTATGAAAGTCACCTTGGGGCCAAGATCTGAGTAGGAGTTGATTTGGTTAAGATTTTTGCAAATTCCTTGTCCAGTGATCCTCAGCCTCCTGACAACCAGAAGAGGGAAGGGACGTGAGTAAGGGCTGTTTCCTCCCGGGAAAAATGAAGAAACTTTGCAGCAAAGAGCTGGAAACAGCCCAAAGAGCCACACTGGGTTACGTATGAATCTGCAACCCAAACAGCTTTGCTGTTATGGGCCTGTTTGTCATAGATCAGTTAGTGGGTAGATTGCTTTGGCTGAAAATGGAGATTTAGACAATGCCGGAGCGAATAATGGTGCCCGAACGCTGCCAGGCGCTAATCAGGACTCGGCAATGACTCTGCTGTGCGGATTGAAGTGCAAGCATTCGGAGTTATTACCCAAGGCTTGTCTGTGCAATTAGATGATTGCATAACCTTAATATGATCAATCTTGCCGGATGTGAATTGTGCAGCTGTAACCACAAAATAAGGTGGCATTTCTGTTTTCTTGTTGAACGCAAACATTATATATGCGCAAGTCATAATTTTATAACAGTTGCTTGTGGCAAGAAAGAGCTTTGTCAGTCAGAAGATGCAGTTGAAAAATATGTGTGTGTGTGAGTGTGTGTGTGCGTGCAATACAAGTTCTTAAAGAGACAGTCTTAATGTCAGGCTTTGCCTCAGGAAACAAGGTTTTGTGGGTTTTGCTTCTTCCCTTTTTGCCTTGGTACACATCAATTTTGAGGGCAGGAAGTTGGGAAACTTGGACCCCTCTGGAGCCCTCCCGGGACAACACAGCTTGGCTGTCACATATGCACAGCTCGGAGAGTCCTAGGAATCAGTTTGATATTCATCAGCAATTGCACAGCACACCCCGTTCATCAAGCCTCATTGTTCGGTGGGGACGTGAGCTACGACTTAGGCTCTTCCGAATCCAAGATCCTTGCAGAAATCTTAGCCCAGCCCCCGAGGCCTGGCTCGAGGGACTACAGGGACACAGCCCTCAAATGCCCTCTCCACCTCACCAGCTCTGGGGGCCTGGAGGGAGCCGTGATGAGTGGGGAGATGAGTGTTGGGGATGAGGCATCGCCTCTATCTGCTGGTGCCAAGTCCAGGGGGCAGACAACTTGCAGAAGTGGAAAAGCCTGGAGGTTAGGAGTTGTTTTGTTATGGGGTCGGGGCTTACTCATGTGGAAGGAGAGAGGGATGGGAAGAAGGAGACGTGGTGGGAGGCAGGGCACAAAAAGATGTATTTAAGAATAAAGCGCGATGGTAGGATGTCAGGAAATAAGACATAGAGGCCAGATGAGTCAATGCTTAAGAGTGTGTGTGTGCATGTGTGTGTGCATGTGCGTGTGTGTGTGCCTGTGCGTGTGTATGTGCATGTGTGTGTGTTAGAGAGATAGAGAGAGAGAGACCCAACTGCTTTGGGGGCTGTGAATTCATGGCTGGAACTAATGACAAAGCCAAGGGTCAGGGGCTGAGTCTCCGGGAGGCAGACACGGGCGGGGTGGTGACTAGCACGCAGGAGATTTATTAGTGAGGACTCTTGCGGCCAGTGGGGCCAGTGCCCGTGGAGAAAGGAAGGTGGCTGGAGTGGGCAGAGGGAGAAACTGGCTACAATGCACCCCAACAACACACTCTCAGTTGACCCTAGGGGGCCTCTGAAGCTAGGATTACTCTTCAGAGTTGTTTTGAGTTGGGGCAAAGGGACCACTCCTTTATCCCCACACTGAACATTCACTGGATGTGGGCTGCCCCTGGCAGGGCAAGGGGGTATGGGCAGGGGATGTGTGACCTTGAATGAGGCAACACTCCTCAGCCAGGTCAATCCTGAAAACAACTTACAACTTACAGCCAATTATCAGCTGACAACTTCCCCAGCAGGGTTTGGGGGGACAGAAATCAGTCCATTGGTCCTGAGCAGGGAGTCTGGGCAGTGCGGCAGACTATTGCTAACACCAAGAATTTAGAAGTAATAAGAACTAAAAGTGGGTGGGAAGTCAGAGATAGCCCAGGAGGTAAGGGTTGATGATGGGTGAGCCACCGAGCTGGCTTCAAAGACAGTGGCAGAGCTTTAGTCCCTCGGTTTCAAGTTTCAGTTTCCCCCAGATGACCACCTGTCTTAAAACTTTGCTAAATGGCCAGGTTGGGCGAAAGCAAAGTCTAGAAGGGCACGTGGGATGGGATCCCACCCAACCAGCATGATCGTCTGACAGCTTCCATGCACAGAGCTCTGTACTATACAACGCACATGTACCCTCCCTACCAATCTTCAAGACAGACTTGGGAGTTAAAAATCTGAGACAGGTCTACTGCAGCCAGAGGCATCACTGGGCTCCTCCATTACTCATCAATGCGTCCCCAACCTCCACCTCCAACCCACCCCTCTCTCTTGAGTGCCAGACTCACCCACCCATTCCTCTGCTCAAATGTCCACAGGACACTCAAACTCACATATCCTGAACCACCCTCAAACCTGGGCATCCTCTCTCCTCTGCGTTTTGTAAATGGCAGGGCATCTACCCATTTGGACAGGGTGAGACACAGCACCCTTGACCCCTGGCTCCTCCTCATCCCCACATCCTACAAGTCCTGTGGGCTGTACCTGCTTCATCAGTCTAGAATCCATCCACCTCCCTCCATATCCATCACCCCCCACCCCGCAACTTTAAACCCCACTTTATCACCAGGAAGCAATTCTAGTTAAGTCTTTCTTCAAGCTTTTTGCTCACTCGAACAACTTCTCTCTGCCCATTCAGAGGATCTTTCTAAAACATAAATCTGATCACAACTCTCCTCTACTTAAAACCCCTTCCTTGTCTGCCCCCTGTCTTCAGGATAAAGCGTGCGTGCCTTCCCACAGCAAAAACTCTTCTTGTCTTCTCATTCTTCTGCTGGTTCCTATATTGCTCTGAACCCTCATCTCTACATGTTTCTCTCTCTCTCCACCTACACAAACACACCTACACACACATTTGCACTCTACATTCTTTCAGTCACATATTGGCTGTCGGCCACTTAGGAACGTGCCTAATCCAACTGGAGAGGTGCTATATGCGTAAATACACATATACCAGATTTTGAACAACTAGAATGAAAAGAAAGGAGGTGAAATATCTCACTGATAAGCTGGAACTGATCCCATGATCAAATTATAAGATTTTGGTTCATTCCTATTAATTTGGGGTCAGTTAATTTGTTTCATCTGTTTCTTTTTACTTTTTAAATGTGGCTGCAAGAAAAGTTTTCATTACACAGGTGGCTCTGATTCTGTATCCATCAGACAGCCCTGCTCTAGCCCCTTTGGGATAGGAAAACCTTCCTCCCATTCCACCAGCACCTATGAGTTTTTTCAGCTTGGGGGTCAGAGTCAGGTCTTGTCTAAGAATTTTAACTGATCTTAAAAATAAATGATCATTTCAGAGTTTTGGCCTCTGTCTTAGTGCAGTTAAGAGGCAGCCACCAACAGGGCCTCCATTTGGGGCGGGGGCGGGGGGTGGTCCTGATAAGCCCTGGGTAGACCAAGAGCAGAAGAACCAAGAGAGGCTGTAGACATCTGCATTTAAATGTCAAGGACTGTCCCCCTTGTGAGTCAGACAAGCTGAGCAGAACGGGCTACAGTGAGGGGAAAACTAGCTAATTGTGGCTCTGAGAATGATGTGTTTGGGTAAATGAGTGTTTTGTGGGTGGGGATTCCAACTGCAATGGGGGAAAAGGGAATCAACCCCTGCAGGTCACAGGAGTGGGTTCGCCTGTACACGGAGAGTAGCTGATACTGGGCTCCATAGAAGAGTAAAGAGAACAGTCCTTTCTCCAAGAGAGAAGGAAAAACAGAGCTGAAGAAAGGAGCCAAGGCTCCAAAACCCCTTCAGAGTATCTCTTTTATGGTTATTCTTTCTGGGACTCCAAGAACAGTCATACCTTATGGAGTTTGGAATATTTCCTCCTGCATTGTCATTGCTATCAGGTACCATCCATACTGAAATCAAGTCTGTCACATTCTAACCACCTTGCATGATGGGGATGGGGAGGTGGGGGAGGGGAAGGGAAGCATGGTCTACCCATCATGATACCTCCAAGCATCAGCCTCATGTCAAGGGGGCCAGACCTCCCAGGACTGTGGGGTGAGCAGGGGTCCATGGTGGCACTGGGAACAGCCAGCAAGAGCACTGAGCAGGGAGCTGGAAACTGAGGAGAGGTTCAAGAGCAGCTGGGATGGGACTTCCCTGGTGGTCTGATGGCTAAGACTCCGGGCTCCCAATGCAGGAGGCCCAGGTTCAATTCCTAGCCAGGGAACTATATATCACATACCACAGCTAAGAGTTCACAAGCCACAACTAAGGATTCCGCATGGTGCCACCAAACAGTTCTAAAGATCCTGCATACAACAACAAAGATCAAACAGCCCTTATTCCGCAACTGAGACCCAGCACAACCAGATAAATAAATAAAATGCTTTTTAAAAAGAGCAGCTGGGAGACAAACACCTGTTTCCCCAATCCACCCTGGAGAAAGACAATCCTAGGAACGGGACTTGCTCTTATCCCACCCTGCCACTCCTTCTTCCCAGTCTGTGCTTCCCTTCCTGGCCACTTCCCTTGCTCATCTTCAGAACTGAGTTCATGCGTCACCTCCTCCAGGAAGTCTTCACAGATGCCCTCAGTCTGGGCAAAGTGTGGTTCCTCAGCATTCCCATAATACCATTACTGACTTCATTGTCGCTGTTTGTTTGACTCAATTCCTCAGTGGTGGGTACCCTGCAGGCAGGAAGCTGATGTGATTTATGTTTGTCATATGAATGCTTAGCTCTGACTCTAATACACAGTAGATACTCAGTGAATACTTGCTGAATAAATGAAAAGTACTAAACAGATCTTGGATACAAGAAGAATATTCTGCACTCACTTGCTCTTCAAGCCCCATCTGAGGTTCGGCACACTCGCTACTGTCTCCGAACAACTTTCTATCTCGAACTCAACCATCTCCAGTTTCAAGAAATAACCCCTGTTGCCTTCAAAGCTCCAGGACCAGAAGGGATGATGAGAGCATATTCGGAGGCCCTCTGATGAGAGAGTTTTTCCTAATTCTCCCATCATTTAAACAAACCAGGATCCTGATTGATACAAGAGCCGTCTTTACAAAGACTGGGAAAAATGGCTTTTAATATCAGTTTTTAAGAAAGAAAGTATGGCCCCTATAAACTGTTAAACTTCACTTTATTGACCATAAATCTGTATTTTGCTCAATGCAAAAGTTTTTCATCTTGTACAGAAAAATGCTGAAACAGCGGCAACTGCCGAAAACAAGAAGTTTTCTCTTACGGACAATTTATATGAAAAAGTTATTGAATTTCTGGTTAGGGAAGCAGGCCAGGCATCTCACAGCTCCCCCAATCCAGGGCTGGACCAGCAAGTGCCAGATGTGACCCGTTGCTGATCAATGTCAAGAGAAAATTAACCAATTGTAAGTCTATTAAGTTGTGGGCACCAGGGATTTCAAAGCCAGGAGCAAAGAGGCGTTTCTCCCAGAGGACATTAAACAGGCTTTCTTTGCTGAAAGCGCAGCTAGCATTTCTGCCAAAGGAAGGGAGGGAAGAGCTGGTTTGGGGGAGCATCTACTAGTCACTAGGTGCTTTCACAATTACTGTCTCCTTTAATTCTGGAAACAACCCCAAGACGTAGCTTTAATACGGTGCAGAGGGGAAGAGGAAAGATGGCTTTTAAGGGGACAAAGTGAAAGCAGTTCCATCTACTCAATATTCAGTGAGAAATACGGTAAAATCCAGAGCAGAATTGTTTGCAACTTTGATTCAAGGCGCTGCCTAGCAGGCAGGTCAGAGCAAAGACTTGGATTCGAATCCCTGGTTCATGTACTCATTCAGTAAATACAGGCTGAACACAAGCATTTCAAGTAGACAAACCAGTGCTGAACTGGGACCACAAGTGCCGTGGAGCCAATTATGTGTATCTCTTCCCAATACCACTTCAGGCCCCATCTTGGTAGCTTGAGACTGACCGTGTTCACACTATGGAATTAGAAAAATGCTACAAATCAAGCTGGCTTTTTTCCCTAGAGACTGAGGAACTTATGCCCGAGTGGACTCAGTAGAGGAAAGATAGGGATGATGGAAAAGCCGGATGTGGAGAAGGAGAGAGTTCCTGACTTAAGAGAGCAAGCGGGTGCTGGTATCGTTTGCTATTGGATGAACAGAGGAAGAGAAGCAGGCTTAGAGAGAGGCAACACTGCTTTGAGGTATCTGTGAGGTACCCAAGTGGATGTGTTCAATAGGCCATCAGATAGAGCATAAAAGCGCAGGAGAGAGGATGGGACTGAAAGCAGCTACCTGGGACAAGGTCCCTGGGGACATTTGAGTGGTGCACTCCTGTATCCCACTTATAAATGCCCCTCTGTGAAATGACAAGCAGAAGCCCAGGAACCTCTGCTCCCACCACCAGATACTCTCCTCCTCCCAGATGCCTGATGGAGAATGGTGTACATTCCCTGAAGCCCCAAGGTCTTACTAAGAAATCTGAAGGAACCCAGAATCCCAGAGGCCACAACTATGGTATCTTCATTTCCTTGCATCCTCACACATATTTCTATTAATTTCTTTTCCCAAAATAAATAAATAAATAAAGGGGATTAACTCAGTGATTATCTTATGTGTAGCCAAAGCTATGGTTTTTCCAGTAGTCATGTATGAAGGTGAGTGAAGTTAAGTGAAAGTTGCTCAGTTGTGTCCAACTCTTTGCGACCCCATAGATTATACAGTCCTTGGAATTTTGCAGGCCAGAATACTGGAGTGGGTAGCCTTTCCCTTCTCCAGGGGATCTTCCCAACCCAGGGATCAAACCCAGGTCTCCCTCATTGCAGGCGGATTCTTTACCAGCTGAGCCACAAGGGAAGCCAAGAGCTGGACCATAAAGAAGGCTGAGCACCAAAGAATTGATGCTTTTGAACTGCGATGTTGGAGAAGACTCTTGAGAGTCCCTTGGACTACAAGAATATCAAACCAGTCAATCCCAAAGGAAATAAATCCTGAATATTCATTGGAAGGACTGATGCTAAAGCTGAGGCTCCAATACTTTGGCCACCTGATTCGAAGAACTGAGTCATTAGAAAAGACCTTGATGCTGGGAAAGATAGGAGGAGGAAGAGGGGATGACAGAGGATGAGATGGTTGGATGGTATCACCGACTCAATGGACATGAGTTTGAATAAGCTCCAGGAGACAGTGAAGGACAGGGAAGCCTGGTGTGCTGCAGTCCATGGGGTCACAAAGAGTTGGACACGACTGAGCAACTGAATAACAACAATCTTATGTGAATAACAACAATCTTATGTGGGGGACCATCCTGAGCACTTCCCTGTGTTAACCCAGTCAGTCCTTTTAACAGCAAGTAGTCTTATTTTCTCCATTTTACAGGAGAGAAGTGTAAGTCTCAACAAAGTCACTTAGCTTCCCTAAGGCCACAAAGCAAATAAGATGCTCAAATATGTTTTGAAGGCACGACTTCTTCCTAGTGCCAAAGCCTTAGCTGAGACATCGTGGCACCTGAATGTCTGTGACAAACTACTGCTAGCGTGTGATGACATTGTCACTTTTCCACAATAAAATGTGCCTCATATTTTATATCCAGACATAATTTTCAACTGCTTTTCTTAGGATGGACTGTTCTTTATTTCAAAATCATGCCCTTCCTGAAAGAAGTTTGGCAGAGAATGGATACCTGTTTATGGATGGCTAAATCCCTTTGTCGTTCACTTGAAACTATCACAACATTGTTAATCAGTTATAACTCAATACAAAATGAAGCAAATTTTAAACAACAAAAAAACCATGCCCTTCCTATGGACAAGGGATGTTAAAATGATTTTTCAGAAAGATGGTTTGCCTTCTCTTTTCTCTACGTCTTTACTTGGCAAAAAAAAAAGTTGTCAGCCTTGTGCTGTTAAAAAGAATAGCTCTCCAAACTATTCTTTTTAACATTTCCTAGTCTGTGAAATCCACAATATTAGGAACATCTTTAAGACTCCCTGCCAAAAACTTGATATTTTAAAAGGCAAGGGCAGAGGTAATTCAGCCCATCACTTTTGACTCCCTTTGAAGGTGCGTGGGAGCAGCAGGGACACATGGGGACCCTTGCTTTCTTCCCAGTGGCCACTTCATACCCATCATCCCAGGGCTCGCAAGAATGAATAGGCAAACATCTTTACATGCACCACTGGCAGCTCTGGACCCCTAACTGAGCGAGAAGAAAGCTTATCTTACAAAGCTAGTTTTTAAATTCTATTTCCAGCTGCTGAAACAAGATAGAGAGAATTAAGAGATGAATACTAACGATGGAATATAACAGTATACCACTTATATCTTCTCTTCCAAAGACAAGTGTTCTACCCAGAGCACAAGGAAGGGAAGGTTTTCTCTAAAATTTTTGAGATCAAGAAAGAGAACCATCTGGGGACTCCAGGTATGCAAGACTGCTTTTCTACCTCCCCAGTCAACAGGCAGGCTTCCCTGGTGGCTCATCAGTAAAGAATCCGCCTGTGATGCAGTCGACGAAAGAGATGCAGGTTCGATCCCTGGGTTGGGAAGACCCCCTGGGGGAGGCATGGCAACCGACTCCAGTATTCGTGCCTGGAGAATCCCAGGGACAGAGGAGCCCGGTGGGCTACAGTCCACAGGGTTGCAAAGAGTCAGACAGCTGAAACGACTGAGTGCCCACACACGCAGCCGACAGGCATGAGCCTCACAGCACCCTGGGCTCTTCCTTCCTCTGCCTGGCTGTGGCTTTCTCTGCTCAGAGCATCTCCTCATCCTCTCCCTCCCTGAAGAAAAGAAGAGTCTGCAGCTACGGGAAAAAATATATGGAGCCCTGCTATGTGCCAAATCTTGTGCTGAGCAATTTCGAGCATGCTCTTTCATTTCATCTTGTGCGGCCACTACGGAAAACAGTATAGAGGGTCCTCAAAAACTGAAAAACAGAACTACCGTGTGATCCAGCAATCCCACTTCTGGATGTACATCTGAAGGACATCTCAAAGAGATATCTGCATGGCTACCTGTATTTTATCAGCCAGAACCAGACAACAGCCTCTGTGTGTGTGCACGCTCAGTGGTGTCGACTCTTTGAGACCCCACAGTCTGTAACCCAACAAGCTCCTCTGTCCATGGGATTTTCCAGGCAAAAATACTGGAGTGGGTTGCCATTTCCTCCTTCAAGGGATCTTCCCAACCCCGGGATCAAACCCACAGCTCTTGAGTCTTCTGCACTGGCAGGCAGGTTCTTTACCAGCTGAGCCACCAGGGAAGCTGACCACAGCCCACCTGATGGCAAAGAAAGCTGTGAGTCTAGGAGAGAAAGAAAACAGATTTGAAGAGGCACATGGCAGACCCTGGCAGGACCCCAGAGTTTCCCATCAACCCCCAACACTGAAATTCACCAGAAGCCCCCTCAACTTGTCACCTGCGTGGACTCTTTTCCTCCCTCCCCTGCTCTCTTCCTTCAGGCCTCTGGCCCGTTTCCTCTGCATTTTGACCCTTCCCTATGTGACACTGGTCTTCTCTTTAGGATAAAGGTGAGGGGGGAGGGAAGGGCCGTGGCATTACTGTCCTTAGAGGGCATGGCACCAACCGCATCCCCTCTGGCCCCTCCACCTGCCGCCCCTACGTCATCAGGCCAGGGGCTGGGCAGACGGAGAAGCAGTCTGCAGCTTCCCTCACCCCAAGGTCCAGAGGGGCCTAGACTACGTCTGCAGATGGGCCCTGTCAGCGGAGATCCAGTCTCTGCCTCCAAAAGAATGCTCATTTTCTCCTAAGAGGCCTGGGAGGTTGGCTGACGCCCTCTGCATGGGCCCTGCCAGCCCAGCGGGTGAGGGGAGGGTGGAGGGACTGGAATTTCACTTTCTCAGAAACAGCAGATTCAGCAGCTGTGGCTGCTACAGGAGACGCCAGTCCGCAGTGGCTGGGTTTCTCTGGGCCTTTATCGCCACACAGAGAGCGAGAGCTATCAGGTCCTGTTCGGCAGCCAAGGACTCACCTCGTCTGGCAAAGGTGACCTGATACCCCGGCCTCCAGGGTGGGCAGACGCCTCCTGCCACCAACACTCATATCGCTAGGAATCTGCCCTGCCCTGCCCTTCCCCTGTAGACGGTTCCCGGCCACCACAGACCCCTGTCCCAGCCATCCTGAAAAATCAAGTGCCTTTGAGAAACTGAGCCAAGTTTGGACCCAGCAGGAAAGGCTGTCACAGGACCCAAGGGGTTCTGGAGACTATGGCTTCCCTCCATCTTACCTGAGCTGTGAAAAGGGGGGAGGCTTTTCCTTTGACTCTGGGCTCCTTCCTCTCATGGGGTGGGGGTTAGGGGGTGGCAGAGGAGCCTGGGGAGTTTGCGCAGCTGCTGAAAAGGAACGGCTGTGCACATCGGAAAAGAACGGCTGCGCTGAGGATGGAGGTCCCATCTCCAAACTTGGAGTCCTTGTGCCAGTGTTAAAAACACTAGGCTCCGGTCAGGGCTGACCCAGAAGCTCTCGGATCCTCCCAGGTCTGGCTGGGACCCTGAGGCTGGAAGAAAGGAGGAGGGAAACCAGAGAGACGGGCAGAAAGGAGCTGCTGCTGACCACGGCTGACCTCCTGCCCCCAGGAACTCCATCTCTACCTGCAGCTGGGCTTCTGGTCCCTTCTGCTGGGGCTCTACGGACAGTGCTTCTAGTGTGTCTGGCTCACCTTTGCCCTGGCACCTCTGTACACCCACTATTTGCCCTTCCACTCCACCCAGAGTCCCTTCCTCACAGCCTGAGACAGGACCCTTGCTCACCTGGGCTGAGACAGCCTCCCTCCTATACCCGCGGGCGAGGATCCACAGGATCTGTCTATTTGACCCACTTGCCAAGTCCCAGGAAAGTCCTGGATGTTTTTCCTTCCTCTGATAAACTCTCCCAGAACACCTGATCTCTACACAGCCCCATGCTCGGCTCTGGAAGCAGGAACTGACCAGGGTTCCCTCCCTGCCCTTCACAAGCTCTAAAACTCCTAGAGAAAGGAGATCAGTGCAAAAATAATAATGACAAAGTAGCATGCAACATTTTTTTGAGGACCTAGACCCTGTAATACGACACAAAGATGGGGAACTTCCCTGGTGGTCCAGCGGCTCAGACTGATTACTCCCAGTGCGGGGGACACAGGTTCAATCCCTGGTCGGGGAACTATGACCCTGCATGCCACACAGTCCAGCCAAAAAAAATCATAATCACACACACACACACACACACAAAAAAAAAAAACACTAAAAAAAAAGATGACTATGACTTCACCCCTAGGAGAGAAAAAGAAATATTAACATAATCTCTCACTCAGTTACAAGTTCATCCCAGAAACTATCCCTGCTTCAGATTCTTCAGGAGTCCAGCTGGTGGATGAATGAAGGACACGTGCACCAATGGATGGGGAGGTTGTACCGTTGGATGGGGAGGTTGTACCGATGGTTGGGAGTCTCTAGCAGGTATTGTTGGTACATTACCCACGTCTGTAAACATTGGAAGTTTCCTACTGTAGAACTAGAGACGCTTTTCTGGAATACCTTCTCTGGCCCCTGAGGACCCCAGCCCCAGGTAGGGTGGACCAGACACAGCTCCTCCCACCCCAAGGAAGCCCTCCACAGTGATGAAGGAGACGGGTGACTAAATGCTCCAGCTTCCTGCCACCCGGTGGTGGGGATGTGGCGCAGGGCAACTGGAGTGATGTCCCACGTGATCTTCCAGAGGTTCCGAGCAAGATGGTGCCTCAGCTGCCCAAAGCAACACTCTGCTCAGTAACACACCCTGTATAGACCTCCTTTCCTTCCCTAGCTCATGCTCAACTACTGGCTGGGACCCTTGGGCTCACCTCCCAAGGTAACCACTTGCCCCTGACACCTTCTTTCAAGTCCTGCTTTGGGAGAACCCCAGGCTAAAGTAACATTCGGGGACTTCCCCCACCCACCAGTGCCTGCTTGGTTCCCCAGAAGTCCTCTTCCCAACTTGGCTACCTCCTCCCCCTCAGATACACCAAGATCACTGCCCTGACCTTGGTCCTGGCCGTGGGTCCAGCCTGCAGCCTCCATCCCAACCCTTCCCTGTGCTCCTCCCAAACACTGCTCAAAAGATGGCTTTGTTTCCTCCAAGACACATTCGAGGTGTCTCTTCCACAAAGTCATTGCAGTTGCTCCTGTCCTGAAGCAGCCATAATGCATTGTGTGTGTGTGTGTGTGCGCGCGCGTGTGTCTGTGTGCGCGTGCGCTTATATATCCATAGATGCACACTCACTGCCTTTCCATCCCAGCTTGCGGAGGGGAACTCAGCCTGTGCCACCTGAGGAAAAGCATGAGGGGTGGGGGATCGAGAAATGCTCAGAAACACGTTATTTCTTTATTTCTAAAAAGCCTTTCTTGAGGAAAGAGAAGATAAATTCAGGAGAAGGTGAGAAGTGGCAAGAGCCAGCAAGGGCTCAGTTTCAGAGGGTTGGGGGGTGGTTTGTGAAGAGAGGGAGACAGAGACAAGAAGGAAAAAAGGGATGGGGAGAAGAGGGAGGAGGGGAGGGGAGGTCAGGAACCCGCAGCCTGCGATGATTGACTCCTGAGCAGAAGATAAACAAGAGTGCCCCCCTTTCCTTGGGAAGGCTTACGTTTCACCTCGTGAGAAGCAAGCCTTTCTTTGTTAGTTCTTCAGGTTTCCATAAAAAGATTCATCTTATTTGTGGATATTGGCAACTCTGTGGCCACAAAACGGGTCAGTTTTACGTGAGGCCGCATCTTAAAATCTTTAAACGGAGGTTAAAAAAATCTCTATTTTAACCCAGAAACAGAGGCCCCCCACAAAGACCCTTTCCTCAGCCCCCAAGGACAAGGTGGTGGTCATCCTGGGCCGATGCGTGGTCCGTGGTCCCCAGGCCTGACAAGCCACCCTAATGGATGGACCCTGGCCTTTGCTGGAGGGGCTAAATATAAAACTTTGCTGTGCTCTTCTTGTCCAAGTTAAAAGCTTTTCATGTCTGTGTTAATGTTTTTTCCCTGTCTGCTGGCTCCAGTGACAGATGCAGCATCTTGTGCTGAGTAACTGGAGAGAGAGTGGCTGGCAGGGGCCAGGGAGGTAGGGCTCATTTATCTCGGGGAGTTTAAGCAGGATGACATGGCTGGGAACCGGAGGGGGCGAGGCTGTCCCCTGATTACTGATTCCAAGATTTCTCCTCGGAGAGGGAGAAGGAGTGAGCGAGGATGAAGGGAACAAAAAGCAAATCGATAAACAGGTTAGCGTCTGCGTTATTATTAACTCTCGGCCGTCAGCGCCCCATTGAAGCGATCGCTCGGGGCGGCCTCGGATTTAATGGTCAGTGCAATAGATTTCCTGTAAATGTTATCAGAGGCAGGGCAGGGCCAGGGGGCATGGGGAGGCTTCACTGACACATCACTGGATTGCGCCCGGATGCAAGAAGCCATTTCTGAACGTGCATAAATAACCCAGAGCTTAGGTCCTGGGTGGCAGTTCCTCTGGCTGATTTCAATGCTGCCATCCGCCTTTTTCGGCATCCTTCACTTCTGGAATGTTACAGCAGCCGGGTTTTCTGCTAAATGTTTCCAAGGGCATCCTGTTCTTGGCAAATCTGTAAAAGGCCAGGCAGGATCCAAGGAGAGTCAGAGAGCCAGGGACAACCCCAGGCTTCAGAAGTGGGATCAAGGGTCTGAGGCTGCTCTGGGAAGGTGAGAGGCCTCTGAAAGGTCAGTGCTAAAAAATGTTCCCTGAGCTCAGGGTCGAGGGGCTGGGGATGCCTTCTTGATGTCCTCTTCTGATCACTCTCTAGTCCCTGCTTCCTCTGATCCTCCGACCTCCTGTACTTAGCAACAGCAAATGCTTCGGACTCCAAGCTTCGGGGGAGGATTTTGACCAAGTCCCGTCATCAGAATGTAAGTTGCTGTCTTCTCTTGTCTGGAGCCATGCCAGAACAGGAATCCAGGCATAAGTAGAGTACAGACAGGAGCCAGAGAGCACAGTCAAGCAGCCTGCTGTTTTCCAGAGCAGGGGGTGTTGTGTACAGTTGTTCAGGCTGTGCACTGTGCAAGTCTAGGGGTTGTCATTCATGTCACATTCTGTGTAAATGGCCCTCCCTGGAGTTGAGCAGCATGTGAACTTCACAGGCACATGTAACAGTCCTAACAAAGAGGCAGCACCACCATGGGCAGTGAAAGGTACCAGCCATCTGCACAAGTGAACACTGAGACTTTCCAGTAGATTTCAGCTGGAATCAGAGGGGACAGCCAGACATGGGTTGTCAAAATTGTTGAAAGGGTTTTAAAAGTCCCCCTAGGAACTTGGACCTTTGAGATATGTTACTGTTGACACTTGGATGAGAACAAGCCTAGGAGAAGTGGTCACCTCGGGGAATGCAGACTATTTTAGCTCCACTGACTGTCTTCTTTCAAATCAAAATTGGAGACTCAAAGTCTAGCAAAAGATTTTTGTTCTCCTGATGAGGACAGAGCTCAGATGCAAAAGCATTCTACTCTCTGGGTATTGATATTATGCCTGGGGTCAGAAGCAGGACGCCTAGAATTTGAACTCTCAGAAGTAACACAAAGAGGGGAGGTCAAGGAGGCGTGAGGGATAGGCTCAGGACCCCCTCTCTCCTCCCCTCAGCCCTGGAGCATGTAAGACCTGTCTTAGACTGGGTTCCCATAAATGGAGTCCCCCAGTCAAGGATACACCACGAGGTGGTTTATTAGGTGAACCAAGAAAGCACAAGTGATAAAGAAAAACCACGCCCCCAAAATGTCATTGAGCACATCTCTGGAACCTTCTATCCAAGGCTGGGCAGGTTCCTGGGAGACCAGGGAGAGCCCCAAACCTAGAAAAGGAAAGACAGAGGGCTTAAGGGACAAAGGAACTACCTGCAGCCACAGGTGGACTCTGGTCGGCCCAGGGATACAGAGCAAGACATAAATAGCATCCTCAGTAGAATCAGATCTCAGCATCCACCAGACGCACCTGACCACCCACCCCCATTCCTCTTTCATAGATAAACCAAGTGCCTCAAATATCCAGTGCTTTGTTCAGCTAGACAGGCTACTATCGCTCATGAAAAGAGCCTGGGCTGGGATAAGAGCTGACGTTGAGGATTTCCAAGGAGCTTCTGCCAAGGAAGATTCTTTGTCCAGGACTGTCCCATAGTGGCAGGTTTTGGGGGACACCTGCCATATCTAAATTGGGGCTAAAGGTTACCCTGAAATTTGGTTTTTCTTTTATTCCGGGACACTCCTGGTGGCTGGTTGAGAGGACAAATCCCTGATTATGTATGCTGAGTTTTATCATTGGTCAAACTGTGCCATTTTCAATTGACAGTCACCTTGTGAGGTCCCCATCACAATCTAATACAGACACTGAGTGATTTGGACAGGGCACAGCCCAAGGGCCTTTGGTCAGTAGCATCCATGCAAATTCCCAGCCGCCCAACCAGCTGCCCCTCCACCTCCAGCCAGCATCTGATGCCCAGCCCCAGCCACCCACCCACCATGAGCCTCCTGACACGGCCATCTGTGTGTGTGCTTTGCAAGGCTGGACGAGCAGGCACAATCCAGGTACTTTTGGGGGGACAGCCAGGGGTCTCCCAAGGTGACGGCAGTGGCTTTGCAACCCTGCCCTGAAGGAGACTCACAGATCAGAGAGCAATGGGAGAGGCGAGGCCTCTGGGAGATGAACCAGGGGCTGCTGGGCTGCTCCCCCACTCAAGAGACCCAGTGTGCACACGTGTGGAGACATACACACAGCTCTACACACACGGACACATATACACACTGAAACCCCTCAGGCTCTTTCTCTCCGCTCACTGAGGTTCCCTTCCCTTCTTAGCTGAGCTGGGCTCCACTCCACACACTGGGTTTTTTTTCAGTTGGAGAAGGCAATGGCACCCCACTCCAGTACTCTTGCCTGGAAAATCCCATGGACAGAGAAGCCTGGTAGGCTGCAGTCCATGGGGTCGCTAAGAGTTGGATACGACTGAGCGACTTCACTTTCACTTTTCACTTTCCTGCATTGGAAAAGGAAATGGCAACCCACTCCAGAGTTCTTGCCTGGAGAATCCCAGGGGGAGCCTGACGGGCTGCTGTCTATGGGGTTGCACAGAGTCGGACACGACTGAAGTGACTTAGCAGCAGCAGCAGCATATTTGCTTTACAAGGTTGCGTTAGTTTCTGCTGTACAGCAAAGAGAATCAGCCACACGTATACATGTGTCCCCTCTTTTGGGATTTCCTTCCCATTTAGGTCACTGCTAATTATTGGATGGAGTCCCCCTGCGCTATACGGTTGTTCTTATGAGTTACCTATTTTATGCCTATATCAATAGCATGTGAATGTCAGTCCCACACACTGGTTTTATCTCTGTCTGTAGCCCCGAGCCTTCCCTGCCTTGGGCTCAGAGAACGCGCATTCTCAGGCCCCTCCCAGAGCAGTGACCGCAGCACCTGGCCTTGTCTGCCTGGGGAAGTGGCCGCAAAGAGTTGGGGAAGTGGCTGCAAAGAGTTGGAGGCGTGGAAAATGAGCCCGTTCTTACCCCCAGGTAGGTCTCGTGGTGTGAGTTTACATTTGCCTACATGGTGTGTGTGGCATACGTATTATTGCGTAACACGTATACATTGTATATCAAAAGTGTGTATCTACACGTGTATCTGATGTGTATTTGTGTGGTTTGTGTGATGTGGGTGATGTGTAGAGTATATGTTTCTGTGTGGGGTGGGGTTTGTGTGTGTGCGATGTGTATGTTTGTGTGTTGTGTAAGGTATATGTGTCTGCTGTGTGTATTTGAGTGGGTTGGGTGGTCTGTGTGGCACGCATAAGTGCGTTTGGTCTGACACACAGAAGTATGTGCAACTACTTGCAACTCATAAAATCCCAAGGGGACTCACCCCACTGAGGGCAGACCTGGGGCCCCAGGGCACCCCTAAATTGTTCAGCGAGCCCTGGAGTGTCCAAGGCCATGACCATTGGCTGCAGCCACAAGGGGAGCCATTCCTCGAAGCAGGGGCAAGGGGTCAGCAGGTAGGGGTCCCTAAGAGGCGGGTACAAGGGTCTGAAGGGGACCTAGAAGAAGACAGCTCTCGGGAAGAAGGGCAAGCCCGAGGAAGCGCATGAGACCCCCACTCAGAGATCCTCCTCCTGGCTTCTCCATGGCACAGAGCTGTGCTTCATTCACCACCAGCGTATCCCCACCTGGCCCCATGGCACAGAAAGTGGGCAGTGCCACACAGGCTTGCAGTGGTATGAAGGTGAAGGAGGGGTAACAGTGAGAACATAAGACCTTTCCACAGTCCCCTTGGCCAGCCCCCAGGCCAGAGCATCCATCGGAGTGGGTGGCATCCAGAAGGAAGACCATCCAGTGAGGGGGCCCCCTACAGAGCTTGGAGGCACAGGGACCATCGGACACTTGGGTGAGAGGACACAAGACCCAGGCCTTGGCTGGCACATGGAGACAGGCAGTGGCCTCCCGGGGGACAGTGAGCCAGACAGGAGTGCCAGAAGGGCTGGACAAGGTGACCTCCCCCAGCTGGCACTGGACTCCTTATGGGCCCATAGCCCCCTACCAGCCTCCCACCCCAAGTGGGGTGGCGGCTGAGCCCGACCATCCATGGGGGATGTAGCAAACAATTACTTTCCTTATTGAATATCTGATTAATTATTCAGGAGCCAAATCAATTATTCATATCTCATTTAAGCGAAAGGGGAAAAGCCACTGCCCCTTGACAGAAGCTTCTCAGCGCCTCCCGAGGCCCTGGGGACTGAGTCATCAGCAGGAGAAATTGTCACAGCAGGAAAACAGCCCTGCCACGGCCCTCCTCCCACACACACCATCACTTGTACGTCCACGCACCTGATCACGCTTTCACACACACACACAAAGTGCCTACTAGATGCCAGCCAGGTGCACCTGGGAAAAACGGTGAGTAGAAGCAGTCACATAAATAAATCTGATGCTGTGATAAAAAGCAAAGAACATGCTATCACACAGAAGAATAAGCCAGTTCCTGGGTCCATCAGGGTAGGGCCCAGGTAAGAAGGACATTTGAATTAAGTTGACAGAGGACAAGGCAAGGAAGTGGGGAAGGGCATTCCAGATGGAGGGAACTGCAGGAGCGAAGCCTTGGAGTGTGAGAGAATCATAGGATGCTCTGGGAATAGTCACTGGTCCATGGTGGAGGACTGTGAGGATGGTGGACAGGTGGGGCAGAGACTGCGTGACCCTGAGCGTCAGACTATCCTATGTGAAGCCATTGAAAGCGGGGGTGCCTAGAGGGGTGCAATTTGGAGGGTTGGGAGGAGGCAAGGGGGTTCCATTCCAGACACTGGTTTACCAACTCCCCCACCTCAGTTCTGTCCAGGGGACCCCTAGGTGAGAGATGCTTGTAGAGATCCTCTGGGCTGGAGTCAGGAACCATGAGGCTCTTATAAGTGAGGTTTCCCAGTCAAAGCAGGGTGGGGGGCAGGTCCAGAGAACCTTAGATTTTCAGGGCAGGGAGTGGGACCCGCAGATCACTTTTTAAAAATACATACAAATGTATGTATCTATTCTTTTTCAAATTCTTTTCCCATTTCTGTCATTATAGAATATTGAGCAGAGTTCCCTGAGCCCTACAGTAGGTCTTTGTTGGTTATCTATTTCATTTTATTTTTTATATATATTTTTTATTTTGTATTGGAATCTAGTCAATTAACAAGGTTGTGATGGTTTCAGGGGGACTGCAAAAGGACTCAGCCATATATATACATGTATCCATTCTCCCCCAAACTCCCCTCCCATCCAGGCTGCCACATAACACTGAGCGGAGTTCACTGTACTGTACTGTAGGACCTTGTTGGTTATCCATTTTAAATATACCAGTGTATACATGTTGGTCCCAAACCCCGTAACTATCTCTAACCATCATTCTTCCCCTCCTGGAAGCTGTAAGTTCATTCTCTGAGTCTGTGATCCAGACCATTTGTTTTCTTTTTCTGGCCTTGTGGCATGCAAGATCCTAGTTCCCTGACTGGGGATCAAACCCGTATCCCCTGTATTGGGAGCACAGAGTCTCAACTACTAGACTGCCAGGGAAGTCCTGATACAGACCACTTTTAACAGATGGAGAAAGTGAGGCCGAGTTCAGGGAGTTGACTGGCCCTCGGGCGCCCAGAGCCAGGCCCGTGACCCCTGCCTGCGGCTCTCAGGCTTAGCGGCGTATGGGGGTGGGGTGCGCTCTGGCTGCCTTTCCCACCTGAATCCAGGCCCTCCAGAGGTGGGTTCTGACCAGGTACCTCTGCAGAAAGCTCTGAGCAGAGGCCTTCTTTGTCCCCCCTGGCCTTTAGCATCTCTGTCTTCCTCTCCCTCTTTGTCTCTTGCTTGCTCGTGTGCTGTGTATGTGTGTGTGTGTATCTTTCTGTGTCTGTCTTCCCCTCCATCTCATTGCATCTTTGTCTCTCTCCCCACTTCTTCTATTATTCTCTATCTCTTTCTCCATCTACTACCCATCTTTGTCTGTCTTTGTCTCTCCTTGCCTCTTTCCTCTTCTCTTCTTCCCCCTCTCCCTCCTTTCTCTCTCCCTCGCTTTCTTCTCTCTCCTTCTTTCTGTCCTGAGGTCCATCCGTGGCTGGGACCCAGCCCGTTCCTTCTCCCAGCCCCTCAGCCTGACCAGACCCCAGCGCCCCACACCCACTAATCAAATCTGCGACCTGATTCAATTACACCAGCAAAAACGCAGACGTGTAACCTTGTTAATATCACGTTTATTAGAGGGAGGGGAGGAGAAAATGAAGATAGACTTCGTGTTGCTGCTAATTAGAAAAATTGAGACTTTACATCTGCGTAGCACTGAGCAACATGTGGTGGGAACAGATGTGGGCTCATTACACAGCTGCACGGGGCTGGGGGGCGTGCAAAAAATGTTCCCGAGACAGTCTCTTCCCTGAGCTGCGGCCCCCGCCCTGCAGCGACCCCAGGCCTGATGATACCCTGGGAAAACAAGAAGACCAAGACCTGGAAGGGGAGGCAGTGCAGTCCAGCAGCTGAGAAACCAGCCCTGAATTCAAACTCCAGCTCTGCTACATATCAGCTGTGTGACCTTGCGTTCGCCCTTAACCTCTCTGTGCCTTGATTTCCTATATTACACAGATACTATTGGTGCCAGCCTCGCAGAACTGTGGGAGGGTGAGTGAAATAAGGCAAGTCCAGTCCTGAACACAAAGTCTGCATAAGCTCAGACCTCACATGCTGGTTGCAGCCCGAAGGGTCATTGTGCTGTCGGAGCTCAAGAGTCTGTGCAGTATCCATCCCCACTCCACACGCTTCCACCACCCCAACCTGACAAACGCCAACCAGAGGGCTTCCCTGGTGGCTCAATGGTAAAGAATCTGCCTGCCAGTGTGGGAGACACGGGTTCAATCCCTGATCTGGGAAGATCTCACATGCAACAGAGCTACTAAGCCCGTGCACCATGGCTACTGAGCATGTGCTCCAGAGCCCAGGAGCCGCAACTACTGAGCTCATGTGCTGCAGCTACTGAACCCCGCGCCCTAGAGCCCGTGCTCTGCAACAAGAGAAGCCACCACAACGAGGAGCCCGGGCACCGCGGCTAGAGAGTAGCCCCCGCTCCCCGCAGCTAGAGAAGAGCTGACATAGCAACAAGACCAAGGTCTCAGCCTGCCAGCCCTGGACCGGAAACAGCCTCTCTTCAGAGCTCTCTGAGCTCGGATCCTGGACTTCACTTGTAAGGGAACCATGGAGGAAGAGGAGGATGTCATGAAACCCCTACTTCTGGGGGCCAGTAGGGGGAGGGGAAGTAGGCCAGAGAGTCTGGGGGCAAGATTATCAGATTTAGCAAAACAGATTAAAAAAAAAAAAAAAGAACACCCAGTCACATGTGGATATCAAATAAATAACAAGTCATTGTCAAGCATAAATATGTCCCATGCAACATTTGGGATATACTTATGCTAAACAATGATTCATTGTTTTATCTGAAATCAGTTCTAACTTGGCATCCTTTATGGATTCATTGATTGATGTAGACATTTTTTTAAGTCATTATTGAATTTGTTATAATATTACTTCTGTTTTATATTTTGGCCACGAGGCATGTGGGATCCTAGCTCCCCAACCAGGGATCAAACCCACCTTCCCTACATTGGAATGGGAAGACTTAACCACTGGACCATCAGGGAAGTCCCAGAATCCTTTATCATATCCAGCAACATTAGGTGGAGAGTCAGGACAAGGTGGATCTGCGAGAGAATCCAGGGCTCACAAGAGCCCACTAGGCACAGGAAACAAGCTTGGATGGAGGCTTGTTGTGGATGGAGGAGAGGTGGTAGGGAGGTGAAAGGACCAGGAACCTTCCCCTCTCTGAGCCCAGCCCCCACCTCCAATGCCTCTGTTGGATCTGAGCAGAAAGGGGCTCAGGTTCCAGCTCACAGCATCTCCAGATCTCTTCCTGGTGATAGGCCCCAGGAGCAGGAGAAGCCTGCCTTCCACCTGCAAGGCAACCTATGGTTGGAGCCACAGTGGATGAAGCATGAAAGCTCATGAGATGTTGCCTCCTCACTCCCTCTGCCTCTCCCTGCTTTTCTGGCAACCCCTCTGACCCTAGGTCCCTTGAGAGGGTACTCCTGTAGGCAGCTAGGAGCTCAAGCCCCACAGGAGCCATGACGTGGCTCCCCATCCCATATCTGCAGGGCTGCACAAAAGGGACTCACAAAAGCAGAGGACAATCCCTTCTGTGCATCATGAAAATGTCAGCGCCAAGGAGACTGAGGGCACAACGGAGGCTGGGCCTCCTTTCTCCCCAGACAGGGCCTTTCAGACCTCCCGGGTCCTGGCCCACTTGTAAGGTCAAAGCCAAAAGAAACCAGGAGAGGTGGGGGAGGTGGAGCAGGGCCAAGGAAGCATGGGTGAATCCAGATGACTGTGTCAGGCGTGAGTGGAGAGGCCCAAGCTGAGCTTACACGGTTGTATCTGTATGGAGGGGAGGGGTACAGCCTGCGCTAAAGTCTCCATGTGGGGGCCAACCACAGCCGACCCAGGCTGTTCTCACACCTCCAAAAGGAAGAACCTGGGACCTTCCCAGAGGGGAGCCCTGCCCTGGGCCTAGGAGAGGCTGCAGAGGTTTATTTAACATATGTTGTACCCAGAGTCTAGCACAAGGCTTCATTTAGCAAATGCTTACTATGTGCTAAGGGCTATTCTAAGCACTGGACAAACATCCATGAGGTCATTTTCCTAACAGTTGTCCTTCCCACCCCCACCCACTGTCCTCATCTAATCTCCAGCGTTCCCTGAGATGCTTGATGTGCCAGGAGCTCCCTTGCCCTCCAGGCGGGAGCTGGTTTCCCTCAATGGAAAGCACTGCACAAGACTAGGGCCCGTAGGGATTCTAGCCGTGGCTGCGTTCCTCTCTAGCCTCGGATCTAGGTGGGGGCTAGAGGAGGGGTTCCAAGACTCTGACCCTCACAGGCCTCAGAAAACACCATTCCTCCTCTTGCCCCTTCACCCTAGTGAAGGAGGCGAGGAAATGGCTTTCTGCCCTTGCTAGCCCGTGTGACCTCACTGTCCTCTACTGCAGGGCTGGGAGTCCAGCTGTCAGGTTCAGACCTTATCTGATCATAGAATAAATAAGCCCTCATTTCTTGCAGCTGGAAAGGCTTAACGTTGTGATTCCACTGCCTCTTGAGGCTAGGACAAGGCAGGCCGAGGCCCCAGGCCTCAGAATCGGGCTTTTAAGACCCATAACCAACTCCAAGTCTGTTCACTAACACAGCCCTGGGAGAACCCCTGGCCAAGTTATATGGTGAGCTTCGATCATCGTTCTAGACCCGTGGTTCTCATACAGGGTAGTGTGCCCCCTAGGAGACACTTGACAAGGCCCGGAGATATTTTTGATGATCAGGGTGCTCTGGCATCCATGGGTAGAAGCCAGCAATGCTGTTAAACATTCTACAGTGCACAGGACAGTCCTCTAGCCCCAAATGCCAATGGCACCAAGGTTGAGAAACTCAGGTTCTCCCATGCGGAGGACCACAGAATCTCAAGACTGTCTGAGGGTGTTGATCCCATTACAGATAAATATACTGAGAACCCAAGAAGACCTGAAAGTCACTGCCGAGTTGGAAGTACCCAGTATTCAAGTCCAGTTTTACTGCTCGAGTAAATATTAGAGTAGACACTAGCCAGTACCCAAGTCCAGCCTTTTACCTCTAGAGCTTAATACAGCACCTGGCACCTGGACTCAGCCTCTCTCTGGTCCAAGAGGGCTCCCAGCTTAACCTCAGCTGCCTCCCCAGACCAGGACGAGGTGAGATCTAGGTTGGTGGGTCCTAGGGACCTCCTTTCCCTGGAAGATGAGTCCAGAGAGCTTTCCTTTGGTGAGTTCTCTCCTTTCTACAGCAGCTCTTGTCAAGAACGCACACTCATGCACACACACAGACACCTTCAGGCACATGTGCACACAACCCACAGCCTGAGCTATGGCTATATTGTCAAGAGCCAGCAGCTCATCCACACCCCTGTGCTGGTATCAAAGGGATCTCCTTGGAAAGCCCTGCTCTTATTCTGCAGCCAGGAAGCCTTGTTAAGGGCAAACGTTGATCCTCTGAGTGTAGAAGTGATTTTGGAAACAGCTCCCAGGCAGTTGTATTGGGTTGACCAAAAAGTTCATTCAGGTTTTTCCATAAGATGGAACACCTGAACAAAACGTTTGGCCAACTCAGTATTTATTCTGATGAGCTCAGACTGCAGTAGGCCCTCTTAGGAGGGGTCCAAGAAGGAACTATAGATGGAGGTAAAGCTTTTGTGGAGTGCTTCTGGACATGACTTCTGGGGAGCCAGAACTGTCCCCAGCTGGGACCACAGGCACACAGTCCCCATGCTGAGAAGAGGGCTGGAGAACCAGGAGTGGGATGAAGACTTGGCTGAGGAGAATCAGTCCCCAGATGGCCAGGGGCAGAGTAAGCCCAGGGCCAGCCTCAGACTCAGCCTCAAAACCACACACTCATGGGAAAGGAGAAGTCAGAGCCAGGGCTCAGTCTATGGCCAAGAGTAAGGCCAGAATATGAAGGAGGGGTGAAGCGTTGAGGGCCATCCTACACGCATTCTCCTTTACTGGGATAACATCAGTATCTCTTTTCAATGAAGTGTGATCATCTTCCACTGTGGTAACTGGAATCAAAGCCCCCTCACAAATGAGCGGGCGGTCTTTAATGAGCGGACGGTTGTCAAAGTACAGATGGTGTAAGGAAACCAACAGAGGCTGATGACACAGGGGACGCTGTTCCCCTGCTTGGATAGCTGTACTATGGAGAGAGACTGTCCAGCAGGAGATAAAGTCCGACAGGGACAGTGACTGCCAGAGCCAGTGCAACCCAGAGAGGGAAGCGGGTGTGGAAGAGAGACCCCAGCCTCAGGCTTCTTCCACCCTCTCATCTCCTCCATTGGCTCCCATTGGCCAAGTCCAGTGGGACGCTTACATGCAAATCTGGAGGTCATCTTTTGGGGCTCAGAGAGGATAAAGATAGGAACCAGGGGAAGAAGGAGAGCAAATGGAAAACAACCTGTCCGCTTTGACCAAGAGATGGGCGCTAACCTAAGACGGTACTCTCCCAGGACTTTAAATTCCAACCGGAAAAACAAAAACAAGGAAAAAATAACCATTCATTCCCTGTACCACAATCACACCCAAACCACACAGAGGGGCCAGAGTGAAGCCCTCATCCCGTCCCACCCACTCTCCATCATCAGGACCAGGCAGAGCTTACCAATGAGCCAAGGCTGTATCCGAGCAGCTCCTGCTGATGGCTTTATAACGGGGTCACCTGGACACCTTAAATCACACTAATAAGCCTCAAGAATTCCCGTGTGGGGTGTCGGCAGGAGACCACACCATTGCAATGGCCAGAGGGGAGACCTTTACCTTACTTTTCCCCAGAAATGACTCAATAAATGCTTTTAGCATCTTTTTGAAATAAAAGAGGAATGAAATGCAAGGGGCATATTAGCATCGCTCCCGTTTTCAATTAGTCCAAATGCTTGTGTTAAAAGCTATTAATAAACCACCACGAGCAGAGGCCACTGGTGCAGGGGGTCATCAGGGAGCAATCAGCAGCCCACAGTGGAGTCTTCCGCCGCCGCTGAGGACCCCGCCCTCACCTCCCCTTGCCTCCAAATGCACAGCGACCCGCATTCCCGTGATGCAGGGAAGGGTAGGGTGAGGAACTAGAAACATCTGCTAAGATCTGAGGAAAGGAAAGGCTCCCCACACCCACGACGCTGCTCAAACCTGGGAAGAAACAAGAGCCTGGCTGGCAATCAAACAAATAACTGGCCAGTTATTACCTATCCGTGTGGGCTTCCCAGGTGGCTTAGTGGTGAAGAATCTGCCTGCCAATGCCGGAGACGCAGGTTTGATCCCTCAGTTGGGAAGATCCCCTGGAGGAGGAAATAGCTCCACACTCCAGGATTCTTGCCTGGAAAATCCCATGGACAGAGGAGCCTGGCTGTCTGGAGTCTGTGGGGCCAGGAAAAGTCAAACACGTCTGAGCGTCTGAGCACCCGTGCATACAGCAGTTCCCTTAAAGAAAAATGGGCTTACGGGCCAAACTCAGTCATCCTGAGTGGTCCTACCCAGTCTGCCAGAGGTGCCCCAGATTACACAGGATTGTTTGCAGCTCAAGAGTCCAGGTAGCACTCTCCTGTGCTAACTCCAGGCCAGTAGTGACGGCTGCCTTTGTGAGCTGTACTGACTAAGGCATCCTGGGAAAGGTGGCTTAACTGGTTAGGGACGCCTGCCAGGGCACCGATGTGGAGGCTGGAGGCATGCTGGTCATGTATCCACCATTCCTGTTGGAAGAGCGACTCTTCTCTTTGGTCCATTCACCAGCTGGGGGCGTCTTTCCTTCCAACCGTGCTCAAGTGAGCCAAACCCCTCTGACCTGCCTCCTCTCACCCAATGCCTTGATTCCGTGTAGGCAGAGCCCACGAGACAGGGATTCTGGATCGACATTGTGTGTTTGCAGGTCTGTCTCTCCTGACTCATGACACCGACCAGCGTCCAGTGCAAAAAGGCCGGTACATGCCTTGATTGGACTCCAGAAGCTGGGTGTATGCTGACCCTCAGCCCTATTATCTCACAGCCTGGATTTCATATCCCAGACTTCCACAGCCAGCCAGTAGAGCTCCCGATAAAGAAGAAATGCCAAGGAGTTTCAAAAGATTTTTAAAAATGGTTCCAGGATCTCCCTTACCAGGACAACAAGGGCATTTCACACACTAAGAAGGAGGAAGTAGCCCCTGCATCTTACACTCAGACCCCCAGTTCCTACATCCCTTTCTCCATCCCTTTCTCAATCCTCAGACAGATTCCAAAGCTGAAAGAAGGGCTGGTCATGGACCAAGGCTTGGGGACCATGACTGAAGCAGACAGCCAAGCAGTGCAGCCCTCACATGGACTCAGCCCTGGACAGACAGGACCCCAGCCCTGGTTTCCAATAACTCCCACCCCCACCCGTGATTGATGGTCGGCAGACACCTCAGGCCCCCTCCTTCTCTGATGGAGGTTTTTTCTGTTAGGTTTTGCTAAAGCAACCTGCAAATTAATTTAATATCCTCCTTTGGTTGGGAGCTATGAAACGGGGCCCGAGGCTGATGATGCATGAACCATCGGTGGCAAGTATTTAATCTCTGGACAATGGATAGAGATGTTAGTGCACGCCACACTAAATTCTATTTACGCTGCCTATTAAGGGCAGTCAAGCTGAAGGGAATCGGTGCGCATTACAGGCCCTAATGGGAGAGGAAGCTCCACAACAGTACATTAAAGGCGGAAAATGAATTAGGAGGGGACTGCAGAGGAGAAAGCCGGCAGGCCGAGGGGCTGTCTGCAGATAACTCTTCCTGTCAGCCCAGCACACATGCCCAGCCCCGCTGCTAAGATGTGCCAGGGAGAGAAGCCCCAGCAGTCCCTCTCAAAGACCGTAACTTTGGGTACCACCCACCCAGAGCCTCGGGTGCATGGGAACCATGGTCCTGCAGGGGAAGAAAGAAAAGGGGCTGGAAACACCTCAGGCCACCAACACAGACTCCTGCCCATTCCAGGTGGGTCCACCTGGAGGTCTGGGGCATCCACCATCCCTCCAGGTTCACTGATAACTTCCGGTCCCTCAACAGGCAAGCAGGCAATGGTGTGGAGAGTGAGACTGTGGGCTGCTGCGCTTTTGCTATGGTATGACTGAGCAAACCTTGGAAACAGTGGTTGTGGTGTCAGAGAGAAGAGCTACAGGGACTTTGGGTGAGTCACGTGACCTCTTCAAGCTCCAGCCTTTCTCACCTTCTGGAGTAAAGTGAGGGCTTGAGTCTCCCAGGGCTCACACAGCATCTCTGCCCTCCCCTTCTCTGTCTGTCTACCTTCCCTAGAGTGTCTTGTTTCCCCAGAACCCAGCATATTAGCTGTGCATGGAGAGGGCACCAGCCAGTGCCGGCTCACTAAAGAAAGAATTTGCCCAGGGTCACCCAGCAGGGGAGCGCCTCAGCCAGGATTAGCACCAGATCTGTCTGACTCCCATCACACCTTCCTTCTCAACACCCCTCCTGTAAACAGTGACTCCTGGGGTTCTTGGGGGAAATCAGAGCTGGCATGCTCTCCCCAAAGCCAGATAGCAGAGCAGGGTCTGCAGGGGGTCCCAGCCTCCTGCTTCCTGCAAGGTAAAGAGTGTGGAATGTGATTTCTCAAAGAGAGGATGCCGGCACAAGGATAACACTTCTGGGCTATCTAGTTAGGGAGGGGAGCCAGGGCAAGATGGCCCCAGCGTCATCTAACAGGAGAGAGTATTAGGACCCACCATCGTGGGAGGATGTCCACAGCCAGCCAATACCCTGGGCATCTGCAAGATCTCCAGAAAGGCGTTGGGGGAGGGGGTGCTGGGGAGCTGGGTACTGACAGTCTCAGGGGACTGCCCAAACTAGCAGGGATGGATGCACGAGCCTCCACCTTCAGAACAAGCCGCCAGCTCCGGATTACATCCGCCATCCTCAGGATCATGCCTGCCACATCTCTCACTTCCACTCCTCATACTCTATGCCCCAGTAACACTGAGCTGCTCAGGACTTCCAGAATGCACTCTTGCATTTCACACTATGCTTCTTCACACTTTGTTTCCTCTATTTGGAATACCCTTCCCCGCATCTGCGGCCCACTGAGGCTCAAACATCCCCTCCAAGAAGACTCCCATGAACCCCAGAGACTGAGCTGGGAGCCCATCATTTATTCTGCCACAGTGTCCCGTGCTACCTTCATTGCAGGGTTTGACCCCCGGGTTGGGAAGATTCCCCTGGAGGAGGACATGGCAACCCACTCCAGCATCCTCGCCTGGAAAATCTCACAGACAGAGTAGCGTGGTGGGTTACAGTCCATGGGATCAAGAGTCGGACACGACTGAGCACTGGCACACACAAGCACACACACGTTGGAGTTCAGGGTGGAGAGCAGAAATACGGCACTCTACTCCAGGAAAATTGGCAGGACAGGTCTTCAGATAGGTAAATATTCTCAGGAGCTGATTTTATAAGCCTAATTCTTGTATCTCCTCAGATCTAGAAAAACACTAAAATCCTTCATGGTGACAATTATTTCTCATGACTAGCAGAAGCTTCATGAGATCAGTAGAAACTTTCTACAGAAAACTATATTCTTGATTGCACATATTCCCCCTTTACCAAAATCACATATATACTGTGTTTCTCCCTACCTCTTTGGAACAGTTGCCTGAGAGCTATCTGAAGTGCTGTCTTCTAGGCTGCAGTCCTCATATTACCCCAAATAAAATTTAACTCACAGCTCTCACATTGTATTTTTTTTTTTCAGTTGATACTACCCAACCATGCTTCCTTCCCTCTCTCTTCCCAAAAGGTTAGAACTGCATCATGGCCTGACAGCCCTCCCAGCCCTCTCCCTCATAAGTGTTCTCACCATTAAACCTCTCCTACCTTTAATCCAATCAGAGTGCCTACCTCTAAGAGAACCAAACTAACACGCTTGAGAAAACTGGATCTTAAGCCAGCAGTAGAGAAGACTGAGAATCAACCTGATTCACCTTTCACCGCAGTCAAGATACGGAGGCAACCTAAATGTTCAATGGATGGATGGATTTTTTAATGTGATTTATTACATACAGTAGAATATTACTCAACCTTAAAAAGAGAAGATCAACCTACCATATGCAGCAACATGAATGAACCTTGACAACAGTATGTTGAGTGAAGTAAGCTAGCCACAGGACAAATTTTGCCTGATTCCATTTACAGGCAGTATAAAAAAAAATAGTCTAATTCATTGAAGCAAAGAATAAAACTGTGGTTGCCAGAGGCTGGGGAAGAGGAAAATGAGGAGGTGCTGACAAATGGGTACAAAATTTCAGTTGCGCCAGATGAGTAAGTTCTAAAGATCCGCTGTACAACACTGGGCCGGCAGATAACCATACTGTAGTGTCCACTCCAAATCTGTTACGAGGGTTGATCTCATGTTAAATGTTCTCACTGCAATAAAAAAATTATTATTTTAAAATTTTTTAGGGTGCCTGGAACCTAGTAGTGGTTATATGTTTGTTGAACAAATATAAATAAAATTGGTTTAAAATATCTTTAAGAAGCAGTGAGATCCCTAAAGCTTCTTCCCAACTCTTTGACAGAAAAGCAATTGCCCCTGTCCTGTCTCAGCAGATGAATGGAGAATTTTTCTCCAGAAAGTATTAGATAAAAAAAAAAAGTCTCTAAAATAAGGACACCAGAGGACTTCTCAGGCAGTCCAGTGGTTAAGACTCCACTGCAGGGGTCGATTCCTGGTTGGAGAACTAAGGTCCCACATGCCATGCTGTGTGGCCAAAAATAAAATAAAATGATAGCAGGCTCTGTTGAGAGCAGGGTTCCTTACTACAAGTAGGGGAAACGAGTGAACTTCTACCATTAGGTGTTTAGACCGCCCCATACTGTTCTCCCATTTGACTCTCAGAATGTTGGCAGCCAAAACTCTACCTCCAGGGGGGAGACTGAAGCAATGTCCTCTAGGAGTCTACTCATCCCAGCAACACAGACCTAAAAATGATGTTCTTTGCAGTTGCTCTACCAAATAAGCCACAGATTACCCAGTGCAGAAGCTCAGAGATGACAAGTCTTACTCACACACTCAACGTGTCCAATCAGCTGGCTAGGACCTCCTTCTTTAATAAGAATAAGCAACTAAGGATCAACAGACATCTGAGAAAGGGTCCTAATATAGAAGATGGAGATAAAGGCAAATAAATGCAAAATGAGAAGCAATTGGGAAAAAACAGAAACAATCCTATTCCCCAAAAAAACAGCTTGTTAGTCGTTGTTGTTTAGTCGCTCAGCCATGTCCAACTCTTTGCAACGCCATGGACTGCAGCACGCCAGGCTTCCCTGTCCTTCACTATCTCCCGGAGTATGCTCAAACTCATGTCCATTGAGTCGGCGATGCTATCCTACCATCTCATCCTCTGCCACCCCCTTCTCCTTTTCCCCTCAATCTTTACCAGCATTAGGGTCTTTTCCAATGAGTCGATTCCTTGCATTAGGCAGCCAAAGTATTGGAGCTTCAGCATCAGTCCTTCTAAGAACATTCAGGGTTGATTTCTTTTAAGATTGACTGGTTTGATCTCCTTGCAGTCCAAGGGATTCTCAAAAGTGTTCTCCAACACTATAATTCAAAAGCATCAATTCCTACTTATAAGATGTTATAAGTTTTATCCTATTTATAGGAAGTGTCCAGAACAGAAAATATAGACAGACAGAAAGCAGATTAGTGATTGCCTAAGCTACAGTAGGAATGAGGAGTTGAGAAGTCATAACTAAAAAGTACAGAGTTCCTCTAGAGAGTGAGGAGAATGTTCTAAAATTGATTGTGGGGATGATTGCACAACTCTGTGGCATACTAAAAACCTTTAAATTGTATACTGATATGGGTGAATTGTCTGTTGTCTGAATTATATCTCAGTAAAGCTGTTACCAAAAAATTACATATATATATATATACATATACATATATGCTATCTTATATATATTTCAGAGAGAGGAGAAAAAAGACATTCTTCATCAAACAAATGTAGAATGATATAAAAAGAACATTCTGAACACATACGAAAGGGTGTTAGAAATTTAAAATGCAGCAGTTTAAATAAAAGACTCAGAGAAGAGTTTGAATATAAGGAGGATACTCCTCAGAAAATAGAGCAAAAAGACAAAGCAAAAAACAAGAGAGAAAAGATGAGAAAATGAAAGTATCAGCCAAAGATGTCCAGACTCCAAGTGACGAGCATTCTGGAAAAGGAAGGTAGAAACAACAGAGAAAGAAAGTTACTAAAATTATTCAAGAGAATTTCTGAGCTCTGAAGACTACGAGTTTCCATTGAAAACATTTATAGAAAGGATGAAAATAGTCGTACACAAGGCATATTATAATGAAATGTTAAGAAAATACCAGGACCCTGGATACAAAGAGATGATCCAACCAGCTTCTAGAGGGAAAAAACAAATAAATCCAAGAAAGGATCAGAAGTCAGAAATGCTTCAGATGTCTCAACAGCTAGAAGACAATAGAACAGTAAGTATTCGTTATCTATTGCACATAACACATTAACCCAAAACTTAGCAGCTCTAAACAATGAATATTTATATCGCACACAGTTTCTGGAATCAGGAATTCAGGAGTGGGTTAGGTGGGTGGTTCTGGCTCAAGGTCTTGCATGAGGTGATGGTCACAATGCTGGCCAGAGTCATAATCATCTGAAGACTTGACTGGGGCTGGTGGGTCCACGTCTAAGATGCCTCGCTCACATGTCTGGCCAGTTGATATTGATCCTTGGCAGGAGGTCTGTTTCTCGCCATGTAAACCTCTTCAAAATGCTGCTTGAATGTCTTCATAAAACAGCAGCTGGCTTCTCTCAGAAAGAGTGATCTTAGGACCAGAAGCCACATGTATTTCATGACTGTCATTTCTATACTATTCCACTGGTTATGAATGTCATCCTTATTAAATGTGGGAAGGGACTATGAGGGACATGGTTACCAAGAGACGGGAGCTATCTTACCTGTTTTGGAAGCTAGTTACCGAAGACTTGCTTCAAAACTATCAAGGAAAATGAATTCTAAGCAAAAAATTTACTCCCAGGCAAATATTCATCAAATGTGAGAATAAAATAAGGCTATTTTTCAGACATGAGAAGCTTTTGGTTTTTGACCTTTCATGTATCTCTTTTTCAGATACAGCTAGAGAAGGAGCTCTCCAAAAATACCAAGGAGCTCTCTCTCTTGGTATATATAAGCCAAGAAAGAGGAAGACGAGATTCAGAAAATGAGAAATCCAACCAAGGAGTGAGCAAGAAGGACTCCTCAGTAGGATGAGGAAGAGAGAGCTTGAGATGACAGCTGTGTGTCAAGCTTAGAAGGCATACAGGCCAGATGAGATCAAGCTAGAGCCACTGGGAGAGACATCTTTCAGAAGGAGAAATAGAATATCTGATATGTTTGAGTGTCTTGATAGGTGATTTAGGTAATTAGCAAGGAGTTGGGATTGAACCAATGATGAATATATGGCAAATCAAACTGCAAAAAAAAAAAAAAAAATCAAGGCAAATAGTAACTCTTGGAAAATTAGAGGTTTTGTGGAAAAAGAGAAGTAATAACAGCTTACTATCTGCCTCAGTCATAAGGAGTGCTTACATAGCCACAGTAATATTAAGGGTAAACATCAATCTTAACACAACTAAGATATATCTGTGCTGGGGGGTAGGAGCAGGTGACAAGTATGTACAAGTGTGGAAGGAACAGGTAGAAGAAAGTTAAATCCTCACTTTCCATGATGAGAAATCAAGACAAAATATCTGCATCTGAAAAAGCAAGAAGTACTAATGTGAGCATGTTGTGCAGAGACACAGAGGTAAATATCTCAGTCTGTTGCGAGAAGGGAGGGTGGTTACCTCTAAGACAGGGGAGATGGGAGAGAAACTACTGGAGAGGTTTGCAACACATCTTATAGAATTCCCTGACTCTCCAAGGACAGGTAAAGCTCAGGCCCAAAAATGAAAACTACAGAGAAAATTTTAGTTGCCTTCAGAAAAATAATAACAAATCATATCATAACAAATTGTGACAAGGAAGTAAAACTTGTTTACGGACATTCCCTCTCCTTATACCCATCCCCCAATAGTTCCTCACTTCCCCCTCCAAATGATGTTCGGAGTAAGACAAACTGGGATTCATAGCTTGGCTTGACCTCTAACTAGCTGTGGATTTGTGTGTTCTTGGGTTTGCGCAGTTCAGTCCTATTTTCTTAATACATATTTTTTTCTTTATAAAGAGAGAGACATATGGGACTTCCCAAGTAGCGCAGGGATAAACAATCTGCCTACCAGTGCAGGAGGTGCAGGAAACACAGGTTCCATCCCTGGCTTTGGAAGATACCCTGAATAGGAAATGGCAACCCACTCCAGTACTCTTGCCTGGAAAATTCCATGGACAGAGGAACCTGGTGTGCTATGGGGTTGCAAAGAGTTGGACAGAACTAGGTATGCATGCACAATGCACAGAAAGAAATATATTTTATATGTATAGAAGAAAATTTGTATTAAAATAGACTGCCCAGACATAAGAATATATATATATATATATACAGAGAGATAAAATAAAACAAATATATAGAAATATACTCTCTACATAAATATATACTATGGATAACTATATGTATATAAAGTTATACTCAGATTTTCAGCTGTCTGGTTGAAAGTGCCCCTAAGCCTGGAAGTTGTTCATGGTCAACTGTGTCTGGAGATAGGACTTTCAGGAGGTAGTTAAGGTCAAATGAGATCATAAAGGTGAGGCCTTGACTCAATAGGATTAACGTCCTCAAAAGAAGAGATCCCAGAGAGATTGTTCTTTCTCTCTCCATACACATTCAGTGTCAAAAAGGAGCTCCTTAGACACTGAATGAATACAGAGTCATTTACTCTCGCATGTTAAAGGTAAGAAAGCAATGGTAATATTAACAAGCATTGAGATTTTATTCTGTGTATTTTGTATACATTTTCTCACTTAATGCTCACCAAGACCCTATGGGATTGCCACCATCATTATCCCCATTTCACAGATGAGAAATTGAGGCCTCAGAGGAGATTAAGCAACTTGACTAAGGCCATGCAATAATTTAGAGGCAGGGAAGGAGTTTGTAACAATCACAACATGGTAGGAGGTATCCAAGTAAGAGTTCTTACTACCCTAGACTCCAGGAATGTAGACCATTTTTAAGTCCTCTGTGACAGTCCCACCTGAGCCCAGACTCCAGCCATCCCTACCTGGGGTACCAGGTATGCAGGTGGAGAAAGCACATTGGAAGTGGTGTCCCCCATCCCCAGGCAAGTCATCCTAGCTGAAGCTCCTGATATTGTGAAGCAGAAAAGAGCTGTCCCCACTGTGCCCTTCCAGAATTCCTGAACCACAGAACCTGTGAGCTGAACCCGCTGGGTGCTTGACATCAGTAAGTTTGGGGTAGGACACAGCAGTAGAAAGCACGAGTGGCATCACAAACAGAGGGACCAGTCAAAGCCAAAAGGAAACATTTGAGATCCTCCTGGGTCTATGCGGCTGTGAGGATCCGATCTGTCTTCCATGTAAAATCAGGGCCACGAGTGTGTAAGAGGCTGTGGAGCCCTGTGCTGCACCTCTGCCCTCATCAGGGGGATGGGCTAGCTGTCTCAGGAAGCCAGCATTCTTGGAAGTGAATTCCCAGTGAATACCCTTTGATGTAGACAACTCTAGAGCATCCCTTAAGAGGGCGACCCAGGTGAGGGCACCGGGCATTATGGCATCAAGTCGCAGGGGACTGCAGCAGCTTCCCAAGCCCTGGCCATCCCTGGCTTTCAGGTAGGATCACCCTCAGGTGGTTCCTCCCCACTCCCCAGACCCCATCCTCGCCTGTCCCTGACCTTCAGTGCTGACCTTGTTGCCTCATGCTCCTAACTCCCTTAACCCTGCTGGGAAATTGGTAAATCTACCATTTGAACCCTGTCATCTCTGCGGCCATTTCTTTCAGGACTTGACTCCAAATGGCCTCCTCTCTGAAGCCCTTCCTCACAGTCCCCATGGAAGCAATTGCTTTGCACCTCACCGCTCTCTGTCCATCATAGAAATGCAGTGCTGAATTCATGCAATTCAACAAACATGTAGATGGCAGGCACCATTCTGGGCATGGGGAGGGGAGCAGTGAGCTAGTCCTGGTCCCATCCCTATAAGGACAGACTCTGACAACAAACATATTAACTTTCAGTGTGAACACTCTAATCCCATCAAGTCCTCCATGGGGTCAGCCACCTGAGGGAATCCTAAGTGGCTACAGGGGTCAGGAAGAATCCCCTGATCTAATGAAGGGACTTCTGAGACCTATACAGCAGGGAGTGAGACAAGCAAAGGCATCAAGGAAAAGAAGAAAGGGTTCCAAGCAGAAGGAACATCTTGTTCAAAGACCTGAAGTTTTTTTGTTTTGTTTTGTTTTATTTAATCTGGTTCCAAAATAATAAAAGCAATTTGTTCCCAAGTATGCAACTGAGAGTGATGGCAAACAGAGCTATGGGACTCGGTGGTATGGGATCTCATAGACCTTGGAAAGGACTTTTACTACATAGAAAGTCACTACAGAATTTTAAGCAAGGGAGTGACATAGTCAAAGGTATGTTTCAAAGCGATCGTACTGAGTGCTGTGTGGAGAGAGAATTATAGAGCCACGAGTGCCAGTAAAGAGATCCAAACGATGGTAATCAGGGTCTTTCCAGAGAGAGATGGAGGTGGGCTACAGCAGGGCTGCTGGAGGAGATGGGAAGACCTGGGCAAAGGCAAGGCATACAGTGCTTCAGAGGCAAACTGGAAGATATAAGAGATGATGGACGTGAGGTCGGGGGGAGGTGAAGTGGAGGAAGATGAAAAAAATGATGGAAGCTTGGGCTTTAAAGGAGATAGGGTGCTCTCCCTGAAATTCCCTTCAGAGAATTTATGGGCATAGTTGCTGTTGTTTAGTCACTAAGTCTTGTTCAATTTTTTGCGACCCCAGAGACTGTAGTCCATCAGGGTCCTCTGTCCATGGGATTTTCCAGGCAAAAATACTGGAGTTGCTGTTTCCTTCTCCAGGGGATCTTCCTGGCCCAGGGATTGAACCCATGTCTCCTGCATTGGCAAGCAAATTCTTTACCACTGAGTCATTATTACCATTTCATTAATCTGGGGTATTCCCATGGGCAAGGCATGTCTTAGAGGGACAGAGCAGGGACAAAATGGGGAGGGAGAAAAGAATGCCCCAGAATGAGTTTCCTGTCTTTGAATTGCCTCCCTGCCCTGCCCTGCCCCACTTCCAACCACCCATGGCCTGTTCCTTCAAGGACAACTTCTGCCACAGCTGCTGGCAGCTCCCACCCACCAGCTGCAGTCCCACTGCTGAAAATTAAGCTGTAGTGTTTACAGGACTTAATTAACAAAATCACTCATCATCCCACGAACTCACTGACTATCTGGACATGACAGCATTTGAAATAAATTAGCCCAGTATCCAGTGAGGTCATCCTCAATCCAATCTGGGTCTTCGCTTACCCCAGACCCCCTGGCCCTCCTCTGGGGCCTCCCTTCCAAACCCCAGTCCCCAGGAGCCCTTGCAATTAATAGCTAATTAACAAACAAAACAAACCTACCAGGTGGAACAACAGAAAGACATTCTCAGCCCACAAAAGCAAGTCATTATTCAGTGTGGGCAGGTCCGGAAAAAATCACTTATGAGATAAATCAGTGGCTCTCCCCAATCTTGAGGATCTGTTAGAGTGGAGGAAGGCTCTTCAAGATCAGGAAACTGATTTAAAGCAAAAATGAAACCTCGCCCATTTCCTCTACGGTTAATCATAAACCGAGACTTTACAAAGTCTTTGTTTTCCCAGGCTTGTTGTTGTCACTTTAGGGATGAAGGTAAACAGTGTTTATTGTGCACCTATCATGAAACCAGGCTTCCCAGGTGCCTTAGCAGATGAAGGGTCTGCTTGTCAATGCAGGAGTTGCAGGTTTGATCCCTGGGTTGGGAAGATCCCCTGGAGGAGGGCATGGCCAACCCACTGCAGTATTCTTGCCTGGAGAATCCCATAGACAGAGGAGCC